>NC_138206.1:94841108-96041108 GCF_964194415.1 Vipera berus
GAAATATACAATGTGACATAGCTTAAAATACAGTGAAACAAAACCATTATAAAATAGAAGAAAACAAAGAAGTCAAAACAAGATCAGACCAGAACTACAATTAAGAACTTAAGGATTTCTTTCTGAGTTTAAATGATGTCAAACAAAAATAGCAATTGACTTCTATATGTTGGAAACTTATCTGCTAGAAGATAATCCAGTCTGAAATCCAGGAGCTTGAATTCACCTCACACTCATAATTTGTCCTAATTTCATTGTAATTTAGGGAGTGGAGGATGCCTTTGGTGATTTTCAGTTAGACATTAGTTGAACTCAAGTTTCAAACCTTGCTGTCAGCTGTGCTCTCATTGCTGTCATTATAAGGCAGTTTATTGTTTTGATTCTGTAACTGAATAAGCTGCCTTGGCACCAGTTTCAATGAAAGGGATGTATGAAGAATGAATGAAGTAATAAATAAGTTCTATCTATGGGGAAAAAAAGAGTTTGCATTCTATGAGGTGTTAATTATTAACCCTCAGATTTCCCGAAGTTAGATTAGCCAATAATCTGGATTTATATTAAACCCTTCTTCTGACAGGCAAGTTCCCATCAATCTCACTGCCAGATGTGAAAGATGATCATTAAGTGTACACTTGCAAGTTAGCCCAGTCAGACATCTCTTTGCTTTGAAATAAGTCCTGTGGCTTTAGGGAAGAAACTCCTGCTTTTGCCAGAATTGTGTTTAAATATATTCTCATTGATTATAAATTCTACAAAAACATTTTAGCCACCGAGGAGAGAGAATCACACAGGGAGTGGGTGGGATTGAATTCCTATATCTTCAGTAAAGTGCTGTGGGTTGAGGCACTGGGTGTACCAATCTCTTTCCACACCATTTAGTTCTCCCTCTCCCCCCCCTTTAAACCAATGGATGAATGAGCAAATAAAAAGTTCAGATGAGCAGATAAAAGTCAAAATAGGAAAGGGCTGTTATGTTAAAATAAGTTAAAAGCTCTTTCTGACCCTATCCACTAACACCATCTCTCCAATTGCTTCCCCTGTGAACTTTCTGCGAGGCATTCAGTTTACTAAAACAAGAGGTGGAGGGGAGGGCCAAAGAATACATCCCGCTTCACTGGATAAATCTAGTGTGGAAGAAGGTGTGATGGGTTAGAAGTTAATAAAAGTGACATTTTGAAAACAAAGTCAGCCTGACTTGTAGAAAGAAGCAATGAGGAAAAGAGACCCCCTATTGCTCTTTATCCTCTGCTTGCCTCTCCTCTTATTTGAAGAGTTTCTCTTGAGCCATCCCCTGCTCTTGTAATTATACCTTCTTGGGAAGCTGTGCTATCATAAGGGGGGGGGGGGAAGATTGCCTTAAATAAAAGTTCCCGCAAAAGAATGCAGAGAAAACGCACTTCTTTTTCATTTTTGTTTCTTAGGATTTGATTATTGAATGCTGTTTTGCTTTCAGGCTCATGGGAAAGTTTCAGAACCTTAAGAGCAAACTTCTGCTTCAACCATAGGACAATACTGTCCCTCATAACTTATAATTTTACAGAAGTGGTTTGCCATTGCCTTTTTCTTCCTAGGACTGAGAGAGATGGATTGGCTCAAGTTCAGCCAGCTTTGTGTCTAAGGTGGGACTAATACTCACTGACTCTGGCTTCTAACTTGGGCCGTGACCGCTACATCAAACTGTTACTCTGTTACCAGTTACTATAATGAAGACTTATCAACTCATCCAAGATATATTGACCTGAAACCTGCCGATCCTATTGCCAAACCCTGTCAGCCTCTCTTTATGGTCATTGTAGTCATCTGACTTTGCTCCAAGATAATGGAGTGATGTAGCCTAATGGATTTTATATACCATTCATTTGTCCTTTCAACATGCTGGGTATAGGGGGAAGAGGCTACTTTAAGACTAAGAACAACTTAAGCGTGTCTCACTCATGCAGAGGATGGTTTGAAGGAGTGACATAGGGTCATGGCAACAAAAATATTTCCAGGGCAGGTTAATATTGTGGATAGGTGCAGTAGGGAAAATTTCAGAAAATGGCACTCAACACTACTTGATTTCATTCAGTGAATAGAAATTTCCCCACAGATATAATTTCCAGCTTACTTGCTCTCTTATCTGCCCTTCTCTTTTTCAAAATGCCTGAAAAAAAGTTCTGACTTTTAAAGCCCAGTTAGGGTATATCTGATTCTGCCACTAAAAAACTGGGGGTTTAAAGATCCCATTTTCATTTAAAATTTAGATGAGGAGCATGGGAACGTGGTTTGTAAGTTGATTAGGCAGGGAGTCTGAACATATTTTCATATTCACATCTATTTACGCACATAGCTATGAGGCTGATCTTGTAAATAAAAAATCTGGGGGATGAAGGCAGGTTGTACCTGTAATAGAAAGAAGGGCCACAGACACTGGCCTTGCAGGAAGAGTTCAGTTTTCTGAAAGGTCTTCTTTCAGTAAGTATATAGACCTTTCATTGCAAAAGCCAGAATTTTGGATGCTTTGATTTTAGCACTGAGAGAACTTTACAGTCCTTAGGTTTTTCAAGAAATTGGCAGTGACAATAACAGCTGCAGTGTTTGTAAATGGGAGTAAATGTGTCATGGGCCCCCACAGAAGACTGTAATAGCCCTTCTTAAAAGACTGTGGGAGGATCAAGAGGAAAAAAGGAATTGATTCATAAGCTTGTGGGAATGTTGATTTGTGGTTGGTGGATAACGTATGTGGTTGGTACTGAATAGTGGCAGAAGATTCAGGAAACCACACTGGAGGAGTTGAAATAAGAGGAAGAGATTAGACTTGTTTTAATTTTATTATGTGTCTAAGTATCTGTTCTGGCTAATGGACTGTGAGTAGAGGAGAATATACTGGAGCCAGAAATCTTATTAAAATCCTTGTAATAGGAGTAGGAGTAGAGGAACATTTGTAAAATATTTTCCATCTTCTCCTGTCTCTAAATGTCATCTGATTGAGACAGGCAGATTTTTTTTAAAGGACAAAGAAACAAGATTAATATATGGCCATGTTGCAGCAGAATTTAATCATGTTTGCAAGGAAAATTGCTGGTTATTCTAAAGCAGTCAATAGTTAGGAAAGCAATGGGCCTAAGGATGGTCCTTTCATGTGCTCCACACTGTTTCCTGCAAACAAAATAATGAGGGCTCTTTGGTCCTTCAAAGTGAAATGCAATCCCTTTGTGGAGAGTGCATCAATAAATGACTGACGCTCTTTGCTCAGTCAGGAAGGGCAATCTCAGATGTGCTTTGGGGATCTTAATAACAATCTTTATTAAGAACAAGCCCAAGGTTTGTTTTTCTGACAACACCTGAAGCAACAAGTGTGAGGAGGGGAAACATTTATTCTAAGAGTTGTCTTTGAAATTTATTTTCTGTCTTTGTCAAGAGGCTGCAGTCAAATTCCTTCAGCAGGGAAGGATGAGGAGGAATATTTGGACCCAAATTGAGGTATTATCTACCAATTCTAGAAATGTGTCTGGGGGGAAAAAGTAGCTTTAGAAGCAAAGAGAAAATGAATGCCTATCTACCATCTATAGTTCAGATTAAAGCAAGGTTTGAAATCCCCCAATGAGGTCAATAAGCCTTCAAAGCAATTTTATTCAACTTACCATCTTTCAGTAGCTTTTCTAACTGTTAATCAGGATAGTAGCTGGCTTGTTATCAATATGAAAACATGTTGTGTGTGAGACAATGGCCACCTTACCACTCATTCTTATATAACAATAACTGACATCTGCCCTAGACCAGGACTCAAACTCAATTCAAGTAGTTATTGTTAAGTGTGTTTGGGCCAGCAGTGTACTGATTCTTGTTAAACTTTTCACCCACCATCAAATCAATTTTTAATTTGCATCAAAATTGCTCTGAATTTTCTCCATCTTCTTTAATCCAAACAGTTCCTTGCTGTCTTTGGCTCTTTATCATGGCTACTTTAAGATGCTTTCCTCCAATGCATGAGTCAGCAGAAAAGTATGTTGACATACCTCCCAATGCCTGATATGTCATGCCCTATTCTATCTCAGGAATGAGGTCAATAAGCAGTAATGCCATTATTGTTTTAATGTAAGGCAACTTAAGCAAAATAGATGGTAGATTCCTGGCTTTGTATCTCTTCTGACTATTACCTACAGGAGGAAAATAGCTTCTAATCAACCTCTTTAATATGGTGTAGGCCAGGGATGTCAAACTGCTGGCCCACAGGCCAGATGCATCATAGCCAAACCACTCCCACCCCATTGCCAACAATGGCAAAAAAGTCATGATACATCGTAACACATCACGTGACGTTGCGAGTTTGACACCCCTGGTGTAGGCAGTTCTATGAGATGGAAGGTTTATCCACTTTTCAAATTGTTCCAGTGACAGGATATAAAAGAAGATGTGTTCTGTGATTTATCAGTCAGGCTATTTCTCAGACAGGGCTAGCAATCTTTTGAAAGCATCCATCTAATAGGTTGTATGCATAGAGGAGGAGCATATGGCATAGGAAGAACTGCTCCCAATTTCATCCTGATTCCTCCTTTGCACCTGCAATGTATCAGACCAATTAGCTTTGTTCTTTTATTCTTCTATCTAGTAGTAAAACTAGTCTTGCAAACAGGTCACAAGTTCAGAGGAAGAGTTATATGAAGAATTGGGTGTTTATCATCCTACTTTACTCTGTATGTCTTTTCCATACCTGCAACCTATTAATTAGCCAGCAGTTATGGAAAAGGACTGAGGGGTGAAGCAGGGAGGAGTGACTAATAATCAGCTATTTTAATTTCCCTACTGCAAACTTAACATTAAGAAAACCAAGATCATGGCATCCACCCTCTCAATTCCTGGCAAATAGATGGGGAAGAAATGGAGGTAGTGACAGATTTTATTTTCCTGGGCACCAAGATCACCACAGATGGGGACTGCAGCCAAGAAATTAAAAGACGCTTGCTCCTGGGGAGGAAAGCCATGGCAAATCTAGACAGCACACTAAAAAGCAGAGACATCACCCTGCCAACAAAAGTGCGTGTAGTCAGGCTTTATTTATTTATTTATTTATTTATTTGTTTATTTATTTGTTTATTTATTTGTTTGTTTGTTTGTTTACATTTTCCATTTCTTCCACAAACAAATCAACATATATACCACGATACATAAATACATACACATAGGTTTGGGTGCTCATCCATTTCCCTTTTCACTGTATCCACCCTCCTTCTCTCTCTTTCCTCTTCTCTACTTTCTTTCTCCCTTTCTCCTTTCTTTCCTACTTCCCTCTTCTTCCTCTCCTCTCCTCTTTCCCGCACCACTCCCCTCCCGTTTCTCCCCACTTCTCCTCCTCCTCTTTCCCTCCAACCTTCTTACTTCCTTCCCCCTCCTCTACTCTCTTCCCTCTCTCCTCTCCTTTCTTCCCTCCCATTCCTCTTCTGATACAATTCAGGGGTAATATCCGAGCAGCAACTCTCCTTAGATTTTCAATATCTATATTAGGTATGATAACATTAATTTTCTATTATGTCAATATTTCCATAATTCTGGCCTTCTTGGTATATACTTCTATAAATTTTTATACTACCTCCAGTTATGAAATACTGTGTCGCCTGGGTCTCCCTCCTTATCTTCTCATTTTTCTTCCATATAAATTAGTGTTAGCTGTCTTTTAAGCATATTCTCTCTCTCTTTTTTATTAGTTTTCCAATATTACAATAGTATCTTTAAAAAGCAACGTGGTGTCTGGGTTACAATAATTCCATTTCAGACAAATACATATTATTACAAATCTCCAAATTGTTGTAACCAATACTTCCTCTCTCTTGTTTCCTTTAATACAAATTATCTCTTATCTAAATTAACATACTTCTCATTGCTATCCATCAGTCATTTAACAGTTTTCTTATATTTGTCAATACTTTAGTATATTTTATATTTTAACATTCCATTTTTAAAATATCAAACACCTTATATATTTTTCCAGCTTTAATTTTACACTATTAAAATTAAATGTTTAAAATTTCTTATCTTCATATTGCTAAATAACCTCCTTTCCCTTTACACAATTTTCTTCAATACCTAGTAATTTAAATACACTTCTTATTTATCTCATTTCCATATCAATGTTAGTAGTACAATATTAAAATGGTAGTCATTAGGACACCAATTGCAAGGAGGAGAAAGAGGAGGAAGACAATATAATTCTTATTTCTCATTTATAGTTTCCATATATTAAAAATTAACCAAAATTTCTTCCGTTTCAACATTTAATACATCCTTTCTTGTCACTACATCCAAGTATATTAGTTACATTCTATCATTCTTAACATATATACATCTTAATCCATGTCATTTAAAGAGCACAATATTTCAATGTTAATATTCATACATCTGTGTTTTATTTTATTTTCTAATTAATCAGCATTTTTATGTACTCATCAAAACAATCTCTCGTAATCCAAGTACAATCTTGTCTATTTTGGTATTATCTATTCAGGCCTCTTAAGAATGCCCATATTTCTTCAATCTTATTCTTGCTTTCTTCCTTTGCCATGTCATTTTTCGCTTCTTTGCCTCAGGGTCATCAAAGCATTCTTGTGTTGTTATATCATGAAGTAGTCCTCCAGTCTCCATTTTTGATGTTTTGGTGTTAACAGCACCAAATCTTCTCATTATTTTCACCTCTTGATATAATTGTCCTGGACTGAATATTTTTTTCATCTGTTTCCCATTATGATCTTCAAAAGTCTGTATTTGTTGAATATTTAATTCTTCTGCCAATGTATTTGATTGTTCAATTTCTTCTGTTAAGTTCTGTCCCAATAAAATATTAGTTGTAGTCACAGTTTGAGTTTGTTTCTTCGAGATGCTTTCTAATTCTTTTCCAAAAGCTCTTATTTCATTGCCAGCTGTAGAAAGGAACTGATAAGTTTGGTAAGATATTTCCCACATAGCTTAGATTTGTTTTTGAAACTCTTCCATGGTGAAGTTTCACATATGGTGTTCAAGGTTAATCTTATCTTGTTTTTCTTAAATATTTTCTTGATTTTTTTAAAAAGAGAAAATCAGATTGCAATTTCAGATTTAGCCACTGGGTGTCCCCCAAGTACTTTGAAAGTTCTTTTCTTTTAGTCCGTTTCTTTTTTCAATGTTTTTTTAAAAACACCCCTGAGCTTACTCGCCACTTATTTGAAGGGAGGATTGAATTCCTCCCTCCCTCTCCACAGGGGGAAGGTACTTAGCAGCTTATTTAGGTGAAAAGAAGAAGATTAAGGTATAAGAGAGGAATCTTACCCCCATCTCTTCCACGCTGCTTTAATGTTGCCTAATGGCAAGTTTGACTTTGGCTGTCTCCAGCCTAGTAACTGGACATATTACTATGGCCAGTCTTTCATCCACCGGTACGAAGGGAATGCAGGCACTTACACGGGGGGGTGGTTGCAGCTCCTGCACATTTCTGCAAAAGCCCCTTCTATCTGGTCGCCCCTCCAAGGCAGCTCTTCGGCCCTTTTAGGACCCCCAGGCAATGTGAAAACTGGACGTGGAAGATGAGAGCTGTCCTCCAGACGTCCATGTCGGCTGGCTTGGCAAACCAGAAGTCAGCATATTCTCTTTTTCACCCACTCATAAAATTTTCCCCAAATTTCATAATACTTTGACTCTGTCTTATCTTTAATTATCATTGTTAATCTATTCATTTCCGCACATTCCATTATTTTCCTGACCACCTCTTCTTCTGGAGGAGCTTTCAGTGCCTTCCAGTTTTGTGCAAACACAACCCTAGCTGCAGTGGTTATATGAATAATCAAATATGTGTTCTCTTTGCTATATTTCTCTGGTAAAATACCCAACAGGAATATTTCTGGTTTTAGTTCTATATGTTGTTGTATCATCTTTTCTATCCATGATCTGATTATGTTCCAATAGGTTTTAGCTTCTGCACACGTCCACCACATATGATAGAAAGAGCCTGGTATTTGATGGCATTTCCAACATTTCATGGATCTGTCCTTAAACATTTTAGCTAGTCTTTCTGGAGACATATGCCATCTGTAGAACATCTTGTACATATTTTCTTTATACGCTGTCACCATTGTCAGTTTATAGTTTCTTTCCCATAATTGCTGCCATCTGTCTAATTCAATTGTGTATCCAAAGTTTCTTGACCATTTTATCATTGACTCCTTAACTTTTCCTCCTCTAATTCCCTATATAGTAAGTAGCTATACATTTGTTTAATCCATTTTTCTTCAGTTCCCGTAAGTATTTCATCTAACTCTGTTCTCCCCAAATTAAAACCATCTATTTTAGCATCTTTTTCATATCTAGATTGTATTTGCGTTCTCATGTACCAATCCATCTTTATTCCTTGTTCCTCTAATTGTTGTTTGGTTTTCAGCTTCCCCATGTCTGTTAGTAGGTCTTTATATCTTATAATGTTTTCCATGTTAAACATATTGCGGTGTATTAACGCTTCCATAGTTGAGAGCCAATCTAGAATCCTCAAGTAATGCTTTCTCTTTATTTTCTCCCAAACCATCAATAAAGAATTCCAGGGTCCAGCACATATTAAACGGATATATCTTGCATTGATAGAGATTGATTCAGAAACAGAGCTTGTTAAGGACTGTATGATAAAATGGGCCCAAAATATTCAAGAAGTTATTACAATAGACACATGGGAAAAGATTTGGGTGAGGAATGTAAAATTTACACAAGCTCAAAATCTAAGAGAGAACTTTTATAAAATGTTTTATAGATGGCATTTAGATCCTAAAAAGCTTGCAAGCATGTATCCGAACTATCAACCAAAATGTTGGAGGTGTGGTGATGAAGATGCAACATATTTTCATGTATGGTGGACTTGTAAAAAGGTTAAGGCCTTTTGGATAAAAATTTGGTGGAATATGCAGAAGATTTTCAAGCAAAGGATAAAGTTCTGTCCGCAACTCTTCTTGCTGGGAATAATTACGGATGCTACGGTTGTGGACACTAAGTTGATGTTGAATTTAATCACGGCAGCAAGACTTTTAATAGGTCAGTATTGGAAGAAAGAGGAACTGCCGACTATAGAAGAATGGACTTTAAAGGTTTCCGACCTGGCAGAGATGGCAAAGATCTCGGCTTATCTGAAAGATCACTCGCAAGAACGTTATATTATGGAATGGCGAAAATGGGTTGAGTACATCCAGAACAAATATAGGGTTAAGAAGTTTCATGTTGCATTTGAATAAGTCTTCCTTCGCTTTCTCTTTCTTTATTTCCTTTTTTTTCCTTTCTTTTTCCTTTTCTATATATATTTAATATTATTAAGATTTGTATTATCCTGTATAAGCTAGAGAGTGATGGATTTTAGAGTTTATGGTTGTTAGCATATGCTTGTTTATGATTGTTTTTCTTTTCTATACCTTGTATTTAGCTCTGGGAAGTCGGGGGGGGGAGGGGGGGAGGGGTAGGGAGGGAGGGAGAGGGGAGGGGGAGGGGGGGATTGTTAAAGATAAACTGTATGTTAAAACTTTTCAATTAAAAAAAAAAAGAATTCCTGATATGATGTCTCTGGAAATAGCTGTGTATTCTATTTTTCCCATGCCATATGAACGCATGCCATCCCAACTGTGAGTCATGTCCCTCTAATGTCAATAATCTAGTATTCCTCAGTAAAATCCATTCTCTCATCCATGACAATGCTGCAGCCTGGTAATATAATTCCCAATTAGGTAAGCCAAACCCACCTCTGAGTCTTGCATCCTGTAACATTTTTAGATTAATCCTTGCCTTTTTCCCCTGCCAAATATATTTCAAAATTATTTTATTTAGCCCCTCAAAATATTTATTTTCCAGTCTTATTGGTATTGTTGAGAACAAAAACAACAATCATGGTAATATATTCATTTTGATTATTGCAATCCTACCCATTAATGATAGTTGTACCTTTTTCCATTTATCCAAATCTACTTCAATTTGTCTTTTCAATTTATAATAGTTATCTTCTTTAATTGTTATACATCTTGCTGTCAGATGAATCCCCAGATATTTTACCTTCTTTACAATCTGTATCTCTAACTTTCCCATCAATTCTTTTCTTTAGTCAAAGCTATGGTCTTCCCAGTTGCAATGTATGGCTGTGAAAGTTGGACCATAAGAAAGGCTGAGCGCCAAAAAATTGAGACCTTTGAACTATGGTGCTGGAGAAGACTTCTGCGAGTCCCTTGGACTGCAAGGCGATCAAACCGGTCAGCCCTAGAGGAGATCAACCCTGACTGGCCTTTAGAAGGACAGATCCTGAAGTTGAAACTCAAATACTTTGGCCACCTAATTAGAAGGAAGGACTCACTGGAGAAGAGAAGAAAGGTTGAGGGCAAGAGAAGAATGGGACGACAGAGAATGAGGTGGCTGGATGGAGTCACTGAAGCAGTAGGGGTGAGCTTAAATGGACTCCAGAAGATGGTAGAGGACAGGAAGGCCTGGAGGAATGTTGTCCATGGGGTCATGATGAGTCAGACACGATTTTACAACTAACAACAACAACACTGCAAAGGAGTGGCAATAGTGGATGTGAGTGACAATGGCCATGGCTCTTGGAGTTGACAAAATGGTCTACAAATAAAATGACACTTCCATCCCATCAACACAATAAGCTTTTGTTCCCTGTTTAACCTTTGATACAGAGCAGAGTTAATGTTCTTTGCCTTGTATTTCCAGTTAGTGTGACTACATATTTCTCTGGCATTCTGTAACATAATGCTTTTTTACTCTGTTCCAAGCAGCTCCCAGACCCTCTTTTCTTCCTTCTGCTCTTATATGGAGGGGGGGAAATATATCTTCCAGTATATTTTTACACAACTTCTGTATTCATACTTTCATTTTTTCCCTTTTCTTCTATGGCAACTTTTCCCCAAGTTCTGCTGTTAGGAGTTTTTTTTAAAAAAAACGCTGTCCCACATTTGTTCCTCATCTTTTATGGTATATAATCAAATTAATCATGTTCTTATATAGATTCCTTTCCTGTATGTATGCATGAGTAAACCTAGGCTTAAATCCCATATTCAGATATTCACCAGACAGTCATCATTATCATTCATTTTGGGGGGGTCTCCATATCAGTCAAATATTTGTTTGTACTTATCCATATCATTCATACCTATTCCCTAATTTCATTTAGCAGAATAACTTTCCCTCTTGCACTATTTCATGCTGCAAAACTTTCCTCTGATCTCATCTCAGATTATTTAGTTATACTGTTAATTGTTCATGAGCATAACATCTAACTGCCAAAGTTTCATCCTTGACCACATCACTGTATGATGGATTCTCACCTTATATACACCCCTAGCAAACTAAACAATATTATTTCATACTTTTAAACATATATTTAGATCTTCCATTCACAATTAAACCTACCACTTCCCTTCTATTACAACATTCAATTTGTTAAGATGTAAGGTGCTGAAAAGTGTGCAGTTACACTCGCTTTCTGCATGTCACAATGGTAACTGTCTCTGATCTTAGCTATACATTGCAGCAGTGCTTTTTTTGTATAAGAAAAAGGTGCCGGAACTCACACATGTCATACAACCCGCCTTGCCTACCCTACAAGGTTCCATCCAGAAAAGGTGCCAGAACTCCGTTCTGAGCGTTCTATGAGAAAAAAAAGCCCTGCATTGCAGTAGTCCAAATAAACAATATCTTTTTCAAGAACAAAAGAATCAAGAACAAAAACAGTTTTCTTCTATAGAAGACATTAATTAAAGACCTCATGGAGAAGAGGAGGAGAAAAGAAGACAAGAATATTCCTAAAACAGAATTTTTTCTTATATTTCTCAAAATATGATGAAAGAAGAATGGGGATTTAGAAATGCTATTTCTCTATGAATTGGCTATGTGTCTGTGCTAATCTCACTAAAAGGGCTCTATGTAAAGTCAATGACTAGATGATAGAAAGGAGGTCCAGGTTTTGATTTAGCCTATTTTGCATTTCACTAGTTGCACAAATGAATGGGGAAAACTACTTCCTCTTCTTCTGAATCACTGCCATGCTGGTTCACACCAGTGAAGAGTTCAAAAGGAGAGTTTTCCTTGGTTTCAAAAAAACATTCCTTCTAAAGATTTAATTTTAAAGTTGATTTTTTGGACACACCATACATCATCTAATATTTTTTTCTTCTTTAAAATTAATAGGATTGTGCAGCCAGGTCTTGTTTACACCATTTCATGCACAAAAAGGGAGGAAAAAGTACTAACAGGAAAACCAGCAACTCAACTTTATTTAGATAGCTTAGGAAAGTAAACTATGTACTGAAGAGGAAGTCAATGTACCAAGGGAAATTTCATTCTAGCTTGAAAGTCTTAAGATTAATCATTTAAAATATAGATTGTTAGTAAGACCTTGATTTTTATTTGCCATAAGCACATCAAAAGGAGATATTCAAGCTATGGGTATCCAATCTCTGGCAGGGATGCCAAAGTGTCAGAGGCAGCATGTTTGAAAGGGCCACAGATTTCTGTGGTGTGGAGTGAGACTTGTATTATTGTTTGCCAGCTCCCAAGCACTGTATTATGCTTGCTTAAGGGCTAAACTAGAAGCAAAGTTATATTAATTCATGGAAAGATAAATTGGATTCTTTCCTGTTTCGTGAGTATAAGTTGCAAAATGAAGTCTGTGTGGTGTTTTCCAAAACAGCATTGATCTTATTTTTGCCTAAGTAACCCTGATGAGCAAATAAATCATGCCTTTAATTTTGTTACACGGTTCCTTCATCGTGATGGGAAACCCTGCCACTGGATTTCACCATTGTGGAGTAGGATTCTGTAGTGATCTCAGGAAAGGATTATGGTCATCTCTGACTTAAGTAGTCAGGGGGGCTCATCATATGGTATATAATCTAGAAATCCAACTTCACAAAATGCTTGAAAACAGCCTTCTGAGCTATTCCAAAGCAAATGAAATCTGATTTATTGGCTTGGTCCCACTTGTTAACTTTGGAGTAGCCTCCCTTGAAAGCCAGTGATGATCCAGAAGAAGATGATAACCCTTGACTTTAATTTATGCAGAATATGGCCCAAATGGAAATATAGCTGAGATCATCTACTGTACATCATCCAATAATGAAGACCATATAGAATTGGAATTTTAACCCTAATCAGTTTTAAGCCCTGAGAAAAGATTAAATTCCATAACAGATATCAGGTGGGACAGATTTATGTTGCCTGACCTGGGGAAATATAACTTGTTTTACTAATAATAGTAGGAGTATTTTTCTCATCTTCCTAGAGGACCAAGGTTGACTCAGCTTTTGATTTCCTTCTAGTAAGCTCAGTAGAGCTAACTGTTCTCCAGATTCTGATTGGTCATTGAAAAATATGTTGTGGTATTGAGCAGAATCACCTAATTTTGGTCCATCTAGCAAGACTCCTTTGTGACCTCACCAGTCCTTTTAATGTGGAAGTAAATGATTCTTTACAGCTGGGAAAACAAAACATATCTATAGGCAAAGTTTCAGAGGCTATGATGCTGCAGAGGTGGAGTCTTATGCATCTACCAATTTACCAGATTGGACAGCCATTTTTCTGGAATGTTATAGAGTCTCCTGCTTGAGCTGGGAGTTGGACTAGAAGACCTCCAAGGTCCCATCCAATTCTATTATTCTGTATTCTGCAGAAGAGCTTATCAGAAGACAGAGAAGTACTTAAGTCTAGAACTGCAGGTGATACTTATCCCCAGGCTAATAAAAAGCACTTTAGGCCAAGATACTTGACTCTGCCAAGAAAACTTCTCAGAATCATGACCGATAATTTATTGTGGAGTGTAACCACCTTCAACAACTGTCCACCATTTAGCTGTACAATCTAACACACTTTCTGACTTGCCTTGAACTGTGTTTAGGTTTATTGCCCTCCATCTAGTTGTTCAGCACCTCAGGAAGTCTTCAGTTGCCCAGTATATTTTCATTATATTTCATTTGTTTCATTTGTTCATTGAAAGGATAATGAGTTACATGATCATCTTTAGGTTGTTTTTTGGGGTTTTCAGAGAGCAGGTAAATATAAATGTAAATGCTCATTATTGCAAATATACTATAGTTCCTAATACTGTCAGGCTAATTAAACAATAGTAGATTTGAAAACTGGAGCTGGAACAGAACCAGGCATCACAATCAGAAATGATAGGTGGGTAGCAAATATGTAAAGATTTTGTCACAGGCCTGTATTGAAAATCAAATATTACATAGGGATGTTACTTGTCCTGGTGACTGAAAAGGGGGATAACAACTTTGGAAAATAGTTAGGAAAAATGATAATGTACAAAACATCAAACACAAATGACAACTTCACAAAGATCTTAACTCTGGAATATGAGAGGGAAATAGGTCCTAATCTCTCTTGTCTCCAGGGAATCAAATGCAAATAATCTAGAAATGTTTCTCCTGACTTTGAACAGAAAGCTTTTGTGTTAAGGCTTCTAAAATGTTACATCAATAATAATAATAATAATAATAATAATAATAATAATAATAATAATAATAATAATAATAATAATAATAATAATAATAGGTAGTAGTAGTAGTAGTAGTAGTAGTAGTAGTAGTAGTAGTCTGGCATGTTATGTGGCAGGTGCCTGTCTGGAATTTTAGAATTCAAGCAATTGTTAAGTTAACAATTGTTGATAAGACTTAACAGTTGTTAATAAGACTTAACAATTGTTGATTAACAATTGTTGATAAGAAAGACAAAAAGTCTGGATAGTGGACATAATTACCTGGAAGTAGCAGAATAGAAGAGAAGGAACTGGAGAAGATAACAAAATACAAATCCTGAAAATAGAAATAGAACAACTGTGGCAAAGGAAAGCAAAGGCAGTACCAATAGTAATAGGCACCTGAGATGCAATCCCAAAACAACTGGAGCATCATCAGTATTGACAAATTCACCATCAGTCAACTGCAAAAGGCAACTTTATTCAGAACAGCTTACAGTACATCCTGTGACACTATCTGTAACACCATCAAAAATCCGTATCTACTGATCCCAGTCCTTGGGAAACACTGGATAGGTGGACATCAAGACAAATGCCAAATCCAGTCTGACCATCTGGCTGACTGTGTAATGAACCGTAGTAATAATTGCCCCCTTGTGCAAACTATAGAATCAGTATTCTATTACGAATCAAATGACATAGCTCCATCATGATATCAAATTCAAATAAAAGCTGCATCTACATTAGCCCAGTATCAATTTTAAAATGTCTATGTTATTTTATAAGATGGGATCATCCTTTTGCCTTTTGTTCTAAATTACTTTATCTTTCAAATGCTGGCTGGGAGTACTGATATCCAGTATTTCTGAACATTATCTGATCATTTTAGACAAGTCTAATTAAGTTTAGATTCAACAATATCAAGCAGATGACAAATCAAGACAATCATTGTAACTTGTCTGCTACCTTTTTCATTTTATCTCCACTTATTGGTAACATAGCTGAGATTAGATCAGTGTGACTTGATATTGTAGAATCTTGATTGTTTTGGACTGGAAATGATGTTTAATCAGATAGCCCCAAGAGCTGACAGTGACAAAAATTAAAAGGAGATGGAGGCGAGGTTAGTCAGTTGTGGGAGGCTTTTCTGGGAAAAGAAAAATAATCTTACCACATGGAAGAAATCAAATATAATTGAAAACAAAGACAAAGAATCACAGATATTCACTAACAGACTTTTCTATCTAGTTATATTCACCAACATTGAAAAGGGATTTTAGAAACACAAAGTTTCTTGGATCAGCCTAAATGCAACAAATTGCAATTTTTACTTTGTACAGAAAACATCTTCAAAAACTTGGATAAATATATATAACCTGAATAATTACAATCTTGATATTATTTTATATCATATCTTCCATTGAGAAAGTCTGTAAATATTTGATTGTTCCATTAAACCTTGTGAGACAGAATCGTTGCACCTATTCAGTGAATGATTATTTAGTTTAGAATGTTCATATTCCTAGTTTATGCATAATTGCATTGTTTTTCATTTGACTTTAAATGTATTACTGATGTCATTTATCTTGTCTGGCTTATATACCCACATTATGGATTTGGGAAATTGTTTGCTGCTCAGAATTTGTTTGTTTGCAGCAGTTTACAAGCCCTAAAAATTAATAAAACAAATACATTCCTAATTTGGACATACAGGCACTCTAGAGAAGAATACTGCTCACATGATATTTTGAAACATATTTTGATTAGTTTAGTGGAGTGTCATTGCCCTCTAGATGGGAAAAGATATTAGGAGTCTTAAACAAAAGTTAATAAAGAAGGAAAATGATTGAAATATATAAAACTCTGAGCAAGTTGAAAGAAAAAGAATTGAGAAGATTAATTTGCAATTTGACATAATGCCAGAATTATAAGGAGATTTGGGAGTAGTTTTTTCTGAAAGGCTCAACATGATTTTATCAACTAAAGATCAAAGGGAATCTTAGAAAAATGATGGTGTAGTTTTTCTATTGCAATACCTAACAATTTCAAAAACAATTCTATCCCCTTCCTCCTCTGTAAAGATCAAGAAGTGCAGCTTTAGGAGTTAAAGGAATGTTGTACAACCAGTAATAATGTTTTATTACTCATGACCATTTCTGCCAAAACAGTTGTAAGTAATTGAACATGAATTGTTTTTAAGAAACCTGCTTCTGGTACAGTATTTGCAATCCCAGAGGGCAGTTGAATGGGTTGCCATTCAAAATGGCTCAAGCATGAGAAATCCTGATCCCACAAGTCCACTTTGTTTTAGTCTGAATACTTTCAAGTGTAAGTATAGGGCCCATAGAAATAGCAGTGCATTATTCTATAGGCACCTTGAATAACTGTTCTACCCCTTTTCCAATGTAGTTCCCTTCAGTCGTGTACATACAACATAAAGTATAATATCCAGCTATTGCACCCTTAAACTATGCTGATTGTGGATTATGGGAGTTTTTTTAATTTGAACTCCACAATACCTCTAGGCAATCTATCAAAACATAAACGATAAATTAAAAGACCAACATTCTAATCCTAAGCCTGGAAGAATAACTTAGTTTTTAACAATTTGTGAAAAATCAACAAGATAAAGGCAGTGGAGATCTTGGGGAGTGGGGGTGGGAGTACAGACCACTCAGAAACCATCATGTGTGAAGGCACCCAATTGAATTAGGGGAGCTCAGAAAAGAGAAGACTACCGATAATGTCAAACATCAGTACCTTGCTTTATAATTTTCTTTAAGTACCTTGAAATGTTTAGGTCAGACTGTTTGCTGAGTATAGATACAGATCAGATGTATCATTGACTTGACAAAGTATAACAAAGACAGTCCTGAGTTTTTGTTGTACTTGAAAGACTATGCTACATTGAAAACACCCTTTCAGAAAAACTTATTTTTGAATCACACATGTTCACCGGTTATCCACTGAGCAGTGAGAGTAAATTTGGAGCTGAATATGAACTAACAGCAGGACTTTCCCACACCAACAGTTTCCAAACAAAGTAATATACAACTCATGGCACAGTACAACAGTTCTTAAATATCTTGCTAAAAGTTCAGGGTGACTACTACTTAACCAAAAGGGAAACTCCAATACTTAGAAAAGTTAGACACTTTAAGCTTTGAAATCAAGGCTAACAGCAATGCTGCAATTACCCGTTTCAAAGTGAAGGTAGAAGTACATTATTTCAGTGTTTCTCTAACCTCGGGAAGGAAATCCAACACTTTCTTTAACACCCCTGTGAACAGATTTATTTAATTCATGGGGAAGAAAAGTTTTTTTTTTTCATTTTCTTCAGACCTAACTCTTAATCCTTTCAGAACCGATGAGAACATTTGTAGTAGAACGTTAACTCTTCACCTGATTTGTTTGTTCTCATGAAGTCATTGTAGGACACATTGTTTGCCTGGTGCCATTTGGTCTGAACGTATGCCTTCCTGTACAGGAAGTTCTCAAGATTACACATTGTATTTTTATGGGTCTGTTCCAGCCTATCATAAGCTGTTACCTGAAGACTGACACAGCTGAGAGTCTGTTCAGAGATGTATTATGAAAAACTATGTAAGGCAAAATAAAGGAAGAATTCAAAGAGTTAGATGAGGAAAGAGATCCTGCAGTGAATAAACAGAAGTTCAAAAGCACAGTGGAATACTTGGCTGATAGATCAGTTGCATATTTATTTTTCTGGCTTGTTTTAAAAGAGAGGACATTAGCCAAATATTTCTTTATTTCATTTCAATTGCAGTTTGGCCTGACTCACTTCTGCAGAACTTTATTTTGTCCATTAAATCTTGCTTGCTTAGTCAGGAACTAGAAAGATCCTGCAATATAATTTAGTGATACAGAACAATCTAATGGGGATGTAAATATGGGCTGTAAGAGGACCTTAGTTCTAGAGCAGAAAAGTCTAGAAGATTGCATAAAATCATGGCTGGTTTCAGCAACACACTAGACTAAAATACAGTTGTTAGCTTTGGCTTCAGTGTGTTGTTCAGATTCAACAAACATGGATAGTTATGTGAACTTAAAGAATTGGCTACTGCACTAGTAATTTTCAAGTAAAGTATGAATTAGTATGTTCTATAAACATAGCCAGTATTTATGTAAACCACGGGTTAATATGTTTTGTAAACATAACCACAGAATGTGATTGATCTTTGAACCACGTTCCTCTGTTCTCTCTCCAGTTTCTTTTTCTCCCTGTTTTACATCTTTTCTTCTCCTCATTTCCTTAAAATAGTTCTTTTAAAAACTTCTGGCTGTGATTCTACTCCAAGATAAAAGGGCCAAGCCAACAGTAAAATTATTAGTTGGGTGCTCTCTAATTCATCCATTTTAGGCAATTAAATTGGTCACTGTCAGTGGTTTAATCATCACCATGGAATGATACATTATAGTAATTCTAAGAAGCAGCAATGGGCAACTTACAAATGCAATTGATTTTTATGTTACTGTCTTCTAATAGCTTGATTCTTCAAATAGCTGTAAGTCATAGCATTCTGCATGTGGCTTTAGATCAGGGGTGTCAAACTTGCAACGTCACGTGACATGTTGCAACATATCGTGACTTTTTTTTCCATTACTGGCAATGGGGTGGGTGCGGTTTCAGCATGATGCATATGGCCCATGGGCTGGTAGTTTGACATCCCTGCTTTAAATTAATGTGAAGATCATTCCAGCTGTGATAAACAGAGCTCACTATACTTTGTCCAACAAAACATGGTTCAAACAAACCTGGCTTAGCCTTATGCATAAACCAAACTAGTCATAAGCAACATGCTCAGTCCACAAGCATGTCCAAAATTTCATTCCCTATAAGCATATTAACAGAAAGGATTAGAAAGGACCTTAGATCATTGAATCTAAATCATTGGATCTAAATGCTTGTCCAGTGCAAGAACCCACATGCAGAAGTTCTCCAACAGATGGTCATCCAGCTTCTGTTTAAACATCTCCAACAAAGCAGAGTTTCAAGAGAGCTGTTCCACTCTTAGGATTAGGATTTATTAAATTTATGTGCCGCCCTTCTCCCCAAGGACTCAGGGCGGCTCACAACAATAAAAATTAAGAGACATAAAATACAAAAATTAAAAAAAGAATTAAACAATAAATATAAGAAATACAGGACAATTTACACAATAAAAACCAAATTATAAACGATGGTCAGTCCAGGCCCGCTTGTTGGAACAACCATGTCTTCAGGTCACGGAAGAAGGATCAAAGGTCAGGGGCTGTCCGTAGCTCTGGAGGCAGTTCATTCCAGAGGGTCGGCACACCCACAGAGAAGGCTCTCCCCCTGGGGGTCGCCAGCCGGCGTTGCCTGGCCGACAGAACCCTGAGGAGGCTGACTCTGTGGGAGTGAACCAGGCGATGGGAGGTTGACATTGGCAGCAGGTGGTCTCGCATGTACCCCGGGCCTAAGCCATGTAGGGCTTTAAAGGTAATTACCAGCACCTTGAATCGCACCTGGAGGGCAACCGGAAGCCAATGCAGCTTGCGCAGGAGAGGTGTAACATAGGAGTATCGAGACACTCCCATAAACACCTGTGCGGCTGAATTTTGTACCAGCTGAAGCCTCCGGGTGCACTTCAAGGGCAGCCCCATGTAGAGAGCATTGCAGTAATCCAGGCGAGAAGTGACAAGGGTGTGGGTGACCGTGCATAGGGCATCTCGGTCCAAAAAGGGGTGCAACTGGCGCATGAGGCGAACCTGTGCAAAGGCCCCCCTAGTCACGGCGGTTAGATGATCTTCCAGGTTAAGCCATGAATCCAGGAGGACACCCAAGTTGTGGGCCCTTTCTGAGGGGGGCAAGAGCTGTCTCCCCATCAAAAGAGATGGAACATGTTGGACAGTACAAGATGCCGGTATCCACAGCCTCTCGGTCTTGGAGGGGTTCAGCCTGAGCCTGTTCCTTTCCATCCAGACCCACACCACCTCCAGGCACCGGGACATCATGTCAAGGGCATCACTGGGTTGGCTCGGGGTGGAGATAAACAACTGGGTATCATCCGCATATTGGTGATACCTCACCCCAAAGCCACGGATGATCTCACCCAGCGGCTTCATATAGATGTTAAACAGGAGGGGGGACAGAACCGACCCCTGAAGTACCCCACAGGAAATGGGCCTCGAGGTAGATTTCTGCACCCCTGCCACTACAAACTGCAAACGGCCCGAGAGGTAGGATGAGAACCACCGTAAAACAGTGCCTCCCACTCCCAACCCCTCGAGCCGTTGCAGCAGGATACCGTTGGTCGATGGTATCAAAAGCCGCTGAGAGGTCAAGTAGGAGCAACCCCTGTCCCGGGCTTGCCAGAGATCATCTACCAGTGTGATGAATGCCATTTCCGTGCTGTAACCAGGTCTGAAACTGGACTGGTATGGGTCCAGATAGTCCTCTTCATCCAGGAAATGTGGAAGCTGATGCACCACAACACTCTCAACGACCTTCGCTACAAAGCAAAGGTTGGAGACAGGATGATAGTTATTTAACGAGCCCGGGTCCAGAGCAGGCTTCTTGAGGAGGGGCCTCACCACTGCCTCTTTTAAGGCGGAGGGGAAGACACCCTCTGTCAATGAAATGTTGACAACTGCCTGGAGCCAGCCCCCTGTCACCTCCCCAGCAGCCGAAACTAGCCAGGAGGGACATGGGTCCAATAAACAGGTTGTAGCGCTCAGTCTACGCATAATCCTGTCCACATCATCCAGAGTCACAGGGTCAAATTCACCCCAAATGGTAAAACCAAGACCTGCCCTCTGCACCCCACCGGATTCTGCCCATTCGGAGCCCAAACCAGTCCGGATCTGAGCGATTTTGTCCTGCAGATACTGTACAAATTCCTCAGCCCTATCTTGCAAGGGGTCATCCCTTGGTCGCTGATTAAGCAGTGAGCGGGTCACTCTAAACAAGGCGGCTGGGTGGTTATCTGCAGACGCGGAAAAGTAAACATGCTTTGCTGCTTCCATCACCACTAGGTAAGACTTAAGATAAGTTCTTAGCTGTGTTTGATCAGATTCGGATCTGCTGGACCTCCAACAGCTCTCTAGGCATCTTTTCCGGTGCTTCATCTCTCGGCGTCACTTAGTAAACCAGGGGGATGCCTGGGATCTGCAATGGGTCAGAGGCCGCAAAGGCACTACTCAATCCAAGGCCCCAGCAGCTGCCATCTCCCAGGCTGCTACTAGGGCCTCAGCAGAGTCGTGGGCAAGGGAAGCAGGAAATGTCCCAAGCTCTGTCTGGAACCTCTCAGGGTCCATCAGGTGCCTGGGGCAGAACCACCTAGTCGGTTCCACCTCCCAGTGGCGGGGGGTGGCGTACTGAAAGTCTAGCCAGAGAAAGAAATGATCGGACCATGACAGGGGTTGTACGGTTAAATCTCCCCTACCCAGACCATTAATCCACTGCCCAGAGATAAAAACCAGGTCGATTGTGTGCCCTCCGTTATGAGTTGGGTCCTGAATTATTTGAGTCAGGTCCATGGCCGTCATGGAGGACATGAACTCCCGAGCCAACTCAGATGCCTCACCCATGGAAGGCAGATTGAAGTCCCCCGAAACCATGAGCCTGGGGAACTCAATCGCCAACCCGGACAAGACATCAAGAAGTTTGGGCAGGGCCGCTGACACGCAGCTGGGAGACAGGTACGTAATCAATAGGCCCAACTGAACTCCAGGACCCCACTTCAAAAGGAGAGACTCACACCCACCTATCTGACTCTCCCTAATAATAACTGCCACCCCCCCGCCCCTGCCCTGGGCCCATGGCTGGTGAAGCACCCAGAAGCCTGGTGGGCATAATTCCGAGAGGGGGACACCCCCCTCTTGGCCCAACCAGGTCTCTGTGATGCAGGCCAGGTCCGCGTATTATAAGTATTATAATTTATATATACCTGTAATGTATAAAAATCTGGAAAAATCTAGGAGAAGCAAGTAGGAATAATGGTGTCAGAAGGAAGCCACCCCTTTCTTCAGAATGAGGGAAAGGCATCGTGATATTAGTTCTGTTCCTTCAGAATTCCTTGCAACATGGTAACACATTTAGAAAAGAGACCAGGCTTGGATTGTGATACAGAGGTGCCATGTGTATGGGCCATGTGTATATACTAGTTAAAATCTTTATGTGTCCTAATAACTCTGAATTGGCACTTCTTTTCAGAAAGTTGCTTGAAGAATATTAATGTCAATATGCTCTTATGACCTACCCAGGTCTTTTTGTGATTTCTGTAGCACTGTATATTTTATATCCTTTGCCCTAGAATGCTTGACTGATAAAGCAAGATTAATTTTTCTCCCCCTCCCCCTTACTCTTAAAGAAATATTTTTTGTAAAAAATTATCACTTCTGATCTCAGCCTAATTCCTCAAAGGAATTGCCTGGTTACTTGCTTCAAAGCTATGTAGATTATGCAGTAGTGCTACAGGATTTGTTTATTTTAAAAAAATCCATGGTAATTGCCAGAAGGTAATGAGGCTGTGAGATTTCTATCTCTCACAGGAGCAGAACTGGAGGAGACCTAAATATCACCCAAAAAGATAAGTAATGATGAGGTTAACTATCAAATGCTACAGCAAGGCAGAAGGGCAGGACCAGTTGTGTAAAAACAAGAGGACTTTTGGAAAAGGAAGGAACCTTTCATCCTATGGATTGAGTACTACTACTACCTCACATCTTGAACCTTTTCTCATAGGTTCTTTCTTCCATGCCTCTTATTTTGTTTGCTTTCCTCTGAACATACTCTAGTGTGTCAACTTGTCCCCCGTTCTAGATTCTGCATTTTCACAATTTTCTAGGTATGGGCTGATCACTGTACAACAGAGCAGGAGAATGACTCCTCTTAATCATAACACTATACATCTGTTGATGCAGATTATGATTACGTTTGCTTTTATTGAAACTAATCACACTAGTGCCTCATATTGGTATAATCCATCAAGACATCCAGTTTCTTTTTGCAAATACTAGCGTCCAATATTTCTCTCCTCACCCACACCTCCATCTAATGTTCATGACTTTAATTTTTTCTTACTCAGATATAGGGCTTTGCAATACTGAAATTAATCTTGGTGGTTTTGCCCAATGTTCTGCTTGACAAGAGCTTCTGAATCTCAATATTGACCTCAAAGGTGTTGTTTCTCCCCCTGCCATCCCTGATCATTGTGTTTTTGTGAGGTGTGTTAATGGCTGAATTCAGTCTGGTGAAAGTTCTGTAAGCATTTCTCCAGTATGTTTTCTCCATACTGATGTATAAAGATAAGATGAAGGAGCAGCAACTGGTGAAAGGATAACATTTGGGAAGCCTGATTCAATTAATGCTTAGAATCATATTGGATAGGGTAGTCTTTTGAGTTACACACTACTGCCTTGGTGGAGCAGTGGGCTAATGCCTCCTTAAGTAACACCAGCTGCCTGCAATTAGTGCAGGTTCGCATCCCACCAGGCTCAAGGTTGACTCAGCCTTCCATCCTTCCGAGGTAGGTAAAATGAGGACCCAGATTGTTGGGGGCAATTAAGCTGACTTTGTAATAATGCCGCTTAGGGGGTGTGTGAAAGCCCTAATAAGCAGGCATATACA
This sequence comes from Vipera berus, assembly GCF_964194415.1. Lineage (NCBI taxonomy): Eukaryota > Metazoa > Chordata > Lepidosauria > Squamata > Viperidae > Vipera > Vipera berus. The sequence goes on from NC_138206.1 coordinate 94,865,180, forward strand.
TAGAATGAATGCTACTGCTAAGCTTGTAAGCCGCCCTGAGTCTTTGGAGAAGGGCGGGATATAAATGGAATTAAAATAAAATAAAAAATAAAATAAAATACTTACACTTTATATCACTAAGTACAATGTCCTTGAAATGGAATATCAGTCATTACACAGTCTTACTATCTTCATGATAGAGGAAAATGAAACTACACAGTTGTGGCTTGCCTAGTATATGTGAAGGGAAGTCATGGTCCAAGTAAGATCTGAATTAAGAAATTCACAATTCACAATTTATCTATTATCTATATAATGGTTTAGTCCTGCTTCAATAACATTAAAGTAACCCCATTTTTAAGATGGTTTGTATAAGCCATTCAGTATAATATGAAGTAGAGAACATAAACAACCAAAAACTGAATTGGGCTGAAATCCAATGGAGATGAAGACGGAGCGTTCTTCTCTTACTAATTGAAGTAATGAATCTGAGAAAGATACTGTAGTTTTAAGGAACCATCTCATGCCATCTTTTTTCAGACTGTTAAGGAAGTCTTAAGAAGGATGTTGCTGATTTAATTAACAGAGGAGTAGCTATATAAAAATGTTCAATTTGCAACATTTTTTAATATTTTTGAAATGTGCACAGCCCTGGCAGTAATGTATTCAGGACCTGCCCGAGGAGTGTTTTCCTCTCTGTTGAAACCAAAATCTAGTGCTACTTCCTATGCAATGGGGCTGCTCCCAAAGAGTATCTAGAGCTGCATTGGTTACCAGTCTCTTTCTTGGCCAATTCAAGGTGTTGGTGTTGACCTTTAAAGCCCTTCATGACACAGGACTGAGTTACTTGAGGGATTGTCTCTCCCAGATTCCATTTGTTCGTCTTACCAGATCTAGAAGATAGGGCATGCTATGGGTCATTGGCTAGGAAGCAAAATTTGACAGTCTTTTCTGTGGTGGTGACCACATTGTGGAAACTTCTCTTCCCCAGCCCAAGTTGGCCTCATCACTTTTGAGCTTCTGATGGTCCCTTAAGATCTGGTTGTGCCACAAGCCTGGAAATCCCAGGACATGAATAAACTTGTGAGGTGGCTCCATTATTATTATGCATCCCTTAACATCCCTTTGTTTGTTATTTCATTGTTTAGTTTTTTATATTTTAAAAAATGTTTTTCATAATAATACAGGTTTTATGTGTTCATCATTTCTAATTTTATTATATACCACCCAGAGTCACTTTTATGAGATTGGCAGCTAATAAACTAGATGAATAAATTAAATAAATAATATGCAAAGATTAAAGGTAGAATGAAGCCCAAATAACTGGATACTGTTTGGTGACACTTATCTGTTATCCTGTTCCACCTTTTCCATTCTCTCATTAAGAGATTTTATTCATTTATAAATATATACAGATACATACAAACAGCTTAAGCCTAAATTTCCTACAAAATGACTTACATTCATACCATCTGCTCCATCCATCATTAACAAGGATCTTTTGCAAGTCTCATCCCAAATACTTCTGGCATAGACAGTGAATCCTATCATGCAGCACTTGGCACATCTTGCTTGGGCTTGATAGTTGAACAGGGTCAGGACTAGTTAATAATTACTTGGGGAAAAACAGTAGTAGGTGATCCTGCAGGTACTTTGGATCAAAGCTTTATAATCTGAAAAAAATCACCTTGAACTGGACTGAGAAAGCATTATTTTAACTTTGATGTGCTATGATACCCCAAGAGACCTCCTTGATCACTTGTTCTATTGCATTCTAGAATAACTGTAGTTTGGAGGCTTTTTCAAGATTTGCCCAACAATACTGTAAGTCCATTCCTATAATCAAGATTTGAAGTTACTTACATATGTCAAGTATGTAAGGGATGCGGTGGCTCAGTAGGTTAGGACGCTGAGCTTGTCGATCAGAAGGTCGGCAGTTTGGCGGGTCAAATCCCGAGTGCCGCGTAACAGAGTGAGCGCCTGTTACTCGTCCCAGCTTCTGCCCACCTAGCAGTTCGAAAGCACGTAAAAATGCAAGTAGAAAAATAGGGACCACTATGGTGGGAAGGTAACAGCGTTCCGTGCGCCTTTGGCGTCTAGTCATGCCGGCCACATGACCACGGAGACGTCCTCGGACAAACGCTGGCTCTTCGGCTATGAAACGGAGATGAGCACCGGCCCCTAGAGTCGGAAACGACTAGCACGCATGTGCGGGGGAACCTTTACCTTTTACATATGTCAATCCCATTAAGTCACTATGAGCTTTTCAGGCTGACACTGGATTTTTTTTCCTGTAAAATACAATTATGAATTATGAACAAAATGAAAAAATACTCTCGACCCAAGTATGACTGGTACAGTATTTAATTACTTGCAACAGCATCCTATAGCTCCATATTACATTGCAAGACATAATGGACAAAATAAAGTTTTGCAGAAGTGATTATGTCTCTCAAAAATGCTGAATTCAAGTATTCCAATGAAATTGGGCATAGAAATACAGCTATATGACACTTATATTATAAGGTATGTTCCAATAATATTACCTCTAGGCACCTGTATTATTATTATGAAAAACATTTAAAAACATACTTACTTTTTTGTAGTTATTGTTTTAGAATATGATGTGTATTATTTGATTTTCTGCAGCATTGCCCCATTGCCTTTCTGCTCATTCTTGTGTGTTGGTGTGGGTGTGTACATTATGTGTGCTGTGGTAGAAACATTGACTGGCCAGTTAAAGGAATCACATTGTTTGGACTCTTTGCAAACTTTGATAATAAATATCTTGACATTTCCTCCATTTGCACTTCACTTTTGCTTTAGCTCCTGGTCACCAGGTGCTTACCGTCTCTTTTTAAGAACTGATAAGTACTCAGCATCCTGTCAAACAAGAGTCTGCTTAACTAAGCACCAGACTTGAATTATTTCTGTGACTTTGAATATCATGTTGAGATACTTAGCCAAATTTCACTGAAGAGAGAGTAAATACACTATCCTATACTCTCAATTAACATTTTGAGGACTACTATAGAAAGAAGTTCATAGTATATTCCTGCAATATGGAACAAACTAAGCTGAAATTGTTATCTTCATTCTGTCTTTTGAACTGGCTTCAAAGTGGAATAAGATAAACAGCCTTTCTTTAAGAAATTTATTTCTGATTAATGCTGGGATGTAATAAGGGCAAAAGGGCATTTTGTTCAGACAGAACCCTTTACCTTCAGAAAAGAAGGGGATATTTTAATTTACCCTACTGTTAGGATAAACACACTTTGCTCTCAGTCAAAGATCTGTCCAAATGGGAAACCTAACATCCACTACTTTATGTGTGCAAACTCTGCCACCAATGAAATATGAATTCTTTGGGGATTTATTCCTTTCTAAACATTAGCTTAGCATTAGTGCTTTAATGGTCTACAGCTCATGCAGAGCTGAAGTGGTTTGAAAGTGAATTTATTTAGCTGCCAGTGAATACTGGTATTGATTTTGTTTTGTTATTCAATTAGTGCTGAAAATAAATGGCATATGTATTGTAATCAGGCTTTTATAGCTAAAACAGGAAACAGACAATTATCAAACAGAAACACTAGAGAAATTAAAAATTAATAAAAGTGGATACAAAAGGACAGTACTGAAGAAGATCATATCATCTGTTTTAATTGTATGGGGTACATCAGCCTTGCACCTCCCAGAAGCGCAGAACTGCAGGTTCCATAGTTTTCAGACAGAATGGCTCCCATGCTTCCCTGTGGGAATGGGACTACAATTTCCATAATTTACAGTTCAACATATCAGAATGGCATCCGATTAGGGAAAGCTCCATAAGATATATTTACTTTTGTTATTGTTAGCTGCGAAGTCATGTCTGACCCATTGCAACCCTATGGGCAACGTTCCTCCAGGCCTTCGTGTCCTCTACCATCTTCTGGAGTCCATTTAAGCTCATGCCTACTGCTTCAGTGACTCCATCCAGCCACCTCATTCTCTGTCGTCCCCTTCTTCTATTGCCCTCAATCTTTCCCAGCATTAGGCTCTTCTCCAGTGAGTCCTTCCTTCTCATTAGGAGGCCAAAGTATTTGAGTTTTAGTATATTTACTTACTTAAGATATATTTTGACCCAGTCTTACAATATGTTTAACCCCGAACTTATTTGCAGAATATGAATGCTTAATAAAGCCAAAGCAAACAATGCACACTCAGAGAAGGAGCGGGGTGGGGGGAATGCCAGCATATTTGAGGTGAACCCAAATCTACAAGAAAACTTAACTGGTGAAGAATTCAAAAATGACCAGGAAGGATGAAATATGCTCAGTGAGTATTGAATGTTGACAGTTGAGGAAATGAAAACTGGAACAAAGAACTGAATAGAATGTTCTGGAAGAGGGCATGACTAGTCAGCTACATGCCAATATATGAGCAGTCCACCCTGTAACATTTCATTGTGAAATTCTTTCATAACAACATGATGGTTATAGTTATGGTTGATTCCAGAAAATGGCAGGATTAAATCCAGTTCAACCATTCCAGAATTCTGAAATCCTTGATAGCTAACTGAGTTTGAGAGTTGTGGATATTTCTGACAATATGAAGCTGTCATGTGTGAAGCAAATGAAGACACAGTAACAATAGCATTTCTAGTCCCATCTCTACTTTTTTTTAAAACAGCAACAATAACAACACTGCAGTTTTATGACAATCCATTTTTTCATCTGTTAAAATGCTTGCTTCTGTGCCTGCAGGATTTTCAAGAGGAAGAGAGTTGACTTCTCAGATCTTCCCCATGGAAACTGCTGAGATCTTTTTGCATGTGACCTGCTTATGTGTACGTAAGGAATTCATTTTATTTTTCTTTGACCTCTAGTGAGGTGAGAAAAAAATATTATTGCAGGATCTGTGGCAGCTTAGAGTAAAGGGTTTTTTGTTTTTTGTTTTGCTCCTAGTTCTTGGCAGTTTGAGGTTAGCAATTTGATCTCAGACCATCTTCAAAGCACTTCTGAAGGACTAGGGAGTGGAAACCATGGCAATGTGTTAGTGCTCTGAGTACATTTCAAACCCTATATTAGCCTTCTATTCTTTCACCTGGCTAATTATTGGAATCAGTGAGCTTTGCAGACACTACCTTAAAGTTGTATATTAGTTTCAGAGAAATAGACTGAAACTGGATCCTGAAAAGCCAGGTTTTGAACAAGTAAGGGAAGTGAGAGAATGTTTCTTGTTCTTCATAATAAGCCTGGGAAAGGGGAGGGGCAAGGAAAATGGCCAGACCAGACATGTTTATGTGATGACCTTTATTAGTTTCATTTTGGGAATCAGATACAGGTCCTACGCTAAAAAGGAGATCTTAGTATGATCATACACAAATTTTTCATTTTAGATTATTGCAGTTTGATTCACATCAGACTGTCCTTGAAGGTGGTTCAGATCTCCAGATATCCTTATGTGCCTCTCACTGCAGTGTGAAAATATCTTGCTAAGTTATTTAAAGAGATGTGTCCTCATGACATCACCTCCTTCTGCAGAAGCTTGCTTGTTCAGTGGTTCCATTACAAGTTCCATTAGGGGACTGGAGGCTAAAACATATAAGGAACGGCTGCTGGAATTTGGTGAGTCTAGTTTAATGAAGAGAAGGACTAGGGGTGACATGATAGCAGTGTTCCAATATCTCAGGGGCTGCTACAAAGAAGAGGGAGTCAAGCTATTTTCCAAAGCACCTGAAAGCAGGACAAGAAGCAACGGATGGAAACTAGTCAAGGAGAGAAGCAACCTAGAACTAAGGAGAAACTTCCTGACAGTTAGAACAACTAACCAGTGGAACAACCTGCCTCCAGAAGTGGTAAATGCTCCAACACTGGAAGTTTTTAAGAAGAGACTGGACAGCCATTTGTCTGAAATGGTATAGGGTTTCCTGCCTTAGCAGGGGGTTGGACTAGATGACCTCCAAGGTCCCTTCCAACTTTGTCAGGCTACCTGTGGTTGGTCATATCTATTGTATGAATCAAAAGTAGTTCGATCAAACTAATCAAGGAGAGAAGCAACCTTGAACTCAGGAGAAACATCCTGACATCTATGTGATCTGTTGCCATTAGAGTGTGGACAGGGATCTGCTTAGATCCTAATGGCAATTTAAATGTGCCATGAGGGAAGTCACTCCCCTCCCCTGCCTACTTGTTGGCCACTATCCTCTATGGGTGTTTTGTATCGGGCTGTTTCTACAGACATATATAGTCTTTGACACAGGTATATCAATCTCTTAAGGGGAAAAAACATCCCTGTCAAAATCAAACAGAAAATACTATCCATCAATTTGTCTGCAAGCTGCATCCCAGTTGAAAGGTTGAGGTTTGCTGACTTTTACGCAGATCTATCAATCTCTCAAAAGACTGATTTATTTATTAACATGGAAATATTACTCTCTTGTTCTCTAAATTCATTTTGGTTTGAGCTGCCTTAATCCAAATGCTTGGTTTCCACAGAAAAGATCTCTTGGTTGGGATTACTCAGGATAGGGAAGAATTTAATAGAGAGCTGCCCAGAGATGACTAAAAGATGGACGGCTATAATAAATAAAGAACTGATAGTTCTCTGAAACTATCTACTATTAGAAACACAATTTATGATTGACCTACATATATGATTCATTTCAAATGATAGATGTTTCCCTCCTTTTTATTCAGGCAAGACATTATAGGAGACCACTAGACCGATGGCAAAGAAACAAACAAATACATAAACATTCTACCTAATTGGCTAATTGGAATAGCATGGAATAAAATGAGAGAGAATCTAGAGTCGCCCAACTGCATTTCACCATATGTCATTAAAAGTAGACAACAATATGATGGCACATGCTGTTGCTGCTACCACTACTACTATACTAATAATAATAATCCAAAAAAATCTCAAGTTTACTAACATTGCCTGGTGAATGGAGACAACATTTTAACTTTTCCTTAATCATCTCAAACTATCCAAAACCCACTGAGGATGGGAAAATCTGCGAGTGTATGTTCCCAATGCACATTGCCTCAGTCTGTCGGCCTGCACATACATATTGTGAGTTTCCATGTTTGTACTGCAGCCTCCCTAACCTATTACTTAGTATATATAGCTCTGGAATTGAAAAGTTTTCCTTTTATTACTGAACATATGTCAGCTGAATGTTTTCTACAAAGGGTTTAAAGACAACAGAAGAAAAGTATTGGAAAAGTTCATTTCAGAGTTTATTTTGAAAGGCATGAAACCAGGTGTGTCATTTATGTTTTCTGCCCTCAGCAAGGTTCCAATGTGAAATTTCAAGACTAACCATGTTACTCATTCTAAGACTGAAAGAAAGGGACCTTTGCAATTGTGGAACATCTAATAGGCTATAAATATATTATAGAGTAGTAGTGAAATACAGAGGGATGTGGTGGCTCAGTGGGTTAGGACGCTGAGCTTGTCGATCAGAAGGTCGGCAGTTTGGAGGGTCAAATCCCGAGTGCTGCGTAACAGAGTGAGTGCCTGTTACTCGTCCCAGCTTCTGCCAACCTAGCAGTTCAAAAGCTCGTAAAATGCAAGTAGAAAAATAAGGACCACTACAGTGGGAAGGTAACAGCGTTCCGTGTGCCTTTGGCATCTGGTCATGCTGGCCACATGACCACGGAGACATCCTTGGACAAGCGCTGGCTCTTTGGCTTTGAAACAGAGATGAGCGCCGGCCCCTAGAGTCGGAAACGACTACACGCATGTGCGGGGGAACCTTTACCTTTAGTGAAATACATCAATCCACGGAATAATTTCAACCTAACCACTCAAATTACCCAATACTCCATATTGCTGATATCATCTCTGTTAATAATCCGGGCTATATATTCTATTAAATGGCATTTTTTGCTGTAATGATTAAACTTATCTAAAACAGTGTCCCTTCAGTCTTTTGGACACCAGGGATCGGTTCTGTGGAGAGAGGTTTCAGAGGACTGGAAGGGTGTGTGTGGTTTCACATGCTGCCTGCATCCCAACGATGGGGCTTCACTTGTTTGTGCAGCCTCGTTTCTAGGATGCTGCAGCCCGGTGCCGGTCCAAGGACCGGGGGTTGGGCACCCCAGGTCTAGAGCATCTGGAGGGCATTAGGACTACAATTCCTAATTCCTAGTTAACATATCCCATTATATTAAGATAGCCTTAGATTAGGGTAGGCAAAGCAGAAATTTAGGATGCTCTTAAAGTTTATTTCATTATATAATGAAATTCTTACAGCAAGGGAATGCACTTAGCTGATTTTGCTTGTCTTCAAAAAAATAAATAAGGTTTGGGCTTGTTTACTACTTGAACAAGAGACCACCAGAAAATTCTACATTTTTACCTCAGGAGGGCTATGTAACAGGAAGAAAAATCCTAGAATAAGCCAGTGACAAACTATTTCCATCTTGTTGGAAATGGAGACATATCTAGGTGGTTATTAAGAGTTCTTTGCTTTGGGGATAATTTACCTACCCCCACCTCATCTCTCTTCAGTGAATTGGTTTCCCCGACAATTCACAACACTAAATGGAAAAAAAATGAAGAAATTCACAAGGCTTATTTTAAAATAATTCCAAAGTTGTTTTGCCCCAACTAAACATCCGCATAGTTCTCAGTATAAAAAGTATTTGGATTTGTTAATTCTCCAAACAGAAGATTAGAAAGCTGATAGCTGGCTGTGATAGGCTTGTCAGCTGCTGGACATTAGCATTACCTGAATTGGATGAGGCAAATGTAGAAATCACATGAATGCTGTCCCCTGCCCCCCATCTTTCTAGAGTCAGAAGAACAATTAATTCCCTTGAGCAATTCTATATCTTCTTTTGCAATGGTAGAGAAAGTTAACTGACTGTGAGTGTGGATGGTGCATGTGAAAGAACTCAGTTATTCTTTTGCTGATGATTTTGGGGGGTTGGACACAACCCTGATGTTTTTGATCTAGGTTCCATTGTGTTTTTTAAAAAAGAATTTAGGACATGCAGAGAAGGGCTGTAGCCCAGATGCTTGAAGCCACCCACAGATACTAATCAATGGGCCATAAATCAGTAAGAGAAGAAAGATTTGCAAAAGAATCAGGAGGTAACCCCTGGGAGTGGCTTGAATAAATGGAATGCTGCTGGTGGTATGGTACCAGTTGATGGACAGATAGAGCATTTTGGGGGTTTAAGACTGTGCTGCCTTAGTGATGTTGAATTTTAATATGATATATAAATGTTACACTTGTTCAGACTCCACAGCTCACAATGTGGAGTTAAGTTATGTCTCCTTATAAATGTCAGAATAATTGAATTTACCATGTTTCTTATACACAAGACAAATGTTCAGAAAAAACTTCTGGGCAAATTCCCCTACCTTATTCTATTATTTTGTGGGGTATTCAGGTGAAACATTTTATTTGTAGCGTACCTATGCTTTCACACCATTTTTAAATATTTTCTTCCTTACCACAGAAAATCTTACAAAGGGGTAAAAATTCGCCTGCATATTTCCATTCATTATGCAAGAACTATGGACCTGAAGCCTTTGACAATTGACAATATAATGATTGCAGTTTCCCCGTAAATAACAGTTTGTAAATCTCACTGCTCTCAATTGGATAAAATCAATCCTGTATTCTCCTAGTGAAAGAAAGAAAAGCTTTTTAGAAATGTTTACAGTTGATTAACCCTTGCACATATTTTTAATAGTGATGTTGTCTATAGTAACCAGTACATGAATTTGTAGAAAGCAAGTCTATAAATTTGTTTCATCTGATTATACTGGAGTATTATTAGTATTATAATTTCTTCTTAATATATTCATTGAAGCGGAATAAGTGAGAAGTGAAGATTGAAGTTAAGTGAGCATTAGAGGAGTGAAGAATAGTGATAGGCAACCCATATTTGTAATATTTAAATACACAATCAGACCATTAATCATATTAATGATAATTGATGACTACTAAAGTGCTTGATTTTGCTAATGTGTCATTATCAACAATCATGTACATATCGTTGATGCAAGAGTTTGAAATGCATATTCTCTAGTTATGCCATTTAGTATTTACAGATAATGGCATGATGAACAATAGTTCACCTGCTTTTCAACTGTAGCATGATTCCACATTGTAGGAATCATACTTTAATACATTTTAAATCACTTTAATCTTGACTATAAATATCCATTTCTTCCAATATACAAGTAAATCAATGCATTAAAAATATATTAGATTTTGCATAATTTTCACTAATACACTTAAGAAGTACAGAAGTATTTCATTGATTCATGCTACTGGAAAATTATTAACTCATAATTGTACCCAAATGCTTCCCTGTAACTCTTATTAAAATCCCTATTTCATCTCTTGATGAAAAGGTTGCAATGTTACATGGGAAGCTTCAGATTCTTGTTTCATCTCTCAGTGTTGAATGCTTGAATGTTTAATTGCCTGTGTCAGAACCTCTCCCCTCACCCAAACCAAGCACCAATATTCTACAAAGTCTTTCACCACAAATCTTACAGTCTCTTAAAAACTCATTGCCATTTTCCCTGTCACAGTAACAAATGAAGCTGTTCCATTTCCATGAGGCTGTCTCTTAAATTAGTGAAAGTTTGGGGAGAAAGTTATGGGCTGAAAAGCCAGATGGAGATTTCACAGCAGGAGTGGAAGTCAACAAAGTGGAGAGCAAGGAGGCTCCATATATTTACAGGAACCCTGGGAAGAGCTAAATGGATCAAGTGACAAAGAGAATAAACAGTAAATGACAATGTTTTGTATGACATTGTTTGCAGGTTCATTAAGAGAAGAATTGGTGTTTTAAAAAAATCTACAGAGAAGGGTTGTTTTTTTCTTTCTTTCTGTTGGAATCTTCTCTATGGTATATGCAATTTATTATTTTTTCCCAATAATCAAACAGAAGGCAAAATTTCTACTACTGATCTTTGCCACATTTTGCCCAAAACTATTTGAAATTGGTTGCAAACTGAGAAAAACATGAGTTTATATAGAAATTAAATTGAATTTTCAGGGGAAGTTGAGTAATTTGGAACAGATTTTCATTTGGGAGGTAGAGGGTGATCTACTGCATTCTGATCCCACGTTTCCTAAAAAGGGTAGTCCCAATATGTTGCATGGGGTGGGGAGAGGCAATGACAAGGCAATAATGAGCAAGGGGAAAAACCTCTTTCATTGTTTTTTTTAAACTATCAAGCTACAGAAGGGATGGGGGAATGTTGGTTTTAGTGACTGGCAGGTCTGGCCATTAGAATATCCCTTTGGATTGTGCCTTTGGCATCTAGTCATGCCGGCCACATGACCACGGAGACGTCCTCGGACAAGCGCTGGCTCTTCGGCTTTGAAACGGAGATGAGCACCGGCCCCTAGAGTCGGAAACGACTAGCACACATGTGCGGGGGAACCTTTACCTTTTACCTTTACCTTACTCTTGGTCACTCCACATTCAGTGGAGACATATAAAGACATATTCAGTATTATGACTCTGTTTTCTTCTTGCCTCTTATCTTTTGAGCTAGAGAATTTTGCCAATGATAAATGCTGCAAAACAAATGTGTGTGGCATTGCAGCCAAAAAGTAGAAAATGAATATGGTACAACTATTTACTTATTACCATCTCTCTCTTTCCCTCCCTCCCTCCCTCCCTCCATAAACATCCATAGGATGTGTATGTCAAAATATCAGATAATCCTTGTTTACCAACTCCCTCATTTAATGACCATTCAAAGTTATGATGATATTAAAAAAAACAGCCTTGTGACTAATACTCACATTTATGACCATTGGAGCATCCTGTGGTCAAGTGATTGCCATTTAACACTTTCGAATTGGTTTCCAACAGAGTTAATGGAAAACACAGAAGTTAAATTGCAAATTGTTGCTTAACAACTGTAGTGACATACTTAACAATTGAATGGGAAATAATGTCATCAGCCGATCACACTCATGGGATTTTCCACTGGATGACTGTGGCGTATAGCAACAGAGTTGCCAGTCACATTTGTGGTCACAAAGCAAGGACTACCTATACCTTCTTACAGACCATGATTTACATCACAATTTCTGCCTACTCTGATGGCTTATTGACTTTCTCCCTTACATCTCATTTCAATAGGTGCATCAGTGAACTTTTATTGTTTTATATAGTAACTCTGATTCAGAGCTTTCTGCTTCTTAACAAACATACTAATGTCTTTGATTGTTTTATATAGTAACTCTGATTCAGAGCTTTCTGCTTCTTAACAAACATACTGTCTTTGATATACCTCTACTTCAATGCAGAACAAGGCTTCACCACATTTTACTTATGTCATATTATTCTATGTAAATATGGTTGTCTTGTTTAATAAATAAAATTTATTTTACTTTAAATCATGTCTTTGCCATTTGATGAAGGTTAGGCATACTGAGCTTGTTTTAATACATTGTTCAATAATAGGGGAGAAGGATAACCACAACAGTAAATAACTAAGCTTTTACTTCCCCAAATCTCTCTCTTACAGTATTAACATGAACAATCAAGGAAGAAAAAACAAACAAACAAACCCTGACATACTTGCCAATCTCTGAGCAATTGCTTTGGGCCTTTATTTATGCTAGGACTTCATGGCTTGGCTCAGCACAACTTCAGTCTCTGTTCTTAATGTCTTGTCTCAACTTCAGTAAAGGTTTCCTGAACAAACTACTGAGTTTTCTTCACCCTTGGCAAACCATTGGCAAGTCTCTCTAAAGCAGAGATAAAAGAGATGTATGCAGTGGTGGGATTCAAATATGTGAACAACCAGTTTTCTGAGTGGATGCCACTTCTGGAAGTCCATTTTGGGCCTGGGCAACAAAAAATTACCTACTGGTTCTGCTGAAGTGGTGTGAACCAGCTGAATCCCACCACTGGATGAACGTCCTGGACATAATGTTTCCAGTCTATGGCTTTGGTATCTGACTTTCTAGAATAGATTTTCTCCAACTCCATGTTTCCCAGTTGGTAGGAATACATTGAGGTGATGAGGGTTGTCCTACATATTAGAAGGACACCAGATTGAGAGAGGATGTTCTGAATATTAAGCACTGCAGTTTCACCTATGAAATGTGGGCCAATACTATAACTGGAGGTACATTCTGCAATTAAGAATACTCATGCCATAAAATGAAGAGAGGTTGCCATGTAATCATTTCTGAAAATTCCACAGAAAATATGAGTTATTAGTCAAATCAAATCAAAGCATTTTAGTCAGATCATAAGCAAGCTTTTTTTTTCTTCAGTAGAAACAGCACAGTTGTATGTGACTCAGTCATATTAAAAAAACAAAAATAATATCACTTTCTCCACATTTCTTATTCTGGTTTGTATATATTTTTTGTTAATTTCAAGGTCCATTCCTTCAGCTTTATATATTATCATACAGATGCAATAATTCCATTGTTCTATCTGTAATTATCTGAAGACGCACCTCATTAAAATCAGCAGGACTTAACAATAATGACAATATAACTTGGTCTTTTACATTTGCTGAAATGTGATTTATGAGTTCATAAATTTGTCATGTTGATTCTGAGTTACATGTTTTATCTTACAGAGCCATGGAGTTCTGCAGTCTTGAAAGATGGTGAAGCAATCTATTAAGCAAAAGTAAACAGTGCTGCTGATACAATGAAACCAGAAAGTGTTTCTTTTCTTTACTTTTCTATGTCCCTACATCTTTAGCTTATCAGTGGCTTGCTTAAGTGTTATTGAAAACAAACTTCCAGCTCAGTAAAACCTTTTCCCTTTGCAAACATAAATTAAATTTAATATTCCTGGGAACATTTAAGACTGCCAAAAACTGAGTCAAGCCAGTCTGCATGACTTCAGTCCATTCTCAGCCCTTGATTACAATTTGATTTCCTTTGGCACTGAAAAGGAAAACTATTTTTGTGAACAATGTTTTTCCTTTAGCAAGTGCAAGATCCCTTCACTTGGCAGAGAGCCTGTTTATTTGTAGACAACTTATCCAGCTCCTCATCCAGACTTCAGTCTCACTTTTCTATGATTGCAAAGCAGGGAGAAAGGAACTGAATAAATATTATTCACCTGAGAGGGGTTTGGATGAAGTCACCTGAAATCAGTTGCTCTCTGTAGTCCTTGCATACAGATATATCTTTAGCATTATGAGACATGACCCGTCTAGGAATCAGACAGAGTTTTCTCTATGACCTGGTAATATGGGCAAAAACAATAACATTTTATAACTGGTGTATGTGGGATGGTCCACAATACATGAGGACCAGAAATCATCTAGTGAAGTTGAGTGGAAGAACACAGAAAAAGTGAAAGAAAGTCCTTCTGGTTACAGACCATAATTACAAGAGAATTTGTTTGTTAGTACAAACTATGGTGGATCTCACTAACCTGGATGGCTTTAAAAGGTTTTAAAGAATAGAATAGAATAGAATAGAATAGAATAGAATAGAATAGAATAGAATAGAATAGAATAGAATAGAATAGAATAGAATAGAATAGAATAGAATAGAATAGAATAGCTTTGTCATTGTGTGACATGAAATTAAGTGATTAAGTGAAATTAATGCATGGAAAATAGGTCTATTGAGGCCTATTGGTGTTGAAACTCAATGTTACCCATGGATTGGTTTACTGGTACTAGATGCAGGTACTAAAATGGAAAAGCATCCATTGAAACTTAAAAACATCTCAAAAGGATTTAGTTGGCTGTTGTGAGAAACAAGAAACAAGATGCTGAATTAAGATGGGCCTTTGCCTAACCAGCAGGATTCTTCTTATGTTCATAAAGACTGTATATGTATTTTGATTAAACTCTGATGTAACAGTTGACCTTAGGAAAAAGTACTGGTGGCAAGGAATTATGGAGAATATAAATTGACTTTAAAAAAATCAATTTGCAGTGATATCATCCACAAATGCTTCTGAATGGTATACAAAAGATTGCTTTTTAAAGAAAAATCTCACAACTATACCTATAGTATTAGAAGTTACAAAAACTATAATCTGTATCAAAGAAAATAGTGGATGAAAATTTATGTTGATTTCACACAACTTTTTATTTAATAATTTTCTTATTTTATTTCCAAAGTTAAAATACAATAGATTGATGTATTTCACATGCAGAAAGTCCACAATGGCTTCTAATCTACCAAAAATCGCTGCAGTCCTTATCTTTGATCAAATATGTTGGACCAATTCTTAATAAAACTTTTCCTTAAAATTATAAGTGGAGTCTTTTCAAACAATTGCACCTCATTTAATTGCACCTCATTATCAATATCTCCACAGTACTTGTTGTTCAGAAGGTTTTCTTACAAGTTGAACCACAACATTTCTTAATAATTGTATTTTCATTGAATATAATAAGTCTAATCCACAATCTCCATCAGTTTTCTTATGAAAGTCCAGTTTATCAGTGGAGCCTTTTAAATCCATACCCCTTTCAGCCTTCTCAAAACAAGCCTGCAATTTTCAAACAAAACTCCTCCTTCAATTCTGTCAGCAATAAATTGACTTCCAATCCACCCAATTAGAAGTCTGATTTAGCTGTTGTTACCTGGATCTGAATATCATCATTAGGTTGACTTATAACTGTTGACATACATTGATCTGGCTCCACCTTTCTTTTGTATCTTTTTATGTGGGCATTGTAAAAAGTATGTAATGTATAATATTTAAAATCCATGATTTATTGTTGTTTTCATTTTTAATATAATCTAAATTACTTTTATAGCTGTATTTTCACAAAAAATGTGGAGAACTCTTCAAAAGAAGTAGATGTTCCATAACAAAATGGTTGCAGGGAAAATTAAAATAATATTTCCCACAGTAGAGAGTATTTTTTTAAAAAGCAATATAAAAAGCATAGAAATTAAAAAAGAACTGGAGAATCATAAAACCTGCCCCACTATCTGTCATGGGCCTGCCTCCAGACTCCTCTCTGGATGCGTGTTTGGAGGAGGTGGTGGAGGATAAGCCAGATCCTGCCATCTTGGGGGGGGGGAGAAAGCATGGAGGCACAGAAAGCTGTGGATCAGGGATTGTGAGGCAATGGCATTGCTTATTTAATCCCACCCAAAGTAATGGGCATTCCTGGAACAACGTGTCCACTTCTTTGACTCATGCTCGTGTTTCATGCATCTTGCTTTTGACCTCGTGTTTGGACTTTGGACTGACTTGGGACTGCAAATTGCATTTTGTGTCCTGAGCCTGGTCAAGAACTCCTGTTTCTCACCAGTTTGGCTGAGGGTGGCAACTGGACCTGCCTGTCATGTGAAAATACCTTTGAACTGCTGGAAGTTTGTAATAAAACCTTTGACTCTGTGTGGTGTGTGTGCATGCATGTGGAGCAGGGCAACACAGTATCGTAGATTGCAAAACAAATGTATTCTCGAATTTGCATCACCAATCAGGAAGAAACAAAGATTTGCATAACACTTGTAAATTTTTATACATACATGTAAATTTAGCAATTTAAATAGAAATACGGTATATCCTACCATTTACCTCTTCGTAGTGGACAAGACCTTTACCTTTGAATTGACTTGGTCTGCGCTGTCCTTTGCAAGGTCTATTGGATTACAATTTCACAAGGAAAAGTATTCAATAAAAAGAAGGTATTATTATCAGATATTTTGCTGCCCTATATTTAGTTTTTCCCATTTCCTTTTGCTCCCCTTGTGTATAAAATATACTATAGTTATTCTATAAAATGTGTATCCAATGGCATTTTTTAATGTTGCATCCATGAAATCTGGAGACAGAATGACTAAGAGCTATGATTGTTTAAGATGTTTACTACTGACAGACATGGAGAGGAATACATTCAAGGCCCAGAGATATAATTTCAGATGCCCTGGTTGAAATGTTCCTAATTGATAAGGCTGTCAAGGCATCTCAGCTTACCCAATCTTCTGTATCATTTATTGTTAGTCTCAATAAAAATATTACTCAGCTATGGCTCTCATGAAAATATCTTGTTTTCTTTTTTCAATGAAAGGTTAGGCAGATTTTTTTAAATTATCATACAGATTTTACTGGAGATGAATTTTTTTTAAAAAAATAAAATAAACCAAAATATCAAACACACACATATACTGCTTTTTTCTCTCTAAATAGTCTATTATAATGCAAACTGATTGTTCTGCTTTTAGCAGGAAGTTCTTAAAGAAAAAGCAGGAAATGACTCATTAAGCGCTGGTTAAATTCT
The DNA here is from genome assembly GCF_964194415.1 of Vipera berus. Classification (NCBI taxonomy): domain Eukaryota; kingdom Metazoa; phylum Chordata; class Lepidosauria; order Squamata; family Viperidae; genus Vipera; species Vipera berus. The sequence goes on from NC_138206.1 coordinate 94,882,364, forward strand.
AAATGGATAGAGACTTCTGTACTTGAAGACATCTGCCTACCAGAATCAACTCATCTAATGGGATTGTCCCAGAAAAAAATCTTACTGGCTGTTTCCCCACTTCCATAATGTGAATAGGATTAAAATTAGAAGGCATAATTTAAGGTTTCAGCATAAAGTCCACCATGTCTTAGGGTACAGGAGAAGTTGCAACTGTGTGATGAAAGTCTTGTGTGTGTGTGTGTGTGTGTGTGTGTGTGTGTGTGTTTGTGTGTGTGTGTGTGTGAGAGAGAGAGAGAGAGAGAGAGAGAGAGAGAGAGAGAGAGAGAGAGAGAGAGAGAGAGAGAGAGAGAGAGAGAGAGAGAATATACAAAAGATTCTGTTATTATACCCTGCAACAATAAAGCAGAGTTCTAATCACTCTCGTGATTTTGTTGACTTTGCCTACCTTAAAGGGCTGACAGGAAGAAGGCCTGGCTATCACAGTGAGGAATCTATCTCACTATCACAAACTAAGTTATATCATTGTATTTGTTTTACCAAGGCATACTAAAATCTCAGCCTTTATGCTAACAATCTCTCTCTTTTCAAATAACTCATTATCAAAAGGTACTGGCATCCAAAAACCATTTGTATGAAAAAGCCCCCAAAGCTATCCACTATTACACTAGGAATAAAAGCTTCCCAAATGGACAATTAAATGAATACTCTCTTTGTGTGTGTGTCTCTGTGTGTCTGTGTATAATGTATATATGTATGTATGTGTGTGCATGTGTATAACTGATAATGAATGCCAAATTAAAAACATTAATGATATGGAACACTCTTTAAGTTAAAGTTTCCATTTCATCTTGTATGCACCCTTCAAAGGACTGCATTCAAATCCAGTACAAAATGCTGGTAATGACCTATAAAGCCCTACATAGCATGGGTCCGGATTACCTACGGCAGCACCTGCTGTCGGTGTCAACCTCCCTCCGTCCAGTGCGCTCCCACAGAGAGGGCCTCCTCAGGGTGCCTCCGATCAGAGAATGTCGATTGGTGGCCCCCAGGGGGAGGGCGTTCTCTGTGGGCGCGCCAGACCTGTGGAACCGCTTGCCGGTTGAGCTCCAGATGGCCCTCGACCTTCGCTCCTTCCGATGCGATCTAAAAACCTATTTATTTGAACAAGCCGGCCTGGTCTGATGGGTTTGGGGTTTGGGTTTGGGTTTTAACATAGCTTTTAATTACTGTATTATATCAGGCATAATTATTTAATCTTTTTTAACTTTTGTATTTCGTATTTTTGATATTTATTGCCCTGTACACCGCCCTGAGTCCTTCGGGAGAAGGGCGGTATAAAAATTTAATAAATATAAATATAAATATATAAAATAAAAAAGTATTGTTCTTTCCCCATTATAAAAGTTGCAAAACAGTACTACTTCAGGTTAGAAAAAGCCATCAAGTCTTCTCCTATTGGTAGACTATTTGACTGTGTTTTATCACCTTTCAGGTGTTATTTCCCACTAACTATATAACTATATTTGGCTTTCATTTTGGTACAAAAGTAAATGATTCTGGTTTAAATTCTTAATAGTTAGATTTAAATTTATTTCTGATTGATTTTATCTCTTATTGATATAATTTTCATTACTGTTACCATAGTTTACTGCATACCAGCACTGAGTCCCTTATTAGAATTGTTCTTAAGATATATGTTTGAAAATACTAATTTTGCAACTTACTTGCCAACTAATGTCATTAAAGTATATTTTTAAGCTGCCTACCCTGAAGTTAAATGAATCATGAACTAATTAAAAAAAACATATAGTTTCTCAATCTTCCTTGAAGTTGACAATGAAACACTTTTAATCATTTTAATCTAGCAGCTGTAATTTATTTTTAATACAATAGTGCACGTTTTCTTCAGAATCCTTATATGCCACATATATGGTGCCACATATATTTTTTAATTCTGAACAATTCTGTGAAACAGGTTTGGCTGAAGAAGAACGCAGTCAGCCAGCAAGCAATGTGGAAGACCGTCCTCATGGTCATTCATGCCTGGGTCACTTTGCATAGGGATGCCCTTGAAAACCATTTACAAGCTGCAACTGGTCCAGAATTTTTCCATCTAGTCAGATTTTCAGGCGACTTGGATCTATTTTATTTATAACTGTTACTGCCTGGTCAGTGTCATTTTATTTTTACTTTTGAATTGGTCAGTTACCATAATAAAGTTTACTTTTGCTGCTATCACTGTCCATCATATGACAATAACAGGCACACTTTTCTACGGCAAATACTACTTCTATGCTCAAGCCACACGGGTTGCCAGCAAGCTTCTGGATGCAATTCAAGGTGCTGGTTATAATTTATAAAACCCTACATGGCATAGGGTTATCTAAGGAATTGTCTGTTCCTCATAGTTTCTGCCAATCCTTTCATTATAACAGAGTCAGTTTGCTCTGAACCCTATCACTGAAGGAGTGCTGTTTGATAGGATACCCAAAAGCATGATTTCTGTGTTGCAGTGCTTATCCACTAAAACACCATTTCCCCAGGTTTATACACTACTATTCTTCTACTGAGTCCAGATGACCAGACTCTTTTTGGTCTTGGGCCTAAAAATGGATAGATGGATAGATGATAGATGATAGATAGATAGATAGATAGATAGATAGATAGATAGATAGATAGATAGATAGATAGATAGATAGATAGATAGACAGACAGACAGAGATAGTATATAGTAGTAGTAATACAGTGTATAGCTATGAGAGTTGGACCATAAGGAAGACTAAGCACTGAAGAATTGATGCTTTTGAATTGTGGTGCTGGAGAAGACTCCTGAGAGTCTTTTGGACTGCAAGATCAAATCAGTCAGTCCTAAAGAAAATCAACCCTGATTGTTTGTTTAGAAGAACAGATTGTTCTTTAGAAGGACAGATACTGAAGCTCAAGCGAAATACTTTGGCCACCTAATGAGAAAAGAGGACTCATTGGAAAAGACCCTGTTGGGAAAGATTAAAGAGAAATGGAGAAGGGGACAGCAGTGGATGAGATGGATGTATAGTCTCATCAGTGCAATGAATGTGAATTGGAGACAGTGGAGGACAGGGGGACCTGGCATGCTATGGTCCATGTGGTTGTGAGTGTTACAACTTAGTGATTGAACAACAACAATGATGATATATAGATAGATAGATAGATAGATAGATAGATAGATAGATAGATAGATAGATAGATAGATAGGTAGGTAGGTAGGTAGGTAGGTAGGTAGGTAGATAGATAGATAGATAGATAGATAGATAGATAGATAGATAGATAGATAGATAGATAGATAGATAGATAGATAGATAGATAGATAGCAGCAGCTTGAAATATAGTATTCTTCATCTGGCCAGACATTGTCTCCCTTTCAAAATACTGGAATTAGGCCAAGCTGCTTTGAATTGAAGTTTTAAAAAACTGATACCTAAGCATTGAACGACTGAACAAGCAGGAACTATCTTTTTGAGGGTGTCATAAGTAAGGCCACAGGAGCTGGTATCAGCCTGACCTATTGTCATTTTATGTTGCCATTGGCCCCTTTTGCTCTACAGCTCCATTTCCAAAGATAGCTTTTATTTCTTAAATTCCTACCACTTAGATTTGATTTAAAAAAATAACTCCATCTATGGAAATAATGGATGGCAGAAGAGGGGGGGAAAAGCAGGTGAGGGGAGACATGTGAGGTCATGAGTAATAGGATGCAATGGAAGATAAACAGCAAAGGTCCCTCTCTAAGGACCCTGTTGAATGGTTCTCTGGATCAGGATGATACTGAGAAGACCAGTAAATGGGAAACATTTTCTTTCAAGTCTTGTTCCACTGAGTGATTTTACTGTTGATTGCCTTGTTCATACCACTTAACATGTAGCGCAAGTGACACAGAAGAATGCTGTACGATCAATCAATTCACCATCATTTGCTTTGCAAATGGTCCAGATCGTTTAAGAAGGATATCCAAAGCATTCTTTCAACTAAGCTCTCAAACACGAATTCAACCTAGATTAGTGGAAAGAATCACCAGATATTCAAGAGATTTAAGCACTCTTTGCTCTTCCCTCCTGAGTTATCCTCTTCATTCCAATTCTGACCCTACATTCCAAATATCTTGGCCAATGCAAATCTGGGAATTACTGTGCATATGGCTGATTTCACAATGCTGTTTGGTTCAGCAGTTATATTGCCAGGTTTGCAAAGTTTTGTTATACTTCCAAGTTCTTAGAGCACTGGGACAGAAATATACATTCATTTGCTTATTTTCTTTTAATGCCTTGAGACTGTGAAAATTGCTGGAGGTGATTTAAATGATAGATGTAACATTAGAATGCATCATATGAACTAAAGCTTCATGTTTTCCCAGCAAACACCATACAAACCTAGGTTAAGATATTAGCACTTTGGATGATTATTCCATCCAGATGTGATAATTTGGAATTGAATGTCCTGGAATATTTTAGCTAAGTATTTGTGTGTGGTTTTGTGAAGAAAATAAAAAAGGACATGTTCTGTAATATCTATTTGTTCTGAATGTCTTTTTAAATTAAATTAACTCTGGTCTACTAGGAATATTCAATAGACAATATCTTGCTATGAGACTAGTATACTATTTCTCCTTCTGTTCTACCTGTCTATTCAGGAAGCATTTCAGACTGTTTCTTTGATGCGATTGAAGAATGCTGCAACTTTCTGTTTAATGTCACAGGGAAGAAAAGGTTTGATTCAAAACCCAGACCCCTGAAATAAAAAACATGTTTGGTCTACCTCCATTGTCCACAAAGATAATATAAGTGTATTCAATGACTTGACATTTCATGTTCATAATAGAGCTATCTACAGATTGTCAACACAGATCAGCAACAAAACAAAACTAAGTAGCTTTATGAATCAGGCATGGGGGCAACGGGGCAATGAGGACCCAGATTGAGGACCCAGATTGTTGGGGGCAATAAGCTGACTTTGTAATAATGCTGCTTGGGGGGCCCCAAAAGCCCTAATAAGCAGGCATATACATAGAATGAAGGCTATTGCTGAGCACATTGATTTGTGCTTAGATTGTAAGCCGTCCTGAGTCTTCAGAGAAGGGCAGGATATAAAAGGGATTAAAAAAAACAACTTTAAAGTTCAAAGAGATGTTTTGCAATGATGTGTTCTTTTTGAATACTTTGCACAGTGATAGATAGATAGATAGATAGATAGATAGATAGATAGATAGATAGATAGATAGATAGATAGATAGATGATAGACAGATGATAGATGGATAGATGGATACATAGACAGAAAGACAGATATGTGATAGAATGTAAACAATGCCTACATGATTCCACAAAAGAGCTTCTATCCATCTGTTGCATTAATACAGTAATAAGAAAAAATAGCTTTGCTCTTTATGCCAGAACATAAACCTCCTGATGTTGAAGGATCTTGGAGGTAGCTTAACTTCTGTTTGGTGGCAAAGTATTTAGTTAACAGCATAGGCTAACATTACTAAAATAGCAAAGAAGGCTAGTTAAGCCAAAAATAATAAAAGTAGGGTTGTGGGAAACAATAACTTACAACAGAGGACTTAAGGTTTGTTTGTTTTTAAAGTAGCTGCTGATTTAGAATAATGATCAGTGATGTCCTGACACTCATCCAGTGCCAGGAAAACTGTACAAATTCATATAGGAAGTCACCAGAACAGAGTTGTAACCAAGTGAGTTTTTTTATGCCCTGATTTTATTAGAGTATAAGCACTGTAACCCATCACTGTGTATGTGGGGAAAAGGTAGCAGTGGTATGTATCAACCAACTTGGTATTTAGAGAGCTTTGGAGAAATGACCTGTCCAGTCTAGAGGAGTTCAAATCACCAGGACCAGATGGATTACACCCCAAGGTTCTCAAGGAACTGGCAGACATGATCTCAGAACCACTGAACTATATTTTTCAAAGATCCTGGAGCACTGGGGAACTACCAGAGAACTGGAAGAGAGCTGATGTAGTTCCCATCTTCAAAAAAGGGGAAAAAAATAGATCCAGGAAACTACAGACCTATCAGCCTGACCTCAATACCTGGGAAGATTCTGGAAAAGATAATCAAACAACAAATCAGCGAACACCTTGATGCGAACAAAGTTATCACTAAAAGCCAACATGGGTTTGTCAAAAACAGATCATGCCAGACAAATCTTATTGCATTCTTTGACCAAGTGACAAAAATAGTGGACCAGAGGAATGCTGTAGATATAATTTACTTGGACTTCAGTAAGGCATTTGATAAAGTAGATCACAACCTACTACTTGATAAGATAGAAAAATGTGGGTTAGATAGCATCACCACCAGATGGATTCATAGCTGGCTGACAGGCCGTACTCAGCGTGTGGTCCTCAATGGAACCGCATCTACATGGAAGGAAGTGTGTAGTGGGGTGCCCCAGGGCTCTGTTCTGGGCCCAGTGCTCTTCAACATCTTCATCAACGATTTGGATGAGGGGATAGATGGGGAACTCATCAAATTTGCAGACGACACCAAGCTGGCAGGAATAGCCAATACTCCAGAAGATAGGCTGAGGGGTTTTAATTTTTTATTGGGTTTTAGTTTTAAATTTCAGGGACTTGAATTAATTAATTGTTTTAATTGATTTTAATTTTTGTATGTTATGTTTTTAATTTTCCCTGTAAACCGCCCTGAGTCCTACGGGAATAGGGCGGTATATAAATTTAATAAAATAAAAATAAAATAAATAAAATAAGATAAAGGAGGATCTGGACAGACTCGAACACTGGGCACTATCTAACAAAATGAAATTCAATTGTGAAAAAAGTAAGGTTCTACATTTAGGCAGGATAAATCAAATGCACAGGTATAGTATAGGTGGTACCTTGCTCAATAGTAGCAACTGTGAGAGAGATCTCGGAGTCCTAGTGGACAATCAGTTAAAAATGAGCCAGCAGTGTGTTGCAGCTGCCAAAAAAGCCAACACAGTGCTAGGCTGCATTAACAGAGGGATAGAATCAAGATCACATGAAGTACTAATACCACTTTACAATGCCTTGGTAATGCCACACCTGGAATACTGCATCCAGTTTTGGTCACCACAATGTAAAAAAGATGTTGAGACTCTAGAAAGAGAACAGAGAAGAGCTACAAAGATGATTGGGGGACTGGAGGCTAAAACATATAGGGAATGGTTGCTGGAATTGGGTATGTGTAGTTTAATGAAGAGAAGGGTGAGGGGTGACATGATAGCAGTGTTCCAATATCTCAGGGGCTGCCACAAAGAAGAGGGAGTCAAGCTATTTTCCAAAGCACCTGAAAACAGGACAAGAAGCAATGGATGGAAACTAGTCAAGGAGAGAAGCAACCTAGAACTAAGGAAAAGCTTCCTGACAGTTAGAACAATTAAACAGTGGAACAACCTGCCTCCAGAAGTGGTGAATGCTCCAACACTGGAAGTTTTTAAGAAGAGACTGGCCAGCCACTTGTCTGAAATGGTATAGGGTTTCCAGCCTTAGCAGGGGGTTGGACTAGATGACCTCCAAGGTCCCTTGCAACTTATTATTATTATAAATAAGAAAAGGTAGCTTTAATAAAAAAAAACCTTGGACAGAAAATTCAACCTTGTTTTTCCTTAAAATTTTATATGGAACACACTTAAAATTGCACAGAATAATAACCAGTTGTCATCAGTTAGTTATTGGTGTCAAAAAAAGAAATAAATTACTGCAGATTTATTAAGCTTTTATGTCATAAAACATAAAAGAATCCACTCCAAGCTAGAGCAAGGACAAAAAGTGTGTTTGTGTGTGCGTGTGTGTGTAAGAAATTACATAAATAATAAAATACTGAAGGATATAAAATAATATATGCATGCTGAATTTGTCAGGGAAAAAACATATTTGGAGATTTTTGAGGACTGGATTCTATTTGAATAAGGAAGTTGGTGATAATATTCTATGGAGATGATTATTTATGACCATAATGGTAGAAAATAGTTAACACATATGGGATGTCTAAGACAGTTTTTCCCCCAATCTAGTAGTCTACTGTATATAATACAAACATCCATTATTGAAACACTTTGAAATACATCAGGTTGGAGAAGCTTACACTAAGTAACATTTCTATTGGCCCTTTGGGTGGGTGGTCATTCAATGCTAAAAATGTGATATGCTGATAATAATGGATGCACATTACCTTCTCATGGTGTTTTACTACTGCTATTAAGATGATATATTGAAGAACAGAAGAGAAGGGCTGTGGGAACTCTGTGACAAAAGAGAGCACGTACATGTGCACATCAATAAAGCAAGAGAATTTTACTTGGTAGAGTTTCTGATTATACTCATAACTGCACTGAAACCTGCATCTTGGCTACAGGATTTTATCAAAATCAAAAATTTTAACTGTTTCACGTTGGGCCAATTAGAACTTAAAGGACACATCCTTAAATATCATGTTTCTAGGCAATGGAGAAAAGGCAATCATTTGAAATACAGATTATGTTTTTGCATGGAGTATACTTTTTTTCTCTCTTTCTCAAAATTGTGCTTCCAAATTCCCAGAGATATACCTAGGCCCCCACCCCCTTTCCTTAGAAATAAAATTACCCTAATTGTTGAAGCATTCTTTTTTGCCAGATTCCCACACCTCCACTGAGATTTCTAGCACTTACAGGCTGGACCTCCATCAGTTAGAGTGGAGAGCAATATCTCACACAATCTGAAGGATCTTTTGCATCCCAGGAAAGCATGGGGAATTAAAGTTTCACTTGTTCTTCTTCTCTGTCAATAAGTCTCACAGACAAGCATATCCATCCATCTTGCTCTGTGGTTATTCACACTATGATAAAGATTCAGTGGAGAAAAGCAAAAGTAGCAACTTTTCTGCCTTTGAGGGAGCTGCAGAAAATCTTTAGTATCTGTCTGGTTTGAGATTCTAGAAAATAACAGTGGAAAAAATGAGCATACGTACTATAAGCTAAATTAGTTGTTGTTGTTAGTTGTGAAGTCATGTCCGACACATCATGACCACATGGACAATGTTCCTCCAGGCCTTCCTGTCCTCTACCATCTTCTGGAGTCCATTTAAGCTCACGCCTACTGCTTCAGGGACTCCATCCAGCCATCTCATTCTCTGTCATCCCCTTCTTCTCTTGCCCTCAACCTTTCCCAGCATTAGGCTCTTCTCCAGTGAGTCCTTCCTTCTCATTAGGTGGCCAAAGTATTTGAGTTTCAAGTTCAGGATCTGACCTTCTAAAGAGCAGTTAGGGTTGATCTCCTCTAAGACTGACCGGTTTGATCGCCTTGCAGTCTAAGGGACTTGCAGGAGTTTTCTCCAGCACCATAGTTCAAAGGTCTCAATTCTTTGGCGCTCAGCCTTTCTTATGGTCCAACTTTCACAGCCATACATTGCAACTGGGAAGACCATAGCCTTGACTATACGCACTTTTGTTGACAGGGTGATGTCTCTGCTTTTTAGTGTGTTGTCTAGATTTGCCAAGGCTTTCCTCCCCAGGAGCAAGCGTCTTTTAATTTCTTGGCTGCAGTTCCCGTCTACGGTGATCTTGGAGCCTAGGAAAATAAAATCTGTCACTACCTCCATTTCTTCCCCTTATATTTGCCAGGAATTGAGAGGGCCGGATGCCATGATCTTGGTTTTCTTAATGTTTAGTTTCAACCCAACTTTTGCACTCTCCTTCTTCATTCGCAACAAGAGGCTCTTTAGTTCCTCTTCACTTTCTGCCATTAGAGTGGTATCATCTGCATATCTTAGGTTGTTGTTATTTCTCCCAGCAATCTTAATTCCAACTTTTGATTCATCTAGCCCTGCCTTTCTCATGATATGCTCTGCATATAAGTTAAACAGGCAGGGTGACAGTATACAACCTTGCCAGACTCCTTTCCCAATTTTTGGTTTTGGTTATCAGGGACGTTAAGCTCATTCTTGTATAGTCTTCTGTGTAATTTTCCCATCTCTTCTTAATCTCTTCTGCCTCTGTTAGGTCCCTGCCATTATGGTCCTTTATCATGCCCATCTTTGCATGAAACGTTCCCTTCATCTCTCCAATTTTCTTGAAGAGATCTCTGGTCCTCCCTATTCTATTGTTTTCTTCTATTTCTTTGCACTGTTCATTTAAGAAAGCATTCTTATCTCTTCTAGCTATTCTCTGGAATTCTGCATTCAGTTGGGTGTATCTTTCTTTTTCTCCCTTGCCTTTTGCTTCCCTCCTGTCCTCAGCTATTTGCAAAGCTTCCTCAGACAGCCATTTTGCTTTCTTGCATTTCTTTTTCTTTGGGATGGTTTTGGTTGCTACCTCTTGTACAATGTTGCGAACCTCCGTCCATAGTTCTTCAGGCACTCTGTCTATCAGATCTAATTCCTTAAATCTATTTGTCACCTCTACTGTATATTAATCAGGACATGATTTAGTTCATACCTGAGTGGCCTAGTGCTTTTTCCTACTTTCTTTAGTTTAAGCCTAAACTTTGCAATGAGAAGCTCCTGGTCTGAGCCACAGTCAGCTCCTGGTCTTGTTTTTACTGACTGTATAGAGATTCTCCATCTTTGGCTGCAGAGCACATAGTCAATTTGATTTCTGTATTGACCATCTGGTGATGTCCATGTGTAGAGCCATCTCTTGGGTTGTTGGAAAAGAGTGTTTGCTATGACCATCATATTCTCTTGACAAAATTCTATCAGCCTGTGCCCTGCTTCATTTTGTACTCCAAGGCCAAACTTGCCTGTTATTCCGGTTATCTTTTGGCTTCCCAGTTTAGTATTCCAATCCCCCATGATGATAAGGACATCATTTTTGGGTGTTAGTTCTATAAGATGCTGTAAGGCTTCATAGAACCAGTCAATTTCATCCTCTTCAGCACTGGTGGTTGGGGCATAGACTTGGACTACTGTGATATTGAATAGTTTGCCTTGGATTCGAACAGAGATCATTCTCTCATTTTGGGGATTATATCCCAGTATTGCTTTTCCTACTCTTTTATTGACTATGAAGGCTACTCCATTTCTTCTGAGGGATTCTTGCCCTCAATAGTATACCTGATGGTCATCTGAATTACATTCACCCATTCCTGTCCATTTTAGTTCACTGATTCCTAAGATGTCGATGTTCAGTCTTGTCATCTCTTGTTTGACCACGTCCAGCTTGCCTTGATTCATGGATCTTATATTCCAGGTTCCTATGGAGAAAAAATCTTTACAGCATTGGACTTTCCTTTCACCACCAGATACATCCACAGCTGAGCGTCCTTTCGGCTTTGGCCCAGTCGCTTCATTCTTTCTGGAGCTACTAGTACTAGCCCTCTGCTCTTCCCCAGTAGCATATTGGACGCCTTCCGACCTGAGGGGCTCATCTTCCAGCGTCATATCGTTTTGCCTTTTGGTACTGTCCATAGGGTTTTCATGGCAAAGATACTGGAGTGGTTTGCCATTTCCTTCTCCAGTGGATCACGTTTTGTCAGAACTCTCTGCTATGACCTTTCCGTCTTGGGTGGCCCTGCACGGCATAGCTCATAGCTTCATTGAATTACGCAAGCCCCTTCGCCATGACAAGGCAGTAATCCATGAAGGGGAGCTAAATTAGTACTGCTTTATAAATCCTTAGTAAGATCACACCTGGTATACTGCATCTACTTTTGGTCATTGCATTACAAAAAAGATGTTGAGACTTTGGAAAAAATGTAAAAAAGAGACGCTAAGATGATTAAAGGCCTGGGAAAAAAATATGAAGAACTGTTGCAGGAATTAGGTATGACCAGGCTAGAGAAAAGAAGGACTACAGGTGACATGATAACAATATTCCAGTATTTGAGGCCAGAAAGAAGAGGGGTCAACTTATTTTCCAAAGCACCAGAAGGCAAGACAAGAAACAATGGATGGAAACTAATCAAGGAGAGAAGCAACCTGGAATTAAGAAGAAACTTCCTAACAGTGAGGACAATTAATCAGTGGAACAGCTTGCCTTCAGAAGTTGTAGGTGCTTCATCACTGGAGGTTTTTAAGAAAAGACTGGATAACCACCTGTCTGAAATAATATAAGATCTCCTGCTTGAGCAGGGGGTTGGACTAGAAGACCTCCAAGGTCCCTTCCAGCCCTATTCTGATTCTGGGGAAAAACAGATTGACAACATGTATTGGTATCTAATAAATTTTTGCCTATCCAGAAGCTTTTCAAGTTGAGATTAAAAGTATACTTGCACCTTTGAACCATTGCATAGAGCAAAAAACGTCCCTTCTGTACCCCAAATGTATTCCTACTGCTGATACAATTTATTTATTCAAATAAATTATATAGCTAACTCTGGGATGTTCCCAATTAACAATTAAAACAATATCAATAATAAAAGAACATTTTATTCTATTACATCTATTAAAGCCATAAAAACCTGGCAGCAAAGTTAAACTTTCAACATGCAGTCCTTTTACCCACCTCACTTTACCCACCTGGTGTTCTTAAAATAAACTAAAATAAAATAAAAAACAAGACTTATCATCTACCTTTTCTCTTTTTAAAATCCCAACTGGTTTCAAAGGAGGAAACCACCTCCTTCTTTGCATCCAATGTTTGATGTCACTGGATGACAATCAAAAACTGAAACAGATTTCCAAACCAAGATGTAATATTATACCCATGAGGAGGAAAAGAGCACTCCACGAAGAGAAACATAGGAAGTTGATTGATCTGCATACCAAATATTGGTAGTCAAAAGCAATCTCCCATCTGTCAGTTGAAGCGATTGAGCCCAAAATAACTTTAATAGTTATTTAGGTGACAGTATAAGCTTTTTCCTTTTCAGCAGACTGAAAATGGTAGAGAATGGCTGAATTTCCACAGACCAGTGAAATGGAACCAAAGGTGTCATCTATATTGTTTTATTGTTTAGTAAGAACTTATGGCAAGGAAGTATAACGTGTTTCACCTGTGTGCCTCTGCCTAAATCATAGAATTACCCATCAGTGCAAATCCCTTTCCTGAATCCCAACAGATTCAAACTATTCCCATTCGGCAAGACTCCTTCACAGGCATCTCTCCTGGACCTGCAATAAGGTCAGAATCCTACCTGTGAGTGAATTTAAGTAACTTTGTCTGACACATGCTGAACAGAGCAGGGGTGGGTGGGGTGGGGGTGGGGAATTGTGTTCTATGCTTTTTTCCCTCCCACCTTTTGAAAACAATGAATTCCTGGCATTTTCAAGATTGTCTTGGAGGGATCTGGTTTATGTTAACATGATGGTTAACATAATGACAAAATCTTCCTTCTTCAGTAGTTTCATTTCTTACCCCGATCATCCACAAATTTATTAATTTTATTCTGGCAGAGAAAAGGGAGACTATGTAGCTGTAGTTTCTTGCTAGCTCAACTGGATCAAACTATTCCACACCCCTATATGCCTTTCCTTTTAGAAAGGAAATTGCAATATTTTTATATCTCATTGCCTTCTTCCATATCAGAAGTGCTAAAATATTGCAAGATTATTATGCTAGCTTTATTTAATATCCTTCCCTCAAAAGTATGGTCAGGCAATGTCTGTGTTTTTGGTGTGATGAAAATAGTGAATTGTCCACATTTTGTCAATTGTTATTTGTAATTATATCTTTTAATGTATTTTCTAGCCAGGAACCAGAATGTTTTGTGGATCTATCAAACTAAAGCTTTGTACCATGTCTAGTTTAATGAAGAGAAGGACTAGGAGGGACATGATAGCAGTGTTCCAATATTCCAGGGGTTGCCACAAAGAAGAGGGAGTCAAGCTATTTTCCAAAGCACCTGAAGGCATGACAAGAAGCAACTGATGGAAACTAATCAAGGAGAGAAGCAACCTAGAACTAAGGAGAAACTTCCAGACAGTTAAAACAATTAACCAGTGGAACAACCTGCCTCCAGAAATGATGAATGCTCCAACACTGGAAGTTTTTAAGAAGAGACTGGACAGCCATTTGTCTGAAATGGTATACAGTTTCCTGCCTGAGCAGGGGGTTGGACTAGATGACCTCCAAGGTACCTTCCAACTTTATTATTATTATTAATATTATTATAATTCAACTCAACATACCTGAAGCACACTGCAAATTAGTACAATAAAATAACTTTTGCTTATGTTCTATATTACACATAATTCATTTTATCCCCTTTAAATGTAGGTGTGGGTGTTTGAGTTTGTCTTGTTGAATTCTGTATACTGGTCTTTTGATAATAGTAAGAACTTGTATTAAAAGAGAATTATTATAATTGTCCTCCATGAGACCCTGGTAGAGAACAAGAGCATAAATGAAGAATACAAAAGTCCAATCCTATCAGTGTTGTAACTGGGATACTCTAATCCCTTCCTCCCTCTCCTTCTTCTTCCAAATCTGATTGATTTAATTTTGATGAAACAGAAGAAACATCATAATTCTAAAAGCTTTCATTCTATCTTCTTTGGATATATTCCTTTGAGCATGACTTCCACTTAGTCTTTCCAAAATTTAATCCCAACACTTCTTCCATCCTCACCCTCTTTGTCTGTTATCTTATTCCACTCAATTTCTACTTCTCTTTTATTCACAATTATGAACATAGCATAGATATTCTGATAGGGGGGAGAGATTGCCTTTGTAATTTCTTCTTTATTTTCTACTCTAAGAAGGAAGGAGAGGCAGTCCACAATATTATAATGTTTCTTCAAGTTGAAGAATCAGATTTTAGGTGAAGATAAAATGGATGACAGCCTTGCCCAGATTATTCACGATGGTCTTTTTTCTGAATGGATACTTTCAAGCAAGTTTTTTTTAGGATGTTGCAATATCGTATCCTTTGTTGATAGGTGATAAAACAGGAGATGATTGGAATAGGACTGAAGCACTTCAAAAGTACCTCAAACTGTCCAGAAGGCAAAGTCATGTCATTAGAATCTTCAGATGGAGGAATTTCCTAACTTTTTCATGGTCTCAGTATGATGATCATACCATAGTTTTCATATTTGCAAACCGCTATCCACCATTTCTTTATGTCAAAATGCTCAGCTTTCACACTAAAAGCTTTTTCATGGGATATGGTTGATCTTTGTGGCTTTAATTTTTGAAAGATGTATTATCTCCGGAAGATGTCTGGGTGTTCATCTGATGGGGGTCCGGAAAAGAATGTGGAAAGAGATGAAGACTGCATTCCTAAGCATATTTACCAGGGAGTTCACTTCATTGAATATTGTGGGAATGTCTTAAGGTTAAAATAAACATACTTAGGACTGTATTGTAACAGTAGTTTCTTTTGTCAAATGGAATCCAGATTCTTCCCTTCAAAAACCCTTCTTGACTCAGACTGATCATTCACTATTATAGCCAGGAAACTGAACTACCATTCACCCTGACATTTGACTCTTGACTCAGTTTGGAAAATCTCAGGAGGACCTATGGACACCATAGTCCTTGACTTCCTGTCACTTGTAATATGACAAGACTACCTCATACAAACATGTACTGTATGAAGTCCTGGTGAGCAACCATAGGAAACTATACAAGAAAAAGGAACTAAGGAACCAGTTTATGGTACACAGAGAAACTAAAATAGAAGTGATTGAGGGTTTGGGGCAATAATTTTATTCATCCCCTTCACTGAGTAAAGGACTGAATATGGGAATGATGGAAATATCTTATCCACTGCTGGGAGGGGAGCACCCATTAATTTTGTCTCCTCTTGTGTCACTTCTCTGCCTCCATCTCTTGATATTCCATATAAAAGCTAACTGATTATTTCAACTGCAAAAATACAAAGTAATAACAGTATAAATATTCACTATATCTTCTAAAAATTTAATACTTCCTACCAGTCTGTTACAGAATTGATTTCTTTTTGGCCCAAAAGCTATGAGGGCATAGCTTGGTATGTCAAGGGCAACATTCCAAAAGCATGTGGGATTTTTTGAATTGATAAGTCAGAGATTTAAAAGGATGACTTTGTTGTTTCTATAATTCTACAGTTTAAATATCAACAAAAATCCAATCAGAAGAGCAACCAGATTTGATGGTGTTGGAGTCATTGGGGTCTACAAATGATATACCAGCCAACTGGATGGAAATTGCACATTGCATCTCAGTCTTTCAGACTCCATACAATGCACAAATAGATTAAGCAGAAGAGGTAGGCTCCTAAAATCTGGTGAATCTGTTCAGAATTAATAATATAGCTGGATTTAATAAACAGTCCTATTATAAACTCTGTTTTGTATTTGTAATTATGGAGAATGTCTTTGCCATGATTCCAGGTCAATTCTCACAGAGGTGGCCTTTCTCTATAATTATGAGAGATGAAAATAAAGGCTGCTAGTACGATTTCTTGTTGGTGTGTATTATAAAAGAAAAAGAGTTCTGTACATTATAAACAATTTTTATTTTGGAAAAAGATGATTTGGTAAAAAAAAATTAAAGTTCTTCAGTCTTGTGCCTTCCATGTGTGTGTGTATATATATATATATATATATATATATATATATATATATATGGATCTTTGGTTATTCGGGTTTTTCCCCACGTAGAACTAAAGGTGTAGGCGCAACGTTTCGACGGAATCCCATCCGTCATCATCAGGCTGGTGGCTTTAGCTTCCTTCTTCTGGGAGAAGCATGTGGCTGTTTGTTCCTCTTTTTTAAACTGCCAGAGGGGGTGTGTTCTGTGGGTGGAGGTGTGCTCTGATTGGGTGGGGGACCAAGTGTGTTCTGATTGGGTGGGAGTGTGTTTTGAATGGTGGGTGTGTTCTGATTGGGTGGGGGTGTGTTCTGAGTGGATGGGCTGGTCTCAGCTGCCAGCTCCAGACCTGAGCTGGTGAGTTGTGCTGCTTTTGTTCGGCTTCGTGTTTGTGGTGGTGCCATGTTTTTATAGTGGGTGTCAGTTTGCTTATTGTGTGGTTTGGAGGGGTTTAAAGTGGCTGAATTTACACAAATATATATATATATATATATATATATATATATATATATATATATATATATATATATATATATATATATATATTTGTGTAAATTACTAACAAAGAATTAAGGGAGACTGAGATGCATTTCTGACTCTTTAGTCTTCATCAGTCAGACATACCCTTCTGAGATTCGAACCTGGGCTGATTGCACATTAGGCAGTGTATTTACCTCTTTGAGCCACAGGATCTCTCTCGCTCTGTTAGCTTTCTGCAAGGGGAGATATGTGTCAAATGTTAACTATTTAGATTACCTTGCTAGGCCCCAAACATGGGGCAAATCTTTATTTCCTGTTTTCAGCCTATCTTGAAGGCCATCGAACAGGCTGTAGTCACACCGGACAGTTCATATATTTGTGTAAATTACTAACAAAGAATTAAGGGAGACTGAGATGCATTTCTGACTCTACCTATATATTAGACTATAATCATGATGGCTAATGGCTGGTTTATATTATATTATATTATTCCATAGATTTGGAGCATACTAGGACAGTGAAAGCTATTCTCTCACATGGTAATCTAGAATTACAGATAAACATTCAGTCTCATTTTTTCTCCACTAATGAGAGGACGGCTGCACCACATAATATAATAAAATAATTGTTGGATACCACACATAAAAACATTTGACCTTAAATCTACAATGAATGAAGATAAAGAATGGTTAGAGAAGCCATTCAAAATTGTATAACACTTCATTTAAACAGAAAAGGAATCTCATCTCTGAACCAAACAGCATATGTATTGTATCTCGCCACACTGAACTTACCTGAAGGGCCATACAATACAAGTGAGGTACAAATCTTGAACTCTTGTCTGTTTGTAAGAGCTGTTGGGCTGACTTCTCCTCTGTTGCTGTTTCCAATTTAAAGTATGTTGTAATGAATATTATATAAAATGATTGAATTTTTACCAATATTTCTTTACATGCTCTTATTTCTTACATAAGGGACGTGGTGGCTCAGTGGGTTAGGACGCTGAGCTTGTCGATCAGAAGATCGGTAGTTTGGCGGGTCGAATCCCGAGTGCCGCGTAGCAGAGTGAGCACCTGTTACTCGTCCCAGATTCTGCCAACCTAGCAGTTCGAAAGCATGTAAAAAATGCAAGTAGAAAAATAGGGACCACTACGGTGGGAAGGTAACAGCGTTCCGTGCGCCTTTGGCATCTAGTCATGCCGGCCACATGACCATGGAGACATCCTTGGACAAATGCTGGCTCTTGGGCTTTGAAACGGAGATGAGCACCGGCCCCTAGAGTTGGAAACGACTAGCACACATGTGCGAGGGAACCTTTACCTTTACCTATTTCTTACATATTTAATTAAAGCATACAGGATCATTTTATTTATTTATAAAGTTTATATACATCCTCAATCATGGAAGTTTCTTTCAAGCCACTAAAACCAAAACAAAGTAAAACCTTCCAACAGCCATTCCCCATGCTTGTGTACTTCTTGGATTGTATATATTTATTTTATTTAAAATACCCTTGATATATCTGTATTTATATTGCATTTGTATTTATAATGTTCTTCAACCAAATGTTCTCATCAGCACACACACACACACACACACACACACACACAATCCATTTATTTTAAATATCACTACTGAGTACTTCAATAGTACTATTGCATATTACTGTTCCAACTGTGTTAAGCAGATGAGCTTCACAATAAGATTACATGGTGTATTTTCCAGAATTCTCCAAACGTCTTACCATTAGAACATCTTTCACTTCCAGTTCTCTGGTGAGTTTCCTAATTGCAGATCCTAAGTAATACGACACTCTTGGCCCACCCACTTATTAACACAAAACTGATTTGGCAGCTGTAACCTGCACAGCCTACACTGCTGGGAGTAATCCAGTTCTCATAGAAGCCAAAAGACTTCTGATTCTGATTGCAACT
The DNA here is from genome assembly GCF_964194415.1 of Vipera berus. Classification (NCBI taxonomy): domain Eukaryota; kingdom Metazoa; phylum Chordata; class Lepidosauria; order Squamata; family Viperidae; genus Vipera; species Vipera berus. Next base: position 94,901,225 of record NC_138206.1, read on the forward strand.
CTAAGTACTGATTCTGATTGCAACTCTAAGTACTCCCATTATCAAACCATAAACTTTGCTTTCAACAAAGTTCCTGGGATGTGTAAGGAATAGTGAAAGGTTAGCCAAATGTCAATCAGCTGGTTTCAAGACCCTTGTACATTAGTGGGAGATCTCTGAGAAACCAAGAGGAAACAGCCTTCTGGGCGTAACTTCAAAGGGTGGAGATGAACAGTGTGCAAGAATCTTTTCCCATCGGTTGCTAAATTTGTCTCTATTGTTCCTTGCTTTAAAAAAAAAGAAAATCTTTAGTACTAAACCTGGACAGAGGCCAGTGAAGGGACAACAATATCTTGAGAGAGAAGTCCATGTGTTCAGAACAACATCATCTATATTGTTTGACTTCTATGCACATCAGAGATTACACCAATGAAAACAAAAGAATTACGCAGCACAAGAGACTTGTCTCCAAATAAACAAAAGAAATACGACTTGATGGAGAAACTCTTTCCTGCTGAAGTTGCAGCAAATGGACAATAAAATGTCCACCCTGATTCTTCCTCCCTACTCAAAAGAAAGCACTGAAGTATAGTAATCTGGACAGAGATAGTAACCTATGTAGAACAGCTGAATAAAGTAAGCAGAACCCATACTCTTTCTGAGAACTGTTCTTTGTGAATACCATTTTGTATTACAAATTAATTATCTTTTGTTATCCTCTCAGTAGATAAGATTGAATTCTGTTTTGGTGTTAGATAGATTCTAATGTCTGGGCTTATTATTTCTAAGGATTTATCATCTCCTTCATTATGAAATGTGCTCACATGCACATCTCTTGTCTTTAATGCCATTGAATTTGTCACACTACTTAATAGAGTGAGGTTGTATATGCGACATTATTAATGCAGATCTATCAAGTATACAATTTTCCTGATAAATGTATATGTATAATCAATTGATTTCAAAATCTGTTCTAGTTTGATTTGGTTCCACCAGACAAAAGCCTGTGTTGAACCTGCATTATTTGTTTGTTTGTTTATTTATTATTTACTTACCTACTTACTTATTTACTTACATTGACTATTTTTAAACTGCCCGTTTTCCTCAGGGAGGGACTCCACAGCATCCTGCAGAAAACCTATTTTTTGATCAAATCGAAACAAATCACAGTAATGATATGAATCCTTTCTTGTTTTCTTTGTGGAGATAGATGATACTGGTGCATATATGGTTTTAGGGTTTGCTCTGAAACTCTAACATCACATTTATTTCTGCTGCCTTTGTGGATGCCATGTGAGCCCAAGAGAAAGAGCTATTGCTTCATTAATGCCTTGACAAAGGAGGTTGTCATAGGGATGCTAATACTGAAAGTAGGTCTTACAAATGTATCTCCAATCTTGTGTATTGCACAGTTCATCAAAATTGTAAACAATTTTTATACCTTTCCTATCCTGATAACAGAGTGAGCGCCTGTTACTCGTCCCAGCTTCTGCCAACCTAGCAGTTCGAAAGCACGTAAAAATGCAAGTAGAAAAATAGGGACCACTACAGCGGGAAGGTAACAGCGTTCCATGAGCCCTTGGCGTCTAGTCATGCTGGCCACATGACCACGGAGATGTCCTCGGACAAGCACTGGCTCTTGGGCTTTGAAACGAAGATGAGCACTGGCCCCTAGAGTCGGAAACGACTAGCACGCATGTGCGGGGGAACCTTTACCTTTACCTTTTTTACCTATCCTGATAAAACCTTGCAACATAATAACATACAGCTGTTCTGTGCATGAACTGTCTGATATTGATTTTTGCATTATTAGTAGATTTTCCTCCCCCCAAATTATTGCCATTAAATAATCCAGGAGTTTTTTTAAAAAAAGTTCTTTCCTCAAAATAGTAATACATAAGGTTATTTTTCTGCAAATCTGGACGTCTTAGGCAAGTGCTGTGATTCATAAGACATGATATATAATGAATAACCTGTTTTTGAGTTTTAGGTTTTATAAGGAACAGGCAAGAAAACAGTGTACACAGGTATGTTATTTCTCAAAACAGAAGATGACAGAATATAGTAAATTCTCCAAAACTGTGTTAAGACTTCTGGACCTCATGTTGATAATCACATTAGCCAAATGTCACAGAATTACATAAATGCTCAATATTATTATACCAAGTAGCTTCAGGGTTGGTATATTATTATATTCTTTATTTAATGTTCTCTATGGGTTTAGTAGCCAATTATTTTCCTAAGCTGGGAAAGAAGCTAGTACAACAGCTTGCCGATTTGTCCCCATTGGGGTGTTTTAATTAAGCATGTCTTTTTTTATTAGTCCATCTGAATGGGATGTATATTTTTCATTACTCACTTTGCGTATTTGTGTATCATGTGGAATTTGTTGGCAAAGGCGAATTCAAAGGAAGAAGATCCCAATAAGACTGATGATTAATGTGCACAGATTAATTAACTTACTACAACTGACAAAACAGAATTATTATTTTTTTTCTTTGTGGAAGCAGCAGCTGTCCTGTAAAAAACTCTTACAGAATATTTTTGATTATTTAAGATATTATTAATTTTATAGCAATTTCAGTGTGTTGACTATTTCACAGTAATTAATCCATTCTTGCAACAATCCTGTGACACAGGGGCATCTATTCCTTTTTACAGATGGAGTAACAGATGTGGATAAGAATGGCATGTTATCATGAAAACATGCTCCTGAATACTTGAGGAACATAGAGTTCTGAGGTCCATGGCAATCTTTTCAACATTTCACCATGAATCTTACAATAATATCAATCGCTGCTCCTGTATTATAACATTGGAAGATGATCTTGAAACTGACCCCAACCATGGCCAATAGCTAGACTTGTAATAAAAGAGAGGGGGATCCTATTTGTGAATATATGTAATGAAATCATATGGAATTTTGAGTAAACAAAGCAACAGTAAAGCTAGGCAAAATGTGTAGTACTATGACAGCAATCCCAGTCTGGTGTTGGCTGAGAAATTAGAAGTAATAATTCAGTGCCTTCTAAAGACCCTCTTCTTATGTTCATGTAAGACAATGGAGTGCAACAGATCTAATTACACATTCCATCTGATCCTCTTGCACTGTAAAATATCAAAGTTGGACTTCAATTATTTATTATTAATAATAATATGTGTTTGAAGTATTTGTTCCATATTTTTCCTGCATGTTTGAGAGCATCATATTTCCATTTGTATAAATGACCATTTCAGTTGAAAGTTCTGTTGTGCATGAGTCATCCTAAATTAGCAAAAGATTTTATAAAACTGCCCAGCTAGATGGCAGCACCTAGCTTAGCATGACTCATATGGAAAAGTAAGAAAGGTTGGATCTGTGACTGGAAATCCCCAGTCAAAACCTGAAGGTCAAAAAATCGTCCTGGAAGAAGGCAATGGCAAACCATTTCCATATTATTGTCAAAAAAAGGGCACTGATGAGTTCATTACAGCACCAAGAATAAAGCCCAACTTAATAATAATAATAATAATAATAATAATAATAATAATAATAATAATAATAATAATAATAATAATAATAATAATAATAATAATAATAATAATAATAATAATTTTATTTGTATACCGCCCTTCTCCCGAAGGACTCAGGGCGGTGAACAGAGCAATACATGTTAAAAGACAAGAATACAAAAATTAAAAGAGATTAAACAAGATGCCCAAAAACTATAAATTAAAATACATAAAAAGCAATAAAACCCAAACCCATCACCCATCAGGCCAGGCCGGCTTGTTCAAACAGGTAGGTCTTTAGATCGCACCGGAAGGAGCGAAGGTCGGGCGCCATCTGGAGCTCTACCGGAAGATGGTTCCATAAATCCGGCGTGCCCACAGAGTACGCCCTCCCCCTGGGGGCCACCAGTCGACATTCTTTGACCGGTGGCACCCTGAGGAGGCCCTCTCTGTGGGAGCGCACTGGGCGGAGGGAAGTTGATGCCGGCCGCAGGTGCTCCCTGAGGTATTCCGGACCCATGCCATGAATGCAGATCCCTCTCTATCTCCCTCCTTCCTTCCCTCCCTCCATTCATCTATCCTGGACTGAAAACGGGAGCAAGGCATCTAATGATTATAACCTAGGTGTGGGGGAGGAAAGGCATGCTGAAGAACTGCAATGTCACTTAGGAATCATAGCTAAATGGGAAAAGAATTCACCAAATTTTACCATATTTATGATATGACACTGACTCTGATATTGAATGGGTAATAGAAGTATAAAGTCTACAGCAGGGGTGTCAAACTACCGGCCCATGGGCTGGATGTGTCATGGCGAAACTGCACCCACCCCATTACCGGCAATGGGAAAAAAGTCACGATATGTTGCGACATGTCATGTGACATTGTAAGTTTGACATCCCTGGTCTACAGGTTAACCATTCTGGTTCCTATATTGTCGACCAGCACCTAAGCTGGCCTCTACAATAGTCAAGCTAGGAACTAACACATTGAGAAGGACACTATTTTCAAAACAGGTCACTCAAGGCTCTTGACACTTTGATCTTGTCTATTGGTGTATGGGTCAGAATCTAAACCAAGCATTCTCAAAGGAATTTTTACTTTAGACATTGAGCAGTGTATAGGCCAACTTGCTACCATTCGAAAATTATTTTTTTGAAAAATATCTGGTTTTTCAAAAATTGCATTGACCAGTTTTATGGAGAGTTAGCAACTGTAGCTTTAAATTTACAATACATGCCAAATCACTGTGTGAATTAATCAAATCATGAGAGAAATATTGTACTTGTGGGATTGATCAGACAGATGGAAGAATTATGGGCAAACTACTGAGTCACAAGTTAATTACATTTCCCCTCATTAACAGACTCAAATTAAAGTAAATGAGCTACATCAAGGCAAATCTCAGATGCACAATACATTGTAGCCCATATTGTTATTCTGTTGTAGGAGAACTATAAATCTGATGAATAAAATTGTTTAGCTCCAATTTTGACTCAGTAATATTAAGAGGTTAATGATTTTTAATATAACTAACTGCATTCAATTATCTTTTATTTTATAGCAGCTAAGTGCCCATCATTATGACAGAATGTATTTTTTTTATTTACACATAACATGATGAGCAAAACATAATGCTTTGTAAACAATAGATGGAATCCACAGGATACAACTTAAGGAGAAATACATTCTTTTGAGTGAATTTATCCTCAAATAAATTTCAGTGTAGATGTTCTGCATATTTTGAATATAATATAATAATATAATAATATAATATAATATAATATAATATAATATAATATAATATAATATAATATAATATAATATAATATAATATAATATAATATAATATAATATAATATAATATAATATAATATAATATAATATAATATAATATAATATAATATAATATAATATAATATAATATAATATAATAATATAATATAATATAATATTATAATATAATATTATAATATAATATAATGTAATGTAATGTAATGTAATGTAATGTAATGTAATATAATATAATATAATATAATATAATATAATATAATATAATATAATATAATATAATATAATATAATATAATATAATATAATATAATATAATATAATATAATATAATATAATAACCATTGAGTGGTTATTATAAGTAAAAAGATTATTGTATCTGGTTATTTGAATTTCAGAGTATTTTCTAAACGTAATTAAGAATTCTTATATAAATTTATATTGTTATCAATACTATGTTTAATGTCTAAAAGAAGTTGGAATTTTTAAATCAATGTTTGTTGATTAAACCATGATTACTTGGCTTGAACACAATATTAAGTCATAATAATTTATAAACCAAACTAAGCCAAAAGCCAACCAACCAACCAACCAACCATATTGTAGTTAGCGTTCTGTATGAACTAGTTACAGAACATTAGGAATTGCAGACATCAAATTAATTTAAATTTCTCTGTGCCTCTGTGGACACAAAGTTTAATTAATTTAATCTGCATCTACCTCATTAAATTATTATTTAAATTTAAAAGATTTGAAGGAGGGCAAATGTATTTGAAAATGTACTCAATGCTTTTATCAGTAGCTATACCTATATTAGCATTGATAACAGCTGTACCTATTGGATTTACAAAAAAGCACCACTCTCCATGATGTTGGACATTTGATCTACCTCAGCAAAGCAAAGAATTTTCCTGATAGTATTTGAAACACTGTAGAAAATCCACAGATCATTCTTGACCAGCTACCAAAATTGCTATTGGAGCTGCTATTGGAAAAGTGCTTTAAACTTGTTAAACTCTTTTTAACAAACCTGAGAGAAGTTTTATGTAACATATATATCTCTTGCCCAGCTTTGGTTTTTAAGCAAAACATGTTTTCCATGTTTTTTTTAAAGCAAAAAATAAAAAAATAAAAATTCTGCAAAACTAGTTTAGCAGATGGAAAACTTGGGGGACTAGAAAATTCAATGCATATGAACTGTGATCAGCACTCCATAAGATTTATTCCACAAATCACAAAGTCAAGGAAAAACTCTCCAGTCCATTTTTACACAGATTGAGCAGGCAAAAGTTTTGTACATAAACTCTTTCAATGTTCTGTATGTATTCAAATACTTTATAAATCAAGTACATCTGTTTGGTTTTTATTTTTCTGGCAAAGTCATTAGAATATTAGTAAGTTTTAAAGTACATTATCTTAGAAGCTCAAAAGATTAATTTATAAACCAAACTAAGCCAAAAGCCAACCAACCAACCAACCAACCATATTGTAGTTAGCGTTCTGTATGAACTAGTTACAGAACATTAGGAATTGCAGACATCAAATTAATTTAAATTTCTCTGTGCCTCTGTGGACACAAAGTTTAATTAATTTAATCTGCATCTACCTCATTAAATTATTATTTAAATTTAAAAGATTTGAAGGAGGGCAAATGTATTTGAAAATGTACTCAATGCTTTTATCAGTAGCTATACCTATATTAGCATTGATAACAGCTGTACCTATTGGATTTACAAAAAAGCACCACTCTCCATGATGTTGGACATTTGATCTACCTCAGCAAAGCAAAGAATTTTCCTGATAGTATTTGAAACACTGTAGAAAATCCACAGATCATTCTTGACCAGCTACCAAAATTGCTATTGGAGCTGCTATTGGAAAAGTGCTTTAAACTTGTTAAACTCTTTTTAACAAACCTGAGAGAAGTTTTATGTAACATATATATCTCTTGCCCAGCTTTGGTTTTTAAGCAAAACATGTTTTCCATGTTTTTTTTAAAGCAAAAAATAAAAAAATAAAAATTCTGCAAAACTAGTTTAGCAGATGGAAAACTTGGGGGACTAGAAAATTCAATGCATATGAACTGTGATCAGCACTCCATAAGATTTATTCCACAAATCACAAAGTCAAGGAAAAACTCTCCAGTCCATTTTTACACAGATTGAGCAGGCAAAAGTTTTGTACATAAACTCTTTCAATGTTCTGTATGTATTCAAATACTTTATAAATCAAGTACATCTGTTTGGTTTTTATTTTTCTGGCAAAGTCATTAGAATATTAGTAAGTTTTAAAGTACATTATCTTAGAAGCTCAAAAGATTAAAGTGAAATGAAATGAAAACAGATGGAAATAATATCACTTCACAACATCTTCAAGCAAGAATATGTCACAAATCAGAAAGATGGTAAAGTACTACAGACAATGCCCTTTGCCAGTTAGAGCTAACTATATCCTTCCTGAGCCCCCATTTCCGTTCAGACCCCAGAGATTTTTAAGAGTTCTGATGGGAGTTCACAGATTGTCATTAGCTGACTTTTCATGTCATCAGATTTTGTTTTGCGTCTTCTGTTTCCCAGATCTTTGCTGAAACTTGCCGGAATGTTATTGGAGTGCAGGGAGAAAAACAGGAAGGCTAAAGTTCAGCCTGAAATCTTATTATGACATATGTTTGCATACATATAAACTGTGTAGAAGAACTTGAATTGTGCAAAGCTTTTCAGTGTGCACATGTTCATCTTGTTAAAAAGTAGTTGAATTAATGCAAAGTAACTTAGCTCCTCCTGTCCTCCTACAAGAACGTGATGATGGCAGATTTCTTTAAATAATGAAGTATGAAATAAATCACAATTACTTGAATTAATGCATCTTAATAAGGACTCTTGGTGTAAAAGGTTCACAGGCAAAACCATGGACTTACAAGGATTTCTGCATTATGCAGTAGTACTATTAACTCCTTAACTATTTGATGCTCCAATGTCTTGGAGACAAAGCATTTATTATGGAGGTGAGCAACAGCTCTATGCTATCTCAAACCTAATCTTCAATACTAGGAAAGCTCACGTTAGTTGTGATAAACAAAAGCAATGATGCAATGGCCAAATTGCAATCATGTGACCCCAGGGTGATGCAACAGTCATAACTTTGAGGACAGGTCATGTCACTTTTTTCAGCACCTTTGAACTGTCTTTAAACAAGTGGTCATAAATTGAGGATTATCTGTATTGAATCTATGTCCCAACTTTCTTTCAGAGCTCAAGGTAGCTTACATATCACTCCTTCCCTCCCCATTTGAGTTGAGAGATACTAACTGGTTCTAAACCACCAGTAAGTTTTCAGGGTTGAATACAGATTTGATCCCAATTTTTCCAATCTCAGAACCATACAGGCTCAGTTTACTCAATTAGTGCTATACTTCCATTTTTAAAAATGTGAAAACAACAGCTCAGGCTGCTAATCACAAAAGGCACGGTCTGCACTAACTAGGTGTTGAGCTTTTAAATGTTTTGTAGAACTACCATTGGCAGTGTCCACAGTTGTATCTACAAAAAGCTGTGGTAATGTCAAAACGAGAATAGGTGCAGTGACATCACAAACATTGCTCCATTGCACACATATGTCTTATTGAGCACAATGCTTCACAGCATTTGGTAATGACATTACTATGTTTCACAGTTTGCCTGCCTTTGCTCCCCTGCCCAGATCAGGAGTATCATTTGGATACTAGTGTCTCTAGTGAACTCTATTTTCATTATTACTTTTTAAGTATGTAGGCTCTTTCAGAAGCAAATTAATTATCAGGAGTAAATGTGTCTATACAGACATCTAACAACAAATCTTGGTTGACCAACCATTTGAACTCATGATTTGTGAAACTATTTAGAATCTGATCGCTAAACCATGTTTTCAGTTCAGATATCAGTGCCCAAATCTGTGACCCTAGTTCAGACATGTTAAACCATTATTTGTTTAAATCATGATTGTTGAAGCAGAAAACAAGTCAAAATCAAACTGGTAATCATGGCTTCTTTGTCAATTCCTGGTTTGCTTATCTTTCTTTTCCAGTGTCCTTGCCTACACCTGTGGATTAGATAACAGTTGGATTAGGCTGCAAAGACCAACTCAAAACCAGCTAAGAAAACAACACATAATAATAACCCACAGTGGGGTTTGTTTGCTTGTGGACATCATGCTTTATTCAAGAAAGGATAGATTTAAAATCTCACTTTCTGAGAGGTGAATGCAGTCTTTCTTAATTGCAGTTGTCAGCTAAACAATAAATCATGTTCTCACATAATAGTTACTAAACAAAGGATTTTTATTGGGTCTTCTTCACATGTGAGATTAAACTAGACCTACTTCCACAAATATATTATATTTTAGTGTGATGGATGAATTCTGCTATTGTTTCTATTTATTCATCTTCATTTATATATTACACAGATCTACTGAGCAGATAGTTTTACATAAAGTTTTGCATCTGCAGGCAAGCTATTTTGGGGCACAGCTTAATCTAAATATGGTTTGGGGAATATCTAAAGGAAGGACTTCATCAACTGAAAATTATAATTCAGGAAGTTGCTGCCTTTGGCAGTGATCCAGGGAAATCCTTTCCTGTAGGCCACAGACTTTCTCCAGTAACAGGACTACATAGGCAAAATTGCCCCTGTAAGGAAAGCTTTTTCCCTCCTATTTCATTTTCTTCAAGCATTATGTTCATTAAAGGCACATGAAATTAACAAGCTTGATACTTTCACCAAGAACAGCAGCATATCTGTCCAATAGTAATAATCTGGAGAGGGCTTTCACCCTTTCAAAGCAGTCCACTTTTACTATATTAAGACTTCATTGCTAGAAAACTGACCACTCCACTTTCGTTAGTCAAATACCTCAATGCAGCAATGTTAAAGTGGAACAGCTAGAAAACACAGAAAATAAAACTTCCAAAGCATGATCTTCCATAGCCAGGAGCACCCTTGAATCACAGCCTGGGCTGAGGTGCAAATCTTCATCAGCAAGAATGATGAGTCAGCATATAGAGAGGAGGTGGAGAAGCTAATAGACTGGTGCAAAGCCAACAACCTGTCTCTGAATGTAGATAAAACAAAAGAGATGGTTGTTGACTTCAGGAGGACAAAATATGACCGCTCTCCGCTGAACATCAATGGCTCTTTTGTGGAGATTGTAAGGAGCACCAAATTTCTTGGTGTTCACTTGGCGGAGAATCTCACTTGGTCCCTCAACACCTGTTCCATAACAAGGAAGGCCCACCAGCGTCTTTACTTTCTGAGGAAACTGAGGAAGTCACAGCTTCCACCACACATCCTCACAATCTTCTACAGAGGGACTATTGAGAGCACCCTGAGAAGTTGCATTACTGCCTGGTTTGGAAACTGCACCATTTTGGATCGTAAAACCCTACAGCGAACAGCGAGGATGGCAGAGAAGATCATCGGGGTTGCTCTTCCCTCTGTCATGCATATTTACATCACACGTTGCATCCGTAAAGCCAGAAACATTGTGGCTGATTACACACACCTCTCATACACACTCTTCACTCTTTTGCCATCTGGAAAGAGGTACAAGAGCATTCAGGCTCGGACATCCAGATTGTGTAACAGTTTCTTCCTACAAACCATTAGAATTCTCAACACAAAGAAACTGGAACTATAAATACTTGTATTTGTAGGTTTTTTAAAAAGTTTTTAGTTTAGAGTTATGTGTCAACAAAAGTGCGTATAGTCAAGGCTATGGTCTTCCCAGTTGAAATGTATGGCAGTGAAAGTTGGACCATAAAAAAGGCTGAGCACCAAAGAATTGAGGCCTTTGAACTCTGGTGCTGGAGAAGACTCCCGCAAGTCCCTTGGACTGCAAGGCGATCAAACCGGTCAGTCCTAGAGGAGATGAACCCTGACTGCTCTTTAGAAGGCCAGATCCTGAAGCTAAAACTCAAATACTTTGGCCACCTAATGAGAAGGAAGGACTCACTGGAGAAGAGCCTAATGCTGGGAAAGATTGAAGGCAATAGAAGAAGGGGACGACAGAGAATGAGGTGGCTGGATGGAGTTACTGAAGCAGTAGGCGTGAGCTTAAATGGACTCCAGAAGATGGTAGAGGACAGGAAAGCCTGGAGGAACATTGTCCATAGGGTCGCGATGGGTCGGACACGACTTCGCAACTAACAACAATGTGTAGTTTGTGTTCTGTTCTTTTTTTGATTCGTGTTGTCTGATGTAGCACCTTGGTTCTGGGGAAACGTTGTTTCATTTCACTGTGTACTGTACTGTATATTGTTGAAAAGACAATAAAGTCTACTACTACTACTACTAATAATAATTTGCTTCTGATTCTAATGCATGCAAGCTACTCTGGAGACAAAAGGCTTAAATTAGTTACCCTTGTAGGAAGGATGACTTTGTTTCTATTCCTGTTATATGGTATGTGTGTGTGTGGGGGGTTTGAGTCAGTATGAACTCCTGACAACTGTCTGAACTACAATAATCTAGTCTCTGAAGTTTTCTTGGCAAGATTTTGGAAGTGGTTTGCCATTGTATTCTGCCTAGGTCTGAGACAAAATGACTGGCCTAAGGTCACCCCAGCTAGCTTTCTGCCTAAGGTAGGACTAGAACTCATGATCTCTCAGTTTCTAGTAGACTGATGCCTTAACTACTATATCATACTGGCTCTGTTATATGATGTAGGACAACTTTGGCAACTTTAAGATCTGTAGACTTCAACTCTCATGCTGGCTGGGCAATTCTGATAGCTGAAGTCTACAAATCTTAAAGTTGCCAAGATTGGACACCCTTAATGTAGGGAAAGGAAAGGAAAAAGAAAACTCCACAGCTGAATCATTAAAGTAGCTGAGAAGGCCATTTGGAGGTGTTTCTTTTTTTCCAAACAGGTGAAGGGAAAGGAGCCACAGGAGGAGTGGTAACAATGTGTGCTTCCCTTTAACTACCTGCCCAGACAAGCACAAGAGTCAAACTTTGGTGGGGAGAAAACTGGGGCATCTTTTCTTGTGAGCAAGGAATGGCACAGCAGCAAGAGAAAACATTCCCCAACCAGCAGCATCCTGTATTTGTTTTTCCAGCAAGCCAGCCACATTCTGCACAGGCGCTCACTGGCAGGGGGTGGAAATTCATCTGGCGAGCCATGGACTCTATAAGCTTTCAACTTCTCCCAATAGCTGATTGGCTGCTGGGACAGGTGGCTATTTGTCCTGTGCAGCCAATGGGCTCAGAGAAATTGTTCCTCTGTGAATCGGCCGGGAAGAAAGGGCAGGGAACTAGTGGCGGGCGACCAGTGATGGGGAAAAAAATGCTGGTGGAGGACCAGTGGATGATATATGCCCATAATGGGTCAGCTGCAGTGGGGAACCCACAGTGAAGTCTGCGTGGCTAGGCAGCTGCATTCAATTGTCCCATTCTGTGGCATATAATGTCAGGGAAATCTACCCATGCTAGACATAATGCATTCCTGACAGCCTAGATTGCTAGTTCATTGTGTTCGGTGCTTGCATGCGTATCCTTGGTGCACTGTAAGGCGAGGGTGTGTGAACTATTTTTACTCCACTTTTGGAACTGTTTATCTGTCAACAAAACAAGGAGTTATTGATCACAGTAATGTTGATCAGTCCAAAGGTAATTTCTAATTATTATTTTGAAAAAATAGGGAGTTAGAAATAGACAAATAAAAGATGCCCCTATATAGAGTGATGGATAAAGATAGCAGCCTATATAAAGACAAGAATATTCAAAAGAAGAACAAGAGTAAATTTGAATTCCATAGGAGACATCTATTTTTTAAGCAGTTTTCCAAAGCAGTGAAAGACTGTGAGGAAGAGAGTTACTGTAGCTCTTGCCAGCTAAAATGGTGGGTCAGATTAAAACATAATTTCATGGAACTACTAATGTGACAGATGAAAATAAATTGGGACCAAAGGGGAGCATTGCAAATTAGCAAACTGACAATTTTTCAACATGAAAAGCTCATAAATCTGTTAACAACCTGGAATACTGTTACAATAAATTCCTATACAACCTGAATGATTTACTCATCCTATGCCTCATTTTAGAACCCATTAGGGATCCTTCAGAACAAATGTTTAGAACATGACAAAAATTATAATATTTCCTTCCCCCTGTTTTAAAAACTCTGGACTCCATTCTCTTTCAGATTTTGAATCTGTATCACCTTATTTTACAAAATTAGAGCTAAATCCATTGTAATATTGTCAGCATTCCACACAAATCAGAATATTGGGCTGCAATTTGGACTGTTATAACACTATTATTTAATTCAGCATACCTGGCTTTCATGGAGCCCAAACTGGCATTTCTACAGGGTGATCTTATACAAGACTGCTTCTTTTCCATTGAGATATTGAACTTTTAAGTTACCTAAATTCTCCATTCTGTTTATGAATTTATTAGAGTTGGGTTAATCCAACTGAGGTTAAAGTCAAATCAGAAGACACATTAATAGATTATAATTCTACCTTGATCTCAGAGACCTGTGCTCCCTTGAAAAATGAAAAAAAAATGGAAAGCTTCCTCCATCTTTTGAAGCATGAAGTTAGTGATAAAGAGTGGATTTATACACTAAACCAGTTGCCAATGTCAAACTCTATGGCTTGGCATCAGTTAACCTAATCAGATTTATATTCTTGCCTTTTGCGCTGGAGAGGATGATTCTATATTGAAATTTCAGGCAATGCAATAATTAATTAAACCAACTATTATACCATTTCTCATACTATCTCAAGATAAGTTACTTGGCAATGATGTTTTAAGTAGTACAGAGTACAGATAACACGTGATATCAATGGTGAAAGACCAACATTTCCCTTTGCTTTTAGCATTTGTGCTTTTAATCATATAAAATAATGTTAATTGTTCATATTTTTCTATTCATTTGCTTTTGCATCACCTAGTGTTTTATGAAGAAATAATTATCATTTAAAAAATTAAATTTAAAAATCTTTGGCTGATCAAAATTCTCCAGTTGGGAAGGAGCGAAACATTTTCAGCAGTACAGACTTTTATTATCCTGGAGAACATTTGTTTGGTTATCTAGAGACCACCAATATTAATTTTAGTGACTGGGCAAGAAACCCAGTCACTACTTTCCATACTAGCATAATTGTAAGCATATTGTAAGGGCCTTCTCCGTGGTAGCTCTCTCTCTGTGGAACATCATACCTGCAGAGAGATAAGATTGGACTCCACTTTTGGTGAGTTGGTTTTGCCAATGGGCTGGGGACCCCTGAATGACTCATTTGATGATTGTCACCAGGGGTGTGTGGGGGTGGTGGGGGTGGTTATTGCCTTTCTATTGTTTTAATATTGGGGTTTCATACTTGCAAGATACTGATGTCACTGAGAGACAGTTGAGCAGCAATATAAATTTTCTTAAATAAATATTGTGTTGGTGATAAACAACTACAGCTTTTTCATAAATGGAACTTAATCCCTGCCCATGTATAACTCTGAGTGTGTCTATATGTCCCTAAGCCCCTTGCATTTGTGTGTGTGTGTGTGTGTGCGCGCGCACATGTGTGTGTGCACATATCTGTGTGTTCTTATTCAAGCACTAACAAGGTCCAACTCTTGGTGCTGTCATTTAGCAGAGTGGATATATTCTAAGAAATTTCACATCTATAATAACACAGAATTCTGTAGCACCTTGAGATAATGCCAAGAAAGGGCACCAGAAGAATAGATTTGCAGTGCAAGCCTATTTACATGTGTTTTTGAAAAATAAAAATCAATGTTATTATAATATAACAATTAAATATAAAACTTTTGTTCCAACCAAAGAAACTACCAAGAATGTTTAACGAAGAAAAGATTCAAAAGGGATCCAACTATTGTATTGCATTTGCCCTTACTTTCTTCTGAATAACTGTTCCCAAAACTGTTCCCAAGTCTGACTACATGCTATTTTAAACTTCCTTCAGAATTACTGGAAGAAATAGGTTGAAATGAGAGGCTGCAAGGAAATGTAAATAAAAAGCTACAGTGGAAAATAACTATCCAATTCTGTTTCAACAACATTTTCATTCTTCCACCCCATTGTGATAGCTAGACGTACAGCTGCCTGTATTTGTATCTGTGTTCAATGTCTGGTGAAGTTGGCCCTGACAAATAACATAGGAAATAAGCAATATATTGAGTACTGTTTTTAAAAAGTCTTTGGGAACACAGAGTATCCTAGTCTGTCATTGTCAGCTTGGGAATTTCACAGCTGCAAGGCTTAAGGCCTCCCTTGTTTCAGCAGCTGTGCCCGCTACTGCCCACACCAAAGGAAATGGAGACTGAGCCATCGCAGTGAAGGAGCAGGATTGCCTTGTAACCCACCAGCATAAGAATGGAAGAAGCCAGACTTGGAGTATATCTTCTTTTAATGCTGGGGCTGTAAAGTTGCTCAAGAATGTCCATTGTCCAATGGAGTCAAATCAAGGCAACAGCATGCTTCCTTAAACAAATATTGATTGGAGCCCTTTGGTGAATTTGAGATTTTCCTACTATAATATGGCAATTCTTCACACATTTGTTTTGACTTCTGGCCCTGGGAAACCCTTCTTGTTTTGTTTCAGTGCTACGAGAGTGATGACAAGGACCCACCTTGCCCGGTTTTATAAGCTGACATGATGTACTTCTTTGCTTTTAAAAGTTCTCACGAAAAAGTTTTTATATCCCACAACTGAATCAAATCTCTTTCCTGGGAGTTTTTGGCAGTATATAATCATTTTTATTGAAGCACCTTTTTTTAAGTGATACAGATATTCTTCATTTAGCAACTGCCTCGTTTAATAACTCCTTACAGTTATGATGGTAATTAAAAAGTAACTATCTGACCAATTCTTGCATTTTAAGACATTCACAAATTTGTAAAGCAAAGGAAAGCTGTAGTAAGGCCAGTGCTTTTTTTGTAAAAGAAAAAGGTGCCAGAACTCACACATGTCATACAACCCGCCTTGCCTACCCTACAAGGTTCCATCCAAAAAAGGTGCCGGAACTCCATTCTGGGCGTTCTATGACAAAAAAAGCCCTGAGTAAGGATATAAGCATAGTTGTACTTTCACTTATCAAACTCTTTTTTTAATGACTGCATTGCTGGTCCCAACTGTGGCTGCTAAAGGAGGATTATCTGTATTTGATATCCCATCTTCTAACAGGGAAGTAATGGCAAATCTTCATCACATCACTAACTCCTTTTCTTGTAGACAGAGGAGAAGCAGAAAACATAGCTTGGCTACTGCAATGAATCCTTGTTTGGGAGTGCTCTGTGCTGCCAAATCTTGATAGTGAGTTGTGATCTGGGAAAACATGCTTTTTCAGTCATTCTTCTTCTACAGCTGGAACAATCATATGCAAGATGCGTTCTGTGATTCACTTTTTCCACACTATAACCAATTAAGTGGATTTAATTTAACTCTTTTCATGACTAGATCTATTAAATTCACCTTTGGGGCAGAGTTGATTGAGTCAATTAACCCCTTTTTTGGTACTGCTACAACACATGATTCCCTCTCTCATTGGGACAAGTTAAGAATTCTGGGAACAAGTCCTAATGACAAGAGTTGTGGAATAGTTGTAGCTCTGTTTTTGATGTGAAAAACCTGTAAACCTATTTAAACATGCCCATCACTTTTTAAATGTTTAAAATGGTATGCAGGTCCAGGATATAAAGAAACAATAAGCAACCATGACTTGTTATGTTTGTATTGTTTCAGATATATTTCCTTACCAGATTCTCCAATGCCTTCAATAATGGCGGAGTTTCAAATGTACTGGAAAAGTTCTTAAACATTCAGGGAGACAATTTAGAGATGTATCTGCCTGGAAGTATCCCATGTTGAACTATGTAGCACAGTCAAATATCAGGAGTTGAACACATGAAATGTTTTATGCAGTGATGGGATTCAAATAATTTAACAACCGGTTCTCTGCCCAAAGAGCAACTTAAGAACAAGTAAAGGCATGGGCTTCCCTGAATGCTAAAGTAAATGGGGGGGGGGGCAGAGTAAGCCTCCTGAGGAAGAGGCAGAGGTGAAAAACTGCTGCAAGGTGGTCAGTTTCACCCACCACCACACAGGAACAAAACTTCTCAAGGGTCCCTGAGGAGTATCGGTCACCAGGGTCACACCTGCTTGCATGAAGCAGCAGCCTGTGTGGACTGCCTCCGTCCCAGCCAGAAAAGGGAGAAAGAGAGAAAGGCAGCTTACAGTAACTTCCTTCACCTCTTCAGGTGTCCTTAACTCTTCCTTCCTTCCTTCCTTCCTTCCTTCCTTCCTTCCTTCCTTCCTTCCTTCCTTCCTTCCTTCCTTCCTTCCTTCCTTCCTTCCTTCCTTCCTTCCTCTGCATAGCAATCGCTGGTCTGCACTTTGCCAGGCTACCCTTCCTTGATGGTTCTGTAAAGCCCTTGAGAAGTGGATCCACTTCATGCTGCGCTGGCCCCATCCGCTCCTCAAAGGCTTTGCAGAACCATCAGAGAAGGGGTGCCTGGCCTTCCTTGCTCAACTCCAGCTGGTGTAGTTTTCCCGGAGCTTACTGTGGCATCCTTCCATATGAAGCATCCTTCCTTTCCTCCCTTCTGCTGGGAGCAAAGCAGCAGAAAACGGGGCTGCCATTTCCAGAACGGAGAAGGGAAATGTGGGGAGATGCAGGGCAGCAAGAAAGTGCAGCAAGAAAGTGTGGTGGTGGTGATGGTGGAAGGCTGGCAGAGGGATACCAGGGCTGGCAGAGGAAGGCAGCAGGGGAGGCTTGCACCCCCTGGTGACGATGTAAGCCATGAGAGTTGGTGGAGGAGAAGGAGGCAGCAGGGACTGAAGAAAGTCCCTCCAGACTGTTGCTCAGCTGTGGCAGAACCTTTCACCATCACTCCTCCTGGCTTTGAAATGGTGGAGGGGGACTTGGTAAGGCCCATCCTCCGTAGCATGGCAGTCCAGCTCAGGAGGGGAGTGAAAGGGAAGAGGCGGGTGGGCAGCTGATGTAATCAAAGGTGCCATGTCTCCATTTGGTTTCCATCGCTCCTCTCTTGGACTTTTGGGGAGGTTCCCCCCCCCCGCTTGGAAGGAAGTTGAACGAAAACCAGACGTGTTCCGGAAAACACAGATTTATCATAACTGGTTTGACGAACTCAACAAAAACATGGGTATTGGTTTCGCCAAACCGGCGCGAACCGGCTGAATCCCACCACTGCTTTTATGACATTTTGTATTATGCCATAAAACATTTTATGATAATTTTCATGACATAAAATGTTTTACAAAATTTGTTGAATTTCAAATCTACAGGAGACAAAAGTTTTCCCCACGATGTACCTTTTCTCCCAGTTAAAGGGTTCAGACATGAGAGTTATACAAGGACAGGTTGTCCTCGACTTATGACCACAATTGAACTCAAAATTTATGTTGCTAAGTGAAACATTTGTAAAGTAAATTTTGCCCCATTTTATGACCATTCTTGCCTCAATTATTAAATGAATCACTGCAGTTGTTAAGTTAGTAACCCGGTGGTTAAGTGAATCTGGCTTCCCCATTGACTGCTTATTAGAAGGTCACAAAAGGGCACTGCATGATCTTGGGATACAGCAACAGTCATAAATATGAATCAGTTGCCAAGCATCTGAATTTTGATCACATGACCATAGCGATGCTGGAAAGGTCGCAACTGTGAAAAACGGTCATAAGTCACTTTTTCAGTGCTGTTGTAACTTTGAATGGTCACTAAATGAACTGCTGTAAGTCAAAGACTACCTGTATGTAGACTAAAGACAAGACCAGCAACTTTTCCAAGTTATCCAAGCTGCAGTTTCAGAATGCATTTGGGCTTCCTGTTCTATTGAAGCACAGCTCCTGCGCATAATAGCTGGAAAGACTGCCTTCTTTAGGGAACATTAAGTTTTCCAAAAGTGTGTAGTATGTTTATCTTAAAGGACAGCCTTTCAAATGCACATTTTATAGAATTGGAGGAAACCCGTGCATAATTCTCTTCTAAGCAACATTTATTATGCTACTTCATATGATAATATCACTGCTATTGTCACTGTAATGTAACAGTTATACACCACCTCTGAGACAGTTCATTAAACTCATAAAGAAACAGCATTGAGCAACATTGATAAAATAAAAGCAGGAACATTAATCACACAATAAACCATTAAACAGTATTAAAACTATTAAAATATGCATTGTTTACGGTTGACAAGCTTATATGAAAGGGCTTGGCACTTCAGATATCTTCACCTGAAATGTTTTATAAGAAAAAAACATTTTGGGCACAGAAATAAATTAGAAACTGTATAGTTGATCCAAAAATGATGTTATGGAAAGGAAATTGATATCTACATCAATAAAAAAAACACTTTCTTGGCAGAATGTTTGAAATCTCAATAGCACAACATTAATTGTTGGAAATGCACACAAGACAACACAAATCAGTTGTATCATTGAATGTTGATGTGAATCTATAGATAATAATTATAGATAATATAGTGTTATACAGTATAAGTTAATCTTCAAGGGTAGGGAAATTAACTAGAGCATTTTATTACATTTATATATCACTTGTTACATGTGATTCCACACAATTTTCCACACAGGAAAATTACACTTTTGCGGAAAATTGATTTCTTACTGAATGATCCTTATTGTGCCAAGTAGCCTAATGTCAACTGGAAGGTCATATATAACTAGTATCTACAAAGCCTGATTATTTTAATGCATAATTTCATATATTATTTAATATATTCCACCTATAAAATTATTTTTTAAACATTTATGTGTGTTGATATAGTTAAATTCAGTGCAGGAGGAGCCATTATAGATAATACAGAAGTTCCTCTACTGTTATTGCAGAAATGCTGAATCCAGAGAGTAAAGCAATCTCTCTCATATAAAAATGTAAATTCTGTATCTGACATGTGTATTTTATGTCCTAGCTTGGGCTATTTCAGAGTTTGCAGATGCAATTTATAGTACCTATCCTGAGTTCTTTCCACATTTGCCCATTCTGTGATCTTACCTGATTGTCTCTGTTGCTAGGACAGGTCACCTTTAGTGGCTATCTATAGAGAGCATAGGAAGTGGCCTTGAAGGACAGGAAGAAGAATTGCTACAGAGGCAATGGCTGGATAAGCGGGCTTGAATTCATTCTAAGAAACTAATTTGAGAACATTAATTCATACAAAGATTAAGCAAAGGAGGAGAGGCACATTCAGACATGCAAGATTCTGTTACTACAGCTTTTACAATAAGAGTAGTCCTGATCTATAGTATATGGCATTTGTTTCTTAGTCTGCTCTACTTTGTAGACACCAGCCTGAAGATAACGAATGGGACTTCGTCGAAATGTCGCCAAGACACTCTCAATCTTACACGGGAAAAGACCCGAATACGCCAAGACCTACACACACACACACACACACACACACACACACATATGCTAAATTTATTGATAAATGTAATAAATATGTTTTTACTTAGCCGCTATAATAAAAATTACTAGCTTAAATATGAGATAGTAGACATCAAGAGAAAAAGAGAGGATGTATTTAATGTTGAAAAAAGAGAAATTTTGGTTACTAAATTTAAGACATTTGGAAATTAATAGAAAATAAGAATGTTATACTGTATTATTAATTAGTTGATGTAAGATGGTGAGAAATAGAATATATTCAAATATATACGATATGTATCCTGAATATTAGATTTTGTGATGAATTGGGATAAAGAGAACTGTGGTTATTTAAAACTTGGAAATTATAAATATTAAATGTTAAATTTAAATATTAATGGGAAACTAAAAATTGGGAAAAACTAATTAGGGCATTTATAGTCTATAGAGATTGAATGGATAAGGAGAAACTCTCCTGGTAAAACTGAAATTTTGTCATTGTGTTCAGCAAAGGCCCAAAACTGAACTTCCTGCAAGTATATGATTCTTTGATATGCCATTTAATAATAATTTTCTGATCATACGTATCCGGGTTTACAAACAGGAGATAAGACTTTTTTAAAAGCACAGGGCTAAACTTTACCTAATGTCTGGTGAATTTCCTATATTATTTGTGAATTGATAACTTGTAGCAGGCACTATTTCTTCTTTGTAATAAAAGCCTCCTTTAAGTTGGGGGGAAAAACTTATTCATACTCTTCATTGTTCTATAACACATCTCTGTCTTTATTAAAATTATTAATTTTTATCTTTATACCTCTTGCTATCCATAATGATTACTGTTATTTTTTCATTAAAATATTTGAGATGGTCAGATTGTGGAATGACCTTCATGTTACTAATATTGAATGGATAAGTACAAGTTTAAATCCTCCTAATTTTACTCTTATCATCAAGATAATGTATAAAGGCATAAAAAGAATGAAAGCATGCTATGTCTTTTATCAAGCTACTTCAAAGGTTACTATAAAGTTCAAATCTTTTGCAGGCCATATCATTAATATTTTAGGTTATCTTTTGTTAGTTACTTGCCATATCTCAGAGGTGATGGGTTCTGGAACAGTCAATCACTAATTAAAGAAGTATTTCTCATCTTGCAGCAGAAAAGGTCAAAAAGCTATTTCGTTTATTAGCATTCAATTGATTTAGCAATATGGGTAGTTGAATTTAACACCCAGAACAAATGTTGTGTTTTACAACTGAGGTGTGCTGAATGTTTCAACACCAATCTTTGAAAAGTTTGATATGTTACCAGTAAATGATCAGCCTTGTCCCATATATCAGTGAGTTGAATGAATCTTTGTCCTGTAAAGCAGAGCAAATTACTTTTTTATTGTTTCTCTGCAATAATACTGTCATCAATTATTAGCATTAATGTGTTTCAGATTTCTATATGGGATACTTGCAAGGAGACTAGAAGGTTACAAAAGAATTAGGTAGGTGATAATTACTATCATATCATTTGCTAGAAAAAGTAAATGTTAAATTATTGCTGAAATTAAGTACTTACTATTTTGAATTCTAATTCTAAACCTGCATTAAAGTACAACAGCAATGACCCCTTGCAAAAAGTGCACATTACAAATGTTTACATCTAAACTGACCATTTTTTTTGCAAGTTTGACAAAATAATACCAAACAGAAATCCATTCAGTGTCTCTTTGGGATCTGTATTTTAATGTGAGGTAGAACTAGAAAATTATAGATTGTTGATTCTAGAGTCCCATCCTTACTTTACAAATTCAGAGCAGTCTAGACCCACACTTAAAATTTAGAATACCAAGTGTTATATTTAACGTAATTTTCAGGTATTTTATTATGATATGAATGCTACTGCATTATGTGATCTCATCTGTGCTAACAGTATTTGTGAATCAAATATTTGTGGGTGCCCTTTGTCATAATTGGTTGTAGGTATTGATCCATGAAGGGACGCGGTGGCTCAGTGGGTTAGGACGCTGAACTTGTCGATCGGAAGGTCGGCAGTTTGGCGGGTCGAATCCCGAGTGCCGCGTAGCAGAGTGAGCGCCTGTTACTCGTCCCAGCTTCTGCCAACCTAGCAGTTCGAAAGCACGTAAAAATGCAAGTAGAAAAATAGGGACCACTACGGTGGGAAGGTAACAGCGTTCCGTGTGCCTTTGGCATCTAGTCATGCCGGCCACATGACCACGGAGACGTCCTCGGACAAGCGCTGGCTCTTCGGCTTT
Organism: Vipera berus; assembly: GCF_964194415.1. Lineage (NCBI taxonomy): Eukaryota > Metazoa > Chordata > Lepidosauria > Squamata > Viperidae > Vipera > Vipera berus. The sequence goes on from NC_138206.1 coordinate 94,924,154, forward strand.
GAAACGGAGATGAGCACCGCCCCCTAGAGTCGGAAACGACTAGCACACATGTGCGGGGGAACCTTTACCTTTTACCTTTATTGATCCACAGTGATATTTGGCATGTGCTCCCCATTCTTTTGAACCAACTGAAATAGAAATAGTTAAACTCTACTTTCTCTTCTATTCCTTTAGAAGAATATGTGAATATGTCCTAGAATAAGACAGGAAGTTTGAACAAGGCTGGAGCCAAAGATTAAAGGGATTGTTTTTCTTCTTGTTTAACCATTTTTCAGAGCAGAGGCAAGGAAGAAAGTTGGAAACCGACTACCTAGGAGGGAAATTTTAAATCTCTCCTTCTTAGGAATAGATCCCCTAATGCTTATATTGTACTATCTGCAAATAACTGTTTAATATAAGAGCTAATTTAAGCATTCAGACAGTGGAAGTAGTACAGTATAATATTTCTATAGATAATACTAGCCTATTGAAAATAAGAAGTTGGGGGGAAATGTTGCAGACACTTTTTTAAAAAAAAAATAAGATTTCATGGAGTTAAGAAATGTATGTTGCTAGCAATTTGTCTTATTAATGAAGAGCTTTGGGCAAAGCAGCTTTCTTCACATCAATGAATCTGGCTATTAGTACTAATGATAAATTCCTTAATAGGTGATTGACACAATTGCATATAGGTTTGACTCACATTTCATTTTAAAATCAGACAGGTAGCACAATGGAAAATATGGGTGTGAGGAGGTCCTTGGTGTTCTGTGAGTTTGTTTCTTTTCTTGCTGATATTTCATTACCCCAAACTAGGTAACATCATGAGTGCTAGAAAACAGTGGGGTTTGCTCTCATTTCATATTCTACTGCAGGGGTCTTCAAACTTGGCTCTTTTATGACTTGTGGACTTCAACTCCCAGAATTCCTCAGCCAGGCACAAGTCATAATAGGGCCAAGTTTGAAGACCCCTGCTCTCAGTGCTTTCTTGTAAAAAAAAGAAAAGAAAAAAAGGTGCTGGAACTCATACATGTCATACAACCCGCCTTGCCTACCCTACAAGGTTCCATTCAAAAAAGGTGCTGGAACTCCATTCTGGGTGTTCTATGAGAAAAAAAGCTCTGCCTGCTCTACTGCATTGCCCTGTCAGTGTTGGGAGTGGTCTTGGAGTTTCTTTTGTTGGGGTGTTCAATGTTAACTTGTTTGGCAGTTCATTGATTGGGGTATTGTTTACTTCTTAATTGTTGGTCAGAAAATAATCTTGGAGTTAAGCTATGTTAATCATGGTGCTGACTGCTGGTGGGGGAGTGTTTTGGTCTTTTTGTTCCCTTTTTAGCTTGTTGATTCTCTCTTTTGCACAGTGTGTAGATGTTGTTTATGTGTCTATGGATGGCCAATTTTTCAGAGTGCCCAGTTTCCAGGAATTCTGTAGCATTCTGTTTTGGTCTAGGATTGTCACAGTTTCCCAAATGAAACTATGGCTATGTCTGTCCATATGTTATGAAATTAAAGAATTTTCATCACATTTTCTGACTGTTAATTGGTGTTCATAGATGCGTTCTTCTAGTCTTCAGCCTGTTTGTCCTATGTAGTGGCTACTGCAGTCTGTACACTCTATGTTGTGGATGAACTGCTAATTCTGGGACTGCTGGATCTTTTGGTTTACTTAGGATATTTTGGAGGGCTTTAGTTGGTTTGTATGCTATGCTGATTCCATGTGGTTGTGTCTATTAGTGGTTTTTGAGATGTTTTTGCTTTATGGCAGTGTTATCCTTCTTACGCCTTGTGTTGGTTGTGCTATATTGGGTTGAGTAGTCAAGCATTTTTTGATGAAGTTTCATAGATATCCATTTTGTTGGAAGATGTATAGACAATCTGTTTCCTTTTTCTGCTGTTCAGGGTTGCTGTAGTATGTGTGTACATATCTGTACAGAGTTCGTACACTTATGGATAGAGATGGAAAGGGCAGTCTGTGAATAATCTCTACTCTGGGTATATCAATCTATAATCCTATGGAAGTTGATTCTTGGCTTATAAAAGACTAACCAACACCATCTAACTTAATTCTGTTTGTCCAGAAAAATAATAGGGAAAGAACTCTGTTGTGGTCAATACCATAGATGTAAACTAGTGAGTTGTTTTTATGAATTCTCCAAAAATCTTCATTAAACTGGTCATTACACAAAGTAGAAGTTAACAAGTAAATTCTCATTCCCATAAAAACTCATAGAAATGACATCAACCACAGAAATGATTTGATATTATTACTATTGATTCTTTGTTTCAGAATTTTAAATGAACCCTGTGGTGTACACTCTAGCAGAGGATAAATTCAACTAAATCTATAATGACTTCCACACATATATTAGCAGGGCTTTTTTTCTCATAGAACGCTCAGAACGGAGTTCCGGCACCTTTTTTGGATGGAACCTTGTAGGGTAGGCAAGGCGGGTTGTATGATATGTGTGAGTTCCGGCACCTTTTTCTTTTACAAAAAAAAGCACTGTATATTAGGATCATATATCAATGAAGAACTTATATCCTCAAGCTATATTTATGCTTAAGGTTCCTTCTTATGAAATATTTTGATGAACCCAAAGATTTGCTCACTGTTTTGTGATATAGCAAGAGATTACACATATTGTAGTATTTACTTCTTCTTACATCTTAGAACAAAGCACAGAAGAAAGAATTTCTTTCTTTCCTCCAACCAATTATGTCTCATTAATCATACAAATAAATCAGAGATGCATTTCTGCTTCCTCAAAATCTGTCCAATTTACTGTTTGTTGCAATGAAACCAACATAATCAGGAATTCCTGAGAGGTGATGGACTTCATTTCACTGGATGATTTCAAGCAAAAGCCAGACAGTTATTTGTTGGAGATGTTTTAATCTGGATTGCTACACTGGACAGAGAGCTAGATTTAATGAATTAAATGAAAATTTCCAAATTTATAATGTTATGTCACCACAGATGAAATCAAATAATTCAATTTTATAATTTGAGATTATAAACTCTGGACTAGAGGAACACATCAAGAGGAGCTTCATATATCAACAAAATGTTATTTTGGAGCATTGGTACCTCAGGGATTCATTTTTACATAAACACAGTCTGGGAAATAGATATCTGGGAAGGCTTCCTTGTTTCAGGTGTGTTAAATTCAGTAAGATTTTTTGATAACCATCAGAAAATACTATATCATGATCTTTATTAGTAACAGAGAATGTGAATCCAGAAACCCTTTCTTGGCCTTTGTGAAATGTTTGTGACAACTTAAGCCACAGCTGTAACATGTATATACATATATGAAATTAATCTACTTTCAAGCAGATCATTTTGCAGCCTGTTAACCATCTTACATAATGCATGTTGTCCTCTTACTCTTCCTGTTTTAAATCTCTTACACCTATCATCCATGTAGCTCAGAAACTTCCTCTAGGCTAACACTAGGGATGAAAGAGACTCTTTGTCACACCAACATTGAGTGAATTCACTTACTATGGATCTAAATCACTTCACTGAGCACTAAGCACCAGACTACAATACTTTCCTCCCCTTATTCAGTCCAGAATTGTGTTTAATTAGGCATTTAGAAAGTGACTTAGCTTCCAAATTCCTTTTATAAATAGGGTTTTCCGGCAGCTCAATGATTTGAAACACCAATTAGTTTCAATTCACAACGATTATCTGCCCTTCATTAGAGTTTCAGTTTGGATTTTCAGTTCTCTTCCATGACAAATAACAGGGAATCCTTCCACCATCACCTCTGCCTGCCACACACAGCCTAGTTCTTTTAGAAACTCTTTGCAACATCAGTTAAGCTAAATGATCCCATAGGAATACTCAAGTATGCCTTAGGAGGGAAGAAGGAACTGAAGGAACTTGAATTATTGTTGCTGAACTATAACTCTTAAAATACAAATGCAGAAGGCAATCCAAGTGGAGAAACCAAGTGCCAAAAATAAGTGTGTTCCCCATACATAATGCAACACAATACTTTATAATGTTTTTGGTGTTCCAGCTGTAAATCCTCTGTCTTCAAACTAAATGTCTGCCTCAGTGATACAGAGAGTAGTTCCAATTTGATCTCTCCTTGATCAGCACACAAGCAAATGCAAAATATGCCACATGTTCAAACTATATAATTTATAACTACAAGGGCTTTTTCTTACTCAGGCATATCTTTCCTCCATGACTTACGATTTCAAAGCCAGTAGAGCTAACAGACCCTAACAGCACATAAATATGAAGATACAGGCACAGATGATGCCAGATTTCTCTAAAATCTTACTATAGTTCCTACTGCTGGAAGGAGAACATTCTGGTAATGGAAACAGTCAACGATGTACCAGTTTTGATAGCTAAGCCAAATGTTGGGCAACATTTTTGGAACTGAAGCAGTGTTTTGTTTTGTTTTTTAATTTTCAAGGTGGGGATGGTGGCTATGACATTATGATGTCACTGAAAGAAAGTTGAAACTTGCACCCTGTATTTTAAGAGTCTTTGAGAGCAGATTCTTGTTTATAAAAAAGCACAGGGCACCTCAAGCTTCAGTAACAGGTTTTGTATGCATGTCCTTAAGGTCATTGTCTTGAACCAGCTTGTGCCAATGAGAGGCTGTCATTATAAGATCAGTTTCCAGAGTACTATCTCAATATGAATCAACTATCTCAGTTTCTCAAACTAAAGAACCATAGTTACCCAGGGTCCCTAGCCCCATTAATCAAGGTTTATAAGGCTAAGGTTACCACAATGCTCTTGTATGGAGCAGAAATTTGGGGTCTTTACTGAACCTCAGTCCTAGAACAAACACAGTCCGAGCATTTGAGATGAGTCCTTCGGGAGGAGGGCGGTATAGAAATTCAATTATAAATAAATAAATAAATAAATTTGAGATGTATTTTGGGTGTAGATCCAAGAACATCGGCAGCAGCAGTTAGAGCTGAATTGGGAATTCATACAATTCATGCATTATCTAAAATTAGAGCTTCTAACTACTGGTGCAAAGTTAATGAAATGGAGACTGATAGACTCCCCAAATTATGCCTACTAGAGCAAATAAAACTGCAATCACAAATCTTCTGGATCACCAAACTAACAATTTTGTAAGAAGCTGTGGCCTTCCTGTTTCTTGCGTAACAGGAGAACAATCTAAAAAAAGAGTTGCCCAAAGAATTAAGGATATAGAAGCACAAACTGATATAGCTATCCTTGGTAAGGTGGGTAACTTGAAATGGCTGAGTAAATACAAACATACTTTTCAAGTAGACCGTTATTTGAAGTCACAACTCCCAAAACATCTCAGGGAGATATTTACGTGAGCGAGATTCGAACAGCTTGATACAATGGTCAGATATGGGAGATTTCATGCTATACCCTATAATGAGCGTCTCTGCATTTGTGGAGCAGCAGAAGTAGAAGACCTGGCTCACATCCTATTTGACTGTTGCCTGTATAAGAGGGTGAGAGACAGGTATCTTGGTCTATATACCAAACGAATGACCCATTGGGATCCCCACATCAAAACAACTTACCTTATGTCCGCCCAGAACTTGAAAATAACATTTAACGTAGCACAGTACCTAAATGAAATGGTCCAGTTGACATCTGCATATGTGGGGCTGATTGGGGTAGATTGCAAGGGCAACTCCGAAATATAATTTTATCATATTTTATCTATATCTTAAATTATTGTACATTATTACAATTTCATTTTAGATTATATTTTATTACCATTTCATTTTAAATCGTATTTTATTCTAATTCCATTTTAAATTGTATTTTATAAAATTCCATTTTAAATTGCTTTTATCAAATTTTAGTAACAATTTGTGCTGGAACTTTGCACCTTGATATGGCCCAAGGGCTAATCAATAAAGTAAAGCATAAGGTTATTGCAATAAAAAAAATTATCTCAGTTTGAGAAAAGTATTTTGCTGGTCAAATGGTTTAAGTTCTCTTATTAGCTAGCCATTGGGCTCTTTCTCAGAACTATATTAAGGTGCTCTCCACCATCTTTAAACTGGCAGAAAACAAAATTGGAAAGTTTGGTGCTTCCACTGGCATTCCCTATTGTTCTACAAACACAATGTTGGCAAACTATAATGTCCTTATTTGCAATAGTCAGGGCACATTATGGATAGGGATTGGTGGACTCCCTGGCTTTGTTTCCTGTCCCTCCCCACCAAATGTTACCAGAATGTGGGAAAATATTCTCCAACCACACTCCTTAACATAGAATTAGCTGTCAAACTTGCTGTCATTTGACACAAATGTTTTCCATAAGGTACATTCAAGAGACTCCAATTCTTAGTTGATATCAACTAATAACCAGTTTCCTTCCATAATATGTCTAGTACATTGTTTTTCTCTGTGAATACACTTATGACAAACCAGAGCTGACCAGTGGGCTCATTAGGACATATGCTTAAAGTGATTTCTGAAGGGTCCTACACATATATTAAAAAGCAGTGCAAATTACAGTTGACAAACAGGGAAATTGTACTGTGTTGTCTTTCCACTGCTTCACTCTGCAGATGCCTGCCAGCATCATTTCAGACTGATCTATGTGTCCGAAATTAGCCTAGAAGCTTGGTAGATACAATATGTGCAAAGAATTAAACTCAACACTGCCCAAAGCACAATGGTCCTGGAAGTCAATGCCCAGAGCCTGGAAAGAAGGAGATGGTCCATACCAGTTTAAAATGGCCAGTAAGTGCTAGGGTGATACCATCCTTGGGAGTTACATTGTGATACTAAACAAACAGCAAAGCAATAGCTAAGGATGTCTTTAAGGGCTTCAACTGAGAGCTAAAATAAGATGAAGGAAACATCACGAGAGTATAGGATTTAAAAAGTTGGTTACCAGGATATGTTTTATGGTTAGTATGATGGGAAGAGGAGCCTTTTTATCTCACTAACTCTGTTTAATCTTAGGAAGATTTTGAGCTGTTTCAGTACTGTGGATGACCTGAAAGCAACATTATGAAGGAATGGCAGGAGAAAAAGAGGTTGCTGGAGCACAGTTAGATACAGTGGGAAAAAGCTTACTGTGTAGTAAAAGTCATTGAAGCTCATTCAACAGTCTGCTGTATAGTTTGAGAAAAAGTGTGCTTTTCAAAAATAAACATTTAGCAGTAAAGAACAAGATGCAATAAAATTGTTGGATTTGATCTGTTGCTGCAACCCAGAGTACAACTCAAGTTGGAAATAATGTTATTGTAATTATTTGTAAAGAGACCTTGGAATCAATTGACAGTAATTTCAGCAGCTTTAATTTTACATATTGAAGTGATTATTTCATGCTTGGTAGCAACTATTCAGTCTTTCAAAAATAAGGCAAATGTCTCTGGCTAGTCCAAGTGTTTGATCATTTTTAGGCCAGAAGACATTTTAAGGGCAAGTTCAGAAAGTTTGTCAGGCTTCTAACACTGGCTGCAAAATTCAGATCTGTTGGTTGTCTATATAGACTGGCCTTGCATGCAGTGAAATGTAATGTGTGATATATATCCGTGTGTGTACTTGCACGCACGCACACATACACAGACACATATCTAGACATATGCAAAGCCAATATTGTTCTGAAATGTCTGAATTCTTGCCTTTATCTGTGTTGCCAAAATAAATGTGGAGTATGCCAGTTTTCTCAAAACAGCCCAAAGAAAGGAACAGGAAAGGAACTCTATGTCTTTATGTCTAGCCAGAATTGTTTACAAGATAAATAAGTGGTTTACTCCTTCCTGCATAATATAGAACATATTAGAGATAATCCATGATGGAAGAAACAAGGAAATTAATAGGACTCTACACTTCATAAAAAGTGTGATTTATCACTAATTTTTTAAAATGGAAACTTTTCTGATAAGAGAAGAAAATGCAGACCTTGAACTGCTGCATCAGGATAAATCAATTTTGTCAGGTTAATATAGCTCTGAAAGTCAAACCTTCTAAAATTACAAAAGCCATAATCTCACTGTGCATTTCTACCTGGAATGCAACCAATAAGTGGCTCGTACTTTAATGGGCCCTGACAAGACATGCATGACATCACCTTTTAAAGTGACAGATTTATTCATTTTACCATTGTATACTATTGATTTCACATACACAAAGTAGGCTACTAAGTTCTTGATATGCACCACCCAGTGAAACCACTTTCCAGAGATGTAAAAATGTTTTTCCTTTTCCTTTCCTTTCTCTCTCCAGAACTCATTTTTCTAAAATATTAAAAAGGTCTGTCTTTTTCTCATTATTCAGCCTTCAAAAAGGTAACACCAACCCTATGAGACAGATTTTGAGATACCCAATCTCTCCCAAAAAACTTAGTGAACCAGGTTATAATTTTCATCATCCCCAGCACACACAGTGGGATGGCAGTTGTAACTGAATACATCTAGAAAACATCTAATGGGGGAAGATGGAAATAACCTGAATCTGGGTGCTCTACATCAGGGTTTCTTAACCTCATCTACTTCCAGCTCTGCGGATTTCAAGTTCCATAATTCAGTTAGCATGGTAATTGCTGAGAATTTGTTTGTTTGTGACTTTAGGCTGGACTTGGCTTTTGAGTAAAGTGTCTGAAGCTATGTCCCAAAAGTACTGAAATGTGATTCCATTTACATTTTGATTAAAATTAAACATTGCTAGTGATTGCTACCCAATAATATTTAATAACTTTGACTCTTAAATACAGTATGTTAAAATTGAAATTAATGACAGTTCCTAGAAGTCTCTGGACCTATAGTTAAGTATTTTTAGGATTAAAAGCAGTAGTTATATTCTGAAGATGACAGATTACCAATTTTACAGAATGTTAGAGTGAACATTAAATCAAACGTAGAATGTTTTTTAAAGGATCGGAGTATTATATAATAAAACACTGACTCTACAGAGCTTCAGAGTCTTCTTTTACACATTTGAAAGGTTTTTTTTACACCAAATTTGAAAGTTGCCAAAAAAGATTTACTAAATGTTCACTGCTGCAGATCTAGCCTATGTTTTTAATATTTTTTTTCAACCCATCCTATTCTAAGATGTTCTATAATTTTTGATGTCATAAGAAATTCAAGATTATGAGGATAAAACAAGCTAGTAAGCAAATTTACTAGCTTGTTTTAGTCAGGGAAGTCAGCTCCACAGAGAAGGAAATATTATTAGGGCATAAAAATATATTTCCTAAAAAGAAATTGAAGAACCAGGAAAGCATGCCCAGTTTTCTTATTAGTCTCAGGTCTCCTTCCCCCCCAAGCAGAAAACCAGTTCTATAGACATGCAAATGTGAGCCATCAAGAAGGTTGGAGACAGGACCTTAGGAAGACAAAGCCTAACATCTACATACTCCAGCCCAAGGGAAGCAGGGACTGGGACATACCCACAACCAGCAAGATTCCTAGAGAGGCCCACCTGGACTCAGGTCAGGATACGTGAAACAGGAAATAGCCTCAAACAGGAACTGGAAATAACTCCAAACAATAGAGTCCAGGGGGTATAAAAACCCACTACCCACATGTGTTCAGCCCTTTTTTCCTGGATCCATCTTGCTGTCTGGCTTTCTTCTGCAATAAACTGCAACTATCTTCCCAAAGCAGTCTCCATGTTGTTTATCCCCAGCTTAGATGGAACCATGATGAAGACTTTTCTTCCTACACAGGGATACACATCTTTGACATACAACATTTAATCCAAATTCTCAACAATCTTGTTACTATTTAATTGATATTACAACTCCTGATTCATGAATTGGATGAGAAAAACAGAGAGCTAATTGTGCTGCCACCGCATGGCCATTTTGGGGAAATTACAATGTGGGCAGCCAGAACCCCTCCTACCCTATGATGTATTTCCTCTCCCCTCCCCTTTTCTGGGATGGATTTCCTCCTTCTTCATCCCTGGAGATTTTCATTCTCCATTACCGGCAGACATGTGATAACCAGCAGACATGTGCTCCAGAGCCACGTGCAGGTACTGTGAGTTATTACCATCTTCTGACTATTCTGGATCAAAGCTGTTGTACTGTAATTAATCCCTTGTTAAGACTTCTATGGTTTATATAAGCAGATGCCATTACCATTAACAAAAGCTAAACTCGTGGAAACACCCTTTATCATCTAAGAATACCTTTATTGCATGTAGAGTAGAATACAACAGGTGGGGTGAGTTAAGATGATGTTTGAACAGTATTTCCAAGGTCAGAAGAAGGTAATAACTCACAGCATCTGCACGTGGATCTGGAGCACATGTCTCCTGGTTATCACATGTCTGCTGGTAATGGAGAATGAAAATCTCCAGGGAAGGAGGAAGTCCATCCCAGAAAAGGGGAGGGGAGAGGAAATACATCATAGGGTAGGAGGGGTTCTGGCTGCCCACATTGTAATTTCCCCAAAACGGCCACGTGGTGGCAGCACACTAATCATTGTTTAACTTTTCCTCTTAAGGATTTCACTTTAACTTTTGCTTCTTTTTATACAAAGATTATTCAATAATTTGACCTTGAATAAATACTTTGGTATTTTCTCATACCAAAGAGAATAATGTAACCAAGTCACCCTTAATGGGGAAAAATATCTTTTCTTCAGGTTTCTAATAAAATCCTTCTTATTCAAAAATTATACACTCAAGGGTCATTTAAAATATGTTTACTTTCTTAAGTAAGGCTGTCAACTTCAAGACATGATCTGAAATAATACTATATGATCTCTGCTTTTACCTTTATCTAAGGCATATGAGGGAATGAGACAGATCATCTTCATTGATAACAATCAAAACTCTAGGCAAAATTTCCCTGCACAGAAAAAAAGAATAGTAAATTCAAATTGGGAATGAATAATAAATTTCCAAATTCCACTAAATTAAAATCATGAATATTATCATGCATACAAATATAGTGAATCAGAAAATACAGTCTGGATGGTAGGATATTATGTTCTAAAAGGCAATCTAAAATTCAGAGCACTTCCAACTATTATATTAACAGTATTCTGCTTAGGAACATAAAGATACAAAAATGTTTTTTTTCAAATCTTTATAGCTTTATGGCTATGCTCACAGAGTTTTTTTGGCCAGTAATATGAAAGTGGTTTGCTATCTCTTCTTCCGTCATACTTTTCTTGATTTCCCACTCTAGACTACAGCCTTAGGATAACCAGGAGATTTCCCATTCAAGTAGTAACCAGGTATGACTCTTTTTAACTTCTGGGCAAAGTCAAGTTAGGTAGTTGTTCCCACATGCTTTAAAATAGAGAGTATTTTTTTTGCTTTTGAAAATGTCTTTTAAGTTTCCCCTTCCTTAACAAACTCTTGTGTTCCTAGTTTTTTCCTCTTACTCTTCATTTTTCCCCCTTCTTACTAGTATACAAAGCTTTTGATCTTTTTTTCCCCCTGTTTGCTCAATTTACAAATAGCAAACATAGTCAAGAGGCATGGTCTCCTGTGTTTTGTGTAATTGTAAAACTAAGGACAAAACCTCTGCTCTTCATTTAACAAAGGAGGCAAGCTGTGTGGGCCTATGCATATGCACAGTTCTTATAGGGTAGACTGTTTTTCTGTCACTAATAAAATTATATTGCCAATTTCAGTGCATCAACATCAATAAATGCAACCCCAGCTAAGATAGAGAAAAAGCTACAGCAGCTATGTAAACACAAATACTTGGAGCTCTAAAGCCCAAAGATTCTAGAAACCCCAGTTATTTAGAAGACCAAGATATCAATTTTTTTTAATCCCATTTATATCCTGCCCTTCTCTGAAGACTCAGGGCGGCTTACAATCTAAAGCACAAATCAATGTGCTTAGCAATAGCCTTCATTCTATGTATATGCCTGCTTATTAGGGCTTTCGCCCCCCACAGCGGCATTATTACAAAGTCAGCTTATTGCCCCCAACAATCTGGGTCCTCATTTTACCTACCTCGGAAGGATGGAAGGCTGAGTCAACCTTGAGCCTGGTGGGACAAGAACCTGCACTAATTGCAGGCAGCTGGTGTTACTTAAGGAGGCATTAGCCCACTGCTCCACCAAGGCTCTGTTTGAGTTAAGTGTTTGAGTTCAAAGTGAAACCAGTTTCCATAATATGCAAATAAATTAAATTGAAGACAAACTGTAGATTCCTTCTATCTTCTGAGGATAAAGAAATTTCTCAGTTTTCTGGACTGGAAGCAGAGTGGCATTTGCATGAATTGTGGACTGAGATTCAGCAGAGCCTCAAAGAGACAAATTTCATTGATTTCCCCCCCCCCCCCCCCCCCGGTGCTGGCCCATGTGCCTCCTCTTGAGGCCTCTTTCCCAGAAATAACTTATAACATCTTCTAGCAATATCCATATGCCACTGAGGCATTATGAAGCCTGTCCTCACTACTGTTATAATGGCAGGCAACAACAATTGGATTATTCTAGAAGCTGCTGTCATTCACTGGTGAGGATCCTACTTGAGATTTCAGAGAAGGACCAAGACTTTGCTATCTAAGGCCAAGGATAAAAAGGGTCTCCTCTCATTGCAAAACAAAAGCCTGGTGGAAAAACAACAAAAACATTAACATCAACAACAAAAGTTTTCAATTACGGGTGAAAAACTGAGTGAAGGGCCCAGTGATCATTTTTAAGGCACTTTTTTTCAGTCTAAGTGCAGATATAGTGACAGACATTCAAGATAAATAAAACAAGCTGTTCTCATTTACATTTAAGGGAAAAACATAGCATAATATGGGGAGACTCAGACCCCACTGGACCAATTGTATTGTAAATGTATTGTAGCAACTGTTGAGCTCTATGTAAAAAATATATATTTTCTGTTTTAGGGGCTTGATCGTGTCCCAGGTCAGAGTGAAGCTGATTGAGGTAAAATGAAAGGAAGTGTTCTCTTTTCAAATTACAAAAGCCAACTTGACTTGCAATGAATTTTACTCAACCCTTACCTCATTGGGTCATCATTTCAAAAATATTTCCATTCCTAAACAGAGACACAGAATGACCACAGATGTTCCAAAAAGCAGTAAGAGTGGGATTGATTTCTGACTTCCTGCAGACGTCCCCACTGAGTTTCCTTCCTTCCTTCCTTCCTTCCTCCCTCCCTCCCTCCCTCCCTCCCTCCCTCCTTCTTTCCCCCTTACCCTAGAATTCTTGCTGGCTTCCCCACTTACTTTGCTTCTGGAAAGCTTGCAGCGGGGAAAAAACCAGCAGGAAGTTGCAAGTCCAAGACTAGCAGGCAGATAAGTGGCTCCTGTTGGGTGAGGAAAGGAGTGCTGGGATTTGCAGGATGCACACAATAAGTGGGTGTGCTCCAGAGAAGCTGTGTGGATCAGGGAGGGCACGTGGATGGGTGATATACATTGGGAAGGGTGCTTAGGGGTGTGTGAGAGGTGCTGTGCAGTTTGGATAGAGTGTGTATGTGGGTGGTGGTGGTCCAGAAGGGTGTGTCGGAGCCATGGATATGTAAGAGGTGCTGTATGCATCAAGTAGTGCATGAGGAGGGCACTGCAGGTCAAAAAGAAGTGCTGTGCCACTTAGAGATGGTGCATGCAGTGGGGGTGGGTGGGAAGGGTGGGTGGGAATGCCTAAGAAGAGATGGCACATGCAGGGGGTGATGGTGGTGGGAAGAGTGTGTGGGAATGCTTCAGAAATATTTTTTTTTTCCTTTCTCCATCCCCTTGGCTGCTCAGAATGGAGTTCTCACTTTGACTAAGGATTCTTGTTTTAAGGATTTATAAGTAATTTGGTAAAATCTGCTTTAACAATTAGGAGAAAGGGTTGTAATGCTATGCAACAGACATGTATAATATGGATACAAGGGCTGCACTCCAAAAAGCAATGACCAAAATCAGCAAAAAAACTAAATTCCACTTCATTATATTTACACTAAATTAAAATTACACATAATTCAAATGATCTGTCTCTTGTCAGTAATATGACCACTTTTTATACAGTAATTTTTCCTCAGCCATATTGAAAATCAGAGATTTTCTGGGGGGCCACCCTGAAATCTTTTAGAGGTCACATGCAGTCCTGGGAACTTGGATTTTGCACATCTGCTGCACACAGTTATCTTTGGAATAAGTCCACTTAAACTCACTGGAGCTTTATTAGGAGTAGACACCTATGGGATTCTATAGTTAGAAGACTATAAGGAAAGAAAAATGTGGACAAGGCATCTGGGATCCAGGAAACATCTGAACTAGCAAAGAGATGAGACAATTCTAACTCTCTGTTGCCCTCTAATGTATGGCAGATTATTGCAGCTCATATTCTGGTAGCTCTGCATTATAACTTAATGCGGCAATGATTATATTGCACAGCTTAATAACAGTTTTATTACTATCCAAAATCTCTGTAACTTGACTCAGCAAACCAAATACAATCTACTAGTCATGTATTAGTTTCCCTCTTGTCAGATGCTTTGATATTATTTCATTTCAGGCAAGCTACAAAGTTTGTTAAATGCCATACATGTCTTAAAAGTGTAGGTGATAAGATCTGTAGGCCCATCCTAAATAAGAGACCTAATTTTCACTGATAAAACAGATATACTTCATAGGAAGTAAATGTAATCCTTTCAGATATCAAGATTTGTGTTAGTGTTTGCTATATAGTTTATAAAAGAAGAACAAAATAAAGTAATTGTGTTTTTAAAAGTATCTGCAAAAGAGAACTCTAAAATGTAATCTTAAATGCAGCAAACCAAACACACTTAATACTTCAGTGTATTTAGCAATCTTATAAATATTAAAGGAACTTTGTGCTTTATAAAAGTATGTTGCTGGCAATGATGAATCAAAGCGTTACAGCACAATAACTATACATCATTGTTTACAAGCAGGAACTCTCACCACCCATTTTAGTTAAGGGTACATTGTCATCTAAAAACAAATGTTGCCATACATTCAATTCCTAAGGTGCAGTCCACCCACTTAACTAGATCCAAAAGTGATTTAGGGTTATCTATTCATTAGTTAATTAAATTTTACAGATAAATTCAGGAAACTCACTTCACCGAAAGTCTATTCTGTGCCAAAACTCTCTATTTTATGATCTTTTAAACTGCGAGAAACAGCTCCCTCTCTCCATTGGACATTAAAGGATCTTGCCGGAGATGGAGAGGGAAAATTGTTAATGGAAAGCAGAATTTTCCACCAGTTCAATAAGGTAGGTTAAAAGAGGAATGTTCCACCACTCTGAATTACAGATGACACCAAAATGGGTTATTCTTCATACTGTTAGATTAGCTGGTATCCTACACATCTTATGGGTATTCCTGGATATTTTGTACAAGAGTTGTATTCCAAAGCAATTGGAAGACAGCAAGGTGCCTACCTTTAACAGCATGGAAGAGCCTGAGTGATTATCTGGATTAAAGCCAATATTATCTTCCTCTATTAGCCCTACAACATGGCAATTGCTTTCAGCAATAACAGGTTCCATTCTCTGGCTTCCTCCTCTTAGTTCATCAGTTCACTCCCAGATGCTTCGTCCTTTTCTGGTTCCTTCTTCTTCCTTTATCCATTGATTCTACTATGGCTTCTTGCTTCCCAGGATAATAAAGTCATTCTTATTCATAGGCTCTTTAGGGTAAACTTGAGAATATCTGGCTGAAGTCACAGTAAAATGCAGAATAGCTGTCGGTATTCAAGGTAAGTAGAGGATGATTAATGCAACTGAAAGTGCCACTCTGCTACTCTGTGGGTTATTATTTTCCAATTAATTTTTAAGATGCCATGCGTGGTGTTCTCAGTTTTTCTTCTGCCAACCCCTCATTACCAGATCACTTAGAAGAACAGCTTTCCTCTGTGCAGCCTGAAAATGCATAACACTAAGTGCACACATTTATTACCCTGGCAATCTTTTGGCAAAGATTGACATAATGGTGTTATACTGAAAGTGAATATGAGGTCACCAAACTATATTTTTCTTTAAAAACTAGAAGTTGATGACTTGAAAGGTATGCTTCCAGCCTTCTACAATAATGCTTTGCAGAGCCTCAAATGGGACTCTGCAAAGGGATAGATTTACTTGTTTATTTGGGTATATTGTGCCATATTGAAAGCCAGTGTATACCACAAACTATTATACATGGCCAAACGAACAAAACCAGGATGTAAACTTTCCTCAGGACATGAGCTTCTCAAAACCAAGGGGGGGTTGTTTTAAAAATCATTTTAACTTTTGGTTGGGAGCTGCCCAGAGTTTGGAAGGTGGATACATGCTGGTACCTTCATTTTTAATAATAATATTGATTTGGTTGCCAATTCCTCCTTCTTAGATTTTTTCCATTTTCTCAAATTAACTTACAGATCTATTAACCAGGTCTGATCCTGCTTAGTTGTTTCTTCTCCTTCTTCTTCTTCTTCTTCTTCTTCTTCTTCTTCTTCTTCTTCTTCTTCTTCTTCTTCTTCTTCTTCTTCTTCTTCTTCTTCTTCTTCTTCTTCTTCTTCTTCTTCTTCTTCTTCTTCTCTCCTCCTCCTCCTCCTCCTCCTCCTCCTCCTCCTCCTCCTCTTCTTCTTCTTCTTCTTCTTCTTCTTTTTCTCCTCCTCCTCCTCCTCCTCCTCCTCCTCCTCCTCCTCCTCCTCCTCCTCTTCTTCTTCTTCTTCTTCTTCTTCTTCTTCTTCTTCTTCTTCTTCTTCTTCTTCTTCTTCTTCTTCTTTTTCTTCTTCTCCTCCTCCTCCTCCTCCTCCTCCTCCTCCTCCTCCTCTTCTTCTTCTTCTTCTTCTTCTTCTTCTTCTTCTTCTTCTTCTTCTTCTTCTTCTTCTTTTTCTTTTTCTCCTCCTCCTCCTCCTCCTCCTCCTCCTCCTCCTCCTCCTCCTCCTCCTCCTCCTCCTCCTCTTCTTCTTCTTCTTCTTCTTCTTCTTCTTCTTCTTCTTCTTCTTCTTCTTCTTCTTCTTCTTCTTCTTCTTCTTCTTCTTTTTACTTTTTCTCAAAGCTTCTCATTCCTTTTACAGAAAATTATTTGTGGGGCTTAAATACGAAGAAAATCATAGCACTGAAAGTTTGGAAGCAGAACCAATCAGAGGTGACTCATCATTCCTCAATAAAACGGCATTTCCATATTCTCTTATGAAAAAGAAAAGATATGCTATTTTAGTGCATCAGTTGTGTGAAGGTTACACTGAGGTGGGATTTTCCATTTGTTTCCAGACAAGGCTGGTTTCTCTTTTACAGGAAGAGATAGTGCAGTAAGCAAATAGAACGAGAAACAGCAAGTAATGGTTCAGAGATAAAATAATACTTAGCTTTCTATGAACATCTTTAAAATTAGGGGCTTCACAAATAATTCCTGGGGCTTTACACATAATTATCAGAATTTCAAATTCACAAAAAACATTCTGGAATCTAAGAACTTTAGCCCAATATTTTATGATTTTTTAAAATAATATTTACTGTTTTGAAATATAAGTTTCTTAATTTAATCTTAACCCTAACACTAAATTCAGGAGGGACCAGATTGAGATTTGCATTTTCTTGTAAACAGCCAATTTCTAGCTCTTCCATGCTTCAGAAAGACACAACCTGTAGCAGCCCAAAAGACTATTTCAATTCCTTCACCTTGAGTTAAAATAAAAAAGACACTGAGATCTAGCATAAGTAGTCTGAAAGTGGAAGATTTAACAGCAGTTATCAGCTGCTGTTATATATAATAAAACCATGTGCAATATAGGTTTGCTTTGAAAAACACTAAATACAAGATGTTATCAATATTAAATATAAAATTGACACTCTAGGGCAGGCATGTCAAACTCTCAATGTTACGTGATGTCACGCGATGTATTGCAACTTTTTCCCCATTGCCGGTAATGGGATGGGCGTGGTTTGAACGTGATGCATCTGGCCCAGGGGCCGGCAGTTTGACATGCCTGCTCTAGTGGGTAATAATCTTTGTGAATATTTTTTTTAAAGTGCAAAACATGGCTGATCCAGGGCAACAAGGGACCAAATGACTCTAGGAGGAAACTCTGGAGTCTGGAAGGATCTCTTAAATTACTTTGGCTTCTCTTTAAATGTATGGCCTATGACCTAAGTAAGCTTTTACATCAGCTTTATCCAAGATCTTCAGATATGCTGGACTACAATTCCAATGATCCCTAACCAGCACTTACAGTGTATCTTAAGAGAAGTGAGACAGCCTGGAAGCAAAATTGTTTAACTGCTGTTTTCCTCTAGCCAACCACACTGGTTGGTTTGGTGACCAACAGACCTGCTTCAATAAGATTTAAGTTCTTCTAGATGATAATGTATGGATAGCAATTGACAGCAAGATCCCTCCTTATATGAAGCAATGGATGGAAGCAATGGATGGAAGCAATGGATGAAAACTAGTCAAGGAGAGAAGCAACCTAGAACTAAGGAGAAATTTCCTGACAGTTAGAACAATTAATCAGTGGAACAACCTGCCTCCAGAAGTGGTGAATGCTCCAACACTGGAAGTTTTTAAGAAGAGACTGGACAGCCATTTGTCTGAAATGGTATAGGGTTTCCTGCCTTAGCAGGGGGTTGGACTAGATGACCTCCAAGGTCCCTTCCAACATCATCATCATCATCATCATCATCATCATCATCATTATTATTATTATTATTATTATTATTATTATTATTATTATTATGTGACATCATAACTAGGTTTTCAACTGTAACTTATGCATATGTTTATGCTGCTTTATCCATGAATGGGGACATTCTGTTAGAGCTCACTGCCTTGTGCTAAGTAGTAATCCTGCTTAGATTGCCCACCTCCTGGCTTTTGGGCTCATTACACAGCAATTTCTTTTTTCCCCCAATTCACTCATCAAAGCAACAGGCAGGGTTGGTAGGGAAAGTGCCCAAATGCAGATTTGCTAGTGTACCAGCTGCGAGGGATAGAAAGGAGACTGAAATTTGCTGTTATGGCAACTGTGAAGCTTTGGGTGTTTCCTCTTCATTTGTTTATATTTTCCTACAATTGACTTTTCTTTACATAGTTTCTCCTCAAATTACCTCTGGGATTTATTTTTGCAAACAGCGAACAAATGTTCACAAATGTACAGAAAGACATCAAGCACTGGAGAGATGGTTTATTAGCAATTGTTGTCTTTTTTATGGGATGTATAAATGTATGTTTAGTTATAGACTTTATTGAGTCTGAGGAAACACTTGGTTATTGATCAGCTTGAAACGATAGCAAGTGAATATTGGCAGGCCAACTGTTTTTCTGGGCTCAGATATTAGCCAGAAAATCAGAGCAAAACACTGATTGATTGATAGTTGTCTGTGAGCTATTGACTTGTCAACACAGAAACATGTGAGATGATCATGTTCAAAGCTGATGTCTAAGAAGATCTCTTTATACAGCTTGCATATTTTGTGTGTTATGCTATGATCTTTCATCCACTTTGTGAAGTGTACTATGCTTTCTCTAGGTAAAAAGAGAGGAAAAGAAAGAAAGTGCTTTGAGTAAAAGCAATCTGGTTGAAGAGTTTTGGCAAAGAAAAGAAAACAAAGGAACTTCTAAGAAAAAAAAATGTTGTATAGCAGGAATTGAAGCATTGGAGATTCTCTGCAATAATACTTCATTACTGCAAATTTCCAGAATTGGTCTGGATCTATCTGAATATTGGTCCCAAGAACCAGAAAGCTAGAAAACGAATCTGATCTGCATGAATATAGCAGTCAATCAATCAATCAGAATAGAGCTGGAAGGGACCTTGGAGGACTTCTAGTCCAACCCCCATTGTGTATCTGAGAAGGGTCATTATTTGGGAAGATTTTTGAAGGAAGCAAATCAGAGGTTTTTAGAAGCCTTCACCTCATAGAGGAACAGGGAGAGAATGAATTGTGTACAACATCCATCCTGGCTAAGAGCCGTGGTGGTGCAGTGGTTATTGCAGTAAAATGCAATATTGCAGCCTAATTCTGCTGACTGCTAGCAGTTCGATTCTCACCAGCTCAAGATTGACCCATTCTTATAGACTTATATATCACTTCACAATGCTTCACAGCACTCTCTAAGCAGTTTACAGACTCAGCATATTGCCCCCAACAATCTGGCTCCTCCTTTTACTGACCTCGGAAGAATGGAAGGCAGAGTCAACCTTGAGCCAGTGAGAATCAATCTGCTGGCAGTCAGCAGAATTAGCCTACAATACTGCATTCTAACCACTGCTCCACCACAGCTCTTAAATATGGCTGATTTAATAGATTTGTACACATGATGGTAAACATGATTGCAATAAAATGTGCATCTTCATCTTAAATTTTACATCATTTCTCTTTCAATGGCAGAAGGAAACAGTCTGGGGACCTACATCCTAGAGCCTTGGTGGAGCAGTGGGCTAATGCCTCCTTAAGTAACACCAGCTGCCTGCAATTAGTGCAGGTTCGCATCCCACCAGGCTCAAGGTTGACTCAGCCTTCCATCCTTCTGAGGTAGGTAAAATGAGGACCCAGATTGTTGGGGGCAATTAAGCTGACTTTGTAATAATGTCGCTTGGGGTGTGTGTGTGTGTGAAAGCCCTAATAAGCAGGCATATACATAGAATGAAGGCTACTGCTAAGCTTGTAAGCCGCCCTAAGTCTTCGGAGAAGGGCGGGATATAAATGGAATTAAAATAAAATAAAATAAAATAAATCCTAAGTGTTATACAAGCAAAATCTGCTTGTAAAAAGCATTTCTTTTCCCCTTCTCCTTTCATCTATGACATTTCATAATCTGCTATAGAGAGACTTTTAAGTCTATTGAACCTATTTTGAGAACACTTGAGGGGTAATAGAGTGATAGCCATTCTGACAACTGACAACACTATTGAATATGACCCAATATTGATTTCCCCATGATTCAGTTTGATACTTTTTACATTAATTCCACCTGTATTGATTTAGGGGGGGAAAACTCCATATGCTTTTAAAATCTGTGTTCTGTGTTCCTCCCTACTACTGCTATAGATTCATATAATCTCTAAAATAAAATAGCATGTTACAATCATTTTGTTCCAAACACTTAATTTATCACTGTGTTTTCAAATATGAATTTGTACTTCTTGCTGGGTTTCCAACTACATCTTATATTTTCCGAAAATGTTTTAATAAGAACCACCCCTCATTGTTCAAATTATTCATTTTTCAAACAGTTCATTTTTGTACTTAATTAACATCATGTGGTGATAAATGGAAATTACCTCTAAATTTGTGCAGGAGTGCATTCTATGATTGCAGTTTATCTCGATGTTATTCCAGAAGAACATCAAATATCTAAGCAAATATACACCTGTATGTGCTCCTAGAGATTCTTTTCTTTAAAATATTTTGAAAAATAAAAGCGTAATCTAGATGACTTTTCTGTATATATATACAGGTACATCTGCAGTGTATGGGCTAGAGTAGACCTTTCCAAGCCCAGATGGGATTTCCAGATCCAGGTCTGGCCAATCAATCAGTCATCATGCTAGTAAATAAAGTGCAAAATACAGTGGCAGTGATATATGTGGGGATGCCAAGTGACAGCAACATCATGAAGAAGCAATATAAGAAGCTGAAAAAGTAGCAGGGTCTAAAGGAGAAACTCGGGAAGATATGAAAAGGTCAAAGGTCAAAGAGGTCCTAGTGATGGAGCACTTAGGCAGTGACTCCTAAGCTAGAGTAGTGCTCTAATGACATCAGAACTCTCTATCTAGAAGAGTGCATTATGAGGAACAGCTAAGATATTAAGCAAACCTCAAATTTCCAGGACACTAGTAGAGCACCTAAGATTGAGGAGACCCATACCACCCATAGAAATGAGTAGGGACTTTTTAAAATAGATTACTGAGAACTTTAAGCTATCTGCACTTCAAAATGAATAAACCAGACGGATGTCTGGACTAAAATACAATCCAGAGCTTTATTATCTTTCAGATTTCATTCAATTTCACTTTTTCTAGCTCTTACATCCTCCCCAAAAAGAAAAGGGAGGAACCTAAAATGCTTTAAAAAATAAAAGGAAAAGTACTTTGAGATAATGTCTATGAAATTAAAAAATTAAACATTGAGAAATTATATTTTAAAATGCATATTCTGTAAAATAACATAACATACAGATATGACTTTGTATTATTTTGACATGTACAGATTAATGTGGGAATAGAATGGACCAGGTCATGAAAGAAAAGATGGAAAATTGATATAGATGGTTCTGCCAATCTTTAATGCTGCTAAGGTATTATTTTATTTTCTCTTTGAATGTTGGTCTGATTTCTGTGGAAATATTTACGTATACTTAAGTGGCCATGAAAAGTGATAATTGAAACCTGTGCTACTATACATTAGCAAACAGACCTCAAAAGTGGCCAATATCATTTCCCCCCAAACTTCAAATAGAATAATTGGAAGGATTTGTTTGCCAGAATTGTTCTTGGGAAGAAATTACAGAAGCTGTTAGCTTACATGAAAATGCTGACTGACTGATAGTAGTAAGTGCTGCTTAATACAAACACTTTGGAGAGAATGCAGGGGAATGTTAATGTAGTATACTGCACAGCTCTTGGTGTTTTCCAGTGCACTACAGATCCAATCCAAGACATCAAAATGTTGGGTCAGTCACTACTACTAACATACTCAGGTATTGTGAAGTGGAGGACAGAGCCACAAACATATTTTCAGTATGTTCAAAGAGCTAGATTATCAAAATATCTATTAGGTTCAAGCATTGTGTACAAAGATTTATTTTTAATGTTAAGACTCAAAATTACTTCTACATTTTAAAATCATTCCTTCTTCAACTTAATGATAAAAACCAGTCTTGTTAGAAAGAGTTTAAAGGAGAGGAGAATCTGGAAAAAAAATCATGGGTGAATTGTAGTATTCTTGCACTAATCTAGTGCATGTGAATGGCTTGACTTCATTGCACCACCCACCATCTCTCTACTAGTCTACTTCTTGACTTTCCAAAGATTGACAAAATTAAAGACAAAACTAAAGAAGTCCTCCCAGAGGAGGAAGGGATTTTGGGATCAGATTGAGGTACATTTCCAGGGAATTTGGAGAAAGATGGAGAATGGAACACACAGCTAGAGGGATTTAAACTATTTAAAAGAAACAGACTAAACAAAAGAGGAGGAGGAGTTGCTTTATATATAAGAAATAACTTTATCTCTACAGAAATAGAGCACAACAATGACGAAAACTGTAAACTTGAAAGCATTTGGGTCAATATAAAAGGGGGGGGGGAAATGACATTGCCATAGGTGTATACTATAGGCCGCCCAACCAAGCAGAGGAAATAGATGAACTTTTTGCTAGTCAGCTAACTAAGGTATGTAAGAAGCACATCACAATAGTAATGGGGGACTTTAATTACCCTGATATCAACTAGGAGACAAACTCTGCACCAAGTGGAACATCAAACAGATTCCTGTCAAACCTAGCAGACAACTTTCTCTCCCAAAAAGTAGAGAAGGGAACTAGGGGATTAGCCATATTGGATTTAATTCTCACAAACAGAGATGAAATGATAGAAGGTGTCGAAGCCACAGGAACCTTGGGGGGAAGTGATCATGCAATATTGGAATTCAACATTCTGGAGGCACAAGCAATAGAACACAGCCAAACTAGAGTCTTGGACTTTAAAAGAGCTAATTTCAATAAACTTAGAGAGACCATGGGAAGAATTCCATGGATGAGAATCCTAAAGGGGAAAACAACTCAAGAAGCTTGGGAAATTTTGAAAAGTGAGATAATAAAGGCCCAGTCTAGTACAATACCAACAAAGAAGAAAAATAGCAGCTCTCAAAAGAAACCAGCATGGCTGCATAAAGAACTCTCTGATAAATTGAAAGATAAAAAGGACAAGTGTAAGAATTGGAAAGAGGGGCACATAACTAAGTCAGAATATCAGCAAATAGCCCGTGCCTGCAAAGATGAAGTGAGGAAAGCTAAGGCTCAAAATGAACTAAGGCTTGCGACCAAAGTCAAAAATAACAAAAAATGCTTCTTTCAACATATAAAAAACAAGAAAAAAGTTAAGGAAATGATTGGTCCATTAGTGGGGGAAAGTGGCAAGAAGGTGACAAGCAATAGGGAGAAAGCAGAACTATTTAATTTGTTTTTTGCATCTGTCTTTACACAAAGGGAAAAAACAGTCCAACCTACCCAAACCAGTGCCATAAAAAACAGAATAGAAACGCAAGTTAAGATAGGCAAGAAAATGGTAAGTGAGCACCTGTCCAGCCTAGACGAGTTCAAATCACCAGGACCAGATGGATTACACCCCAAGGTTCTCAAGGAACTGGCAGACGTGATCTCAGAACCACTGAACTATATTTTTCAAAGATCCTGGAGCACTGGGGAACTACCAGAGGACTGGAAGAGAGCTGATGTAGTTCCCATCTTCAAAAAAGGGAAAAAAATAGATCCAGGAAACTACAGACCTATCAGCCTGACCTCAATACCTGGGAAGATTCTGGAAAAGATAATCAAACAACAAATCAGTGAACACCTTGATGCAAACAAAGTCATCACTAAAAGTCAACATGGGTTTGTCAAAAACAGATCATGCCAGACAAATCTTATTACATTCTTTGACCAAGTGACAAAACTAGTGGACCATGGAATGCTGTAGATATAATTTACTTGGACTTCAGTAAGGCATTTGATAAAGTAGATTACAACCTACTACTTGATAAGATAGAAAAATGTGGGTTAGATAGCATTACCACCAGATGGATTCGTAGCTGGCTGACAGGCCGTACTCAGCGTGTGGTCCTCAATGGAACCGCATCTACATGGAAGGAAGTGTGTAGTGGGGTGCCCCAGGGCTCTGTTCTGGGCCCAGTGCTCTTCAATATCTTCATTAACGATTTGGATGAGGGGATAGATGGGGAACTCATCAAATTTGCAGACGACACCAAGCTGGCAGGAATAGCCAATACTCCAGAAGATAGGCTTAAGATACAGAAGGATCTGGACAGACTCGAACACTGGGCACTATCTAACAAAATGAAATTCAATGGTGAAAAAAGTAAGGTTCTACATTTAGGCAGGAAAAATCAAATGCATAGGTATAGTATAGGAGGTACCTTGCTCAATAGTAGAAACTGTGAGAGGGATCGTGGAGTCTTAGTAGACAATCACTTCAATATGAGCCAGCAGTGTGCTGCAGCTGCCAAAAAAGCCAACACAGTGCTAGGCTGCATTAACAGAGGGATAGAATCAAGATCAAGTGAAGTACTAATACCACTTTACAATGCTTTGGTAAGGCCACACCTGGAATACTGCATCCAGTTTTGGTCACCACGATGTAAAAAAGATGTTGAGACTCTAGAAAGGGTACAGAGAAGAGCAACAAAGATGATTAGGGGGCTGGAGGCTAAAACATATAGGGAACGGTTGCTGGAATTGGGTATGTGTAGTTTAATGAAGAGAAGGGTGAGGGGTGACATGATAGCAGTGTTCCAATATCTCAGGGGCTACCACAAAGAAGAGGAAGTCAAGCTGTTCTCCAAAGCACCTGAAAGCAGGACAAGAAGCAATGGATGGAAACTAGTCAAGGAGAGAAGCAACCTAGAACTAAGGAGAAACTTCCTGACAGTTAGAATAATTAACCAGTGGAACAACCTGCCTCCAGAGGTGGTGAATGCTCCAACACTGGAGGTTTTTAAGAAGAGACTGGACAGCCATTTGCCTGAAATGGTATAAGGTTTCCTGCCTGAGCAGGGGGTTGGACTAGATGACCTCCAAGGTCCCTTCCAACTTTATTATTATTATTATTATTATTATTATTATTATTATTATTATTATTATTATTATTATTATTATTATTATTATTATTATTATTATTATTATTATTATTTATTATTATTATTATTATATAAGTAGAAACAAACAAAATTCAACCTCCACAAGTAAATCAGATTCAGCAAGAAAATAAGCACAGACAGCAGAAAATGATACAATGATACACCAATGATATTTCATAGTATTGCAAGAATAACAGAGAGGAGGGAACTGGAAAGAAAATTTTAGTACAATATTAGAATATTGTGTGGTGGCTCAGTGGTTAAGACACTGGGCTTGTCAGCTGGAAAGCAGGCAGTCCAGGTTTGAGACCCGAGTGCCACATGACAGAGTGAGCTCCTGTCCTTACCCCAGCTCTTGCCAACTTAGCAGTTCAAAAGCAGAGAGATGCAAGTAGATAAATAGGTACCACCTCTGTGGGAAGGTAACAGAGTTTTGTGACATCATGCTGCCACATGACCATGTAAATGTCTTCAGATATCGCTGACTCAATGGACTTGAAAGGGAGAAGAGCATCGCTCCCTATAGTTGGCAATGACTAGAGGAGGAAAATCCACAGGGACTCCTTTTATTGGAATATTCTAAATATTTTCTTATGAACTACCCTTCAAACAAGCAGTTTGCAGGATTTGTGTATGTGTGGAGGCTTATACATTTTTTTTCCTTTGAAATTCATTTAGATATTCCTCTCTCTCTCCACAAAGTCTCATGGCCAAAACACCATTGTTTTAATTACATTTCATACAATATATAAAAATGAACTGTCTCTCTTCTCTGTGCTGAAACAATGACGTCCTGAAATGTTTGTGTCTGATAAGGACACAATGAGAAGCAGAAATGGCCTAAACAGGCATGGTTTCCATTAGAAGTTGGCAAAATCCACTCCTCTTACATTGAAACATTAATCAGAGCTTTCATACAGTAGCAGACCAAAGCCAAAGATAAACTTTTAGTTACAAAGTTGTGGCATTTTCAAGAAACTAACAAGTGAAAGAGTCCATACTTTTTTAAAAATATTTTTTGCCTGATAGGGTACACTGGATATTTAATCTCTGGGTTAGATCATATTCCTTGTTTTCTGGGAACAGTTTCTAAAACTTTAATCTCTGTTAATGAGACCAAGGCATGGTGGTTTTTTTTCTCATTCCAAATAACAATTTGCAGAAACATATATATAATCACTCTTTGCTTTTTTAAAATAATAACAACAACCATGGACAAAACTACTATACTTCAAATTATACATTAGGGCTGTCTGAATATATTTTTCATGCATATATGTGGAAAGTTTAGTGAAGTAACTCAAGTGCAGCAGAATGATTCATTATTTTAAAATTACTCATAGCCTTATAGTACTTTTAAAAAAGAATATTTAATTTCATTTGGTGTGCCACCATAACATCCCAGAGTCTCTCAGTAGTTAACAGTAAAAACAACTGTAAAATCAAAACCATTAACATAATAATTAAAATCAATTAAACACGGAAAGCCAACAATATTAATAAATTATATTGCAATCAATAGTTAAATGGCTGTTCAAACATTTGTTTCAGGGACTGTTTAAGAAGATCACAAAGAGATGAGAGTCCCCAACTTGGCTTCCCATGGAAAAGGATCAGTCACAGAGAAGGCCCAACCCTGTGTTGTGACTCACAGCAAATGCAAGTGAATCTCCCCTTATGATTCAGTTAGTATGAAAATTTATATAGCAAGAGATATTCTCCCCAAAAGCCTTGTCTTAAGCTGCATAGGGCTTCAAAACTAATGACTAGCACCTTGTATTTTGCCACACCTTATATTTAGATACAGAGGCTGCTCCATGTACATACTGTTATCAGGTTTGGAGATTACAAGCATGTATTCTACAATGTTTAGATTATTTTTCAGAAAGACTTAACATGCCAAGTAAAGCTAATAAAAAGCAGTCTGACTTGTCTAATCTAGGAAATTGATGAGAGAGTTAGGTCCAGCAGTACTCCTAAAACGTATACTTTCTTCTTCTGGAAAAATCTGGATTCAGTTGCAATTTATTATCCCTCTCCCAGTCTATTACTGACTACAGGCAAACATTCAGGAGGAATCACATCACTTTCTAAAGACGGGACAGAGAAACAGATCTGAGTGTCACCAGAATAGTGAGAGTACCCAGACTGGAATCTCCTGATGAGCTCCCTGAGTGGATATTGAAAAGCTCTGGAGATAGAATTGAATCCTGAGGGACATAATTTAAGAGCTCCTGTTTTAAGGAATACCTCAAAAGTGACACCATATGAAATCTGTGAGAGATTTAGGAGCCTGGATCCTGATTTAGAATAATAGAGTTGGAAGGGACCTTGGAGGTTTGCTAGTCCAACCCCAGCTCAAGCAGGAGACCTCTATACCATTTCAGACAAATCATTGTCCATTCTCTTTTTGAAAGCCTTCAGTGATGGAGCACCCAGAACTTCTGAAGGCAAGCTATTCCATTAGTTGATTGGTCTAACTGTTCTTAGTTCTTATTTGCTTCTTTCCTTGGTTAGTTTCCATCCATTGTTTCTTGTCTTGCCTTTTGGTGCTTTGGAAAATAGTTTGACCCCCTCATCTTTGTAGGAGCCCCTCAAATATTAGAACACGGTTATCTCCCTATTCCTTCTTTTCATTAGCCTATACATATCCAATTCCTGTAACTGTTCTTCATATGTTTAGCCTCCAGTCGTCTAATCAGTCTTGTTGCTCTTCTCTGCACTCTTTCCAGAGTCTAAGATAAGTCAGAATGTCATAATTAATAGTACTGAGAACTGTGGAAAGGTTAAATAGAATCATCGGAATCAGACTCACTCTATTGTTCCCCAAAGATCACCTGTTAGATTGACCAAACCAGCTCAACCACATAGTCCACTCAATTTTAGTTTGAAATAGGAGAAGATAATATGCTTCCTCCAGGGCTACCTTGCAGTTGAAAAGTCACCAAGCTCTCAATTAGCTTACTCAACTCTGGCAAATAATGAGTGGTGTTTAAGTTTCTATTTTTAAGGGACCCAGAGAAGGCTTTTTGAAAAAAATATCCTCAGCACAAGCTGGTTAGCTCTTCAGGGTTTCTGTTAGGTAGCCTGGGAGGAGCCTGGTAGCGGTTAAGATGCTGAGCTTGTCAGCTAGAAAGCTGACAGCTTGGGTTTGAGACCTGAGTGTTGTGCAACAGGGTAAGTTCCCATTATTCACCCCAGCTCCTGCCCACCTAGCAGTTTGAAAGCATGCAAATGTAAGTAGATAAATAGGTATCACTTCATTGGGAAGGTAATAGCATCCTGTGCACCTCGGTGTATAGCCATGCTGTCCACATGACTACAGAAATGTCTTCAGACAATGCTGGCTCCCTTGGCTAAGTAACAGAGATGAGCAACAGCCCCTAGAGTCAGAAATGACTTTACCCTAGGAAAGGTAGCATGGAAGTGACACACTGACGTTGATCATAAAGCAATTCTCTCTAAGATATACTCATCAAAGAAATATTGTTCTTATAAGACACAACTCCCCCATCTTATTTTCCCTATCCAGCTCTATTCTGAACTGTGGTCATGCCTCATATAACCAGGTCTCTATTAAACAAGCCATGTTGGTTAGCTTTCAAGTTGTGCTCAATACTTTGGATTAAGGAAGCCTCATAATAGCAGTAATGAACAGGGACTGGAATTATTCTGCAATGGTGAAAACTGACATGGTCTATGGAAAAGAGAACAGCCCTTAAGGTTGTCATCTCCCTTTTACTATAATGGCCTGTCAATTTTCCAATGTCAAAGTATTTGGGAACCCCAGAATAAGAGGTCTCACTGCTGCTGATTGTTCCTGTTCTCAGTTACACCTGTCCTCAACCTCCCAGATATTGTAAGTTTCCCTGATTTGAAAAATCCTCATGGGAGGAATCCAACATGATGTTTATCTTTGCGACAACTGGAAATACACTTGTACAATAAAAGGCAGGAAGCTCATGTACACAGTCTTTGACCAACTAATAGTTAAAGAAGATACAGTAAAAGAAGTTTACAGCTCATCCATTTCCAAATGTTATTACCTCTATAGAAAAAGTTAAAATTAATTGTTTGCTTTCAAAACGAAAGAGTGATTAAAAATATTCCAGAAACAACTACTGGGGTAAAACAACTATTGTTTGGCTAATGTTTTGTCGCCTAAATCTTCCAATCATATTTTAACATTCGGCCGGGATGATTTTGGTCCTTTAACTGTTAGACTCATCAGGATGCTAGGTGCATGATCATGTTTATATCATGTCTTGAAGTTTACATTTCTCACAGAGAACCAATAACCAACATTTCCACCTTCGCTCATTCATTGCACTCATATACTGCATTTTAGCATTCATCCCGAGGTGGTGGGTCATGTTAAGATTCAGAGAGCTGGAAGAGGGTGTGTGTCACGTACGGCATCTCCTCCACTGATCACAAACTGTCCAGTGCTTCACAAGTAGTGGACTGCAGCTGTTTGCGCAGTGACGTTTAGTGCTGTAAATGCATTTTTAAAGTTAAGAACTCGCATCTGGAACCAGGATTACTGAAACCTTATTGGTTTTCTAAATCCTTAGCTTTTGAATTGAGACAAGAATGGCAGAGCTTTTTTTTTTTTAGTACAGGGATTGTCTTTTCATTCCTTTGGCAATGTAGTTACATGCTACGGTATATGCACACATCTACCTTATAGCACAGATTGATCAGTGAATGTCATTCTTTTATTTTATATCTTCCATAGAAGAGGGAAACAATCAGGGACTCAGATATATAAACACCGGTCTGAGGAACTGTACAATAACACTAGGTTGTTCAGTTAGCAATATTCTCGTACCAATTTAGTAAAAGTCTTGACTAATGGAATGGTATGATCATCAGTCCGTTGCTTCAAAAACAGAATATGGAAGAAAATACAAGTTGGTTTGCCTTTTGTCAAAGAAGGAAAATTAAGAAATCTCAGTTAAAGCCGTGACTTGTTAATAGGTTCTCTCTGTGACATGAATCAATTGTCTTCTTTTTAATTTCATTCAGCTTAGGCTACACTAGAGTGAGGTATAGAGGGAGGGAAGATAAAAAGGTCTGAAGATGCTGTGCATGGCAGATGTGTTTCCTGTTTGCGATGATATGAAGTGAGAGAATAACAAAGTTGGGGGAGGGGCAGGTCAATGAGGGCTTATTACCGGTATGTTCTGCACAACCAATCAAGATAGCACCATTGGATGGTGACTCAAAACAGATACAGTAAAAGCAGAAACAAGTTGGGGATGGAAGCATCAGTTTCATACTGGTAGCATTTTTTTCCTGGCTCAAGGATGGGGGGTAGCTTTTTAATTCAGTAATGGAGAAACAACAATTATACCATGTGAACTTCCTTGATAAATGTATATTCCATTTATGAAGTACTGCTATTGTAGGTCTTCTCGCTAGTTATCACTCACTTCTCCTGTAATCATAAAGGAATAGAGATAAAAGATTTGACTGTTACAATAAACAGACTTACTCCTTTTGAAACTCTGTTCCCTTGGTCTTTCATATTCACGAATTGGAGTAGCTCATCAGCCAACTGTCTGAATTCATCTGAGGTGAACATTAAAAGGCCTTGTGTGTTGGCATGACTGAAACAAATTGTGATTTATTCATGCTGTGCTAAGCCAGTGTGGTAGGTTAATGCACAATTGGCCATAATCATATCATATGTTAAGCTGTAAAGCACAGTGGAGTCACACGGAGTGCTAAGCCAAAATTAAATAAACCATATTATGGCTTTGAATGTGTGAACCTAGTTTTGTATGTTCAAGTGGCTGTAAAATATATCTGATTGCTTTTAAACTAATAGGTTACTTATACTGAAGCAAAAGAAGAATCTTAACAATAAAGGTAAAGGTTCCCCCGCGCATGCGTGCTAGTCGTTTCCAACTCTAGGGGGTGGTGCTCATCTCCCTTTCAAAGCCGAAGAGCCAGCGCTTGTCCGAGGACATCTCCGTGGTCATGTGGCTGGCATGACTAGACGCCAAAGGCACACGGAACGCTGTTACCTTCCCACAGTAGTGGTTCCTATTTTTCTACTTGCATTTTTACGTGCTTTTGAACTGCTAGGTTGGCAGAAGCTGGGACGAGTAACAGGCGCTCACTCTGTTACGCGGCACTCGGGATTCGACCCGCCAAACTGCCGGCACTGATTTCTGACTCTCTCTGTTGCAGTAAAATCAGACATTAAAATCAGATCATTTCTGTATCAGCAAATCAGTCTAATTGGTAAACACCCAAAATCATGATATCATTTTTTTCCACCTCAAGCACAAAGTCCAGAAGCAGTTTCCTAGTAGAAACAAAAGTACTTATGTTCTCTTCTTTTATCAGCACAGTCAATTTGGCCATATCTGCTGGTTCCATTAGCTTACATAACCAATTCATCCATGGTAGGAATCAAGGCATCCTTTCACTTTTGTCCATAGAGCAGTCTTGCTGCCATCACCATATGTAAAATCAGAGTTCCATTTTTTCCCCAATTTTCTTTCCATTAGGCCCAGAAGGAAAGTTCCTGGTTTAATCTTTATGTTCACTTTAAAAATTTTCTCCATTAATATATGAATCCTACTCCAATATTTCTTTGCCTTATTACATGTCCACCATAAACGATAAAAAGTCCCTTCTTTACATTTACATTTCCAATATTCATTTGAAATACCTTTATACATTCTAGATAACTTATGTGGTGTTAAATACCAGTGATACATCATTTTATAGAAGTTTTCTTTTAGGTTATAATTTAATGTGAATTTTAAGCCTCTTATCCACATAGTCTCCCATTGTTCAAACATCACATTATATCCAAAATTCCTTGCCCACTGGATCATACAGTGTTTTATATGTTCTTTTTCCAAATTCAATGTTAATAACATTTTACAGACCTTGGCAATTATGTGGTCATCGCTACCACATAGTAAGATTTCCAATTCATTTTTAGCGAACTCAAAACCATGGCCTTTTTTGTCTAGTTTAAATCTTTCCTTTATTTGTTGATGTGTAAACCAGTAACAAACATGACCTTCTGATTCTAATTCTTCCTTAGACTTGAGGATGGGGTCTCCAAAATTGAAAGATACTATTTTACCATACATCCACCAGTCCAGCTTTGCATCATATCATATACTGAATCAGTAAAAAGGGTAATTACATTTGAAAGTATGTATCAGTCCACAAAGAAATCACTGCAGTTATTCATCAAAGAATTCAGTCTTGAACATGTTTGAATTGATGTTTATCATTCATAATTAAGAGCTTCCAAAATGCTTTCATTTTTAAAAGGATAATATTACAAATTATTATAGTAGTAGTTTGCTTCATACATAATCTAATAGGTGGGGAAGAAAGGAAATTCATAGTATCTTCTGTAACTTGACTGACTCACATAAAAGAGAAGCATAAGGAGCTGCACAGCATGCTCTTTAACAACTTGACTTGATCTTCCTTTTGTCAAAATATTTTCAACCTCTCTTGGGGGGTGGAGGTGGCTCCCAACTATATTGGGATTGTGGGAACATCTGGCATTTTAAGAATTCTCACAAAATGATTGCTAAGGTTACCATATGCCCATATGCCTTGCTAAAATACCTACCGTAATTTTTTATCTTTATTTTTGAATCCCTTTTATGGCCTTTAGAACCACCATCACTTAGACTATAAACTTAAGAATTTTTATACATAATTTCAGCATTATAATTTAATAGCATTGTATCAGCAGTTTTAGCTTTCAATTTTTTTATTTCATATTAGTTTTGGTAGTATTATCGAAATGGACATACCGTAAATTTTCCTTGGTGGTATTTTATGGTGGCCCATGCTAGAAATAAAGATTTGATTAGCAGATTGAGTCAAATGAAAAAGGGCTTGTTCATTCATAAAAAAAGTTATGGTAATTTACAACACCTCCTTAACAAGAGGCACATTCTGATTCTCCTGCCCTTCTCTACCCACCAATATCATCTTTAAAGTTCCTTACCTTTTCAGTTGGTAGCTGAACATATTTTCTAAAAGAGGGGAAATCACTGGACAATACACAGTGCAGTTGAAGAGTTCTATTTTAATATTAGTAAATGTTTTAATATGGAACTCCTGAGCACAATAAGAGTTTAAACATTTAGCAAGCATTAGAAAAAGTAGGTACTTAAGAATGGTTTCTATATTGTATTTGTTGTTCAACTTCAAAAGGAAGTTAGTCAGGGCAGCTAGAGCTACGGTAGTTGAAGCTGTAGTTTGACATTTAGCTGGTACAACTTAGCAAACCAGGCCCATTTTACATTTTCTTTTTATAATTAATTTGTAACCAATCACATTCAGAATCACATACTTTCTTGGAGGATTACAAATGCGCTTTGTTGTGCATTGCAATCTTGCCCACAGAATATTGCTGAATATGGCATGTGTATTCAAGCTGGTTTTGCAAAGCTATCATAAACTGGAAAGTGATGTCCTTTAGTGAAGTGGCCCCCAACCTTTTGGGCACCAAGGACCAGTTCCATGGAGAGAGGTTTTTTCATGGACTGGAAAGGTGTGTGTGGTTTCACATGCTGCCTGCATCCCAGATGGGCCTTCACTTGTTTGCACGGCCAGGTTTCTGGCATGCTGCAGAACTGGTGCCGGTCTACAGACCGGGAGTTGAGGACTCCAGCTCTAGTGTTCTTGACTAGGGTGACCAGATGTACCACACAAGGAGGACATGTTCTCCTTTTTGTCCTCAAGCCTTAAAATCAGGGCTTTTTTTCTCATAGAACGCTCAGAACGGAGTTCCGGCACCTTTTTTGGATGGAACCTTGTAGGGTAGGCAAGGCAGGTTGTATGACATGTGTGAGTTCCGGCACCTTTTTCTTTTAGAAAAAAAGCACTGCTTAAAATCAAATGTCTATTTCTTTTTTTTTTAGTATTTACCAGCTATTTCTTCCTGAGAAACTTTAGCATACTACTTCCCTAATAAGTGCTAACCACAACTTTACAAATTTCACTGTAGCTTTAATTAGTTAATTAGTACCCTAAGGTTGCTTGCACTGCTGCCTGAAATTGTAATAGTTGTAATCAGTTACATACTGAAAGTTTTTTGCTTCCTAACTGGCTCTAGCACATTCCTGCCATTGAAAAACCAGTCTTTCTCATGCTGGAAAAAGTAATTACATGTACATGTGCACATAATTAAAAATGTTTTTTTGCAGTTTTTCCTGATAATTTTTGTTGCAGATGCCAAGAATGTTAATCAATTAGTATGTCCTCTTTTTCTCCCATTTGTCCTTCTTTCCAATTGTCAGTGTCCTCCTTTGCTTCTTTAGATATCTGGCAACTCTACGTCTGAGTAGTCCAAACAAATTTTATCTTGTCAAGGGAACAAAATTTTATCAATCATAAATAGGATAGATTCCTCTAACAATTTTTCTCCAATACTGTCTACTGCTATTTTGGAAACAACTTTTGAAGCATACTCTACATGAAGTCCAAGACATTAGTTATTAAACAAACTGGAAAAAAGTTGGCATTTTCCTTTTAATTCAAACTAAAATTAACTCAGTGAGGCAGTTTCTGGTGGTGTACTGTATATAGAAAATGGCCATCCCACTGAGAACTTCATGCTTAGCCTCTGACAGTTCACAAACGTAGTGATTTATAACCATTAACTATAAATATTGCAAAGATACCATCTGTTTTAGGTTTATATGCTGTCTTTTTTTTAATAGAAAATTGACATAACAAGATGTCCACAGGCCTAGGTATCTGCTTTAGCACATCAATCAATACCTACAATACATCTCAGTTTTTGCTGAGCACCCAAACAGCTAATCTAACCAAGTTGGAAATGGAAACAACACATCCTTTCAATGTAAAAAACATTGCAAGTTAGGCTGTTCTTCCAGGCTTTGGGTTAGAATGACAGTCGAAAGCCCTTTGTTTTTTGGGTCTGCCTTCTGGTCTACTTTTTTTTCATTGTTAAGTTGCCCAGAGACCCTGTCATGTCAGGTGAAAATAAAATGACTCCATTCAAGATAATGAATACAGTTAGTCCTCGACTTATGACAATTGAGCCCAAAATTTATGTTGCTAAGAGAGAAATTTGTTAAGTGAATTTTGTCCCATTTTAAGACCTTTCTTGCCACATTTGTTAAGTGAAAAACTGAAGTTGTTAAATTAGTAGCATGGTTGTTGAATCTGGCTTCCCCGATGACTTTGCTTATCAAAAAGTTGCAAAAGATGATCACACAACCCCCCCCCCCCCCCGCACTGCAACTATCATAAATATGAACCAGTTGTCAAGCATCCAAATATAAATTACATGACCATCAGGACCAGGCTGCAACTGTCACAAGTGTGAAAACTGGTCATAAGTCACTTTTTTCAGGGCTGTTGTAACTTCCATCACTAAATGAACTGTTGTAAGTCGAGGACTATACCTGTACCTGAATGCATACTTTGGTTATGGGGCAAATGCAGCCATGCATTTTGCCTTTCTCCTATATTATTGTTGTAATTGTTATTATATTTGAAACGAACTAGGGTTTTTCCTGCTTCTAAGTTCCGCTTCGCTCACGGGTTCTGTCCCTATTTGGCAGCGCTCATAAACCTCCCTCGCCGGAACTTGAACGGAGTCGGGTTTTTCCGTAACATATCGTGAGCCGCGAAATCACTCGAGTGTCTTCGTCGTGGCCACCCTTTCCCCCCCCCCCTCCGTTTAGCATATTCCCGCGCACATTCGGCAATTCCCGGAAAGCCCCGTATCATCTCCTCTTCGGACATTTCCGTAGAGGACTGCGGCGCTTTCCCTTTCTTAGATGCGCCGGTGAGGTGCATTGTGGGAGATCGCAGTGGATCCTGGGGCGGAGGAAGGAGGAGAATCCCCCGTCTTAGAGTTGGGCCGCCGCCGCCATCTTGTCTTACTGTCGCCGCCGGGCCTTGGGCCTGCTGTGCGAAGGAGCCCGCGAGGTGGACGTGGTGCACCCGGCGGCCCCGCGTGGGATCCTGGAGGTCCCTTTGGGGCCGCGCTGAGGACCGCCACACCGGCGTTTGCTGAGGCGCTCGGGATGGGCCGCTCCCGCTCGCGGAGTTCGTCCCACTCCAAGCGCGTCAAGAGCTCCAAGCACAACAAGAAGAACCGGAGCCGATCTCGGTCCCGTTCGCGGGAGAAGGAGCGGGCTCGCAAGCGCTCCAAGTCGCGGGAGGGCAAACGGAGTCGCCGGCGGGAGTCCCGCTCCAGGTCCCGCTCCAACACTGCGCCCTCCCGCCGCGAGCGAGATCGCGACCGGGACCGCGCCTCCTCCCCGCCCGACCGCATCGACATCTTCGGCCGGACGGTCAGCAAGCGAAGCAGCCTCGATGAGAAGCAGAAGCGGGAGGAGGAGGAAAAAAAGGCCGAATTCGAGCGGCAGCGGAAAATGTAAGCGGGGCGGAGGCGGGGTGGCTCCTTCTTCGTCGGGATGGACGGGCGGCAATTTCTGAAGGTTTTGCGGGAGGCAGCTGAACGATGCAGAAAGTCAGCATGCACACCCGCTGTTAAACGGTGGGAACTGCTGGATTAGGCCTGGGGTGCTGGCTAGCAAATTTGAAGGCATAGTTGCAACTGCCAAAAAAGGTAAGTGGGGAGGAATGAAAGGAGCCGGTTGGACCTGGTTATTGTTTGGATGGGCGACCACAAGGAGATCAACAAAGCTGTGGATTGGAAGAATGTCTTCCTAGGAGAGAATGTCAAACCATACTTCCATATTACTGCCTGGAAAAAAACCTTGGATCTTATTTGAATACTCATCAGAAACTGAATTCCACTAAAGAATATTGTTACTTTTTTATTACTTCTTGGTACAAGATTATGGAATCATTTAAGAATAAATTAATATCAAAATATCCTCAGGACAATTCTTAGGTATTTTGACCTGTCTTCTCCCTTTTTCTGAGAGCAATAATCAGTTTTCTAACTGCAAGCTTTGCAGTTCCTTTTTTTAAAAACATGATTCTGATACTTTCGTAGTACAGTAAATTTTATTTGGGCACCATGCTAAATGTATTAGGTAAAGAACTGGGGGGAGGGGCCGGAAATAGGCTGGCTATATTCAACAAGAGATAGCATGATCGTTTCAATTTACGTTTTCAATCTGCTATTAAGATTAGCATTATAAAAAGGAAATTTCATTTTCATTTCATTTTATTTCATTTATTTTATTTTATTTGTATACTGCCATAGTCTTGAATACTAACATACATTTTCCCCAGCTCACTCTTTGTTTTTCATAATCAATTTTGATACTTAGGGAAGTGCACTGGTAATTTTTGTAAAATAGCATTTTCTAATTCCTAATAAAACCTGCTGAGCAGCTTCCATGAATACATTCCAGTGTTCTCTTATTGCTAAATAAATAAGTGTAGTCTGAGCTGTTGTGATGAATGCATCTGTTTTTTTAACTTAGTGTAGAAAGGCAAGTTTCCTCTGTGTAAACAGTTATGTTGTTTTAGATTATATTTATAATAATGGTTTGTCAGATTCATTTTGACAGAAGGCCTACAGTCTTGTGATTTGTGTAACGTTGCTGTGGGAAGTGCAACGCTTGCATTAAAATGTCAGTTTCTATCATAACAATGAGAAGTTTGCACCCTGATTCAAACTGAAATGTGGAATGTCACAGGGTTTGAAATGGCCTGTTGATACTAAGTCATTAAAATTTTGAGTATTTAACTAGACATCACTGGTAACAAAAGTTGATAAGCATTTTGATACTGTCAAAATCAGTGTCTGAACATTTGAGATTACAGTCAGTTGGTTAAAACAAGGTTAAATTTCAGAAAGGTTGAAGGAAAGCAATTGATGCTTAAAAGATAGATGGGCAACAACATTACTAGAGTACCTGCTTTGCTTTTTATCAAAATGAATGCAATTCTATTTTTACAAAGTATTATTTAACTGGGTAATCTATAGAGGAGAATATTTGTGCTCAGGGTTCAAATGAGAGTCCTTGGTGCTTTCTGACTTTGGTTGTTTTCTTGCAGATGTTTCATTACCCAAACTAGGTAACATCAGTGCTAGTAGGGAGTGGGATCAAAGAGCACCAGGGTGCCCTATCTGGATATTTAATTTGCTTCATTAAAATCTGAGGAATTTATGCTCCAGTCTAAATTTTGCTTTTATGACATGGTAAAAATTAGGAATATAAATTACATCAGTAAAATATTCCTGTCTATAGCATCTACTATGTGTTCAAAAGAATTTATTCTAATATATAGCAATGTTAACAAAAGACATAAATTGCTGGTCTGGCTTATGATGGGTTGATTGTTTTATTCAAGATTTTTAAAAACATTTTAATTAATGTTTGCATTATATATGCATTTTGTCCAGCTGAATAATTGATAACTACCTTATTGTTTGATAATAATGCTTTGACAACACATTTCACTGCTTGAATGAGTTCTCTGATAAATTGTCATGAAGCACTAGATTTTAAAATTTGAGTTCTATATTATAACCCAGGAGATATAATTTATCTCTGTGAAATCTATTCTTCCATTCCATTATTCTTGCATTAGGCCTCTGAAGACTGCATATTTTTGGTATTATAAAATATCCATCATGCTCTTTTGGCTTTGATAAATTTTAACAATAAATATGCTTATAAATTGTAAGGTGCTTGGTCCATCTAAAGATTTACGCAATTGCATTTGGAAAGGAATGCTTTAAATCTCATATTTCTCCTATAAATATTTTCATTCTAAAATTATTCCCTATTTTTTTCTTATATAAACACTCAACGTTTGCATATTATAGTGTGTAAGCATGATGTATGCAACAGGCTAGAAATGTGTTGTAGAATTTAATTTTCTTGACATTTGAAACTGTATATTTCTGTCCCTGCAGTCGGCAACAAGAAATAGAAGAGAAACTTATTGAAGAAGAGACCGCCAGAAGAGTGGAGGAGCTTGTAGCAAAGCGAGTGGAGGAAGAACTGGAGAAGCGGAAAGATGAAATTGAGCGGGAAGTTCTCCGCAGGGTGGAGGAAGCTAAGCGCATCATGGAAAAACAGTTGCTCGAAGAACTCGAGCGACAGCGACAAGCTGAACTTGCTGCACAAAAGGCCAGAGAGGTAACGCTCGGTCGTTTGGAAAGTAGAGACAGTCCATGGCAAAACTTTCAGTGTTGGGTTGTGCCTCCTGTTACGTTGAGAAGGAGATGGAATACAGCAAATCTAATTCCTTTCTTGTGTAAACTTGCATTGCTGCGAAACCTAATTTCTAACTTATTCAGAGGAGCTAACTGATGCCTCAAACATTCTTCCAAAACCTGTGAAAGGATACTTGAATTTTAATGGAACCGGCCTACTTATTTGAGACTTGTTTGAAACTTTTGCCATGGCTGCAGGATATATCCACAGTTCTTTCTTAACTGGGGGAATGGGTTGAACAATCTGTGACTATGTATCCTTCATTTGTTTTGTTTTATTTAGACTGTAAGAGGCTTTATGCCTTCAGTCAGCAAGAAAAAAAATTAACAGCAGGGTCCATCATTGAGCTGCAATGCCTTATCTTAAAGAAAAGAGTTTTTCTTGTTTTTCCTCTAAGGCAGTCATGCATTCCTCTTGACTACACAGTGGAGTAACTCTGGAACTGTGGTCTCATTTACTTTCACAAAAGCCCTATGCCAAATTCGTGAGATCCATTTTTTTTACCAGTGCTACTAACAACTCCTTCTTTTTCTCTAGACTAGAGAGTTGTAAAAGAGCAGGTTGTCCTTGTCTGAAGTTGAGCTAAACATGTGACTTCTTCTGTCAGCAGCTGGAGCAGAAGCTGAAAATGTCTTTCTGTGAGACAGTAATTTGCTACTGGAGGTTTTAATGCTTGTCAGCACTAATCACTCCAGGATCCCCAAATTTTTAAAGTTCTTTTTAAACTTTCTTAAAAATAGTGCTGAGTTAGACAACACTCTCCCTATTTTCCTGCATTATGATTTGATTAGTTGCTTTTAATCAATTTAGTTGATAATAGGAAAGACCTTTTAATAAGATACTTTTTAATATAATACAATATATTTAAAAAAAATTAAAAATGCATGTGATGGAAATTCATTTTAATTCTACAAATCAAGAGTTTGACTTTACATAAATGCTGAATTATAAAAGATTACAAGTCTTTTTGAAAATCTATAATGGATTTTGGCTGAAATCATGGTCCCTCACCATTCTAAGAGCAGATTAAATAGTCACTGAGTGATCACATTAGGACTTTTACTGTGGAGCATAACCGTGAATTCCTGGAGTGAAGGGTGCAAACCTGTAGCTGGTTACTAGACATAGCAAGAAATATTTCTTCAAATACTTGCTTTGTTCTTATTAAACTATATTTTTGTGCAGACCTCAGGCTGTTTACAAAAACTGCCAAATATAAAATAACCTGAATATTTATTATGTTATTGAAATTACTCTTGCAATCTTTTTGCTTATGAGTTGCATAACAAAGTTTCTTTAAACTTTTATAAAAAGAAACCTAGATTTGATTTCTATATCATACTTTCAATGGATTCCTGAATACCAGTTTAAATGGTATAAGGACAGTTTAATACTGTCTTTAAACTTGTCACACTATAGGATGTTCAGTCCATTTGCCCACAAAGGAAGCCCATAGTTCTACAGAATATGGATTACCATTTGTACTTTTTGCTAACAGTAAATGTATTTTTTCTTATTAATTGTTTGCTTAGGAATGTTTTACATATTTTTTGTTCCTTCTTACCGTAAACATCTGCATTCTTCAGCTCAGCCTTCCTTGTATGTTGTTTCTTTATAAATGGTTGAGCTGCTGATGCAGGCATTGCCAAGCTAACAGTACAAATCATTTTAAAGAGGAAGCTGGCGCGTATGGCAGCCGAGGAGCACACTCTGCAGGACACTGGACAAGACAGTAAATATTCAACTTTTAATGCTGATTAAAGGAGTATAGGTAAAGAATGCGTAGGTATACATAATTGGTGAGACAAACTATTCACTTTATTTATATTTTATATATTACTCTTTTAATTTGGTAAATGCTATCCAGTTTTGTAGTTGTCCTTGTTGATTTGTGTGATATTAAAATGCTAGTAATAATTGGCTAGGATTCTCTGATTATGGAGGGTTTAGTTGTTTGCTGTTTGGATTGGGAGGGATGATTTAAATTTAGAGCTAGAGACCAATTTTAGTGGTTGCACAGTTTGCTGTTTGAAAGACAAAAGGATGGCTATAAAGCTGTCCCTGTTAAGTCAGTGCACAGAAGGAATTTCTAGGAAGACTAGTGCAGATGGCTAAGTGAGTATTTTACTTTTCTAACATCTTACCCTATCCTCCCGTTTAGGAGGAAGAGCGTGCAAAGCGTGAGGAACTTGAACGAATACTAGAAGAGAATAACAGAAAAATTGCAGAAGCACAAGCTAAATTGGTAAGTAAATTTTACTATAATTGAGAGAAAAAGCAGTAAATCCTGGGGGGGGGGGTGTCAAGTAGGATTACTGAACATAAATTACAGGTTAAGATTTGCATATTGTCTCAGATTCTTGGGCCCATAATTTGATTGAAAAATGTATATCTTTTTGTTAGGAGGTAGTCATAATCTTTCTTCTTACTCCCTGAAATCTGGTCTAGAAATGTTGGGGAAGCCAACCACTGTACTGGTAGTCTAAATTTATCACCAGTTACAATGCACCCTTCCCCAGAATATTTTACAACCTAGATTTGCACTTCTGATGGTGTGTCTTCCCCCTGGTTACATGGTTGTATTTTGGATGTTAGGCAACTGGCCCACATTTATGGCTCATGGCCATGATTTAGGACTTTTTTTGCCAGAAACTGACATTTCCAGCAGAAATTGCTCACTGGGGACAACGGGTTCACTTAATGACAGCTAAAACAATGTGATAAAATTGGGTTGGTCATGTGTGCCTTGACTTAATGACTGTCATGCCACACTATAGAAATTCTGAGCTTTGTTACAATCATAAGTCAAGGACCACCTATACCAGGGGTCAGCAACCTGAAACAGTGAAAGAGCCACTCGGAACCGGTTCCCTCACAAAAGGAAAAACTGGGAGGCGCAAAAAATGTTTGCACATGTGCGTACATGCGCGCATGCGCAGAACAGGGTTTGACTGAAGAGTGGAGCCAAGGCGAGATATGCACCTACCTTGCATATTTGAATTGATTGTTTGAACTTTTTTAGTTCCACTTTTTTTTTGGACTGCACATGGCACAGGACTGGGAGCCGCGGGTTGCAGACCTGTAACCTATACAGACGTAAAAGTGGTCAACCTGAGATATTGCCAAGCCCCAAGCTTTCGTATTGACCCCTTAAATCTATAAATGTTATCAAATTGTTAATATAATAACAGAATATTATTAAATATGGGATTTGAGAATGCTTGCATGGTTTTTAAATTTAATATCATTAAATGAAAATGAATTCAAATTTTGTTCTAGTCTCACCCAGTGTTTCTTAAAATCAGAATCTTGTGCAGTGTTTGAAACGCAAAAGATTTTGCAGCTCTGTATTTATGGATATTTTTCGCCACTGTTAGAAAAAAAATTGCCATGGTCAAAACATGACTGCAATATTGGATTCACTTTTCTCCTTCCCTATGGCTTCTTCTTGGAAACCCTATTTCCAGGCTATTTTTTCAGAAGCTGTAAAACCTGAAAGACAATATTGAATAAAGTAATTCTTAACTTTCATGCTAGAATTCTTAAGTCCTAGTCTTTAATTTGGATTGGCAACTGTATCTCAGATCAGATTATACTTGAATCTGTGGGTTGAATTCATAAATTAGGGATATAGGAGAGATTCTCCAATGTACAAATTAATTCTAGATGAATTGGTTAAAGCTGATCTTTTAACATCATTGTGGCCCTACATCATTTTAGATAGCAATCTGTTCCTGGTGATTTTAAGCTTCAAGCATCTTGGGTCAACATTTCTCAGCTACTTTTGATCTTATAGCTCTAAATAGTTTTCCTAACTTTCTATTGAAACTATTTAATCTCTCTCAGCCTCTTTGTTTTGATTCTTGTTTTTATTCTGTGTCCTGTAAATCATCACTTCAAGTATTTTTTTAATGAAATTGTGATAGGAAACAATATGAAAATGGCTTATTTTCTTTCAGTGTTGCATGGATTTACACTGTTTCCCCTAATGCTAAAGAATGGAATAGCTGTCAGCTCTTCTCAACAAAGATATGCTAGTACCATATATGTAATGTTACATAAGGTGTATAAAATGTAATCTAAACTCTGTTGTTTTCTGCTTACAGGCTGAAGAACAATTGAAAATTGTTGAAGAACAAAGAAAAATTCACGAAGAGAGGATGAAATTAGAACAAGAAAGACAACGTCAACAAAAGGAAGAACAAAAAATGATCCTAGGCAAGGGAAAAACTAGGCCAAAACTGTCCTTCTCACTAAAGACTCAGGATTAAATTTCAGCTCCGAACTCTTAATGAAAATTGGGGAAAAAAATCTTTGTATAGTAGCTTCATGTTGAAGTGGTTTTTTTTTAATTTTCTTTGGTTATTTTTTTTCTTTTTGGACATCTGAAAAGTTAGCTTGTTCTAATAGGGGCTGTGCTCTGCATCTCTTATTTTAACGTCTGTTAAGTTAAATCCTTATCAGATCATTGTCTTAAAGAA
Source organism: Vipera berus (assembly GCF_964194415.1). Classification (NCBI taxonomy): domain Eukaryota; kingdom Metazoa; phylum Chordata; class Lepidosauria; order Squamata; family Viperidae; genus Vipera; species Vipera berus. The sequence continues at coordinate 94,968,521 of NC_138206.1, forward strand.
TAAATTTATTCTTATCTGTTTTGATTCTGTGATAGTGGTTTGATGCAGATCAGGTCACTTTATAAATTATGTATGGTCTGATAAGGTTTTTACTACCCGCTGATCTCAGAGATATACTCTGATGCTAACTATTAAAGCTGGTTTTATTTTGCTGACTTTAAAAAAAGTTTGGCAAATATATTGGTAAATTCCCACAGTGTACTGGATCCTCAGTGGTTTGTTATACCAGTGTCTTTTGATACTACTCCACTATTGTGCTTGATGTTCCTGATACAGGTAAGGAAAAAGTTGGTCAGTGTTGCTGGAGATGTGTAAAGGGAATTCAGTATTGTCTCTACTAGAATTGTTTTTATTCCACTGATAAAACTCAACCAGCATTCCCAATTGTGTAAATAAACCAATTTGCTGAATAAAATGAAATCTTAAATTCATGTGTTTTAAGTAAATTTTTTAGTGCATGTATATTTTATGCTAATAAAACTTATTTTCCCCAAATCAGGCACACATTGGAATTAAGTTCACCAACATTTTTCATACCGAGCCAAGATTGCACTACAGGTTGAAATTATTGTCCTGTTAAGTGGCTCTTGCTGGCTTAATGATGGTTTTTACACTGATGGGGTACTTGTTTCAACTGTGGATTTGCTGTCTTTTTGGCAAGGATCTTGATAGATCTTATTTCCTTACATAATAAAATTGTGGACTTGATACTCTACTCAGTTTCAAAACTAATTGCCATGGAGCATTATGGAGTTCTGTTTGAGGACAGCTTTGGTCTAGGTTTCAGATCCCCAGCCTGAACATGATGGGCAAGTAAAACTGGCCACATAGTTTAAAACACGGGTGTCAAACTTGCTGTGTCACGTCACATGCCGTGATGTATCACAACTTTTTTTGCATTGCTGGAGCTGGGGTGGGTGCGGCTTCCGCATGATGCAACCAGCCCATGGGCCGGCAGTTTGACATCCCTGGATTAAAACAATCTATTAAGTGTATTCCATTTTTTATAGTCCTGTAACCCATTAATTCGGCATTGTGTTCCTGAAAATATTCACAAGCACTTTTGGGCATAACTGTTCATTACAGTAATTTTGTAACTTTTTTTGCCAATGTTGTAAGATTAAATAAAGATTAAGTTTGCAAGTAATTGCTAGTCCTTCTAGATGCAACACTTGCAACCTTCTTGTTTTTGGCAGTTCCCTGAATTCTTTTTTACATGTAGGTTGAACCTTGTCATGTACTATTTCTTCTAGAATTGCAGCATCCTTAGTTAATGTTCTTATTCCAGTCTTTAAATCAAAATTATCAACAACAATGGTACCCATTTAGTTTTGTTTTTATGTAACATCAATTGTATCAAGTTTCCAGTATGTGGCACACATTGAGCAGACTCCTGTTTTGCTTGCACAAAGTACGGAATGATAGGTCATGAAGTATACAGTCGAACAATCGGTATCTCTGAGAATGTTTTTAATAAATTAATATTGCTGTGACCATTGTGCTGTTCTTAATTTAATCAGACTAAAATAAAGCAATAATGCCTGGAAGTTTCAGATTATTTCAAAACTCATTAGATTTTTTTAAAATTAATTGGTCTGATGTGGTAACTAGAAGCATTCCTTTGGAAGAGACAGTTTGAAATTATGGCCATCTAAGTGTACTTGGCATTTTCAAATCTCGATCTCGGATATAAGCATACAGCTTATATCAAATAAATTGTTATATCAAATGAATTGGATCCAAGTTTGCTTTTGCCAAGCACAAAGCATTCTCTGAAGTGCAGAGGGGTGGTTTTATCAATCCCCCCCCCATTACATCCGTATGCATCTTGTACATATTCAGAGGATTCTGGAACCTGGATCAAATTTTCACAAGTCAAGGCAATCTCAAAGAAGGAATCAATTAGGAATTAATCATAAACCCTAAGTCAAAAGTCTTTCTGGAAAGCATGATGTGGATTGAAGTATTTTTATTAATTTTGATAGTGTTATCTCATAAAGAGTAATTTTTCATTTGGGAAGTGCACTTTATGCAATAATGTGTCTGAGTTTTTTGCCTGTTTTGCGTTGCTACGACTTAGGCTGTTTTATTTCCCCTAAAAATCCCATCACTAAAAATGAGTGCACTTTATTGTCAAATGTTAGTAAGATCTTGAATGCTCTGGGTTGCGCTTGACCTTGAAGAGAAGAAGGGCTTGGTGTTGTTGATGCCAGCATACAGGCTGTCAAAAAGAAAAATACTGCATACTGTTTATTCTATCTGGGGCCACCTTTCATAAGTGCATTAAAGTTGATGCAAATGGAAAGTTGCTAGTAGATGAAAGTTGCCAGAAAAATATAGCACCAGTTGTGGGTATGCTGATTAGCTTCCAGTAAGGTCTTTGTGCATAGAACTGACCTGGTGCATTCATCCCAGATGGAAATGTGGAAAGTACCACTTGTCATATCAGATCAGGGGCATAATATTTTGGAGGAGGATGTACATGCTATACTTTACCTTGGAGATCTGAATGGTGCCTTCCCTGATGGTATTCAGAAGGACCATTGGAATGGTTCTTCCACAGCCCCCTAATAAATATTTTTTATTTATTTATTTATTTATTTATTATTGGGACTTATATGCCGCCCTATCTCCCGAAGGACCCAGGGCGGCTAACAACAATAACACAATAAATACAGAAGTTAAGATAAAATTAAAATTAAAGGCCCCTGTACAATAAATTAAAATTAAAATAAATTAAAAAGAGTTAAAAAATTAAAAACATAATTAAAATCCCTGTCAGTCCAGGTTAGCCAGGTGGAAAAGGAGTGTTATTAATTGGCTTTTAAAGAGTTGAAATATCGTCACTTAATATAGATGGAGTTAAAATGTAATGTGGAGTTGGTTATAAGATAATTTTATGAGGTGTTTTTTTTAATTCATGGGGTCTTTGTAGTGTTGGCAATACAGAATATGGATATTATAAATAAATGTTAAGTTGTTAAAAAAGGGAGCAAGAACTGGGAATAGTATTAGTAATGAACAAAACTTCACAACAGTGGCTCTCTCTCTCACGTATACACATACACATATAAACATACATTACATACACATACAAATGCTACTGTTGTGAAAGTTTTCCAGTTCTGGCTCCCTTTTTTCAACAAGTATCCATTTTATTTTGCAACTTTTATTTCCTACAACTATGTAGGTTTTAGTTGCAGGAAACGATATTGAACTGATTGGGAATTTAATCACTTCTGCTAATCAGCGCTCGTGTGCCACTCAGCACAAATATTTTAACGGAAACCACCTGTTAGCAATGTCCCAAATAAAATATGTGAAAAATAAATTAATACATCTTGATCAAACTGCAACAAAAAGACATCCCCAATTCTGCCTGTAGTTCCTTAAGATACTCCATAAAAACAGCCTCGCTAAGCCTGCCGAAGTATAACTGGTGTTTCCAGCTATACTGCAAAAGCAGCAGTGAAGAAATGGGGCCAACAGGCTGAGCATGAGGTATATAACGTGCTCAAGTGTGATTCATTCAGAATTACATTTTGTAACTGGCTGTCTAATAAAACCATATCTTTATAGACAAGGAGAAGTTCCATTCTGTGATTAATATTCTTCACTAGGTGTACATAATAGGCATGCTGCTTGCTTCTAAAGCTTTCCTGCTACCAGGAAAGATGGTGTTGATTTAACTTTCAGTTAGATTGCCGAATCTCTGAAACTTAAGTCATTCTGATTCCCATTTTTTATTGCAGATTCACTAAATCTCTTACGTTTTCTTCCACATGCAAGGGACAACTTCAGTTTTGCACTAAAGCAAGCTGCTCAGAATTTACCCACATCTCATCCTGTTTATACATGTAACAAAAATTTTGAATATTGGTCTTGCTGCTAGGCCCAAAATGTCAAATTTGGAAATTGTAACATTTTTATTACTCAATTTAGACTTTTTTTTTTGTTTAATATGGTGTCAACTGCTGTTTGTTTTTCCCCCCAAAATGCTGAGCATATGGAACAGGCTGTGTGTAACTAGAAGAAGAAAGGGTTACAGTTACCAGATTCTGGTGTGGCATCCTGAGTGATTCTGATTTGAAGTACTGCTGCCTGTGAAGCTTTTGCCCCAACAAAGAAAATTTCCTGGAAGGACATTGTCAGGACAGTCACTTTATGGGGAAAAGAGAAAAAAAGAAGCGGCTTTTGTCTGGGGGATTATTTTTGTGAGGTTTCTGCCGCTGACGTTTGCTTTATTTCCTTCCTTGCATGTGACTATTCTCAGCAGCTGAGGAAATGGTGACGAAGCTTCAAGTTCAATTTGGAAGGCTTTTTCTTGTGCCTTGCTTGAACTAAAGTCAAGAGGAATGATTCTTTAGTCAGGGTTTAACTCCATGCTTTTAAGTTCATCCTGGCAAAACTGAAACTGTCTGATGAAAAGATGGAATTCTTTGCATCTCTGGAGCCAGTACAAACGCAACTGGATTCCTAGAGTAATTCCATTTTAGGTTGGGCCAAGACTTTCTGGTTAAGAGCCCAGTGCCAGCAAGAATTCCTGGAAGCTAGATCCTGGGGACCATCCCTTGGAAGTCAAAGTAAATCATCCCAGTCTGCAATCCAAGGCCTGTTTACCTATTATCCAGACACAAACGGGTCTTATCGTCACCAAGGCAGAGATTTTATTTCCAATTTAAACCACAAGAGACTTTCAAAGATCCAGAAGGTTGAATATATCCAAACGGGGAGGAGGAAGCACCCTCCCCAAAACAGTGCTTTTCCCTTAGGAAAAGACCTTCTCTCCTTTAAAAGGGCAACCTGCCCTGAGCTAATTTCCCCTTTGTTCGCAGAGGGAGTAGTTTTGCAAAGAAGAAAAAGCTGGTTGCCACTCACAAGTCAATTTGTTCAAACCGTCTTCCTCTTTTTATACTCCTCAAATCGGCTGGATTTCGTCAGATCTTTGTGTTGCACCGTAAAACCGTGGCGAGGTAGACGAGGGTTAAGAGAGCGCGCACGAAGCTTCCCCGACGTAGAAGCGAAATTAAAGTCCAAAGTTGGAGGCTTCGCACCTCTCCATTTCAAGAATCCTTTGTCGATTCTCTTCCTCTCCCCCCCCCCGCTGGCGTCGCGTGGCGGGCTCGATCCCTTCGCTCGCTTCCAGGCTAGACAAATCAGAGTAATTCTTGCCAGTAGCCCGGGCCTCCTTATCCCGAAGGGAATGGAGAATCAATCACCCGTTCCCGGTTTAGGCAACCGCAGCGGTAGGCCCCTCTCGCTTCCCACCGCCAGGACAGAGCTTTAGGCAATCCTCGCCGTCGCCCATTTCTTGGGCAATAAGCCCTAGTGATGAGCCAGACTTGGTCCTGCAAAAATCTGCTCGAGAGATTGTCGTCAGGACCTTTAAAAAAAAAAGCAGTTGCTTAGGGTTACTAGACTGGGGCTGTACAAATCCGAACGATCCCCCCCCCAACCCTTCCCCCCCCCGCCCCAGGAAGAAAAGGTTAGAGATGTCTGTACGTTTCTGCTGCCATCTAGTGGTCGACCGGATTTTTGGCAGCCCAGAGCTGGTAACTCTAATCTTCCGTTTCCCGTCTTTATTATCGAGGTGCCTTGAAATGTGCAAACCTTAGAGTTCATTTGTGCTGTCGCTGAGGAAGGGGGAACGTCCGAAAAAAAAGTGAAGTGGCCAAGGAAGTGATTTCGTCCTTCTCAAACTTTCTCTCACAAGCCATTCAGCGGCCAGGCTTCTCCTAGGCATCTTCTAGGCCGCCCTACCTGGGAACGTCGGGCCGTCCCTTTCTGCAACTGTCGGCCGGGGCTCCCTGAACGGGTTGAGCCCAAAACCGATCCTCAGCACGGTTCCTCGGGAGAAGCCACCTCGAGACGTCCAAGCAGCTGCGGAGCGAGTCTTCCAAGAACCGCCACCCCCATCCCGGATCGCTGAGTACACACCTGCCCTCCCCCCACCCCCCACCCCCTGCCAATCCTGAGCAGAGCTGCTGGGCCTTGTCGCACCGCTGCTCCACAACGGCCAAAGGACTCCTGGAGCCACCTCCATATCGGTTGCCCAGTTCAGCAAATTAGATCGGATCCAATAGATCGGGACAGGGGAGGAACACCGAATTTCCAGGCACCGTCTTCCTGAATGAATAAACATCAGAAAAAGTTGAAATCCTTTAAAAGCATTTTTTTAAAAAAATCTTCCAAATATTCTGGGGAAGTTCTCCTTGGGGCTAAAGTGGTTGGCTTCACTTTGTTCGTTTCCCCCCCCCCCCCGCCAAATATCCTCAATGTGGTTATTTCCAGATGTGCTCTTCTCCCAGCTGGCGAAGCCGCTCAAGCTGAAGCCGCTCGAGGTTCTCGCAGGGCTCCAGAGGCGCCTGTCTCAGAAGGGCGAGTTGCCCGACTTTCTTCTCGGATGGGGCTCCGAGCCTCTGGGACCGAGGGCCACTTCTTTTTGGAAAAGGTAACTTGGACTTACCGAAGTAATACGAAGGTTGTCTCCCTTCCCCACACCTTCCCGCTTCTTCTGCTTCTCTTCGCATATGGGTCTTGGTGTTGCAGCACTGAATTCCGGGAGGGGGGGCACAGAGGATTGTTCCCCCCCCCCGGAGAAACTATTTGGGCTGGTCCGGGGCATCGAATCAGTCGATGCCCCGGACGGGCAATTTTGTGCGGGTCAATTTTGTGCGAGTGTCCCAGGAATGAGCAGATTATAGCCACCCCATTTCGGTGACTACGGGAGACGATGCCAAGCCTGGAGCTGCGAAATCGGAGTCACTCGGTTTTGCAAGCGGGACTTTCACTCGGTTTAAAAAAAAATCCTCCTCTAAATAAACGAGTAAAAATCCCAGAAATTTAAACCCAGATTTCTTCTGATTGTGATGATTTCCTGGTATCATTTTATTTAAGCGCAAGAACATTAAGTTTTAGTGATGGGAGGAGAATAAACTTAGAACGTAGATTTGACATTTATTTTCTAGCTGCTTTTTTCCTTGTGGTTAAGCCAATATTTAAAAGTGTTTTCTGCTTCTCAGTCCGAAAGAATTAATTCCTTTTTTACGTCATTGCATTTATTTTTAAATAGGTATTTTTCAAATAAAGCTCTAATGCCTGATCGTATATTTGCGGTATCACACATTCTTCTAATATCGCCGCAAAATTATTTTTATGACTATCTTTCTTGAAATCCACATCATTTTAGGTAATTTCGAATTCCTACCTTTCCACTACTCAAACCTTCAATTAAAACGTTTATAATTCATAACATATGGGCTATATCTAGTTTTAGCCAGATTTTAATTTGCGTTCGTTTACTTTGACTATCTGCCGATTAGACAGTTCAGATCGAAAGCAGCACATTTCACCTCTAATTCCTAAACAGATTCAATCTCTTAAAAAGCTCAGTTAACAACGACGATGATTTCAACAACAAAAACAACAAAAGTCCGGTTTGACTTCAAGGCGAAGTTTTCCGAGGATCGCCAAAACGAAGGTAAAATAAGCAGCGGTTTTCATAGCGTCCACTAGTGGGCGCTGTAGCTCTATGATATTACACACAGCCGGCTCCAGGCTAAGAACGCAGCGATTGGTTTGTCTAAAGCGAGACCTGCCGCGCTAGCGCGTCCTTTTAATTTCAGGACTCGGCTCCAAACTTAATCGCGGGCCTCCCTTCCAATGAATTCTTGGCCCGTTTGGGCCCGGCAACCGAACCCAACCGCGCCGCCCATAAAGCCCCCAGTGCCAGGGCTTGGAAGGCTTTCTGCAAAGCGACCCCACGAGAGACATAGAGGCGCTGCGCGGGAGAACTGCGCCTTCAGCTCGAAAGTCAGAATACCCACTGGTAGTAAAGGATTTGGGCGAGCAGCAGGATTGCAGCGGGCGAGCCTGGCGTCGCAAGCGAGCCACAGGGCAGAGGGTTCAAATGGACCCCTCCTCCCGGCGCGCTCCTTATTGCCAGCAGTTGAGTCCGCCAGGAACTTTCCCGGGCTACGATCTGTCTGTCGTCTGTAACTCGAACCTAAAGAGTCGCGGGCTCGGCGGTCAGAGGCCACCTGCTTTTTCAGGCAGGAGGAATAAGGCGAAGGCGGCCGCAAAGTTGGGGTGTTCCGAAGGGCGTTCTTCCCTTTCGTGCTAGCAGGCTGGGCGGGGAACGAGACGCTCCTTGCGTCCAATCCTTAAGAAACACACCTGCGCCTAGCTGGGGAGCAGCGCTGGCCTTCTCGGCCCCCAGAGCGGAACCCAGGCGGAGGTGGCTCGGGCTGGAGGACAGGGCGCGTTACCTGTCCCTCCCTCCTCCCCCCCCCTTTTTCCCCTCGCCGGCCCCGCCCCTTTCGAAGGTGGGCTCCGCTTCTGGGCGTAAGTGACAGAGGCGCCACCCAACCAGCGCAAGAGTTGCTGGAGAAGGGGGGTGGCTGGGTTTATAATGAGGAGGCAGGGCGCGGGAGCGGCGACTCGGAGCTTCACTCTCTCGTTTGGAGTCTAAGAGGAGACCGCGGCAGGAAGCCCGGCAGCCGGCAAGACGCGGTCGAGAGAGCCTTGAACCAGAGGAGCAAAGAGGGCGGCAGCGGGGGAAGGGAAGGGAAGCGGCCGCTCTGTGTGGCCCCGGCGACGGCGGCAGCGAATGTAAAGTCGAGGGCCGCCTGCCTGGCTGGCCTTTCGTTCCGTCTTAGCTTCCTTGCCGTGTCGTCGTCGTCGTCGGCGGTGCGGGTGCTGGGAGCCCGCCGGAGGCATCTCTGCCTTTGCCGGGCTCGCCCCGCGGAAGAGGGGACGAAAAGCCTTTGGACGCCAGGAATAAGCAGCCTCTTTCCGGCGGCCGGGAGGGCGATGGAACCCCGCGGATCTGCCGCCGGACGGCACCGGCTACCTCGCTTTCTCCGGGTGGATTTATAGAAGGGGCGAAGAAAACTGCGTGCGCCGCCGGGGAATTAAATTGGGCGTCCTCGCTCGGTTTTTCCTTCGCACTGAGCCTGGTGGCCGCCGGCGGCGAGGTGGGAGCAGCCGAGCGCAGCGGCGGCGGCGGCGGCGGCGGCGGCGGCAGTAGAACTGAGCGGCGGGCGGTGCTTTTCGTCGTCGTGTTCCCGGGGCCGCTTGCATCTCGCCTACCTTCTTCTAGCTCGGGATTGCGATTCCATGCCGACGGCCGTGCGCTCGACGACTTAAGCCAGGAGGGCGAGCTCGTTGGCTGCCCGGGATTTGCCTCTGGTTGTGGCTCCTTCGTGTGGGGGATTGTGGACGTCCCCGTTCTCCCGGGCGCCGCGGAGTTGGCGAACCTTTGGGGCAGGAGCCGCCGGCGGCGCCCCCGACCATGGTAGCGCGCCGGGAGGGATCCCCGCTCGGGAGGTGCTGCTGGGGGATCTGGGTGCTTTTGTGCCGGACGGCGCTGGCCAGCTCTCTGGTGCTGGAGCCCATCTACTGGAACTCCTCCAACTCCAAGTAAGTACCCGCGGAGGCTCGCTTCCTCCGCAGCCCGGGCGAAGGCGGGTAAGGCGAGGGCAACCTCGCTCTCTAACGCGGCCAGGCCCTTTAGACAGGCCGCAACGCTGCCATCCGAGCGAGCTGCGGGGAGTGCAAAGGGTCGCAGATCTGGCCAGCCCTCCATCGGAGAGGCCGGGGAAACGGGACTGCCGACTGGAACAAAATGGGGGAAGGAGCCGCAGCTGAGTCCTCGATCTTCCTCTCCTCGGTGGGCCCTTCGGCGGCTGAGCCTCTCGAGTTGCGGGAAGGGGGTGGGGTGGCTGTCTCGAAATATCGTGCCGCGATCTTTATTTTGCACGCTTCGCTGCATCGGTGGGAGCGACATTCCGCTGCTTTAGAAGCGAAACGCGGCGCGTCTCTTGACCGCGCGACCCGCATGCTGGTCTCGAGGCTTTCCTTGAAAAGAATGGAGCCCAGCGAAAGGCACTGGGGTCGGAATAATTTGTTGGGCGAGGAGGGCGACAAATGACGGGCTGAGGTCCGAAGCTTTCTGGCCATGCAGAGTGTTAGTAGCAGGCCTGGTTTGTGGGATTGCCAGAAATGTAGGTCCTTCGTAGGCAGACTTGTCATCCTTTTTCCAGGATTGCAGCCTGTTGAGGAAGGGACATGCGTGAAAGAGTGGGAAGGGATTGAAGAGGCCAGCTTCTTTGTAGACCCAGGTAAAGGATCCCAGGTTTAATCAAGTCTCATTCTAATTTTGTCAGCAGAAACCAGGCCAGGGTGTTGGGGAAGATGTTTGCCTAGCCGAATGTTTTCCCACTGCTAGTCTTGAGAGATCCAAGCAGAACACAGATAAAAGGCACCCCAGAAAAGGTTGGAAAGAGTTGATGCAAAGAATTAGAAAGTGGCATGTGGTGGGAGTTTCTATCTTAAGTCTAGTGGATTTAGACATTTCCCCTCCCCCATAAAGCTTCTGGGATAAACTTCTGTCGTTCAGAGAGTTCCGAATTTTCTACCAAATGATATAATGATGAAGTATAATACTGTAATAACATGCTTATGTAAGGAGTTTATTCTTAGAATATAGGGGGACAAAGAATTAGATATTTCTTCCTGCAAATAACTAAGCCTGGTTAACTTTTGCAGTCTAAGAAACCATTATTTGAGTTAAATTTCTGTGTTTTGTTTCTAAAAGAAAGGTGGAGGAAATTAAATTCTCTTCTTGAGAAAACATTTTTTTTTTAAAAAAAGCCACATTAATCTCCATGATTTCTCAGCAAGTGGTTTATTTGAAAATGTTGAGTGAGATCCGCTTCTCTGCATAACCACCTAAGCTTGCTGGGCATGAACAAACTACACTTCTCTGTAAAATAATCCAGCTGGATTGGAACAGTCTTTCTCACAAGTGTGAAATAGTTCATAAGTTGGGTATGCTACTTTCAGCTAAAATAACACACATTTGAATGTGTCTTCACATTCTTCACACTTCGAAGTCTAAAAATAAAAGAAGTTTAGTTAAGATATTATGTTCAAAAATTAAACATATTCTGATGTCCATCACTTTTCTCCCACCCTGCTATTGATTCTGGCCATTCCTCTCTTTTCCCCAAAGTTTTTTTTTTGTCCAAAGCGGCCCTGATAATATAGTTAATTAAATATTCAGTTAAGTCTGATTAAATGAAGAATGTGGAAAACTGCCCTATCCTTTGTAGGATCATGAAATGCTTGTCCCGGTTCAGTAATACTTTCTTCCTTTCCTGAGATAGATGTACACTCTCATTACTACTGGAGAGAGAAGCCAAAGAGCTTATTTTAGCGTTCTCTCTGCAACTTAGAAAATATTTTAATTAAACTCAGTTTAAACCAGAAAAGAAATCTGCCTCAAAGGATTAGTAGAGTTTATATGAAGTTCTTGTGCATATGTGTGTAACTGCATGTTGAAGTGGAGAAGTTATCCTTGTATATAATAGTGTTAAGATTAGTCCTAGGCAAAAAAGGAGCATATTCTCCCACCTTTAGTGATTGCATTTTTCCTACAGAGGTCACTCTTCCAGTGCATAAAAAGTCCACTTAGCTGTGCTGTAGTACTTCTCCCTTCAGTTTCCAGGGCTTGCTTGCCTACGTGCTATTTCCCCCTTCTCCTTAAGCAAGGGTTCATTTTCACTATCAAATGATTTACTTGACCATTTGTAATAGAGGGGCCTTGTCATCAAACTGATTATTCGATTTTACTTGATAGAAATATTATCAACAGCAAGTTAACTTATAATTTAATTAGCAGCACTCTCTTTACCACTTAAATGGAGTATTTCGAATAAGTAGCGCTCAATGATAGGATTGAAATATATTGGTATTAATTATTCAAGCTTGTTCACCTTTCTGAGGTAGCATCTGTAAATGGCCTGCACTTTGGATAAATGCATTAGTAACCCTACCCTGTGTGAAATGAGTCCGATTGTCAGTTTTAATCAACATATTGTATATCTGAGTGCTTTTCTGTTCTGAGCCCTAAGGGTAGCATTTTATTCCTTAAAAGAAAGGAAAGACATTTATAGAGAGATTTTTCTTCTTCCCTTGCTTCCACTGACATGCTACTTAGAAGTACCTGGATCCAATGATGAATATAAAGTTGCAGTCATAAACACAGTTTTCATGTGTTTACAGCAGAATGGGTTTTATTTCTGAGTAACCATGCATACAATTGCATTGTAATGCTTTTTCATAGTTTGAAGACATAATTGTATAATTGATATTAAGCCCTTTTAGCTCAGGGTGAAAGCTTATAATAACTTAGAAATCTGTTACCCTGGAAGTGATTCGATGGAGACTTTGTCAAGACCAGGTCCTACTGAATGTGAGGTATTGCCAGAGAAGGTGAACCAGCATTTTCTCACAACCTGATTTCCCAAATTCCAGTTCTGTGATTTATTTTGGTAACAAGCATATTTAACAGTGGTTAAAATAAGGAGGCTGTCAGTCGAGACTTTCATATTAATGTTCCAGCTGTGGTTTAATGCCTTTGTCATAAAAATGCCCTATGCTTTTCTTTTTTTTTAAAGTAAGGGATACCACATATGTTGTGCTTTGCTGTCAGATTTTCTTTGTAGGCGATTTCTGTGGTCTTCTCAATCATTTAGAAAACTAGATACAAAGACAAGATAAGCTCCTATATAGCTCTAGTGACAGAATGAAGAAATTTCTTCCTGCCAACAAAAATACATTGCCTTGCGTATCTTGACTTTTTAAAAAATCTTTGTAGCCAGTAGGGTGATTTCCCAATTACATATAAATCCCAGACTGAAGTTTTATTAGGTGAGTTTCAGAGTGAAGGGAAGACACATGAGGTTACTTAAATTTGTCCTTTCTTGCATAGAGAAGTTGTGTCGGCCAAACATTCTGCCAATGGTGGAACTCTTCTCCTTAACGAGATGTAATTTGACTAAGGAAAAGCAAACAAATAGCCAAACAGTATCCCCGATAACCTATTACACATAAAATCTGTAGCAGTTAGCCTGAATAAACATCAGCCTGTCAGAGACTGATAAAATGGCCTACAATTGATGGGCCTATTTAAGCTGTCTCTTCAGTAGCGTAAACCAGCCTGCCTCTCATTGTTTGTTTGTGAAATTCTTATTCTTGTTTTCTGGTAGGCAAACAAATGCACATTCACTGCTGAATGAATAGCTCCTTGAACTGTGCTCTGCAATTTACTTTGGGTTAATCTTGTCTGTTTTAATACAGAGAAGGAGGAAAGTGGGGGAATCATAGGGGTGAATTGTGAGTGCCTTCACATCACCATTTCTTGCATTTTGCCAGGATGATAAACTACTTGTAACAGACAGTCTTGTTTCAGAAGGATACAAAAGCTATTGGAGCAAGGTGAGACCACATCTTGCAATATGTCTGGTAAACCTTAATGATATTTAGGAATCCAGAGCCTTGCTTCTTAATCTTAACTATTATTGTGTCTATGAAATATAATTTATATAGGGATACCTGGAAATCACTGCATATATGTCAAAATTATTTTCTATGAGTTATAGATGGTGCAAATGAGACCTTTATCACTCAAAGGATATTATCTCCCCAAATGTATACAGTCTAATAAAAGACCGTATCTATACAAAGCTTATCTGATCTCATAGAAAGTTAATTTTATATAATGAAATTAAAAATCATTTTCAGATTTCACTTAAAACCACATTGCCAATTTTGGTTTAAAGAAGTGTAGTCCTAGCTATGATTAAGTCCATTTGAGAAATGTCCATATGCTTAAAGAGATTTACTGATTGTAGTGACCTCCAGATATTTGGACTGCAATTCCCATAAGACTGAGTCATGTTGGCTGATAGTATGGGAGTGGCATTCCAATATCTTTGAAGGACACAAGATGCAATGAGTAACTCAAGCTTTAAAAAAAATAGATCATGCTTACCTATAGCAAAAGGCTATATTTGTCATTCAGTTTTTGCCTACATATACATTATTGCCATTTATGTACATGATCAGTTGTAAACATAGTATGTGTACATACACAAACACACCCATACACACACACATCCCAAAGCTTCTTACCTGTAAATGTTCTGAAGGGAAGCAACTCCTACTTCAGTTTTTTTAAAAAAATTAGCATATGGCATCTTAATTCAGTAATTGCTTTAGACAATGCAGTGACTGAGAGTCAAGTTGACTTAGGAAGTTTTCCCCTCTTTTCTTTATATAATATAATCTGTGCTCATGATTTTTAATGGGGAAAATGTAACCGAAAAGAAATTCATTTAGGGGCAGTATATTGTACCATGTAAGAAGTTTATTAAACTTCCCTCCCTCCCTCCCTCAGTCTGGTTTTAAGATAAAAATATTCTTATCAAAACATTTCTCTTCTGAATCTGGTCTTTCTTTTTTTTTTTTGAAGTAAACAAAATGTTTTTCCACCAATGAACATCCTTCTATGTAGTCTCTGACTTTTCTATGTAATAAAGTAGATCTTGCTTAAGGGGAGTTATCTAATTAAAGTATTTTGATTAAAACCCAAGGATTTGGGGTATTGAGGCATGGGTCTAAGACCATATCCTAGCTTCCCTGCCTCCCTCTGAATTTGGTTAGTGTAAAGTAGGCAGGAAGGGTGATGGCTAGGGACTATGTCAGAACTGCTTGGGAACAAAACAAAAAAAGTGCAGATCCATTGTTTTTCTCTGTAGGCAAAGTATACAAAGAAGTACTGCTATTCAGTCCTTCAGCCATGGTAGAAAATGTAAACCCCTGACATCGCTCTCCTTGTTTAACTTGTTTAATTCTCATTTTGAATTCAGTAGTATAGTAGCCGTGTGAACTCTGAGGATTTCTTTGATAATCCATTTTGTAGTTCCGAATCAAAAACAAAATGAAAAGGTCGGACACAATTTGCTTTTATTTTTAGGCAAATCAACCCCGCTCCTAGTTAATAAGGGGATTACAACCCAGACTAGGCCCTTACAGATGTAATGTAAATCAAGGGCAGAGTATAAAGAAAGTGATCCCTTTTGATTGAAGTATGGTAAAAAGGCATAGAGAAACTAGCAGCGGTAATCTGATTGTATGGCAATAAAACCACCATTTTCTGTCTTTCAGATAAAAAAATAATGTGGTAAATCCATGCCGCTCATAAGATGTAAAGGCAGATAAAGGGGGATACCATGGCAACATATAGATTAGCTTGATGTTGGAAATGACATGTCGGTGAAAGGGATGTAGAAACTAAGGACCTTGCTTCAGGGCTGCAAGGTATTATGTGAGAATTGCAAAAAAAGAAAGAAAAAAAGAAAAAAAAGAAAAAAGAAAAAAAAGAAAAACTTGGGGGTTGGGGGTGGGGGGTGGGATTAGGAAGTATAAAGGACTTCTTATGGCCAGACTGGATGAGCAGCAGAGAAAGGCTGCTCAGTTCTTGTTCATTGATGGTGCCTAATATGGTAAAGGTGGATTTCATTTACTGCCTTTTTTATTGCTGAGATTTGGATTGATTAAAACTTTGTAACCCTGGAATGGTTCAACTGCATTTTTTTTCCTTTTTAATTCCAGCTTTAGAAATGACATATCTTCTGTAGGCTTAGCAGACTTCACATTTATTTACTTAATCTGTTTGGGATTCAAGTAGGGACATGCTGGCAAGGAACAAGAAAGTAGGAGATGGGTACAGTGGAGGTTATGTGATATTTTTATTTTTAAGAGAAGGCTTTTAGTTATCTTTCTGGCAGCGTTTTCAGTCTTGCACTCCACAGGAGAAGCAAAAGTAAATATTCTGTTTTGTGCCCTCCATTCTTAGAAATAAGAGAAGTTCATTAAAAAGCTTTATAGTCATATGATTTAAACTAAATGGCTAAATTTATATGAAGCTCCCGTGAAACTTTTTATGATATTTATGATTAAAAAATGAAAGTTTGTAAATCACATGCAAGAAAAGGGAATGTTTTAATAGAACAAAGCATGGATTAAGGGATCATAGAAGGCTTGTTGCAATCTGTCCATTTTGTATTTTAAGTTTTGGCATATTTGGAGAAGGCTGACTGGTTAAAAATTACTGAATCACATGTTTTCCTGTGTAAAACAGTTTTGATACTTTTTTGACCCATTACTCTTTCCCCAAATCTAAATAGTCTAATTATCCCAAGCTGATATGTAATAATGAGCATTGAGAATTTTGTAGTATTTCCCAATAACCTTCAGAAGTTTATAGCGAAAGATCCCTTTAGGCTGCAGATAATATACAAAGCTCAGGGGAGGCCCTTCACTGCTTTAAAGGCTGGTCACATCCAAGCACCTTACATTCTGCATTTGACAATGATTGCTAATGGGCTATTCAACTAAAGTATTTGCTTGTTCACAGCGAACAGGGCATGATAAATGTCCAGCAAGCTTGCAGCCTCCTTCAGCCTTTCAAATGCAGACTGGTGCATATTTATGAAAGGCAAATGACAAAAGAAGCAGCTGAATTACTCTGGCCTTATGCTTTCTGTTGGAACAAGGGTTAAAGTGATTAAAGAAATAATGCAAAAGCCTATGTCATTTGTTTGCTAACCATTATCCAACGTTTAGCTTTCGAACCTACCTGTCATGTCTCATTTCTGAAATGTTGCAGATAATGCTATGTACATTGTGATACATCAAGAAGAGGCAATTATTTATAGTGTTTCTCTATGCAGAGGTTGTCAAGTATGTTTTTTCACGATGTTCGTTCTAGAAATCATCTATACATGTACATCTTAACATTGCTCTTACTTGTACATCTTTGTTCTGATGAGAACTTGCATTGAAGTTTGCAGCTGGAGGACTATATTATCTCTTTCCAAGGAATTTTCACAATGCAGTGAAGAAGCCGTTAGCCCATAGATAACTTGTGCTGATTTCTTTCTTGACACACAGACTAAGGCAGGTGGTAAATGCAAGGAATAACATCTTGTATAGAGGTCAAACTCCTTCTTATGATATTGAATATTATTGTGATTGTGTTTTATTCCTATAAACTCATATCTTGATTTACCTTCTGACGTTAGAAATCTTGTTCATTTAGATTATAAGAAATCTAACTTTTCACAGCTACGAGGTTCTTACTACATTCAGTACTGCATATAATTTATTTGTAATTTTTAGAAGTTATATCTTAACTTCTTGTGCACATAGTGGGATTTCCTCCATGGCTAAACTCTGGGATAGACTGGGCAGGGAGATAGTGATTTCTCAAAAGGCATTCCCTGAACTTCCTCCATTGAGAATAGACTTGGTCCAAATGTATACTACTGTTCTACAATCCAAATATTTTTGGATAAACTGGATCTGAACTATTACATATCCCTGTTTGAAAGTTAAGGCCGAAGAAAGTTCGAAGTCCAGTCCAATAAGTGGCAAAAGATTAACATGGATGGGATTGAATTGATGCACTATCTGCTATCTTATAAGGTAAGTTCCTACATTAGGTATGCTATGTGTGTATATAGCATGTGCATATGTGTGTTGTGTATGGGTATGGGTAGGTACATACTTTCTTTTCAGAGCAGGCAAGAATTTCATTTTTAATGTGGGCCAGTGTGCTCACATTAAAAAATGACAATAAAGGTTATCTTATTTTGATTCCAATGAAACTAATCCTGTTAAAAGAGTCCCCTTCCCCTTCCTCCTTTGATTGATGATCTTTCTAGAACATCAGAGCTCTCAGAATCTAGCCAAATATCTTTTTAGCTCAAAATTCTGTTCCTGCAGTGGCCAGCCAAGTGTCTGTGGGAGTTCTAACAGCTTAAAAGAAAGGTGTTTTGACAAATTCACTGAGAAAGCCTTCTACAATTGATATGGGAATTTGTCAGGGACTACATCATGGCATTTCACTTTTGGAGCACTCTGGGCTTTTAAATGTACATACGTAGTTGATTTGCCTGATGTGTGAAAGCACTACATGTTATCTACTCCATAAAAAGAAGCACCATTGTTAATACATTGTTTTATCATTTTCCAAAAGATATGTAGTTGGTCCTTAAGTCTATTTTCATTAAAATAATTGGAACATTTTTTTAAAAAAGTTGGATCCAAAATAGCCAATCTTACCCAATCATTTTCTGTCTTTTAGATACCGTAGACATTTTGGATAATTACAGAAGAGAAAATACTACAGTTTATTTGCATTATAAAACAATATACAAATAAATGACATAAAGCATGTACATGGTCTTCTATGTTTGGTTCATAAAGCTTCACAGAAAGAATGAACCATAAATATTGACTCTTCTGAATGCTTATAAAATACTTGATTAAAGCAGAAGCAACAGACAAGCATAAGCCAGTTTTTACATTATTTAGAATTAGTGAGTAACACCTTGCCGTTCATTACTGTAATAATAAAAATCCTGTGGAAGACTTCGCTTGGAATGAAATAGCTAACTAATTTTAATGCTTATAATTTTCATATTCTGAATTGTAGCAAATATTGATAGAATATCAATTTTTATGTATCTTCCTTATGAGTTAGAAAGATGGCCAACTATATAAATATGACAAATAAAATCATCCACCATTTTGTGGAAATTCTGTCAGACTCTAGCCATTGTATACACCTCATGTTACAGATGAAAGTGTATTTTGGCACTTTTTAAATAACAGAGATCTAGCAAAATCTCAAGCATGAAAAATGAGGCAAGTGAGTCCTATGGCTCTGGGACTATTGTAATGCCATTATCATTTTAGATGAGATTATGCATACTGCTTGTGGCTTTCCTATCACTTTTCTCCAATACTGATTTGAGCCAGCTATCCCATTTCCTCCAGCAGCACATTCTTTTTTTAATTATGAAAAATAGCAGGAACATTAAGATACTGAGCAAAAAGAAAAGAAAAAAAAACTCAGAAGAGGCAGGTCTGCCATGTCCCCCTTATAGCCAACTTCTCACTGCCTG
This sequence comes from Vipera berus, assembly GCF_964194415.1. NCBI lineage: Eukaryota > Metazoa > Chordata > Lepidosauria > Squamata > Viperidae > Vipera > Vipera berus. Next base: position 94,987,339 of record NC_138206.1, read on the forward strand.
GCGCAGTGAAGAGTATCGTTGCCAGTGGTGGGATTCAGCCGGTTTGCACCACTTCGGCAGAACCGGTAGCTAATTTTTTGTTGCCCAGGCCCAGAATAAACTTCCAGAAGTGGCATCCACACAGAGAACCGGCTGTTCACACTGATTGTTGCATCCTATATTTAAATTGGCTTCACCTGCCATTCTGGGCCACTTCGTATATAGACCTTCATGTAAGCAACCCATCCTGGAAGTGGCTGGCTGTCTTATTCTCACTATGGTGTTTGAAGCAATCCTCGACTCATATTGACCTCCCCCAAAAACACTTATCTCAAGTCCAGCCCATTTTCTAGGTAGCTGGTACTTTTCACTTTTAAAATTCTTTATGCTTGTCTGAGTTTTTCATGTGTGAAGTTGGATTTAAAAAATCTAGCTGGAGAGTAATGCATATATGTATCTTCACATTGTTGCCTTGCTGACTCTCAGATGAGTTATCCAATAAGGCCACCTGTGTTTGCCATAGTGGTGCCCAAAAAGTCTGGAGGGTTTTTTTTTCTCCTCAAGAGAATTCTAGATTTCATTGGTGAAATGAGCCTGGGAAAAATCAGATTCCTGGTGAGGACCCAAAGTTCTGCAAGAGAGATTGGTTAAAACACAGATGTAACCATGATTTCTGTTTCTTTAGGATCTGCAAAATTAGTGTCACTGTCATGTTTTTCTTAAAGCATACGTTATATGCTTTTGCTTTTAGTAATGTGGTGCTAATAACACACATTATTACAACTTAGGCTTTTGCTAAAATATACTTAGATGAAGAAGACTTGGTGACACTTCATGAAATCTTTTAGAAACCTAGCTTTGGTGAAATAAGAATGCCCTAAATAATGGTGCAGCCCTGAGCATGTCTATACAGAAGTCCCACTGGATTTGGAGAGGTTTTCTTCAGGAAATATAGGATTATAGCTCAGTTTAATTTGATAACCATACATGAAGTATTATACATCTGTGGTGGTGAAATTGATATCTGAGCAGAATTACATCGTGGCATCTTTATATTTTAACATTTATAAATTTTGTGGCATTATGTATTTTGCGGGCTCTTAAATATTTTTTACTTCTAAGTGATTGTATTTTTTAATACAAATCACTGAGCATATAACGAATTTAGTAATTAGAGCTGAATCAGGAATTTTGACTGTTTGGAGATGAACTCTATATGGCAATAGATTGACCTAAATAGATATTGGAAATAACTATTTTGGAAGTAACAATATCCCATACAGTTGGTTGGCTTGTTTTGGGGTGTAGTGTGATCTGTGCATGTATCTCCAGTAAGAAAAAAATCATGCATTGTACAAATGCATTGTACAAATTAAAAAGAAACAAACACACATACATTATGGTTTAGTATTATATGTAAAACAAGGGCACATCTAAACTACATAACATAGTTTATAAATTGTTTACTTCTATTCAAATCATGTATAGTGATTTTATTTCTCATTAAACAATGTAAAATTTGCATTTAAAGTACCTTATTTATAACTTGGTGTTTTTCTTGATGATAAATAGATGTTGGACTTATCCTCTTTGCAGGGCAAGGTGGTGAGTGCAAGTTCAGTTCCAAAAGAAGAATGAGTTGTTTGAATAGGGCTAGCTTTATATATAGGTATTGCCAGGGTGAAGAAATAACTAGTGTATTACATCCCAGCTTGAAAACAGCATGTTTTTGAAAGTTTCAGCGTCCGGCATGTGATTTTCTTACTCAGGCAAATTTCCATCAAAGAATAATGAAACTAGAATTTCCTGTATTATAAGGTGCAGTTGTCTGACATTCCAGCCAATGACATGATTGTCACCACTCTTTTTGAACTTGGAGTAAAAAAAGCCACAAATATAATTAAGAGGAGCCTCAAACTTTAAACTGCCATCTTACATTCTGACTAACAAAGGAATTTAAGAGTAAGAATCTTTGATAAACCAGCAATGGAAAATTATTTCTGGGTTGGTTTTGCTAGCTTTGCTTATGTTGCCACACCCATTAATGAAGCGAACTAGCTGGTTTTTGCTATCTTCTTTCAAATTCCATTTTTTTTTTCTTTTTCATCCTTTAAAACAAAGAACATTTACCAGCATCCTACTACACAATTCAACAAAAGTTTCCATATCAAGTAGTATGTTATAACGATAGTTATAACTATTATAACCGTAATCATGTTATAACAATAGTTGAAAAAATGATCACCTTGTTGTAACACAGAAATAATGTTAGTGCTGTATAGTTTGAACACTCATGCTTGCCTCTTTAATGCAGCATCAGACTCTTCCATTTTGTGGCAGCAGAAATGAAAACTAAATTTTATCTTTCATCACAATGAAGGTTTAGTTGCACGTTGTTAAGAGCAGTGGAATGTAATATTATTGTGACTTGTTTAGTAATTTTAACATGACAGGGAAATGGATTAAGTTTAAATATAAAGTTGCCTAGCACATACAGGGTTTATTCATGGATTCTATGAAGAGAGAATGTGTCTTCCTTCTCATTATCAGGACTGTATGTTTATAAGCCCTAATAAGCAGGCATATACATAGAATGAAGGCTACTGCTAAGCTTGTAAGCCGCCCTGAGTCTTCGGAGAAGGGCGGGATACAAATGGAATTTAAAAAAATAAATAAAAAATAAACAGTGAGCCACAAAGGAAGTTTTTTTTTTGGCTTGGAAAAGAAAAAAAGAAGAAACACAGGTATGCAGGGATACAGTATCATCATACTTAATAAAATGACTGTGTGATTGTAATTTAGAACAGCTGAACTAGGTAGGAGGGCATTTGAATTAGTTTGCGCTATTTTATTTTTGCATGACATTGTATGAAAGGCACGGCTTGAAAAATAATTTTGAACATTTGTGACCTTGCTGCAGCTATCCTATAGTGGCCTTTGGTTCCTGCTCTCCTTCCTTGTAACCATAGCAAACCAATTTAAATGGCAGTGTATTTTTCATTCCTACATCTCAAAAAGGATGTAAAATAGCAGAAAAGAGTCCTATCGAGTGTGGATTTGCCTGTAGAAAAATAGAATGTTTGGTTTAACCTTGCATATCCTGATTCCTAAGCTCTTTGTTTAACTTGCTTTGTCATCCTAGTTGCTAACATATTCAGCAATGTAAAGGCTGTAAAATGCAGCTTAGGAGTTCTGTAAATCTTCTTCGCTAGTTACCTGCTCTTTCACAGGGATTCTTCACAGAAGGACATTCATGCTCAGACCTGTTCTAATGTTAAAGTGCAAAAGGGGGCAGTAAAGTGCTACTCAGAAAATCCTATCTTTGCGAAGAGCCTTTTGTTTTTTGTTTTTAAAAAATGTGGATTCTCATTTTACTCTTGATTTGTTATTTCAATTACTGATTAATTTGTTATTTTGGGCAACTCTTCTCCTGCATTTAGCGGTCTTAAAAATTCCTACGTGTTTTGTGCATGTAAAAAGTGTAAAAACCATCGTTTTGATGATAAACATTCAACTGAATTGTGATTTTCTTTTCTGTGTTGCCCAGCCCAGCATGCAATTTTCCCCACATTTTTCTTAGAAATGCTCAGATTCTTCCTTAAAGCACATTCTTAAAGTGCTTTTTCAAAGAACCTAATTCAGTAACGGCTTCCTTGCCTTTTCTATTAACAGCCTATTCCTCTGAAAACAGGGCATACTTAAAAGGGAAAGAGAGAGAACTTTGAGGCTGAGAATTGAGATCTGGACAAGTAAATGTGGAATGAGGTTATGGGGTCAACAGTTGGACTTTTGCCAAGAGGTGCAGTCATGATTCATTCAGAAGTAGTTGGGAGTAAGCATCTAATTTCCCTGTATCTGTGTATCTTCATTCTCTCCTAGTAGTTCCATAGCCATTCACAATCCATTTCTTAAAGACACAACTCTAATTTTATTATTGATGCCTTTTTGAAGGCTGGGTTAAATAGTATTTCAGTGGAATTAAGCTTTTTCTTGCATACTGGAGTTTCTCACATAAGAGTTCAGTGTAGGTAGCAAGTTTCATAGCTAGACATATTAGCAGAATAACCGGAATTACCATTGCTAATTTCATATTGGACATATTATAAACTTAAATACCCCCCTTCTCTCTCCTCCCAAACATTTTTCACTTGGTAGATAACAAATCTTCCACATACCAGCTGCTTCCTTGTGTAACCAAACATGAATCAGTAAATGGATTAACTTTTTCCTTATGTACTTATGCCATAGTTATGAAATGTTTTGAATCCTGGTTTGAATATACTGTATATGGAGTAGAGTGGTTTCTTTTTTTTTTACATTTTTATTATTCTAGGTCTACAATCTGTAATCTGACATCCCTCCCTCCCTAATGGAGATTAAATATATTCATCTAGTGGTTAAGGCACAAGACTAAAAACTAGGAGATTATGAGTTCTAGTCCTGCTTTAGGCATAAAAGCTGGCAGGGTGACTTTGGGCCAGTCACTCTGTCTCAGCCCATCCCACTCTTCTCAGATTGTTGTTGTGGTGGGGAAAATAGGAGGAAGAAGTATTACATATGTTTGCCACATCGAGTTACTTATAAAGTGATAAAAGTGGAATAAAAATCATTGTTGTGGCGTTGTTGCTGATCCTACTTACCTTCTGCCTTTCTAAAGGACACCAGTCTTGGACCTCCTGAAGGAGGAAGATCCAGTAGCCATTTTCTGTCCTTGGCATTGCTTTGTGTCACCAGGTGTACACCCTGACCTTTGGTGAGGGGAAGGTGTCCAGGGCTGCTGGCATCCCAGGCAGGTCCAGAAGAAAGGGCATTTTTGACACAGATTCCCAACCTTGTTTGCTTTGTGGGTTAAGGAGTTTCATTGTGTTCTTTTCTGAAGAGCTGTATGGTTGCAGACAATCATCACTGGAGCTCTTCAAGAAAATGTTGAACAGCCATTTCTCTGGGATGCAATAAGGATTTCTGCCTTGGCAAGGGGTTGGACTAGAAGACCTCCAAGGTCCCTTCCAATTCTGTTGTTCTGTTCTGCAGTAAATTCTCCCTTGGGAACTATCAAACTGTTTATACATTTTTAAGTAATATTTTAACCTGAAGAAGATAGAGAGCTGACATTTTGCAGTGTAAAACATTTGTGTCACTGTTACAGGTAATTCTCAATTTATAACAGTTCATTTAGTGACCATTTGAAATTACTTGGCACTGAAAAATTGACATGACTGTTTTTCACACTTATGACTGTTGTAGTATCCCCATGGTGACATGATCAAAATTCAAATGCTTGGTAACTGATTCATATTTAGGATGGTTGCAGAGTCCAGAGGTCATGCGATCCCCTTTTGCGACCTTCTGACAAGCAAAGCCAAAGGGGAAGCCAGATTCACTTACAGCCGTGTTACTAATGTAATTACAATATAATCATTTAACAACTGTGGCAAGAAAGGTGGTAAAATGGGGCAAAAATTACTTAACAATTGTCTCCCTTAGCAACAGAAATTTTGGGCTCAGTTACGGTCATAAGTCAAGGATACTTGTATTTGCAAGAATGTTGTATAATCTTAGAGAATATAAATGGTAGATGGTTTGTTTAGAAAGGGTTTGATAAGAAGACAAAAATGGAAAGCAGAGGTCTCATTAATGTCCATGGAGGAAACCTAGAGGAGATAGTGTGTTTTTTGAGACTATTTCTTCAGATGCTATTTTTCCCAGATGACATTTTGTGAATGAACCAGCCTTTCCCCATGGCAGACATTTTGTGAGAGAACCTATAACATGCTATCAAATTTCCAGATGTATTCAACTAAGGCCCAAAAGATGAGGGTATTGTTTGGGGCTCTATAAATATTCCTGCAATTTGTAACATTTCTAAACCAAGAAAACAAGTGTACACAGGAAATGGGAATGTTTGAGAAGCCTGCATGTCCGTCTGTATAATTTCACTTGAAGAGAATGTAGTGTATAAAAAAGGATTAAGAATCACAGTGTTACAAAGTGAAAGTCAGTTAAGCTTGTCTAGAAACTGTTGTCTTGTTGCAATCCTCAATAACGACATACTCCTGGAATAGCAGACCAATCCAGTCTTGTGTCAAGTGTGCTTCTCTATTGATAAACCCTGTTGTGAATAGCAGCTGTGTGGATATAATTTGAAAATGTAACATAGTCCAGGGAAGCTCATTGTTAGCAGTCTAGTTCTGGTTTACATGTTTCCCACCCGAGAGATCTTCAGCATATTTTTTTAAAGTTGTAGTCTAACAAATGAACACATGATTGTTATGATACTTTTATTTTCAGAAGAAATAATTTCATTCTGCTGAAATTGAATAATTTAAAACTTTTTAATTAAGTTCTGCTTTTATAAAAATAAAATTCCATAGAAATATGGTAGTACTTAGAAGTATTCTATACAGGTAGTCTTGATTTATTACTGCAAGTGAAATCAGGATTTCTGTTGTAGGTCATTGCTGTCATAACTTGAGTCATCGTGTGACCTGATTTGAGTTTGTGACCATTTTTATGATGTTCATAACTCAAATCATGCAACTACAGCACTGCAAATTTTCATATGACTGTGGGACACTACAGCCAGTTGTAAATGCAAGCTGGTTCCTAAGTGCCAGAATTACAATCAAGTAGGGTGATAGTTGTAAGCCCCAATTTAGGTCTTAACTCACTTTTTTTGTGGCCATCATTAATTCAAACCATTGTTAATAAAATGGTGATAATTTGAAGATTTTGAATATTCAACAAGATGACAAAGAAAGATAGTAAAACTAGCTGTATCAAGAAGTACGGTAATGTAAAAGGTTGTTAAGAATGACAGACTGTATTACTTGTGTGATTGGTTTTGTGGTCGAGGCACCAGACTAGAAAGCAGGACACCATGAGTTCAAGTCCCCCTTAGCCATGAAAGCCAGCTGGGTGACTTTGGACCAGTCACTTTCTCAGCCCAACCTACCTTGCAGGATTGTTATTGTGGGGAAAATAGGAGGAGGAAAAGGTGTTAGATGTGTTCGTTATTTGTAAAAATAATAAAAATGGGATACAAATAAAATAAATATATTTTGATCAAATCATACAGATCTACAAAGTAGAATAATATTTGGAGGGATACCCCCCCCCCCGTTGATGTCAGTATTTGGCCTTGGAACTTTAACATATGTGTAATTTCAGTGACAGAGGTTGGGAAGCAATGATGTAGACATCCAGTGAACATAAGGAGGAATGGGATTCCATCCACTGGTCAAGGAAACCATGATGTGGTTCCTTGATGGTCACACTTTTAGCCTAAAGGCTCATTTTTTCTAGTATCTGATTGGTTTTAGAATGTAAATACTGATATAGTATTTATTCATACAGTTTTCAAATTAAAAATGCCTAAACTCTTGATTTTTTTTCAAGAAAAACAGGATATTTCAGCAAAGTAAAAATAAAGCCATAGATCTCTTTCTGGAGTTTCTGTATTTTGTATTCAAATTGTTTGTCCCAGTGCTGAAGTAGAATAGTATAAAAGCTGGATATATTTAGGTGAAAGGTGCCATCAGTCTGTGTCTGTTGGCTGGAATCCTAACCATATGCAGTTCCATATTTTCTATTGTAGCAGCTACAAGTAAGGCAAATAAAAACAGGTAAAGGAAGATTAAATCCATTTTGTTCAAAAACTCCCATCTGATTCTGTATAAAGCAATATATTCTCTGTTTGCCTCACATTTATATTCATCTTATACTTATTTGGGCTCCTCTGCTTAATTTATATGATTTCTTACTTGAATAAAAATGTGCAGTGGGAGTGATTAGTAAGTCAATTGTGGGGCCCTTTTTATTTCATGCTTTAGCTGCCAGATATAGATGCTGCAACTGCTATAGAGGTACTTAGCTTATACCTGCTATAAAACGTCACACTGCACTTTTAAAAAGAGGATATGTCCTTGAAAAGTTTGGCACCACGTATGGGCTTTAGGAAGTTTTTGATCAAGTCTAAAAACTTTGTATCTGTTTTAATTAGCTTTGAACACTGCCACCTCATGTGCCTTTATCAAAACAGGTGGGGAATTCAATTGGTTGTGGGCTGATGAACTACTGTTCATAGTTTGCCTCCTTTGCTGAAGGATTTATGTAAATAGTATGTAGCAGCTTTAACTGTATATAAATACAAACTTTCAGATTTTCATCTTTCTGATTAATGGCCAAGCTAAAATTATGACAAATCTTTGCAATAATCTGAGTTATTATAGTCTATAAAATCTGCATGCTATAAACTGCTGGAAATAACTATTCATTAAGAAGCCAATTAATTCAGCAATGTTTTCTCTTACAGTAAGATAACTGCCATGAGAAGTTTAGATTAGGAGTTGTTTAATATTAATATTAGAGAATATTATTATTATTATTATTGGGAGATTCTGCACCTGCAGCTCTAAAAATATTAATAGGGACTCATGCATCTTAGGCAGAACGTAAAGATTGCAGTGGCCTTTTTTGCTTAAAAAGAGCACACTTATTTGGAGTTAAACCAATACTTCAAAAGTTATTTTCATTTTAAATCTTAACCTTTGTTAGGGCTCTACCTTAAGGTAAACTGAGTTGCTTGAATAGTGAATAGCCAGTTTTAAATAATTTGAAATATTTCATGTGTCTGGTTGGTACAAGCCAGGAACATTTAACAAGTTATTGGTGCAGTTTTAACAAAACCGAAGCTTTACTCTTTCATTTACGTTTCAAAAAGAAGAGCCGAAACCTTCCTAATAAAATGGTGTAATAAAAGATGGTCAGATATATATCCGGTGCCTAGAAGCGGCAGCTGCTGTTTGTTCTCCATATGGCAGACTAGGAGAGAGATGGTGCCTTTACCTCAGTGGAAATTGTTTACTGTATAATGAACAGAGGCTCCAAATAGTTCTATCCAATACTGGATATTGGATATTAGATCAGATGGTCCTGTTTCATCCATTTCTTAGAACATGGGTGTCAAACTCGCTGCTTCACGTGATGTGTCGCGACGTATCACGACTTTTTTTTGCATTGCTGGAGCTGGGGTGGGCGTGGCCTCTGCATGATGCAACCGGCCCGCGGGCCAGCAGTTTGACACCCCTGGCTTAGAACAAGCTTGAGAAAATGTCTCTTTAATTATTATATTGTTGAATGAAACTTAATTTGAATTCTTAAGGTAAATACATTAAAAGCAATAGAACTTTGTGATGGTTCACTTAAATCATTTTGGATTTCCACTGTCCGTAGTAAAGAAAACTAAAACTGGGTTTCTCTTATTGTTACTTTTGTAGCCTGGATTGCCTTACAATTATTATTTTTTTATTATTTGCTATCTTTGGTTTATAGGTTTCTTTTTATGGGCATAATACTTAGTTCACTTTATCTAATGAATGACTTTTATCTGTTTTTTTTTCTTTTAGATTCCATCCTGGACAAGGATTAGTACTGTATCCAAAGATTGGAGATAAACTGGATATTATATGCCCAAAGGTGGACTCTAAGATTGGTGGTCAGTATGAATACTACAAAGTCTATATGGTTGAAAAAGACCAAGCAGATAGCTGTACTGTTAAAAAGGACAACACTCCTCTGCTCAACTGTGCCAAGCCTGATCAAGATGTTAAGTTTACCATCAAGTTTCAAGAGTTTAGCCCTAATCTCTGGGGTCTAGAATTTCAGAGAAACAAAGACTATTACATCATATGTAAGTGAACAATAACTTTGTTTCCTTTCCTTTTTCATCTTGCTGTTTCTTAATTTATTCATTGTATTCAATCAAGTAAGAAGCTTAAAGGATTTATATTGTTTTCTTTCAAAGTATTTTCATGGCAGCTTATTATTAACTTCTTTCCTACTGTTTTTAGATCTTGTTTTATTTCCAGGTTTTCAGACAACTGGGGCAGACTGAACTGGCAATGTTAGCAATGTAATTTATGAATACCTGGGTATCTTAATATAGTTTTAAACAGTATAAAGAAGAAAACTCAGTTATGCTAGAAATTAAAGGGCTTGAATCCCATATAGGTCATCTTTCTGATCTAACACATTTTCCCTGAATCCCATTTGCAGTATTAAGACATTGGATTTTTGAGATGTAATGACATATAATAATATTCAGTCAATGTTCATTCAGTGATAAATAACAACAATCCTGGTTTGTAATAGAATGACACTTTAACTTTCAGTTAAAAGAGTTCAGTGTGTTTCCTATGCACACATAACATACAAGAAAAGTGATCACAAAGTGAGGTAATAACTTTGAACAGAAAACATAAAATATCATTGGAATAAAATTTATTTGTACTTGCATGAACACTTTTGTTTTCTACTATCAAAATGGAGTATGATTAGCTGGCATAGAAGTGATGCCAGGAAAGAGGTGAAAGGATGGGTTGGAGAAAGCTTAGCTGCCTTATCTTGTGGGATGGGTGCTTTAAAGTTGAATGAAAATAAGTTGGACACTCCTACTTCTCAAGAGACCATCAGCGCAATAGACGCAGTTGTTCTTCTGGCGACAGATCATTGCTGTGTCCCAGCCATACATGAGTGATACAGTTTCTTTATTACAAGTTAATTACCCATAGATTAAGGTAGACCTCGTTTGCTTAGTGACAGTTCAAAGTTATAACAGCATTGAAAAAGTTACGACTGGTCCTCACATTTACAAAAGTTGCAGCATCCCCAAGGTGACATAGTCAAAAGTTAGGTGCTTGGTAACTGTCACGTATTTATGATGGTTACCATTCATGACCTTTCCAGACAGCTTCCCATAAGCAAAGTCAATAGGGCAAAGCCAGATTCACTTAACAGGCATGTGATTCTCTTAACAACTTCAGTGTTCCAGTTAACAATTGTGGCAAAAAAGATCGTAAAATCAGGTTTGAGTCACTTAACAACTGCATTGCTTAGAAATGGAAATTCTGGTTCCAATTATCCTAGTTTGAGAACTACCTGTAATCCAGGTAGTTGGAAATAAAGGAAATGATTTTATTAGGTCATTCCTGTGTACACAGGCATAGTATTTATAGTATAGTATTAAAAATACTATTATTATTTTTTTTAAAAAATCATTGTCTTTTGAATCATCCCTGAAAAACAAAGTGCAACAAATTCCTTTTATGTACATTCATTTAAAAATGGTAAAGAACAGAATGGGACTAAAATAAGCAGTAATAAAATAAATACATTCATCATATGTACAGTAAATATCAATGAGATTCAAATGTGTATTGTTCAGAAAAAAATAGAATATTGAAAATGTAATTTGGTGCAGGTATGATCTGTTTTAAAATATGGCTCTTGTAATTTTAAATGCAAGACTTCTCAGTGCCTAGGACCTCTGAGAAAGAAGTGAATCAATATATTTTGTATTGCTAGGATAAAAAGTACAGAACTGAAACTAGAGGTAGTAGCCAGTACTCCATATGAAAATGTACAGTGTAACAGGTCCCTCTGTGCTCAAATAGCTGTTATGAAATATATCAGTTGTTTAATGTTTTGGGGATTAATTCTCAATAGTAGGTCAACTGTGACATAAATGGTACCATTTTAATTATGATGAGAGTTATGGACAAATGGAACTTATGGAAAACTGTCAGCTTTGTCATATCTTTGTCAGTAATATTCTAAGTAAATCCATAAATAGAACTCATTTTCTTCATTTTTGTATAATTATTTGATTATGGTAATACAATATAATAATTACATTTCCGGGAGGATTATAGCATTCTTTGGGATTTAAAGAATTATCATCTTTCAGCCTGGTGCCTTGGAAGTGGTATCAGACTTACTATAATAGCTTAGAGGGGAAAAAATGATAGGATCTTATGGTGGACGGTGCCTTCAAGATCTAATTTCTGATCACAGGTCAGTGTACAGTTCCCTGAAATCCCCCCTCAAAAATCTATTTTATTTCATAAAAATCTGATCATATGTTTGATTCTTTGTTTCACACAATTTTTTAAATAAAAGTAGTTTTTAAATTTGCCTATAAATCATATCAAAAGCCTGAATTCAGAGGCAAGAGTCAAATACCTGCGTGTGAACAAAGTTAAGAAAAAAGAAAAGTAGCCAACTTCTATCTTTCTTACCTCGTGGTCATTCTTGAAGAAAGATGATATAGCACAGAACAGAAAAGAAGAGACAGAGGGTAAATCACAGAGTGAATAAGAGTAAAAGTGCAAAGAAGAGACTGCATTCCTACCCTTTGCAACTTTGCTAAGTAGAAATCGGTACAATAGTAGACTTACAGCAGTTGAGTCTGTCTTGATTACTGTAACAAAATCTCCTGAGGCACGGTTAACTCAATCTGCAGCTCTGTGTATTTTTATTGGGAAACCAATTTGATTCCTTCCAAGTAGCTTTTATAGGGAACCATATCCAGATATTAATAACTATTGAAAGTATATCTCAATAATAACATTTGATAAGATACACTTTCTCCAGTTAATAATTCTTTCATGAAGGCTCTTGTAATCCATTTTCGTCACCAACCTTTTGGCACTAGAAAACAAATATAGGATTTAATCTTGGTTCCTGAACTGACCATAAGCTAAGGTCAGGAAAGGAGTGACTTTCTCCTTGTGTTCAATTTTACTTTTTACTTTTTTTAACCAGTCAAGATTCTAAAAATTTGACAACTTTTAACCTACTGGTAGAAGTGGTAAGTAACTTTGAAACTGTTCACCTTTCAGTAAGTGGCTCACAATATGATTGTAAGCCACCCGGATGGTAAAATGGGTGGCAAACAAACACATATACATACACATACACATATACAGTATATAAATAGATAAGGTAACTTTCAAGCACAAATGAGAATAGCGAGCTACATTCAATTACAGATGATCCTTGCTTAACAATTATTTGTTCAGCAACTGTTCAAATGCTGTCTTCTTCCTGGCTGCACCAGACCTCTTTCCAGAGGCCACGTGCACCATTTTGATTTGGAAGGCTTCTGAGGGCATCTGAAACCTTGAGAGAAGGGGTGTCCACCTTTCTTCAAATCGACTATTCTCCAAATTTTTGCCTTCCAAAGCATCAGGAGAATGGTACATGTGAAGGAAGAAGGCGTATACATGGGGCCAATAGTTGCTGGGGGTAGCAGGGCCTGCAGAGTGCAGGGTGTTAGGGGCTTTGCACTGGGATGGCTGGCTGCAGCCCAGGCCTTGAGGTGGCGTTCCTTGGCAGTGGTGGTGCCACCAGCACCGGCACTGAAGTTGCAGTCCAGGGTTGGCAGCAGCTGGCTGATATTGCTGAAGGCACAGGCCTCTATTTAAGCTCCAGTGCCATTGGTTTTGCCACTGTGCAGTACTGCTGTGCAGGGTGGCCAAAAGAGTGGAGATGAAGGGAAGATAGGTAAACTGAAGAAACAGGAATTGCCTTATTGAGACTTGAGGCGGGGAGGGACCAAGCTGGGAATGGCTTGGATCAGGGTCCCTTTCCTAACAACTGGTGGAGTTTGATTATAATTCAACTCCACTTTTATCCAGAGAATTTTCCTGTCAATAAATATGCATGCAAGTAATTTTATAGGTTATAAAAATATATTTCTCAAATTAATATAAATCAGCACAATAATATTTCCTTCTTATCTGGATGTTTCCATGTAGTTTCACTCTTGACTGTTTTACAGAAGTTGTTACTCTGTTGGATTTTCTGGTTGATATTCCCAGATGTGCCTTAAATTGATAAAACTCCATCTGTTTGACTTTAAGGGTGAATGAAAGTAAAGAAAAGTAGTTCAGCCTGTTCCTGACTTTAAAAATATAATCTCCCACAGAAAAATTATATTCAACAGAATAATTTTAAAAAATTCTACTACATATTTATACACAACAGTATTAGCAAAAGGTTTTGAATAGGAACACTTCCATTCCCTAACAATAGCTATTTATGATGTTCTTGTTTTTATAGGCTGCCATTGTTCAATTTTTTTAAAGCAATAGCTTTTAAAATAATAAACACTGGATTTTGAGGACATGACCTTTTATTGTAATATGTAAATACTTATAAAAATATTATGTTGCACAACTATAGGCAAAATATGATCTTTGCATTCTCTCTTTTGCTTTAAATTATATTACACATACAGAAATTACTTTCAACTTTTCGGTTTAATGGAAAAGATTTAGAAAAAAATGGGACTTGGATGTTATATACTGTATGTTAACGGCAGCAAGATTATTTTATGTACAAAAATGGAAGAACACTTTGATTCCCACCATGAATGAATGGCTGCAAAAGTTGAGTTAGCAGAAATGGACAAATTGACTTCTCTGATTAAAGAAAAGAACACAATTAACTTTGTTGCTACTTGGAAACCGCTTTTGGACTTTGTGCTTGAGATGGAAAAAAATGAAAATTTTGCATTTTGCCAGTATATAAGTTTGTTGTTATAGAAATAGCTAGTTTATATGATTATATAAAAGTAAAACACTGAAGTTTTATGCTACTATTTTATTCTACTTCAGCAAATCATAAGTCAATGCCTTTTCTTTCTTTTTTTTCCTTTGCCCTACACGTTTCTCTTCACCTCTTATTTTTTCCTCTTATTTTTTTCATTTTTTTGTATTTTTGTATTTTATATTATATTTGGTTAAACTAATAAAATTTTGAATTATTAATGTTAAAAAAAGAAAATACTTTCGACTCCTCCTAGAGTAATATGATACAGAAAACTCAGTCACTGAATCTTTGGAGAATCATTCTTAATTCAGCTAATTCAGTTCTATTTGAATTAAATACACATTATCAACATAAAATTACTGAAGGGGGGAAAGTAAAGATTTTAAAGGGTTTTCTCTTTCTCCTCTGTGTGTGTGTGTGTGTGTGTGTGTGTGTGTGTGTGTGTGAACATTGTGGATAGAACTAATGGATGTAGAATCTGTGGGGAGTGCATTTTTCAATTCACCAGGGTCTTGTAAATGTACTAATGTGACTATTATAGAATGCCTTCATTCATATATGTGCCATTACATAGGCAGTGCCATCAGTTGATCTCATTTATAGTTAGACATAAAGATATTCCAGAAGGGAATATGTAAGCACCATTCTTATTCTCATGGGTAGCAAATGAGAGAGAAAAAGGTTGACTGTACTTGTTAGTAGGCGGGAGCTGGTGAGCCAGTCTTTTCCCCAACGTATGGCAGATATTACAGTACACAGGAAGCTAGAAAACACTCCTTACAAATGAAAATGAAGTATTTCAGAGTTGCTTAGAAATGCTTTTACTGTTTTATAATCAGTTGAATATTGTTAACTGGTTTAATATTTCATGCCATGACTGGTTTGCATGCATGCATGAACACACAAACACATGAAAGTTTTGACAATAAAATTCTATAAAGGAGAAACTCCTTTTTCTGCTTAAGGATCCTTTATGTATTCATTATGCAGATTAGTATTAAAATAAACTAATATTCTTTCTTTCTTTCTTTCTTTCTTTCTTTCTTTCTTTCTTTCTTTCTTTCTTTCTTTCTTTCTTTATTTATTTATTTATTTATTTATTTTGTTTAATTTCTATACCGCCCTTCTCCTGAAGGACTCAGGGCGGTGTACAGGGCAATAAAAATACAATATACAAAAGTTAAAAATAAGATTAAATAGAACTAGCCCATTACAATAAATAATTAAAAATACTAAATAAAATACCCCAAACCCATTAGACCAGACCGACTTTAAACATAATAAATAACTTAAACCACTGGTTACAAAGGCTTACATGCAGAGGTTTGATTTTATATATTTAAAGCATCTCTATGACTTAAATAGAACTACTCCTGAACTACTCCCCGGTGTAAAGTTAACTACTAGTGTAAAACTATGCAAAATTAGTGCCCTCAGGCTCTTTTCCTCCTGCAGTGGGATTTGAAGAGTTCTCATTAAATCATAGGAAGTCATTTGCATCCTGTAGAAAAGTAGGTCTGTTTTAAAAAGTCAGAATAAATTTAAATGAGTAACATAATGCAGTTTGCAAGTGTGTTTATTTTTTTCTGTATAGATATGATAAGCAAAAGATACATAAAATATTTAACTTTAGAGGTGGAATAACAGAACCATAAAACTTATTGTAAGGATGGTACAGATTACCACTTCCAATTTTATACATAACTTTAATAGAAAAGAAAGCATTGTGCAAAAGAGAAAGAAAGAAAGAAAGAAAGAAAGAAAGAGAAAGAAAGAAAGAAAGAAAGAAAGAAAGAAAGAAAGAAAGAGAAAGAAAGAAAGAAAGAAAGAAAGAAAGGAAGGATTCAACCAAGTCTTTTATTTAGGATTTTTCAAACATGTCATGATGTTGTTCTCCTTTATTTATACATCATGATAAAAATGCAAAATCCCAGTTTTAATTAGAAGGGAGGAGAGCTTAGAAATGCCTCAAATTTGCATTTAGAAGTGAAAATTTTCAATTAAACTACAACATTCATTGTATGCATTACCACTTGCTATAAAGTAAATGTTGGCATCTTGGTAAACTAAATGATACAGCATTTAAGTGTGTCCAAATAGTTTCAGCTCCAGTGTTAATAATACAATTTATCATAGATGTCAGTGATCCAGAGACCAGCACAATGGTAAATGTTTAGCCGTACAACCAGTATCACAATTAGTTTTTCTAGTGGCAGTTGCTTTGCATACCTTGAATACAAGCTTTATATTCTCTCCTAATAGTGAGTTGAATACTGATTGCAGCACCTCACAATCTAATTTTGAAAAATATTTTTGTAGAAAGTGATTCAAAATATAGTATGTAAGCTTCGATTTTGGAAACTGTTTTTATCCCCACATTGCTCTTACATTGGTGCAAGATCACCTGTATGTATTTTCAGAATGTATTGTATTGTGCTTTAGATTACCAGCTATATCAGCTTTCACAGCAAAATTACTGCCTACCACATTTGAAAATTTAATTTGGAATGTACACATAAGATGTGTTTATTTGCTTGTTGATTAAAATCAATATAAAGTACCGGTATTCACAATCCATGGTTGAGTGATTGTAATTTGGGTGCTTGGCAACCAGCTCTCATTTAGACCAGTTGCAGCATCCTGTAGTCATGTAATCACAATTTGCGACCTTTTTTTGCTGGTAAAATGTGCATTCAGAAGAATGCACAACTGTGACTATGCTTAACAACAGTGGATTCACCGTAATGCCCACCATAAAAATGGTCCTAAAATCTAGTCTGACGTGACTTACTACAGAAATTTCATTCCTAATTCCAGCCCAGTCACAAATTGAGAACTATTGCAAAATGACCCTTTTTGTTTATTAAATTAGAGCTGTATAAAACATTTGAGTGATAGTGTTATCTGTGCCTGGGGATAGCTTTAGAAATGCTGGGCAAGCTTTGCCAAAAATGTAGATGCTTTAAACCCTGGATCTCCATTCATGCAAAGATGCTTCAGAAAGTACAAGGCTTTCATTTTCATTTCCATTTCAGGATATTAATGTACAGTTGACCTATATTGTTTGCACTGTATGAAATACATTTTGTTGGAAATTCTTTTGTTAAAGTGAGGAAAGCAGCAAATATTCAAAGCAATATTATAATATGTTTCTTTAATATTGTTCAAATTTAAAAAGTCAATCTTAATCAATCTGATTTGCTGATTTTTAAATGCTAAATTATTTTTACAGTAAACTGTGGTCAGAAGATGAAAAAGCTTTTTTCCATTGTACAATGAAACAAACTTTGTGCTGAAGTTAAAAGAAGGAGACAAAGTTATTTTTTTATTGGAGCCAAAATGTGGAAAGTGGCACTCGATTGTTAGAGTAGACATTATCTCTCCTGAAAGGAACATGGTTCATTTGTGGGACAAACCCTGTGTCACTTTGGTGAGGGTTGAGGCTACTGCTGGACTCTGCAGTCACAGCAAATAACGTCATGTCCATTTAAGCCATTAGAGCGTGAGTGGCACATTTCTTGTCTGTAGTGTTATATTCTGAAATGTCACTAGGCATTAAATCAGTCAGTGGTGATGGCCTACCACCTAAAGATGAACTCTGCCTTGAGATGATGTTTTCCACTTCAGTGCCACTCTTACTGCAATTACTGGGTCATTAATATCATTGCCGGCAATTAGTGACAGCAGACTGCACAAGGAGTTAGCTATATATTTCTGCTTGAAATTGGAACTTTTTCTTTTAGCTTTTTTTCCAACAGCAGATTAAATAATAAACTGTAGGAACATTGGGGAGATCTGTTAACATCGAAGGAAGTTTTCCCCAGAATAGAAAATTGGGCAGGAAAAAAAATAGCTTACCTCTGGTAGTGTGGCTTCAGTGAAAATACACACACACACACACACACACACACACACACACTGTACTATATTGCTTATATAAGAATTGCATACACACACATACTGTATAAGTGTATATATAGTATATATGAAATTTTAATGACAAAAAGGCTTTCTTCTTTGCACCCGTTTTTTCTACTTGTATGCTTATGTTTGCCATTTTGTCCGATTGTCTGTTGAAAAAATTCAAGTTTGCAGGTATTCTAGATGCCATATGCCCTGATAGCACAATATAAGCATTAATCATATGTGAGCATAATGTCCCTGGTTTCATCATTCATAACAACATGGGAATTACAGAAAAAAGGCTTATTTCACTGAAGTTCTTAAGTATACCTGTTGCAGAAGTGTATAAATGTTGAAGCTTTGAGCCTCTCTTCAGAAGTGAGGTCATCTTTCACATAATTCAAGAAAATACTTGCTGAGGACACGTAACTCTTGATCTTCTTAGTAGTGCTTGTGTTTGAACTTGTTGAATTGACTGAGGTTTCCTGAATTGTGGGCACTTTTCTGCCTGCTACTGGTGACCTCACTAGTGTGCCATAACATATTTCTTGTCTTGCATCTATACCACAAAACCCTTTTAAAAATTGTTTTCCTCCGCTTGCTGCTATTCTCTGCTACAGGTGGTATAAATGAAATACAGGCTACCCTTATAGTGACCTGCACAACGAACTATTATAACAATTTTGTACCTTCTTGAAACAGGGCTGCATTCCTATTAAAAAGTAAGAACAAATGTTTTTGGTATTATTTGTTACTCAAATTTATATAGCCGTCCATTTCTCAAAACATGATTTTGAGTGGTGTATATTGTGATTTTATTTTTATTTATTATATATACAATATATATAAATAGATTAAAAATAGAAAAATCAGCATTAAAATGGAGATGACTAAAACTAAAAATATACACAATTTGCATGGCCTTGCTTTTAATCTCTTTTAGAATTAATATATATATGATTTTTATTTGCATTTAAAGCTGTAAGAAGTTTGCTAATTACACTTACAGGAGGGCCGTAGAGTAACTAGAACAGAAAATGACTGGGCAAAATAAACATTGATTAGTTTATTGATTGCAGTATTTGCAACCTGTCTGAATCCATAAGACTCCTGAAGAGATTGTTGCTTTTCATAAATTCAGGTTTTGAATTTTTATAGTTAAGCAACTTAAACACTTTTTCATCTCTCAATATTTGTAAGCATTTCTTTTGCTTTGAGACATTTGTGGAGCTTGAAAATCATACCTGTTCTAATGTTGAGAGCAGATTGCAGTTGTAATGCTTTTAGGGCTGAATCTTAGGTAAACTTTGTCATACGTGCTCTACGTGACAGAAAACAATTGCAATGCCATTCCTGTGGAGAGGAAGGTAAGAACTAGTAAGACTACTATGTATTTGTGAAATGAGAATGCCTACATGTGTGCTAGAACACTAAGGACTCAACTGTATTCTGCATTGATTTTTCTTATGTCTTTTAAAAGAAATTTTGCTATGTAGACTGAGAGCCAGTTCAGTCTAGTGGTTAAAGCACGTGGCTAAAAATCCAGAGACTGATAGTTCAGATTCCACCTTAGCCATGAAAGCCAACTGGGTGACTTTGGTTTAGTCACTCTCTCGGCCCAACTCACCTCACAGAGTTGTGGGGAAAATAGGAGAAGGAAGGTGTGCTGGATATGTCTCCTGCCTTGAGTTATTTTTAAAAATAATAAAGGTGGGATACAAATAAACAAATCTTATGCACAATAGAAACTAAACTAAAGCAAATGTTCCATGTGTATCAGTTTAACATCTTTTGAAGCACCATTTACAAAAACATTCTCCAAAACTAGCCTCTGTGTGTTTTGTACTCAGCACGTTTTTTAAAGAAGGAAATAAAGCTTGAATGTAGCTTCCCCTTCTCCCAAGCAATTGATACCAGCAAAACAAATTATGTTACTCATTGTGTGGCAAAATATTTACTATTGGTCAGGCATCTCTCTGGATCATGAATGGCTATGGATTACTCACTTTCAAATTAATGCCATATGGACACACCCAACTAAATGAGTGATATTATTTAGTTATAAATAGAAATGCTAATATTTAGTTTATAGGAGGTGGCAATGCATACAATGAATGCTGTAGCTGAACTGGAGAATTTCACTTTTAATTCTTCTCTGTAAATTTGGACATACTGGACAAGCTGTGTTGGTGGTAGTGGGGTACCTTTGAAGATGGCTTGAAGCTGCAATTGTAACAAAATTCAGCAGATATACGTAATTGAGCAGTATCTATGCTTCCCTTTGAGAGAAAAACCATTGAGGAAAACAATGGATGTTATTTCTCAACAACTACAGCTACAAAAGATTCTAGAAGCAGTAGATTATCTAGATCCTTTCTAGTTCACGATTTTAGGCCTACACATAGGATTTTAAAAAAGCATCAGTTGCTTGGTGAATTACTTTTGTTAGGACTGGGTGAAGTTTTTGATTGGTCTCGATCTCTTAGTAGCCTTTGATAACATTGTGGCATTGTTCCCAAAGCTGTGTCTTATCTAAATGTTCTCCTGGCTGCAGCTCTTCCCCTGTCATCCCATGGTCATTGCAACTGGTCACTTTGATTGGACTGGTATTAAGATTGTATAAATGAATACAATGAAATGAAATAATACCATGTAAAGCTGATAATATGAGGACCCAGATTGTTGGGGGTAATTAAGCTGACTTTGTAATAATGCCGCTTGGGTGTGTGTGTGAAAGCCCTAATAAGCAGGCATATACATAGAATGAAGGCTACTGCTAAGCTTGTAAGCCGCCCTGAGTCTTCAGAGAAGGGCGGGATATAAATGGAATTAAAATAAAATAAAATAATAGAGCAAGGGCATCTGTGAAAAGAAGAAGTATTAAAAGTTGGCATGCATAAAAGGAACAGATCTTCAGTTATGCAGTTGTAGCTACTATCTTGATTTTTTTTATTTCTTCCTATGAATGCCTCTGAAAAGAAGGTGTTGTGCTGATCTCCTGCCTAGTGAGTAATTATGAATCATTTTCTCTTGATATATAATTTTTGTATTCTAGTTCTGATTCTAGTGTACAAAATAAATGGTAAGCAAAAATAAAAAAACCAAGTATAAGGTTGTTTAAAATAAATAGATAAGTAATCTATGAATAGATATGGTGATGATAGAAAACTGAATGGGGTTATAGTAAGATGTATGCTATAGATTCCTTGTGTTTTTCCAAAGGGAGTTTTTGCTCTAATTCTAAATGTGAAGGATATTCAGCAACATAATCTCCTTACACACACACACACACACACACACACACACACACACACAGACACACAGACACACACACACACACAGAGTATGAATTTGTGATCGGTAGGACCTGTGTTTTTATCTATGTCACATTCTAGCATTAGAAAACTGCTTACATCAATAATTAAATTTAAATGGAAAACTGTATTACGAACAAAGTCTATCATAATTCAGCTAGCACAATCACTGAGAGCCTCTGTGGGCTTTAAACTCTGTCTGAGAGATTCTTCTATAGCTTTCAAGCTCTTGAGGACCGAGATCAGGGGATTGGTATAAAAGCAGTGTAATACTTTTAATTAAAGCTCTGTGCTTAGATCACCACAGACAGCTGCTTATGTGCAATTTCTAGCTGCTACTAAAACAAGCACCTTGATTTGTCGCTTTTTCTACCAGTGTAAATCTGGGTATTTTTGAAACTGTCTTGTAAAATTAGATAACATATGTATAAGAAGTAATTACTTGATGCTTTACTAAAGTAGGCATTTAATGAAAGCAGAAGCAACTGACAATAACTACAGCATACATACCCAATTCTATGGGAAACACATTTTTAAAAAGATTCTTTTAAAGACTTGAAAATCTGACAAATTCATAATAGAACAATTCATTTTATATTGAAAATTACTCTTACTGTTGTTATGGGAGATAAAATAATTTTTACCAGTTTTGCTTAAGTTTTTTAAGACTTGTATTTGAAGAAAGGTGTCTGAAAACTCAACAATATGAATTTCTGAAATATAACTTCAATACGTAGTTATATGTTATAATTTTGAAAGAGCTTCATATTACTTTTTAATCCCAAGAGAACTGTGAGTTCTAGTCTCACTTTAGCCCTGAAAGCCAGCTGGGTGACTTTGGGCCAGTCACTCTCTCAACTTAACTTGCCTCATAGGATTGTTGTTGTGAGGTAAATAGGAGGAAGGTGTATTGGATATATTTGCCACCTTGAATTATTTAGTAAAATAATAAAGGTGACTTACGAATAAATACATAAATAAATAGAATATATAAAAAAGAGGAGAGTAAACAGAATACATTCTGCTTGGTCACCCAGAAGGAGATATTTGACCTTGTTCCAGTCTCTGAGCTCTTCACTTTTATTTATCATGGTTTATCATTATGTATAAGAAATCATATCACCTTATATGGAGCTTAAAGATGCTTTTCACATCCCTTCCTATTTTCACGTGTTCATGTAGAATTGAGTTATTCCAATTTTGTTTTGTGCAACAGAATGCCAGAAGCATCAGCTGTAGTGATTTCTCCAATTTGATGCTCTCAGTACCTGGAGAACTAGAAGAAGGCTTGTCAAATAGTTCCACTTTCAAAATTATTTTTTTTACCAGCCCTTCTTACTCAAGCTGTATTTTCATTTTAATTAGGAAATCAACAGAAACTGCAGAACACTATTGGCAATAAAGGTAGCGGTGTATAGCTTGGATAAATTTTAAAATGCTTCAGAGATTGAACAATTGTACAAAAATAATGTTTATTTTGGAGCTTTGTCTTTACTGGTGAGAGATTAAGATGGGTTAGATCTGGATTATATCTGCCATTCTAGACCTACCTCTGATAGTTGGCATTCTGGTTGGGCTGATGAGAGTTGTATTTTAAAGGGCTTCAAGAATGCAGTGTCTCATTGTTGCACAGTGATTTCCACATCTGTTCTCAGTTAACAGGAATAAAAGAAGGACCATAATCTACAGTATCAGTCTCTCTTATTTCCCTAGCCACTTCTTGCCCTGGTAAACTTAATTGGTTTAAACAAACTCCAAAATTTCTAGTTTCTTTTTCATTAACTGTAATCAGGGTGGAGGAAAGAGGAGTGGGAGACTCAAGGGACAGCGGCCTTTTCACATCTTTTCTAAAGCAGGGAGCACAATTATTTTTAGGCTGTGCAATGCACCTGTCCCTTTTAGTAATACATTGAGGGCCACATAAAAAAAACCTGTGAGGACAAAATTCCTCTACATATCATTAGAAAGAAATATTGTTGCAATCACTCTGCAGTGCTTTATTGAATGATGTTTAGAATGGCAAAAAAATGTTTTTAAATAATTTTTTTCTTACAATTTTCTTGTGGCTTTTATGTGAGGATTTCAAAGACTATAGGCAACTCTGGAAGTACAGGTTGTATGCCTTTTTTTCTGAATTGTAGTCTAACATGATATCTGAATGACTTCAGTACTAGTGTTTCAGAATTTAGGAAAGAAAAGTGACTTCATAGAAACTAGATGTAAACAAAATCCTTTTGACTGTCCCTAACACTTTTGAAAACGTGATGTGTTTGTTTTGCTTCTCCAAGCAGAAGGAAATTTCAACATTTAATTCCCTTTAGAAGATCAACTGTAACATTTAGCAATGTGTGATGCTCTACTGTATATTTACAAACTCACATTCTGAGTATAGAAAATGTACCTAAATCCTTCAGCAAATACCCAGATAACTAATCCTTTAGTAGATTTCTGCAGAGAGTCAAATTCCAAAGATGCTATCAGCCTATGTTTCCTCTTGAATTTCTCTCATTTGATGTCTGGATGTGGAGCATCTTTTCATACATGGATCTATATATGTTTTTAGTTGGTTGGGGATGGGGGAAGAATATGGAGGAAGAAAGCCTGGTATCTCTAGCTGATAAAAAACAATCACTTAATTTCTGTAACAAAAAAAATGTAATTGACAATTTTGACTGATGAAGTCAGTCTCTGGCATTACATGCAATTCCATTAAACATTTTCTGTTACTTCTGCTTCCATTAACTTTACCCAGCAATATAGCAGTACAATAAAAATGGAAGTTCCGTTCCCATATTTTATAATGGAAAATGTACTGAACTAGTTGGAAATGTTTAAAGCTGCATCTTTACATACCTCTTTTACCTTCCAAAATATAGCAATTACTATTTCTGAATATTTTATATTTCTTCCACGTATCTTTATTACCGGTATATATAGATTCTTCCAAGATTATTCACAAGGTAGTATGAATCAAATGATTAATTCATCTTATTTCCTCTTAATTAAATTATTGGTTAAATTGTAGCCCAAAGGGGGATTATATTACTCTGCTTAAAAATGCGGATACATTTGGAGTGGACACTAGAATCCAATTGGTAAATGACTGTTACCATCTGCAGTTATATTCACTCCTATCTGCTTGTTTTAAAAAAAATGCACCCTGTTTTGAATTAAGAATCAGTTTTGATTTTCTGTGTTTTGTATGTCTTGCGTTTGTTTTTAATCTCTTTGTGAATGAAAGGCTGCATCTAAGCATAAATCCAGAAGCTTACGGTAATTCTCCATCTGATTAGAGCAATGTCACTAACTTGACAGGTTGAAAGCAGCCAAGACTTAGGCAGTGGCTTAGCCTTCTAGGGAGGCAGTAATAACAGTCAAATGAAGAAGTATTAAAATTTAATATTATCTCCAAACCACAGGGACTGTATAAAAATAATACCACAGATATTCTTTGTATATATCACTCTATTTTTCCCTTCTTCATTTGGAGTGAGATACATTTCTATAAATAAGGATTTCACAGATTTCTGAAGATATATAACAAATCAAATCTTGATTGAAAGACTCCCATTTTAATATAAGATTGCCTGCTGAAGATAAAAATGCAGCTGTTCTAAGTAATTCTAGGATTGGTATAGTGGTTAAAAGCACCAAGCTAGAAACTCTGAATTCTAATTCCCTCTTAGGCCAGTTGTGACTGGGTGACCATGGGCCAGTTATGCACTCTCAGCCCTAGAAAAGAAGAAGGCAATGACAAATCCTGTTTGAAATTTTGCCAAGAAACTAAAAGGGCTTATCCAGGCCATTGCCAGGAGCACGCATTGACTCAAAGATGTGCACCCGCATACCCACGCCACACAAAATCTAGGAAACATCTTTATATTGACTGTTTAAAGTTTGAAAAGGGGCACTTTGCAGAATAAAGTGGGCTTGACTAAAACATTATTCCTGAAAGCATTAAAGCAGCTAGGTCCTCTGAAAGCCTTGTCTCCGCTGTACTTGTATCCATGTGCCCAGTCTCTTTGTTTCACTGGCAATACCAGCAGAACTATTGTTTGTGCATGTGAAGACTGGCAGGAAAGCAGTGTGCATTTGAACACATGAATACTTGTGGGAAAGCCCTTCAAAGTTGTAATGCTGGACCTTCTTAAGGATGTGTTGTGTTGATTTGAACATGCTTCCCTTCACCCCTTTTCTTTGGGACATACCCATTTCAAATGCTTTGCACAGCTCTTAATTTTTATTGCTGTAGCCATGCTTTTTAAAAATTCTTTACATTTACAAAATAAGTGGGATCATATAAATAATATCTCTGTAATGGAAACAAGTTTACATTTGATTAAGCTAACATAGCTTAAGACACACTGTGCTTCTATAGCAGAAATATATGGATGATATTTTGCAGTTTATAAATTTTCTAACATTACTAATTTATTTCTATCTCAAATATGAGAAAAATTCTTTCTGCTTTGTAGCATACTACTAATGAAATATTAATTTCTAGGTTGTATTCTAAATGCTAAAATAGCCTAGAAAATATTAAGCTCTCTCACTTTGTTGAGTACTATGTAATACTAGGTTAAAAGATAGAAAACTAGAAAACCTGTTTAAACATGCAGAAATCAATATGTGTAAATATTGAGTCAATATTGAGTCCCAAAGATGCTTTTTCACGAGGCAACTGAACTTCCATGTTTTTCTGTGAAGACGTTTCGTTTCTTATCCAAGAAGCTTCTTCAGCTCCTGGATGACTGAGAATTTCCATAGGCATTTATATAGAGGCAGTTTTTATGTTTCTTTGCATAGCAATTTTGACTGAAATTCAGGCAGTATTCTTTTTAAAAAATGGGAGCAGCATATCTAAACTCTTTTATTGTGGTTTAAGTATGGTTATAGAAATTCTTACTGCCGAGCTGTAAATTGCAAATGGTTTTGGACATAACAGAAAAGTAAATTTAGCTAATGTGGCAATCTAGAGATTTTTCCTTTAATTTGCAAGCACGCACAACTGATTGATTTCCTAGCAAGTTGCTGGTAAGCTAGCTGCCTATTTTTTATTATGGTACACTTTTGCTGTGTTCTGATTACATGGTCGGTCCGCAGCAATCCATTGCATCTTTTATATGGTGGATGATGGTAACAGTTTGAATGTGGGTAGTGTCAGGAGCATGACAGAAATAGAGCTCTTGTATGGTTTTGCTGGCTCATTTCTCTCCTCAGCCTTCAAAACAGGAACTAAGGAGGAAAAGAACAATCACTCAAGGCTACCACATTGACTTGTAGTTGCATGGGAGCTGAGCCTTGGTTTGTGTTTTTGGATCTATACATGTATTTGAAATATATTTAAAGGAAGGATAAAAGTTGAGGAATATAATAGCCTGGTGAGAACTTGCGTGTTCTAATATGCAAATGTTCTAGCAGAATTAACTAAACATCGACATTCTTTTGCTATAAACAACATATCACATGCATGCATGAATGCACATACACTTCCTGCACATTAGTCAGTGCAAGAAGATACTCACTTGGTTATTTGGATATATAAAAATGGGCTCTGAAAGGAGTCACTAGCTCCCACAGTAAATAATTCTGATACGTTATATTACAAAATCATTTACCAAAATATTCATAACTCCTTCAGACTACACTAAATTATAAATGTAACATGAGCATTTTTGCAAAACCAGCTTCAAGCCTAGGCAGGTTCAGTTCCTTAAGGAAAGCAACCACATAATAGTATGTATTTCTTTGGCAATACTAGTTTTGAAGGGGTTTTTTGTTGTTCTGTTTTGAGACTAAAGCTCTGGATTGTTTAGTTGATTAGTGTTGCATTTAGTTAAGCTAACCAAACCACACCTTTTCTTTTTGAAAATCAGCATGACACTTACATTTTAATTAGAGAAAGGTAAGTTAAAAAAAGGTAAATTTCTGCATCTTGGCATTAAGTCACACTTTATTAACTATGCTGTCTGCTAGAGTTTAATTTTATTATTTCTGTAAACTGTATGGGCACAAAGGCAAAAACCAAAAGGTCATAAAAACACAACAAAAGATGCATTTGATTTATGTTCAAAACTGGTTCTTGGTATTGATTTTCTTTTCTTTGGGGGAAGAAAAAGATCTCAGCAAAACAAAACTATACATCTCCATTATTTTCTAGCAGTGCAGATGTAACACATCAGATCTGTTTTCTCCCGAATTACTCACTTTAAAAATGTACAGCCGAAGTTAGAAAATGAAGAGGTGAAATTTTGTTAGTCTGTAACACCAAAAGACAAAATGCTCTCCAGAATCCAGAAAAATAGGAGAAGGAGCTGCAAGAAAGGGAAGTTCATGTAGGGAGGAATTATGTTACACCCACAAGGAGGGAGAAGTAGAACAAAAGCAAGAAATAGATCAAAGGCAGAGAAAAAGTTCATAGTTTTTGCAGCTAGTGAGAAGATTAGAGAAAGAAAAATATCAGACCTAGTGAAAGACTCTGAGCATATGAAGAAAACAGGATATTTATTTATATATATATAAATAAAGGGAACACAAGATAAGACATCCTACTATTAAACACAGTACATTGTGTTGTTTAAGTGTTCCCTTTATTTTTTTGAGATAGATAGATAGATAGATAGATAGATAGATAGATAGATAGATAGATAGATAGATAAAAGGTACATTTTTTAAGAATAGAAATGCCCCAGGAAAAATGTGGGATAACTAAAAGACCTAAAGAAAAAGAAGACTTATGGGGCCCTATCTAAATTAGATGAAAGAGAGATTCTGCTTAGTGCCAGAAGTCTCATTTAATTACTTTTTCTCCATGGGAAATCCTACAAGTATTTTCATGGTCTTCTCTTATTCCTTTTCTTTCATATTTTGAGTAAGTGGCCAGATGTATCATATGTGCTGTGAAAGGATAAAGATCCCCCTCTCTCCCCCCCCCTCCTCCCTGCTCTGTGTAGGGATGATTCCTTTAGAAATGAAGATCAGCCATTTGGCTTGGACGCAATAAATTAGCAACTTTAGTTTTGTAAATCAAGGTGGACAATCTGCAAGACTATTTCTGGATGATTTCTGTACTAAACATTGTGGATGAGATTGTAACCTACCGATTCCTTCCTGCCCCTTATGGTCTTCTAATCAATAACATGGCAGACATTTTCACCTGTTCTATTCTACTGGCAATTTTCTGAGGGACTAGTACTGACACTTTCCTTGTGTTTGGCTTTCAACTGAACTGCATACTCAACCTTTTTAGACCATGCTTTTGAGCTGTGTAAAGAGAGTGGTAACCTGAAATACAATTGCTTCAGTGAGACTTTTGCCAAGCAATGTGATTCTGTTTTTAAGGAGAAAGTATCACTTTTCAATTAGGGTTGGTATATATTACTAGATAAATGTAGATAAATGTAAAGTAAGATAAGGTAGCTAAGGAATTAGAAATGAGGTAAAATGATTATTTGAATTGTTATATCTTTTTTTATTAAAAATGTTTTATCACTGATGCCCTTTTTATTAATTTTTCAAGTAAAAGGAGGCAGAGCTTGCCTGCCTCATTGAAGATACAAAAGGTAAATAGAAGTTAGGCTTCAATTCACATCATATCTTACTTTGTTAGTATATAAAGCACTGGAATGTATAAATGAACTATTACAAACTAAATCAAAGGTATTCACAATTTTTCACAATCTAAAAATAATTGATTTGTTTAATCTGTGGAATTTTAGTTCAATAAAAAAAATTAAAAACTAAACTTCCTTGTTTTGCTGAACTTGGCAAACTTTTTTCTGAACTAACCCATTTTTTTCAAGGGAGTGGAGGTGGAGGTGGAGACCAAACACCGGCATAAGTCAGTTGACAGCTATGGAAAAAGGCTCTTTGGATGACTTAGAAACTAAAACCAGACTGTATTGGATGTTTGTTTGTTCTCTTAATTGCCAGTATTTTCCAGCTTTTTCTGGATAAACCTGAACAGCAGAAGTAAATTTGGACAAGTGACATCTGTTTTCTGTTTTAGGTGGCTATACCTGTTGGCATCCTGAAAACTTTCATTTGATTTTTTTGTTTTTCCAATCAGCAACATCCAATGGATCTCTTGAAGGCTTGGATAACCAGGAGGGAGGTGTATGCCAGACAAAAGCCATGAAGATCCTTATGAAGGTTGAACAAGGTAGTGATTATCTTTATTACTATTTATTCAACAATTGTAAACAGCTCTCACTCCCCAATTCAGTGGCCCTGGTTTGCAAAGTGGGTGAAACTGTCTTATACTCTGAAGTAAAATGCTATTTTCTACACCTAAGTTACTGACATTTTATAAGAAGAGTTAATTTCATTAAGATCTTCGAGTCATCCTTGAATAGTGTGTGCTCCAGTTATTCTTGCTTGTAGACTATATATTAAAGTACAGTTTCACAGCTCAAAATTGTTTTAAAAGGAGAGGGAGCTAATGTTTTCACAGCTTTGCTTGTAACAAAACCTCACTAAAAATGAGGGTTTTGTTCATGGTCTTTTTCTCATCTACAGATAACCTATTGTACAGGGAAAGAATGAATTGTCCTTCCTAATTAGAGGTTGATTTAGTAGTCAATCAATTTGCTTGGCTGTGCTGAAATGTCATTTGCAAAGGCTTTCTTGCCAATTTCAGGAATCCCCTTCATTTTTGCTGATAGCTTCACAATCCGAAAGTCTAAAATAACTATATAGCTTTAAAAAAAATTGCTTTAAAGAGGAAAATTAGATTCTCGTTATCTCCTTGTAGTCCTAAATAAATGACCTTCTGTTCAAAGCCATTCATGCCTCATGAAAATTAATAACCAGCTTAGAAAGCACATTATTATTAGTTTGTAGTGAATCATTTGTGTTCTTTCAGTTCCCAATTCTGGTGGGTCCCCCAAAAATGCTGATCCAACTAAACGCCCGGAACAGGAAGCTGGTACCAACGGGAAAAGCTCCACAACAAGTCCCTTTGTAAAGGATCATGCAGGTAAACAGGAAAACATCTAGATCCTGAAGGAGGGTCTGTTATGGGCTATCTAAGTGCAATCCTATGGAGACTGGGATGGGGGAGAGATTATCTACGGTAGAGGAGCTACCACTTCCTAAACTCCTTAGAGCTTGCAACAGCTACAACAAGAGTGACAGAATGGCTTTTTTTCCTTTTTTCCTCTTCTTAAAAACATGCTTCCTCCCCACTGATCTGTTGGAAAGAAGTTATCTATGTCTCTTCCAAGACTGGCATATAACCCTCTCTCACACATACAAATTCAGAGTATGTTGAGGAATGAAAATGCTTAGCTTCAGAGCTTCCTTTATATCATTCTGGTATGTTCCTTTGTCCTTATCACCTGCATGGCCATGGAGCTTTGGCTGCTGATCAAGGGACAATCTATGCATCACATTTGCACCTCAAAAGCATTAATCAGACTAAACAAATTCAATATATAACAGCCAATTTTAAAAAAGAATATACCAATCCAAAAAAAGATAAAACTTCTGCAAAAAAAAGTAATCTCTCTCTCTCTCTCCTGTTTGATTTCATATGAATTTGGTTTCGTACATATTTGCTATTGATCTTTAGAAACAGATCTTGCTCTAAAACATTTTGCAATTATAAGAAATGGATTTTAATTTTTTTTAAAAGGAAAACATTGGTTGCAATCCAGGACATAGTTAAACACCCTTAAACCCTCTTATTTGGTATGCTTTTTATATTTATATTTTTATATTTAATCACTTATGGATTACCATCATCATCTCCTGGCAGCATTTATGAAAGTTTCATTTCCTGAAACTACCAGCCTGCTTTTACTTGGAGAGGCTAGCAATAGAGATATTGTCCTGATTTCAGCTTCCCATGTAAACATATAGTTGCTGTACAAAGGTTCTCCCTGTTGACATCAGCAGCTTGCTCTTCTGCTAGAGTAACCAACCACTATTACATTCATAAAGTTTGCATGATGGTGACTCTGTGTTGCGATATCCCATCTCCTGAAACTGATAAATGAAGTTCAAAAGGCCTCTCTCTTTGTATTGGCATGCCATGGTGGTTGGCATTTTTGCTTCATTAATTGTGTTACTAGCCACCTTTTTAACATCAGCTTCTTCTCTTTGCTTCACTTGAACAAGAAAGAATACACTGGAGAAGGTTAGCAGAAAGAACAGCAAACTGATATTACTGTTCAATCATAGATATTAGTTTATTTTAAAATTCTCATTAATTGTTTCATAGCTTCTTTTCAAATTTATTTGCCCTCATGCTTATAGAGCTTTTAGTTGGCAGCTAGAAAACATCAATACTTTTATATTAGAAATATAATGTGCAATGGCTTTTCACCTAAATTTAACATCACAGCAATATTCCCATTTAAATCAAGCATCCAGTTGCAGCTAAATTAGCACTGATTTTTCCAGTGAGAGAGCATTTGATTTAATTAATAAAACTTAAATATCCTTGCAATAAGGATTGCTGGACATATTATGCTTGCTTTTGATTTACAACTTTTACTATTTGAATTCTATAAGCAACAAGTCCTACTAACTATGACAAACATACTGGAACCTTCTGGAGTAGTGTTCTTTTAAATTTGACAACTTGGAGGTATGTGGACTTCAGGTCCCATAATTACCCAGCCAGCATGGCCTGGGGAATTCTGGGAGCTGAAGTCCACACATCTTAAAGTTGCCAAGTTTGAAAATTACTACTCTAGAACAAGGGTGTCAAACTGCCGGCCCGTGGGCTGGATGCATCACATGGAAGCCATGCCCACCCCATTGCCGGCAATAGCAAAACTGTCCTGATACATTGTGTGACATCACGTGATGTCGCGAGTTTGACATGGCTGGTCTAGAAGCCCCACTGCAAAATATGATACTCTGTGTAACAGTTGAGTAACATTGGGTTTGAAAAGCTATTAAAGACAGTTCTAAGACTTGGATTTGAATAAAATCCCAATAGTGATACGAAGCTAGCAGTACTTTCAGTCAGTATTAGAACACTGAAGCCTACAGATAGCTATTCCACTCATCAGTATTTACATATTGTTTTAAATTCTGGGCTACATAATAAGGATGCATATGTAGACAGGAAGAAACAGACAGTAGTATAGTTTCATGCAAATTGGTGTTTGTAAAAGATAGTGACAGATGAGTCTTTTACTGTATTCTACTAGCTGCCTGAAGGTGGGCAACTTCTGGGGAGACATGACATGCATCAACGGCTGTTTTATCACTGCTGTCCTTCAATTCTGATGGGTGAAAATAGATACAAAGTGTAATTTGGGAGCAACATGATAGGAGCAACGGTCAGAATGTCTTTGTAATGCGAATGACTGGTTGCATCTAGCTATTCCGGTTTTCAGAAGACAATTAAATATGGCTACAAAGTGGTGATGGACAGTGATTGTTTTGAACTTAGATTTCTCCCTTCTCTTTCTCTCTTTCTCTCCCTTTCTCCCTCCAACCTTATTCCTAGGTCCCAACTCAGATGGGAGCAAAGCTGGACATTCCAGTATCCTTGGTTCAGAGGTGGCCTTATTTGCAGGGATAGCTTCAGGGTCCATCATATTCCTCCTCATCATCATCACACTGGTGGTTCTTTTGTTGAAGTATCGAAGGAGACACAGGAAGCATTCGCCTCAGCACACAACAACTTTGTCGCTTAGTACATTAGCAACCCCAAAACGCAGTGGGAACAACAACGGGTCTGAACCCAGTGACATTATCATCCCTCTGAGGACTGCAGATAGTGTCTTTTGCCCTCACTATGAGAAAGTCAGTGGTGACTATGGACATCCTGTGTATATAGTTCAAGAGATGCCCCCTCAAAGCCCAGCAAACATTTATTACAAGGTCTGATGAACACTCAGTGTGGTTCCTGTTTTGAAACTCTCTGTCTGTCTGGTCAAATGCTATCCATGACACAGAGGTTGGGGATTGTGATGAGCCACTTTGTGGTTTCGTGGACCAGATGCAGAGGAGGGAACAGCAAGCTCCACCCTATTACAGAGAGCTGCTTTGAGGGGGCAGCTTTCAAGTCTGTAGAATTCCTGTCTTGGTGAACAAGCATTTACTTGGAAGCTGGAAGAAGTCACATAGAAGATTCCCATAGCAATTGCTGTTTGTTCATCACCTTCTAAGCCATGTGCTGTAGGCATTCAGGCACGTACAAAAACCCCCAGGGTTGATGGAGCAACTCGCAGATACTAATGGTTTTAGGCATTCTAGGAAGAGAGTCTTAAGTCATCAAGCTTGAAATGCAGCCCTGTGACTTTGTGTGTGCTTCTCTTGGTGCTCATGGATTTGTCTTACAGACCTCTGCTTTTAAGTAAGATTTTAAACTTTTTTGTTTGTTTTAGTCAGTCCCTGTGACATTTTACTTCAACCAAACAGCATTCTGTCATCCTTCATGTGAAAATTTATGCACTCCATATCATGCATTGCTTTTGGAGAAGTGATTTTTCTAAAAATTATTTTTACCATTCCATATTCCACTTATTTGTGAAAGCAGCCTTACTTGAATGGATAATGCTTTGGGAGAGACTTTGGGCTTGCTGAAGGGAGATCTTCCAGCCAAAAGATAGCTTGTCGGCCGAATCCACAATAGAAGTGACATGTGGCAGAAGAGAGAGGGAAGGGCTGAAAGAATGCTACTGTCTCTGGAATATCAACTAGACAAAGCTAGACAATTTAAATAGCACAGCACTTTGATATCCGGAGTTCAATGAAGAGTGTTAACACACAGCAATAGAAGCAGTTGATTAGGGTCTGTACTTGAAGGATGCCAAGGTTTTCTCAAATTGTAACTTGCAGGAGAAAATAGTTCTCCCACAAAGTAGTGCAAGTAAATTAATGTGCCTGAAGGACAAGACAACGGAAGGTTGCTGGTGATATATTAGGGCACGACTGCTGTGGTACTTTACCAGCAATAAGATGTACAGCTTTGAATTAGCTGTAGCAAAATCTTGGTCTGCTTCAAATGATTTTTTTAAGCAGACACAGCTGCTATTACTTATCATATTTTATCTAATCATAGGGAAAAAGAAAACAGCAACATCTGACATAGACAAATCACAAGCTTAATGGTCGAGAGGGCTATAATTCCATCACTTAAAACAAAGCATTCACATCTATATAAAAATTGGTCAGGATTGTGTTTTTCCTTCAATCAAGCCTTTTGATATTCTGATTTCTGGCAGTGCATTTTGAGTTAGTCTTGTACTGCCATTCATGGGATTTTTCTCTTTCTGAAATAAAGCACATATGGTAAACCACTTGTGATCCACAAAGATGCAACATATTCAGCTACAAGAAGGGGAGGTATAATGTGACTTATTTATAATAAGTGTATAGAACCCAAGGGATGTATGGTAGCAGATTTTGTTCAGATTACTAATATATCTATATATTGAAATTGCACAGAATCCTTACAGAAGATGTGAAATTCCTCTGTGATCATGAAATCAATCTGGCTACTTCTGGGGGAAAATATATCTTTTTAACTCCAAAAAGAACAATATTGAGAAGAAATGTAAAAATAATCAAGCCCTCTTAGCTGTCTTACATAACCAGTAGACTAGGAAACAAAGCCCCTAAATCATGAGATAAGTGTATAACTACACAGTGTATTTTAACAAGATATTCTGATATGGCTTTTTCTTTTTTTGTGCTGTGTTTTCCCGCCTTGCCTTATGAGATGGAGTATTTTTTGAGCTGGATACCAATAGGAAAGTTTACTATAAAGTTCCTGCTTTGAAGCATAGTTGTTGTTCTCCTCCAACCTCTGCACCCTGCGGGACATAAATCTACTTTTTTTATGTGCTATGCAAAATAGATGTCTTATCACATAGTCCTGTTACCATAGCAACACTTCACTTTCTGGACTCAAAAGAAGTTGTAGCTACAGCATTTTAAGGTTCTCAACTTCCACAGAGCACATGCAAAAAAAGAAAAGAAAAAGAAAAACCACCACACCACACTACACTACAGAGTTGTGTCATAGAAATGATTACTTTTGGTATTTCCTGAACCTGAAAATGACATTGGTTCACGAAGAGAGAGATGGAGGGGAGGGAGAGGAAAGCGAGAAGTAGCATGGTTCTGTGGGAGGTTACTATGGTAACTAGCTACAGCACAGAAGCAGTCTTTCCTAAAGCTTTTCCCTCTAAGAACCCATCCATGCAAGGTTTTTCTTGTAAGTTCTTAGGATTTGAAGGGGAAGTGAAAAAATAGATGGGGTAGTTTTTAAAAAAACAAAACCTGAAAGAGGTTGTTTAGCCAGTTCCCTTCTCACAATGTACTAAACATGGGAAGGGGAGATATTGGATAAATCTATAAAGAAGAGCATCCTGCAACCCAGGAGCGGGTTGGGAGAAGGGAGCCCCATCTACCTGTGTTGTGTCTTGTGCAGAATAATGACAATCTTACCAACTATTCCTTGAGGTTGGTGTTTGGTTCAGCTTTGAAAAGTTACTGTAAATGCCTTGCTTGTGTTAGCCCTAACTTTTTGAAAATTTACATCATCCTGTTTAAGAGTGAAGATGCTGTAAATAAGTTGAGATTGACTGTATATGGATTTGGGGTGTTACAGTAGCCTTATTCACATTTTTAAATAAAGATTCAATTAAAAATACACATGGAATCAAGAATAAACATCTTTTCTTAACCAGACTGTGTATATAGAGCAACACTGTTTTTTTATAAAGTCTAAGCAAGATGTTTTGTATAAAATCTGACTTTTGCTATGTATTTAGCTACAGCTTGTTTAAAGGCCGTGTCATTCCCCTTTGCACAGTATCCAGGATAAAGAGATAAGATTTAAAAAGGTTGCCAAATTGCTGCATATTTGTGCTGTAACTGTGTACCATGAATATTTATTTAAAAATTCCTTTGTCCAGTTTGTAAGTAACACAGTATTATGCTTGAGTTATAAATATTTTTTCTTTTTTTTAAAAAAAAAACACACATAGACTGTCTTAGTTTTGAAGTCTGCTTTGTCCTATGTTGCAGTTAGCCCCTTTGAGAAATTGAAATCTGAAAATTCACATTCCACATCTGTTTCAAACTGAATTTGTTCTCTAAAAAAAATAAAATATTTTTTTCCTATGGAAATAATGGATTCAATGGCTTTTTGTGGAGGGTGGGAAATGTTCTTCCAAGCTTTCCCTTTCTTTTCCAAGTTAAAATTTTAATGTAATATTGTGGGGTATGAAGAACTCTCCAAGATCCTTTTCTTCCCGAGAAAACTTTTGCTTTCATTCACCCAAGAATGTTAAGTGTGGCTTGTTAAGAACTTGAAAGAGCAAATTCCTACTTGCATATGCATTATATATAAATCTAGAGACCTAAACTAACATTGTTTGTGAGCAAAGAATTGATTCATGATATCTCTTTATGGGCTATATACAGGAACTGTGCAAATAAAATTTACCTGGGCAGGACCAAACTTTCAGAGCTGGAAAAAAAACACCACCAATAAACTTTCCCAACTTTCAAAAGGGTGTCTATCTCAAATACTAGGTTTTTGGTTTTACTTCAATTGTGGAACAGGAAAAGGGGAAAATGTGTTTGTCCCATCCCAAAGTATGATGCTGCAGATCTTATTCCTGAATTTTTTTGTCTGCTCTACATTGAAATTATTTGAAGACTGAAATCTAGATTAAATCTCACATTTGTAATGCAGGAGCCATTACAAAATACTATGATTTAGAAAGCTAGGGTACCTCTTGAAGACAATCACTATAAGGATACTGGGATAAGAAATATAGTGTGGGAGTGGTCCTTGCTGTTCTCTGAGCTTGGTTGTTTCCTTGCAGACATTTCCTTGCCCAAACTAGGTAACATTATCAGTGTTGTTAGCTAGTTTGGGTAATGAAATATCTGCAAGAAAAAAACATGTCCAGAGAGTACCAAGGACCCTTCATTTCAACCTTTAGGCACAAACATTCTCTTTCATAAATATAGTGTATTGTGACTGTTTTCCTGCAAGATTAATAATGTTAGCCTTTGCAAATGAAAAAGCACTGAGTTCATATTTTCATTTTAGTACAGGTACTCTTCAATATCTACAACTATTTGTTTACTGACTGTTGGAAGTTGCAACAGCACTGAAAAAAAAAGACAACTGATCCTCACACTTATGACCATCGCAGCAACCCCACAGCCAGGGTCATCTAATTGCTATTTGCAACCTTAGTTGGCTTCTGACAAGCAAATTCAATGGGGGAAACTGGATTCGCTTAACAACTGCAGTGATTTACGTCACATCCATGGCAAAAAAAGTTGTAATATTGAGCACGACTCACTTAACAACTACTGCTTAGCAGTGAAAATTCTGGTTCCAATTGTTATAGGTTGAGGACTACCTACATACTGATGTTGCAATTTTTGATGAGCAACAAACGTGCTATTGTCCGGTCCTGTCTCTGATAAAATGAGCAGTAAAATTAATGCAAAACAAGTCTTGTAGCCCCTTAAACACATTTATGATTGCAATGCATAATTTTTATTTGAAGAAAAGTAAGAGAGGAGAGAGAATGATGAGA
The DNA here is from genome assembly GCF_964194415.1 of Vipera berus. Lineage (NCBI taxonomy): Eukaryota > Metazoa > Chordata > Lepidosauria > Squamata > Viperidae > Vipera > Vipera berus. The sequence continues at coordinate 95,025,458 of NC_138206.1, forward strand.
GAACCACAAACGTTCAGTATAGGAATGGATATTATGAGATAGGAAATGTTGATCTTTGTTGAATCCATGAAATCTTTTAATAATATCTGATACCACTATTTCATCTTGAAACCAGACTTAGTATAGGTAAAGGTAAAGGTTCCCCCACACATGCGTGCTAGTCATTTCCAACTCTAGGGGCCGGTGCTCATCTCCGTTTCAAAGCCGAAGGGCCAGCGCTTGTCCGAGGACGTCTCCATGGTCATGTGGCCGGCATGACTAGACGCCAGAGGCGCATGGAACGCTATTACCTTCCCACCGTAGTGGTCCCTATTTTTCTACTTGCATTTCTTTTACGTGCTTTCGAACTGCTAGGTTGGCAGAAGGTGGGACGAGTAACAGGCGCTCACTCTGTTACGCGGCACTCGGGATTTGACCCGCCAAACTGCAGACGTTCTGATCGACAAGCTCAGCGTCCTAACCCACTGAGCCACCGCGTCCCTTTCTAGACTTAGTATACATCTTCTCAATTATTCTTGGGGTCAACATAGAATGTCTTGAAAGAGTCAAATGTATTTTCACTAGTTTTCAGTTATGGCTATTTATGTTTATAGATTTTGTCTATTTATTTTTTATTATTGCCTAAATTGCCCAATGTTAACTGGTAGGATATTGTTGAATAATGGTAGCATATACCATAATGGGACCATAACATGGTTTAAGTTCCCCAGTTGTTGTAGGTACAACTATTAGGCTATGTAATATTGATGAATATGGAAACAAAATTGGCATTTTAGTCACAGATTTAGTAGTTCTGGTGTTCATGTTGCCTTGGGCAAATTGGTTATTTGCAAGCTGGTTTACAAAAAGCCTACTTTTTGCAGGATGAACAATAGATGACTCTTTGTTGCCACCTAGAGATTGTCCAGGCTTTTTTTTCCAGCCCAGAATTGGCAGCCCTATTCTAGACAATTGATGTTTGATTGGCTTTACTTGGGAATAGATGACCACAAATAGTGATCTTTTCTTCTTTAACCTTGGAATAATTTATTTCTAGTATTTGTCAATCTGCTAATTCATTGGGCAGGTATTGTAATGTGGGAAACACCTCATTTACACCTTATTTCTTGGTGGATGGAAGATGGAAAAACTGATATTCTTGCAGTATGATTGCAAGAAGCTCTACTTTCTGAGGCCATATCCAGCCTTGATCACCAAGAGCCTTAGGAAGTAAATAGAAATATTTTGCACATTTTATAGATATCATACTCTTCGTGATTATAGCAATTTTATTTTGATTTTGTGCTTATGTTGTTGCTATATGGCAAACAAGCAGCAAATCAAACTAGGAATTGGCCAAGGATTGACACTTCATTTTTTAGTTTGTGCAGTATATCTCTAGTGGGCCTTATTCAAGATGACAATGAGGGTGCTTACCGCAAGGAGGTAGAGGATTTGGTGAACCGGTGTAAGAAAAATAGCCTAGTTTTAAATGTTGGGTAAACTAAAGATATCATTGTCAATTTCAGAAAAGACAGGCACAGCCACACTCCTTAATGATTCACCTGTGGAGATGGTTAGTAGCATCAAATTTCTGGGTATGCCACTAACGAATAGGCTGGCTTGGTTGCTCAACAGGGAGACACTGGTGAAGCGGGCACAGCAGTGCCTGAATTTTTCTGCATCGCATGAGAAAAGCACATCTTCCTTCCCCTATCATTACCACTTTCTATAAAGGGACAATTGAGAGCATCCTGTCATATTGCATCACAGTCTGGTTTGAAAGCATCACTGTGTCGTGCCCCGCAGGCTCGACACTCACCGGCACCACGTCTTCGCGCCCACGCCTCTACCCGTGCCGCACCTCGCTCCGACGTTCTCGGCCGGAGACGGGCCGCTCCTGCATCGGAACGGCAGCAGCGGCGGCAACGGGATGCAGCTGGGAGCTGCGCACATGCGCACGCCGGGTCGGCGAGGGCCTCAGTGGCGCACGCACACGCCCAACAGCCTGGACGTTTCCTCCTGGTGGCGGCGGTGGACTCGTGGAGCCCTGGGCCCGTGCCAGCCGTGGGACTGGCTGCCGGGGCACCAGCGGACCCGGATCTTTGGCCTGGACCCCATCAGCTGTTGTGTGCGAGGCAAGGGGTTGCAGCCTGTGCCCGGGCCAGCACGGCTGGAGTATCGGCGGTGGCGCAGAGCAGGAACCTGTGGCGGGGTGGGGCGACGCCCGAGGAGCTGGGCCAGGAGGTGCCGGGTCTGGGGAGGGGTGCGTGGGTGGATCCTGATGGTGGGGGAGTAGAGGGGTGCGGGGAAACTTACCTGGGGGGTGGAGGGTGCCGGGTGCCGGGGCAGGACATGAAAGGAGGTTTTTGGGAGGGACGTTTGTTAAATAGGGGATGGGCAGACGTGGGTGCGGTCGGGTGGGCCGTGGGCGTGTACCTGCAATGTGTATTTAACAGTGTTGGCTGCGGGTAGCAGCCAACGCTGGCTTTGTTTCCTTTGGAGTTTGTTTGCTTCTTGACAATAAACTGTTCCTGAGAACTCGGCACTCGTCTCGGTTGCTTGAGTTTCCTACTCTCCGGACGAGGTCTGAGACACTGCTTCAGACAGGAAGGTGGTGCAGAGTGTAGTGACGATGGCAGAAAAGATTATTGGCAGTTCCCTCCCTTCCATCCAGGACATAGCATATAAGTGTTGCTTGAGCAGGGTCTGCAAGATTGTCTGGGACACTATATATCCTCTTCACAACCTGCTTTCCTTGTTACCTTCTGGGACGAGGCTTCATAGTATCCAAAGCAGAACATCCAGATTCAGACACAGTTTTGTTCCATATAGTATTAACCTTGTGAACTTTCAATCTTCCTCTTTCAGCTATGTATTCAAGATGGACAGTTATTAATATTTATATCTATTTATATATAAGGTCCATGGATTACTGCCTTGTCGTGGCAAAGGGGCTTGCATAATTCAATGAAGCTATGAGCTATGCCATGCAGGGTCATGCAAGACGGAAAGGTCATAGCAGAGAGTTCTGACAAAATGTGATCCACTGGAGAAGGAAATGGCAAACCACTCCAGTATCTTTGCCATGAAAACCCTATGGACAGTACCAAAAGGCAAAACCATATGACGCTGGAAGATGAGCCCTCAGGTCAGAAGGCATCCAATATGCTACTGTGGAAGAGCAGAGGGCTAGTACTAGTAGCTCCAGAAAGAATGAAGTGACTGGGCCAAAGCCGAAAGGATGCTCAGCTGTGGATGTGTCCGGTGGTGAAAGGAAAGTCTGATGCTGTAAAGATTCTTTCTCCATAGGAACCTGGAATGTAAGATCCATGAATCAAGGAAAGCTGGACATGGCCAAACAAGAGATCGGGGGCCATCCGGAGCTTAACCGGCAAGCGGTTCCATAGGTCTGACGCGCCCACAAAGAACGCCCTCCCCCTGGGGGCCACCAATTGACATTCTCTGATCGGAGGCACCCTGAGGAGGCCCACTCTGGGAGTGCACTGGACGGAGGGAAGTTGATGCCAGCAGTAGGTGCTGCCGTAGGTAATCCGGACCCATGCCATGTAGGGCTTTATAGGTCATTACCAGCACCTTGAATCTCACCTGGAGGGCAACTGGCAGCCAATGCAGCTCACAGAGCAGAGGTGTAACATGGGAGTATCGGGAGACCCCCAACACAACTCGTGCGGCTGCATTCTGCACCAGTTGAAGCCTCCGAGTGGTCCTCAAGGGCAGCCCCATGTAGAGAGCGTTGCAGTAGTCCAAACGAGAGGTCACGAGTGCATGAGTGACTGTACGCAAGGCATCCCAGTCTAGATAGAGCCGCAACTGGTGCATCAGGCGAACCTGGGCGAAGGCCCCCCTAGTCACAGCTCCTATATGATCTACTAAGGAGAGCTGTGAATCTAGAAGGACCCCCAAGTTGCAGATGATACCACTCTAATGGCAGAAAGTGAAGAAGAACTAAAGAGCCTCTTGCTGTGGGTGAAGAAGGAGAGTGCAAAAGTTGGGTTGAAACTTAACATTAAGAAAACCAAGATCATGGCATCCGGCCCTCTCAATTCCTGTGAAATAGATGGGGAAGAAATGGAGGTAGTGACAGATTTTATTTTCCTGGGCTCCAAGTTCACTGCAGATGGGGACTGTAGCCAAGAAATTAAAAGACGCTTGCTCCTCAGGAGAAAAGCCATGGCAAATCTAGACAGCACACTAAGAAGCAGAGACATCACCCTGTCAACAAAATTGTGTATAGTCAAGGCTATGGTCTTCCCAGTTGCAATGTATGGCAGTGAAAGTTGGACCATAAGAAAGGCTGAGCACCAAAGAATTGAAGCCTTTGAACTATGGTGCTGGAGAAGACTCCTGCGAGTCCCTTGGACTGCAAGGCGATCAAACCGGTCAGTCCTAGAGGAGATCAACCCTGACTGCTCTTTAGAAGGCCAGATCCTGAAGCTAAAACTCAAATACTTTGGCCACCTAATGAGAAGGAAAGACTCACTGGAGAAGAGCCTAATGCTGGGAAAGATTGAGGGCAATAGAAGAAGGGGACGACAGAGAATGAGGTGGCTGGATGGAGTCACTGAAGCAGTAGGCGTGAGTTTAAATGGACTCCAAAAGATGGTAGAGGACAGGAAGGCCTGGAGGAACATTGTCCATAGGGTCGCGATGGGTCGGACACAACTTCGCAGCTAACAACAACAATATGTAAAGTATAAGGTATATAAATGTGTTGTATATTGCATGTTTATATGGGTATTATGTATGTGTAGACTTTTGAGAGCAGGCAACAGAATTTCATTTTTAATGTGTGCCGGTGTGCCCACAGTAAAAAATGGCAATAAAAGGCTATCTTATAAAGCCATAATATTAAACCAATTAAAACAAATATTAACAAAAACTCTGCCTTTACACAACTAATAATAACAAAACCAAATGAACATATGTTCATTAAAATATTTGTAGGAGCAAAGAAAATAGTTCCACAATGTCGGAGTTTAGCCTAGCAGTCCGGACCCAAATATTTAAATCTGGTATGCAAATACTGTTTCATCTGCGTTTATTAACTTATAATAAACATCAAATCAACAAATCTCTGCATAGTGAGATGGCCTGAATATAAATTTAATAAATAAATAATACATTGCAATTATTTATTATGGTATTAAAGCAGTGGGCTTATCATGCTAAATACTGCTGTTGATACTTGCTCTGACGTGAACAGCCATATAAACTGAACAACAGCAAAATAAATTCACAAACGTTGGTAAATATTACTTTTTACCATATTTGTTTTGTTAGTTACTGCCCTTCCCTTGATAACCATTACATGCCAGTATGCATTTTAAGTTTTGTTCATTTCCAAGCAAACTATTTCATCGAAATGGATTGGTACTTCATTAATATTTTACAATAATACTTGATGATATCAGAAATAAAGGGACAAACTGAATTTTAGTGTTCTGTCATCATGACATAGGGTAAGTAGTTATTAAACATTTGCCTCTAAATTATTTAAAAATTGCTTCTTTTTCACCAAACGAAGGTTTTTGTAGCCATTATTTTTCTCTGGTTTTAGGTCTGATCTTAAAATTATCTTGTGGAACTGCTATTTTGGAGTCCGATTATTAGTATTTCTTGAGTCAAGAGTTGAGGAATAATCTTGAATCAAGAGTTCTATGGAGATTCTGGAATTATTCTCTTCTCACCAATTGAAATGTCCTCTTAAAGAATATCTTTTGAATATCTGTACAATGGTTGGCAGTCTAATTCTAGGCAGAATTACATGAAGAAGTTAGTGACTAGCTCAGTCTGTATTCCGTCCATACCACTGTTATTTTACAGGTAAGTGCACATTTAATTACATGGGAGTAGGTGTAATACTTTATGTGGACAATGAATGGGTGAACAAAAGGCCCTTACTTCCATTATTCAATCTTAAAATCAGTATGTAGATAGAGAAATATTTATATTTAGGGATTTTTCCTGTGACACATTGATATTATTTCTTGTTATCTGCTCTGAGCCAGTATGCAAACCCAATGCAATCCTTCCCAAATATGAATTCTGAAACAGGCACACATCATGACCAACAAATGGGTGTCAAATAAGGAAATGACATTGCTTCTCCAACTGCTTGGCTTATGAGTTTCCTAGAGGTTTGTTTTATCTGTGATGAGTTAACCCCACATGTACTGATGAGAACTTGCTGAATTTTCAGTGATGTTCAGAAATCTTATGACTGTTGCATAATATGGTAATATCGTGACCACTAGCGTGGAAAATGTGTCTGTGACACTCTATCATGTTATCTAGAAGGAGCAGAAATTTGTTTCACTGGAAATGACAGAGAACCTCTCCCTCTAAGATAAAAATACCGTAGCTCTAATTTCAGTTCACTGTCAAAAATATAGGCACAGTAATTCTATGTTACTCCATTAGGTTTCAGATATAAGGATCTTTAAACAAAGGAGCTACTCCTGTGTGAGTGATATTTGAATTCTTTTTTCTATCACAAAAGGATGGCAATACTCATATAAATGATCATATGAATGATCACTTTCATATATATATGAGCATTTTAATTCAATCAGCCTTATGTAATGATGCATCAGGTACACTGATCTTGCGATAATCATAGCTATTGTAGCGATTGCACATAAAAGTAGATTCTGAGTGTGCCACTATAAATATCTTCTGCATTGTTTGCGTCTGAAGCATTTTTTCCAGACGTTTAAGAGCTTCTTTCTTTCCATGACATTGTCTTTCAGTTAAGAATTTATTTTTAGCTTTTGTTAGTGTACCTGACTCTTTGAAGACTATTAAAATTACTCTTCTATATTGCCTACTCAGAAATAAGCCCCTCTGTGGCTCGATTTGATTATTAGATAGAGACTTCCTCATCTGGAATATTTGGTTTTTTTAATATAGTATTTTTGTTAAATAAGGATGGGAAAGCTTATAACTATTTGTAGATCTGTTATGTAAAGGGAGGAGAACCTTTTTTAATTTACTTTTCAGCATCCAGACGGAATGTTCAATGTTAGATCTATTTGATATTTGGTGGTTTTTTTTTGTAGACAACATTTTTTGTTTTCATTAGTGTTGGATGTTTTTCCCCCTGTTGTTTTGTATTTTATTCCTGTTGATAAAAGAAATAAATTAATAATAATAAAAAAGAAATACCGGTAAGTCCTTTGGAATGCAGTGACTTCACGTAACCGTACATAAAACTGCATTTGGTTCTGAAATTTAAATTCATGCCTTTGCAATCATATTTATTAGACCAGGGTCCCCAATTCCCAGGCCTCAAGTTATTCAGAACCAGGCATCAGAAGCAGAAGGTGAGCATGCATGTGTGTACAGTTCTACTTGTGCATGCAGTGCGCGGGCAAGTGCATGCATACAGCTCCATTTGTGTGAGTGGCAGGCATAAATGGAGCTGCATGTGGAACCATCCCCTCTCCCCCCCCCCAATGCCAATCTGCAAAGCCCAAAAGATTGGAGACCGCTGTATTAGACTAACAGTTCAAACCTCTTAAATTTCCAGGTGCTTTCTATGTGCTTTCAAAGTCATGAAATATTTCCCTCCAATAAAGCACTGATTTTTTTGCAGCATGAAATAGAATCATTTAAAAATAATTGTCCCATACCGGTCATGAGATTAAATTTATGAATTTTATGACATGGCAACTATTTTTTTTTTATTGAAAAGTTTTACAGTACATTTTATCTTTAACAATCCCCCCCTCCCTCCACCCACCCCTACCTAACCCTCCCTATGCCTCTCCCCCATTCCCCCCTCCCCCCGACTTCCCAGAGCTAAGTACAAGGTATAAAAACAAAGAACAATCATAAACATCCATATGCTAACAACAATAAGCTATTAATTCTATCGCACTCTAGCTCATATGAAATGACTACAAGCAATACTAATATTACATATAAAAAGGAAAAAAAGGAAAAAAAGGAAAAGAAGACTTATTCAAATGCTAAATGAAACTTTTTAGTCCCATATTTGTTCTGGATATAATCAATCCACTTTTTCCACTCTATAATATAACGTTCTTGCGAATGATCTTTCAAGTAAGCCGAAATCTTTGCCATTTCCGCCAGGTCAGAAACTTTTAGTGTCCATTCTTCTATAGTCGGCAGTTCCTCCTTTTTCCAATATTGACCTATTAAGAGTCTTGCTGCTGTGATTAAGTTCAACATCAACTTAATGTCCACAACAGTAGCATCTGTAATTATGCCCAATAAAAACAATTGCGGACAAAACTTTATCCTTTGCTTAAAGATCTTCTGCATATTCCACCAAATTTTTATCCAAAAAGCCTTAACCTTTTTGCAGGTCCACCATATATGAAAATACGTTGCATCTTCGCCACCACACCTCCAACATTTAGGTTGATAATTCGGATACATACTTGCAAGCTTTTTAGGATCTAAATGCCATCTATAAAACATTTTATAAAAGTTCGACATGGCAACTATTGTATACTGGGTTCATTGTGCAGGAATGGAGACGAGGCGAGTGAGTTCAGCAATGATCATGTTTATTTGCTTGCAGGATCTGAACTGGAGAACTGGGCTGCAGCTGCAGCAATTTATAGCCTGGCCCCTAGGCAGCAGCCAATAGGTTTAAAGCAACCTATTGCCACCTAGGGGCAGCCAATAGCAGCACTGGAGATGGGGTGTCTGAGGTGCTGGGAGCCATTAGCTAGCTCCAGCTTACCACATGGTATTACAATCAAGCCCAATACATTACACCCCTCCCCTCTTAGAATGAACAACATCATAGCAACAACAAAAGTAATTACAGCAATACAGTTTGCAAAATTTAACAATAGTGTGATAGGATCCACTTAACAGTACAATAACACACCTAACAACATTATAGCTCCATTATTTTTTGGTACAGTCTCATAGTCAATAATTAACACAAAGTACATACAACATTATAGCCCTTGTTTTGTCACATAATCTGCTAAATAAGCAGAAGGTTTGTGTGTCCTTGTGGAACGCCTGAGGGATCCATTCACTTTCTTGTCTACCAGCTTACCTGCCGGGCCGGGTAGACCAGTGTCCTTTAATGCAACTGAGTCAGAATGATTCGGTGCTCTCTGGCTGGCCTCTCCAGGTTGGCCCACCCCAGAGTCAGTTTGTTCAGCAGAGTTAGCACAGCTGCTGTGACAGTCAGATTGGCTTGCTCCGTCAGGGGACCCATGTTGCACTTCCGGACTCCCCTCCTCTATGGCCAACTGCATATTGCTTGTGCTGTGAGAGTCTTCGGAGTCTATGCATGGACCAGTTTGGCTGCCAGTTTGGGGACCTTGGGAGGAACTTATGTTGCAGTCCTCGCTTAGTGGCCGTTCTGGAAACCGATTTATGAGTTGATCAATGTGGTGTCTGACAACTTGCCCTCCCTCCAGCCCCACTTCGTAGGAGAGGGGGCCAGATGATTTAGTAATTTTTCCAGGAACCCACAGATTCCCATGCCCATAGTTTCTGGCCCACACCCCATCGCCCACTTGCAGCCCCCTCAGGGGTTTTGGTCGAGAGGCTTCTGCTGCCACTCTATCTGGATGCAACCTGTCCAGTTTCGTGATCAGCCGCCTTCCCCAATGTAGTTCTGCCGGGCTTTTCCCAGTAGCAGTGCAGGGCATGGAATGCTGGCAAAGTAAAAAATCTGCTAATCTGTGATGCCAGTCCCCAGTCACTATGTGCTTCAGTGACTCCTTTGTGGTCCTTACCATGCATTCAGCTTGACCATTACTGGATGGATGAAATGGGGCCGACATTGCATGCCTGATGAAATTTGCTCTCAGGAAAGCCTGAAATTCAGCTGCAGTAAATGCTATAGCATCTAAAATCTGCTACCTTAAACTTTAAAAACAAAAAATGCATTGCATCAATAAATCCTTTTTCATTGAAAAGTCTGAACATCTGGTGACTTTGATTCCTAAAATCATTTTTACAGTATTTTATAAATTTGTGAAAAAACACCTAATTATTAGCAACACTATTGTAACATTTTCAAATTTAATCTCTCCTATGACCTCCAAGCTTCTGCATTTGTTTGCACATTATAGTGCTAATCTGTACATATTTAAACCAGTTAGGAGTTTTGGTTCATTCTTCAGTAACCTTCATAAGATTTTATTGTAATTTTATGTACTACTAAATCTTGAAATATGTAAGGATTAGGAAACCACTATTGACTAAACCCTTGTTTCTTGATCATCATTTTTATCTTCTTCAAAAAACATTCTTGTATGAAGTTCAGTGCATTTATGAATCGCATGATACTTCTCCCATATTTTTATTGTACTATTTGTATGGTTATCATTATAGTTCTTGAAGATTTATTTCTATGGGTCATTTTCAGTGGAATGGCTGCTGATTTGAAGAGTAGACATAAAATGTACTGAAGAAGACAGATAATTTTAGCTTAGAGGTAGTTTGTGCATGCTGGAAGTAAGGTGCAGATGAGAAAGGAGGAAATTTAATCTTCGATACCAAAGTAAAGATGAGAATACAACCATGGAGGTGTAGGAGAGCAGATGTAAGTTTTGTAAGCAGGAAGAATCTGGTAGATCCATTTTTATGCTGGTGATTTATAGCATCTACTAGAGTTATCCAACCATTCTTGTGTCAAAATAATAATAATACAGACAGCTTTTGTATCACTTCAGTGATGACTTGATACAGTTCAGTCAAGTGGGACTAGGCCTCATAGTGACATTCAGGGGATGCCAGGGCTGTGAGATAGACTGAAAAGTTGAAAAAAGTATTCTGGAAGGATTCACTGATGAGCTATGTCTGTATTGGTGCCAAGATAAGTCAAGCTCAAGTTGAAAAAGGCTTTACTTTTTAATGAGTTGCTTCCAGATTGCAAACCACAGCTTGAAAACACTAAAGGGAACGACGTGGGACATTCTATGTATAATTGTCTCCTCTGACCACAAACTAAAAATCCAAGAGAGAAATAATAACTTGATATCAGTTTTCTGAAAAATATAGAAAACATGCCAAATGATTATCTACACAGCTACTGGTGAGAATTCTTGGGAGTTGTATTCTAATACTTTTGGAGGCACCAAATTGGAATTTTTTTTTAAAGTTTATGGGCCCTCCAGGATTTGATCCAGCCTCTTCCCAAATCAACTTTCCCTTCTCCCCACATATAGATGTGAATGGCATGAACTGAAGATCCTACAGATTTCACTTATACTTCTTACAATATTTATTTTCACTTTGACTTTTTTGATAGATGCCATGACCTTTATTAAATGTCTGTACTGGAACATTCTCTTACATTGTTACTTGCCAGCTAGACAAGAACACTGGGTTTATTTATGTAGCGCTGTTTCTTCAGTAATAAAATCAAAACCTGGATGAACAGTAAACCAATCAGGACAATGTGTGATTACACACAGTCCTTTTATACAACAGGCTACTCTTCCAATTTAAATACCTATTTCTTTTCCCTCTACATTTCATCCTGGTTTACTGCTTTACTTTTATTTTATCATTTCCCCTCCAATGTACAATTTTAAAGCAGCCAGAGCTCTGAATAGCAAAAACATACTTACACAAACATTTCCATCCAGTATCTCTATTGCAGCTGGTAGGAACATGATGTTTGCATACTGCTTCTTTATTGCAGAGAGTAAAAGAGAAATAGTGCAAAGCTAACTTTCTATGTTGCCCCTTTGGAAGAACTTATTATTTCAACAAAACAGCCATGTGGTTTAATATTTTAATGGCAAGACTGGAAATGTGGCATATTTAAATATTGGAAAACACTTATTGTAGTCAGTACAGATTCTGCAGTCTGTACAACCTTCTGTGCTCTGAATAAATAATGCAGGTAAGGCCTATAGGCTTTCAAGGTTTTCTTCCAGAAAGGCTCTTCCACATTACTCAAGAATATCTGATCATCATTCACTTGCATCTAGTAAAAAACCTGCTGTATAGCACAGTGGCCCCCAATCTTTTGGGCACCAGGAACCAGTTCCGTGGAGAGAGGTTTTTACACAGACTGGAGGAGGCATCGTTTCAGGTGCTGCCTGCATCCAGCGGATGGGGCTTCCCTTGTTTGCACAGCCTGGTTTCTGGGATGCCATGAACGGGTGCCAGTCCATGGACCAGGGGTTGGGGACCCATGCTATAGCATCTTCCAGAAGGAAAATGTTACTCTTGTAGTTACACAGATTTGTTCCACCTGGCGGCTTCCAAATGGGATGGATCTAGAAATCTCAGCTCTATGGAATTAAATCCTAAAGAGTCTAAAGATTTATTCCAAATAAAGATAAGTCCTGGGTTTTGGAAAATCCTGTTATTTCTATTCTTTTCTATAAATGAACAAAGTAGATGACCAATGAGCTAAAATCTAATAGTGAAAGTATGGCTATTTAATTTTATATACATCAAAACTCAATTGAACGGTTTTTCAGCCATTCTTTTGCTTACCTACCACTGGTCACCTCATGCAGAGAAGAGTTGACCTAATTGTAAAGAGAAAATTAGCTTCAGATAGAAAGGGTGTTTCATATAGGCATAGTTCTTAGGAATAATAAAATCCTTCTTCTCCAATATTTTATGCTTCTTCAGGTTCCTTCAGATTAGAATGTTACATACTGTAAAGTATGAAATAATGTAGAGAGCCAGTTTGGTGAAGATTGGATGCTGGCCTAAAAACCAGGAGACTGTGAGTTCTAGTCCCATTTAACACATGAAAGCTGGCTGGGTGACTGGGCCAGTCATTCTCTCTCAGCTCAAATTATCTCACAGGGTTGTTGTTGTTTTGGGGAAAAACAGGAAAAGGAAGGAATATTATGTATGTTCACCACTTTGAGTTACTTATAATGTAATAAAGGTGGGACAGAAATCAAATAAATAAATATTTGCACCTATGCTCCTATATGTTGAACCAATTATTTTGAAGCCAATTATTTAAAATTCAATGTGTCTGGTTATAGAGAATCCATAATCATTGAAGGTTTGCTCCAGAACAAAGGATAGAAACAAGAATAGCAAAGGAACAGGAGAGATCTATAGCCTTATTTTGTCTTCCTTCCTAATCAGAAACAGGTATAGGTATAGGTATAGGGATGCGAAACATATACAGTTTAGCTGATCTGTTGTGGACATCTCTTCAGTTTTTCTCCTTCTTTATTCAAGTTCATGGTTTGAAACAGAAAATTAACCCAGAAAGCAGACAGAAAAGTTTAGTATAATGCCAAAAGGTAGCATTTTCTTAGAGGAATCTCCCCCACTTTCTGACTCAAAGATGCCAAAGAGGCAATTGTTGATAATTGCTGAGTTTCCGTGAAACAAAATAATTCATGGAAAAACAGACACTCTCTTATGTATCAAGACTTTCCCTCCACAGAAATAGACTGTCAGGAATGTATTCAATACTCAGTTGGAATGTACTTTTCTTCATTGTAAAACGTCCCAGATTTCAAATCTTATTTCTGAAGTTCACCATTCTTTTGACACACACACACACACACACACACACACACACACAGAGAGAGAGAGAGAGAGAGAGAGAGAGAGAGAGAGAGAGAGAGAGAGAGAGAGACTGGAGACAGGTAGAGTGCATTTGCATCTTAAAATTTAAGTAATTTATTATCACTTATTTTTTTAATAAACTACAGTCCACTTATCCAAACTATGAAGTATTAACATCCATATATGGTATAAAGGTAAAGGTAAAAGTTCCCCCGCACATGCGTGCTAGTTGTTTCCGACTCTAGGGGCCGGTGCTCATCTCCGTTTCAAAGCCGAAGAGCCAGCGTTTGTCCGAGGACGTCTCCTTGGTCATGTGGCCGGCATGACTAGATGCCAAAGGCGCACGGAACGCTGTTAACACTGGAGTGGTCCCTATTTTTCTACTTGCATTTTTATGTGCTTTCGAACTGCTAGGTTGGCAGAAGGTGGGACGAGTAACAGGCGCTCACTCTGTTACGCGGCACTCGGGATTCGACTGCCGACCATCTGATCGACAAGCTCAGCGTCCTAACCCACTGAGCCACCACGTCCCTTATATATATGGTATACCAATCCATTTAAACATGGATATCAACTATGAATCATGGGATTCCTGAATTCAAATATTCCCTCCAGTGAGATAGCTAACTTCAGAAAAGACTTCTAAAGATTTTTTAGTGTTTTATGGGATTGTTCTCAGGATTTCTTTATACTCTGTTTTCTTTAGAAGAGGATTTTTAGGAATATGGGTTGAAATTTGACCAATATGTGAATGACAACCAGCTTTACTTCTACCTCTCCTCATGTAATATTGGTGAGCCACTTAGTATTCCTAATCACTACTTCAACATAATAATGGGTGGAAGGGTAATAGACTGAAATCTAAGCCAAACACATTGGAATTTTGCTTGATAGTGAAAAGGCTAGATTGCATGATCTTTGTTTTTTGCAGGCAGAGGGCTACACAACTTTTGAGTGGCATGTAAAGGTATAATTCAAATAACAGAACCAGAATGAGAAAGCAGGACAGGGCAAAAGCTTAATATGCTTTACAAGTCTAAAGGTTCTGGCTGATATATCAATCACTTGGGCAAGTCCTTGACTTATGACCACAATTGAGCCCAAAACTTCCATTGCTAAGCAAGACAGTTGCTAAGGAAATGTAGCCCCATTTTATGACCTTTCTTGCCACAATCATTAAATGAATCACTACAGTTGTTAAGTTAGTAACCCTGTTGTAAAGTGAATCTGGCTTCCCCATTTGCTTTGTTTTCAGAAGGTTGCAAAATATGATCACATGATCCAAGGACACTGCAACAGTCATAAATAGTTGCCAAGTGCCTGAATTTTAATCTCATGACCATAGGGATGCTGCAATGGATATAAGTGTGAAAAATGGTCTTAAGTCACTTTTTTCAGTGTCATCGCAACTTCGAATGGTCATTAAACAAATGGTTGTAAGTCAAGGACTAGCTTTGTCGCCTTTTAGTGTTCCATTGCTGAATGCATAAGATACATCATTTAAAAAGAACCCTAGAATTTCACCTATTTCAAATCAGGACAGCTAGAATGGATAGCTGAGTATGACGACACTATCCATTAATTAAATTAAATTAAATTAAATTAAATTAAAACTATATCAATTCTTTATTCATTTACCATTTTTTATCATTTCCTTTCACCATACTCAGTGAGTCTTGTAGATTCAATGAGTTATGTGGCTTCAAAATAAAAGAGTTTTTCTAAAGTGTTAACTTATTTTATGTAAAAAGCCAGATGTAGTTCATAAAAAATTAACTCATGGTTAACTTATGGTTAATCATGAATCTTCAAAGAGTCAAAAAGCTATGGGGAGGGTTATTGTAACAAACTAATATAGTTATATTCCAAAAATACAATGAATATATTCTCCCAACTGGGACCAGGTTATTTGAAGGACCCTCTTTTTCTGGTCACATGTATCTGACCCAACAGAACAGGGAGGCAGGGAATGCTGCAGGTCCTCAGAGTTCTATCTAGTGGAACCAAGAACAAGGGCTTCTCCATGGTGATTCCCTACCTATGCAACATCATCTCCACAGAGGTAAGATTGGCTACCACTTTGATATTCTTTCGCAAAGCCTTGAAGACCTGGTTTTGCAAAAGGGCTTCAGGATCCCACAACGAGAAGAGCCAGGTTTTTAGGTCCCGGTGAAATGAACGAAGGTCGGGGGCAGTCCGTAGTTCCGTTGGCAGTTGATTCCATAGGGCAGGCGCGCCCACAGAGAACGCCCTCCCCCTGGGGATCGCCCGTCGGCAATCCTTGACCGTCGGTACCCTGAGGAGGCCCTCCCTGTGGGAGAGCACAGGACGATGGGAAATTGATGCTGGCAGCAGGTGCTCCCTCAGATAATCTGGGCCCATGCCATTTAGGGCTTTATAGGTCATCACCAGCACCTTGAATCTCACCCGGAGGGCAACTGGAAGCCAATGCAGCTCGCGGAGAAGAGGTGTTACATGGGAGTATCAGGAGACTCCCATCACAACTCGCGCGGCTGCATTCTGCACCAGCTGAAGCCTCCGAGTGGTCCTCAGGGGCAGCCCCATGTAGAGAGCATTGCAGTAGTCTAGCCAGGAGGTCACGAGCGCATGGGTGACTGCGCGTAGGGCATCTCAGTCCAGATAGGGCCGTAACTGGTGCACCAAGCGAACCTGGGCAAAAGCCCCCCTGGCCACGGCTCCTATATGATCTTCCAAACTGAGCCGTGAATCCAGGAGGACACCCAAGTTGCGGGCCCTATCAACAGGGGGTAACACCTCACCCCCCCCATAGTTAACGATGGAAAAGATTGGTTAGTCTGAGATGCCAGTATGCACAGCCACTCAGTCTTGGCAGGATTGAGACAAAGCCTGTTTCTCCCCATCCAAACCCGGACCGCCTCCAGGCAACTGTTGTGTCCAGAGGGGTGGGGGTTGCTTTTTATTATTTATATATTGGCTTTTATCTTTGTAAGCTGGCAGGAATCACTGAGAGCGAGCCATATAAATTTTCTTAAATAAAGTAAAAATAAAACAAAATTCTAAAGAAACATGTCGCCCTTTTTTCTAAAATCCAATAAGGTAGAACAACATATCTAGTTACTGTTTGTCACCTCTAAAGAAGATTCCACATTACCTATCTGAAAAGAAAGGATGAAATTTTCTCTAATGCCATAAACCTAGGCCTGACTACTTAGAAATCTTGCTATGTTAAATGCAGTAACACTAAATATCCTTCTTCTACCAAAAATCTGTCCCCATTTCAAGAGAAATAATAATAATAATAATAATAATAATAATAATAATAATAATAATAATAATAATAATAATAATAATAATAATAATAATAATAATAATAATAATAATAATAAGAAGAAGAAGAAGAAGAAGAAGAAGAAGAAGAAGAAGAAGAAGAAGAAGAAGAAGAAGAAGAAGTTGGAAGGGGCCTTGGAGGTCATCTAGTCCAACCCCCTGCTCAGGCAGGAAACCTTATACCATTTCAGACAAATGAGTGTCCAGTCTCTTCTTAAAAATGTCCAGTATTGGAGCATTCACCACCTGTGGAGGCAGGTTGTTCCACTGGTTCATTGTTCTAACTGTCAGGAAGTTTCTCCTTAGTTCCAGGTTGCTTCTCTCCTTGACTAGTTTCCATCGGTTGCTTCTTGTCCTGCTTTCAGGTGCTTTGGAGAATAGCTTGACTCCCTCTTCTTTGTGGTAGCCCCTGAGATATTGGAACACTGCTATCATGTCACCCCTCACCCTTCTCTTCATTAAACTACACATACCCAATTCCAGCAACCGTTCCCTATATGTTTTAGCCTCCAGCCCCCTAATCATCTTTGTTGCTCTTCTCTCTACCCTTTCTAGAGTCTCGACATTTTTTTTACATTTTTTACATTTTGGTGGTGACCAAAACTGGATGCAGTATTCTAGGTGTGGCCTTACCAAAGCATTGTAAAGTGGTATTAGTACTTCACTTGATCTTGATTCTATCCCTCTGTTAATGCAGCCTAGCACTGTGTTGGCTTTTTTGACAGCTGCAGCACACTGCTGGCTCATATTGAAGTGATTGTCTACTAGGACTCCAAGATCCCTCTCACAGTTACTACTATTGAGCAAGGTACCACCTATACTATACCTGTGCATTTGATTTTTCCTGCCTAAATGTTTTAATTGCCAGAGAGCTATACTCCTCGATAAACTAGCAGCTAGCTGAACCAGAGCTTTCCAAGAGGAGAAAAAATCAGTAAAGAAAAATGCAGAGACAATTTCATATTATTTTTGTCTTGAACATTTCTCTATTTTTCTTACTTTCTTTTATAAAATAGACAATATTTATTCTACATTGAATTGGAATGAATGGAGGCAATGAATACCTATGTGATGTTAACACAGAACCCATGAAGCAATGCATAACTTCAAATGGTTCAAAATGTATTTTCAGAAACCTGAGTGAGATTCTGCCTTAAAGGCAGTCATTGCATTGGCAAACAACAAAACAGGTTCTGATTCTTCTCATTATCAACATATGCTCTATTGATTTGTTTTTCAATAGTACTCTTCCCTTTTTTTTAGAAAAAAAACCCCAATTCTTCTATTTTCATGTTTCCTGTTTCTAGCATCTCCTATGAGTGCTTCTTCTTCTTCCTCTTCCTTCTCTTATAATTTCTAGTAAATTTGCAATCTTTTCTATATTTCTGGACTTATGCTACTACCAGCAGCTCAAGGCATGTAAATTTAAATGAAATTTAAATTCAAAACTATAGGACAGGGGTGTCAAACTGCCAGCCTGCGTGCTGTATGCGTCACACGGAAGCCCCCCACCCCACCCCACCCCATTGCTGGCAATGGAAAAACCATCCTGATACATTGTGCAATGTCACGTGACATTGCGAGTTTGACACGTCTGCTATAGGAACTTTAGCATCTCTATTTCAGCAGAATTTGTGTTTTTATTATCAGGGAGGGGCCCTGTATCCAATCAAGTTTGGATAATTTCAAAAATTCTGAATCAGTATGACATATAGCTCTGCTGTAAAATTTAAAAGCTGTCAGCCCAATACACTTTGAGGACTCCAGGATGAAGAAGAGTACTATATTATGGAAAATTATACCTGCATAAATTATGATAATGATAGTTAAAGTACTAAAGATCTGACAGTCTCTGCCAAAGAGACAAACAAGCTAAACGAAAGAAAATGAGTTACATTTTAAAGTATTCAAATCTAGATTAAACAACCAACTTTCAATCAAAATAAGTAGGCAAAAATTCAGGAGTTCTATTCTTCTTTGTATTGAATTATCTAGTAAATATAACAAATCACAGTGTAGGAGACTACTTTCAGCCCATTCACAGGTTCCCCTTCCCCACTATTTTAAGAACAAAACATTTGTGAAGGGAAAATACAGTGGAGATTAAACCACTTGGCAAACATAATGCTGGAGAATTAGCAATGGGAAGATGTGGGATGGATAAGATGACTACAGTCAGTTTGAGGAACATAATTAGAAAAGTGGGTTTTTTGCTATATATTAACTAATATAAACTTACTCATTGTTTTTTAATAAAGCTGAGTAGATCCTTTGGGACAACTTTACTTTAGATCAAGAGACTACCCCCCCTTTTTATAAACCCTGATTAGTTTTGCTGCTTGTTGGGTGATAGCATTATGAAGATAAGGGGTGGAGAAACTGTGAAGAGAGTCTATAGTGGACTTATCCTGTGGTGTATCAGATATATGTTCTATTGGTTTGGGAATACCTATCTTTCATATCTATTTACATTGTGTATTCTGCTTTTAATGACAGAAGAGAACTGATGGAGTTGTATAAAGATGGGGGTTTGTTGTCTGGTTTTGTGAAGGTAAATGCTGACAGCTGTGGCCCATTAGAAAGCTGAAGGATATTGCTGGAACAAATTAATAAGTTATAACAGAATAAAAGCAAGGTAGGGAGATGAGATGTTTTGGTCATGAGTTAGATATCTGAAGCTGTGCTACTTTGCCTTGATGTTAGTTGACTGGGAATGATTTAAGGTTTTCTGTAAGAAGGACAATTGTGGTTTCTTAAGGCCACCCTGCTCATGGAGGAAACTGTAAATGATTAATGACTTTGTCACAAGAGAGACAGAAATTGGTCCAATAAAAATATCACCTGACTTACTTGCAAGGGAGACAGGAATTATAAGGAGAAGTTGAAGGAAAGCACCTCAGATGTGACAAATGATAATGCAGACCACTTCTGCAATCTCAGGAGTTTCACTTGTCTGAAAAAATGAAATCATATCCAACTTAATACAACTGGAGATTTCCTTTCAGGGTCTTGAACAGGAGTACAATGACTTTCTGTTTGCAAGATATAGCCTAAGCTCTGCTGTATGGTAGGTGGCTTTATTTTGGGACACTTCGGTTTGTAATATCTCTATCCCACATTTTATCCTGAAAGGTTGTTGGAAAGTGTTTAATAATAATAAAAAAGACCATAATCCTGAACCCAGATACAAGAGACAAGGAAATGGGAATAGAAAAAGAAGAAAAAAGAATTGACAGTTCTTAATATTTAAGCAGTCCTGTAATAGTAGAAATGGTTGGTTCTGTGGCCCAGGGCTCATAATTCTGCTGTTCTGACTCATAGAGAATTCTCTGTAATGATCTTTGTGAGAAGGAAGTACTTGTAGCCCAATTAGTGTTTCTCAACCTTTGCAACTTTAAGACCCATGGATTTCAACTCTTAAGAATTCCCCAATCAGCGGGCAGAAGTAGCCATTCCTAGCTGCCTCTTATGGATCCCTGTAGTTGTCTGATACTGAGTTCTAAGTGAAGGAAGATTTTCCTGCATGACTATTAAGTGATTTTAAAAGCTTCCTTCGCTTTACCTTCACTTTTTCATCAAGCTGCTATTGACATTCATATTGGAGAAGATACTTCTGAATGCCCAAGTTTTTCATATTCCCGGTGTAGGGGTTTTGTTTTTTTTTTGAAAGAAGGACAAAGGTGCATGTTGTCTCTTAAGAATAAGCATGTGGAATTATCAGACAAATAACCTGAGAACTTCACATCAAATTTACTGATTCCACCATGTTTCTATAGTTTTCCCTCCCTTAAATGGAGTTTTCCCTTCCTTTAATCATGTCCTGGAGCTGTATAAGTACGTATTTTTCCCAATTCAATTCAATTTTTCCCATATTCAATTTTTATTCTAATTCATGCTGACATTCCTAAATAATAATAATACTTCACTTAGAAAAAATCATCAAGCTTTTATGCATTTGTCTCTTATTCCCATGGGCATTCATTTATGCTTCAGTGCACTTAAAGAGGGTGGGTGGGGTGGAAATGCACAAATCAAATCTGCCTTCATTTTTCCCCATATCTTTTAATCTCCAGAAATGAATTCTTGGACATTTTCCCTTTACTCTTCTATTAGCAGAGGTGACAATTTTCCATTGTTCAAATTAATGTCAGTGGTTTTCTAAAAGACAAGGACATGACAGCTTTTTGACAAATGAACATTTTTCTCCCCTTAGATTTAATCTGAATGTAAAATTGTAGGGAGAGTGATACATATGTTAATAAATATATTGGTTTTCTTTTTGTATCTAACTGCCTGGGATTTTTGTTACTTAGTTTGTAATATTAATACACCATTTTTTTATTTTTAGAGGGAACACTATATTCTGTGGGAGCAATGACTTGTGATACTTTAAAAGTAGAGCTCTTAAAAGTAATCACATAAAATTTGGCTTAATTTCATGTGGCCTTGAGCCTTGTCTTAGAACACGGTTGTCAAACTCGCCATGTCACGTGACGTTTCATGACGTATCGCAACTCTTTTTGCATTGCCGACAATGGGATGGTCATGGCTTTGGTATGATGAAACTGGCCCATGGGCCGGCAGTTTGACACCCCTGTCTTAGAAGCATTTCACAAATTATCAGTTTGGGCCATGACCAGAGTAATTTATGCTTTTTCTGAAAAAAATTTCTTTGTGAAGAGGAAAAGAGATAGAAAGGAGTGGGAGAGACAACAAAGGTACCAAAAGGAAAAAAACACAGTGTGTGTGTGTGTGTGTGTGTGTGTGTGTGTGAGAGAGAGAGAGAGAGAGAGAGAGAGAGAGAGAGAGAGAGAGAGAGAGAGAGAGAGAGAGAGAGAGAGAGAGAGAGAGAGAGAGAGAGAGAGAGAGAGAGAGAGAGAGAGAATTGCAGCCCCAGCCACTTTATACATTGTTATTCTAGATGTGTGGCTACACATTATATGCTAATACTGTTTAAAAGGGAGAATTGCAGAAGGAAAATGAAATTCTTCATCTTGTTTCTGTCTTTTGTTTCTCTGCTCCAAAGTAATACACCTCACATTCCTTCACCCCACCTGAAAACAAGGTTGCAATTATTGCTAGCTTGTCCTACTATTTTTTGCCTTTCTCTTATTTACTTTGATGAAATTAAACATCAAAAGATGTGAGCAGATGAAGGTGCAAAGACAACAGTGTAAGTGGCTGTCATAGTCTCTTTTATGCTTTCAAATTCCTAGTTTTTTTCTTCTTTTTACTGCTATTGTACTTTTAAAATGCAGAATGCCCTCTTTTAAAGGAAAACATTTTAAGTATTCATTTAAACATCAGCTGATAAAGGACATGTCAAAACCTATGCAGTCCATACATTGAACACCCATTATCCCTTAAGGCAAAACTGTTAGTTTATTATACTGAATTGTTTTGTTCAACTCATTTTTTTAAAGAAAACCTTTAAAGAGGTCTACTATTCTAGTGTTTTTCTCTAAGTTGTTCATGATAAACCCACTTTTTTGCATATTAGGCTGTTGCCCTTCTAAGTTAACTTGCAAAATGTTTACCATCCCTATAAGAGACCGTTTTACAAGGAAAATTATAACTGAGAAAGGCTGCAACCACCTAAGGTTATTGTTCAGTTTTAGGGAAAGCCAGATTTTACTGAGTAAAATTATCAGTTTAAATTTCCAACTCCTCAGAGGCTAAAAAATAGGAGTATTTCATCTGGATCATCATTTTATTGAAAAGGAGGGTAAGATCAGCTGGCTGAATTACTGGGACTTTATGGCCTGCCAAGGGCCAACATAATGTTTAGACTCCAGTATATCCATGTCAGATTCAATTCAGATAATCACAAGTCACTCTAACCCCTATAATTTATCTCCTTCAAACAGAGCACACAGGGATCCTTCTCAAGAGGTTGAGACTGTATTGCCTCACTTCTAAAAGAGTTTACAAAAGCTCCCTCAAAGGGAAAACCTGAAGGAAGCCTAACCTCACAGAATGGAGATGTCAGCCAGTCACAAGAGCAGGGCAGAGAGGTTAGGAGAGATAATGCAACCTAAAAGAGAGGTGGATGAAGGGGGAAAGTCACATAGATGCTGCATGACTCACCAAAGTGAAAGGAAAATATTTTTTTTAAAGGAGAAACAATATTCCATGGTAATGAAACCCTATAGCTGTGGTATTGTCTAATCCTTCCAAAACGGACTAGAGTTCCATTTTATAATGTGGATGAAATAAAATAGAAAATCAACATCATCAGAAAAATAATGGGAAGAAAGGAATAAGGGAGGTTGCCATTGTGAAGTTTATTTTATCTGTCATTGCTTTGGAATAATAACTAAATTGATGGACGTAAATTAATGGGTTTAGCTTTAAGGAGCTTATTTCTTTCCCTGGATGTCTTTCCATGTGTGTCTCTGCAAAGTCGCGTGGTCGCACAGAGAGACGGACACTTGAGCTGGGTAGTATTTCTTTTATTTGGATCAGGAATGAATCTGAGACAAAGGGGTTTACCTGGTGTTTCTTATACCTGCCCAGGTGAATGATGGCCAATAAAATTGAACCTGGGCTTCCCGCCAGTGCATGTGGCCAATAGGTTTAAACCCTGGCTTCCCGCCAGAGCTGACCCTGCCGGGGGCTGTCAAACTTGCTCCGTCCGGCTTTTCCCGCCTCAGCGGTTATCGCCTGGAGCTGTCCAGCCCCCTGCTGCGCTGGCATTTCCTGTGTATGCTAGCAGCATACACTACACCCCTTCCCCCATAGTGAGGATTTTCCTCTGTCATACCATCTCCAACTATATACACATATTTACAAAACATGGTTACAATGGATACACTTGTTGATCTGTTGCCCCCTTATGAACGTACATAGTCAGCGAGGTAGCTTGGCGCTTTGTGTGGCCTACTTGACCTTCTTGGTACATGTTCTTCCGGAGGTATGGTGGCGTGGCTATTCATTCATTCCTGCAGCTCCTGTTGAGGAAGGTTGCTGTGTGTCTGTGTGTGTGATTTGCTGATTCCTGGTGACTGCCTGGTTTCTCTATCAGACTCCTGCCTGTACAGGGGTTGCCATTGCTCCCCCCCCAACCATCCTCCTTGGTGAATGTGTTTGTATTGGCTTTTGTGTTGGATCTTCCTCCTCACCCCCCAGTGTATCCTCTGCCCCCCTTTCAGGAGTCCTTTTCCTCAGTTGATCCAGATGCCTTTTCCACAGGAGTCCCCCCTCCACCCTTACTCTGTAGGAAAGGGGCCCTGTTTGCTCTATAATTTCCCCTGGCACCCATGGATAACCCGTACTGTAGTTCCTGGCCCAAATGAGGTCCCCTGAGGTAAAATGTGTCTTGATGTTGGGGTTCCCCGTGTCTGCGGCTACTCTGTCTGGATGGAGCCTGTCTAAAGTTGTAATGAGGCGTCTCCCCCATCTGAGTTCCGCTGGGCTTTTGCCTGTGGCAGTGCAAGGTGTTGCATGTTGGTGAAGGAGGAATGTGGCTAGTCTTTGCTTCCAATCTCCCTGTACTATGCGCTTGAGTGCATCTTTTGTTGTTCTCACGAATCGTTCTGCCAATCCATTACTGGCAGGGTGGAAGGGGGCCGAGGTGACGTGTCTAATCCCCAAGGTCCTCAGGAACACCTGGAAATCCGAGGAAGTAAATTGCGTTCCATTATCTGACATGATTACATCAGGCAACCCATGTGTAGCAAATATCCCCCTCAATGCTTGGATGGTCCATGCTGATGTCATGCTGCTTACAGGTACCACCTCAAGCCATTTTGAATGACTATCCACAACTACCAGAAATGTGTGACCTTGGAATGGGCCAGCGTAGTCTATGTGCACCCTGGACCAGGGTGAGTGTGTTTCCTCCCACTTATGGACTGCTGCATGAGGTTGTTCTGGCCGTGTCCTTTGGCATGTGTAACACCCCGCTACCTGTGCTTCTATCTCCTTGTCCAACCCTGGCCACCACAGGTAACTCCTTGCTAGAGCCTTCATTCTTACTATCCCTGGGTGTCCTTCATGTAGTGATTGGAGAACTCTTTCCCTGAGCCTTGTGGGAATTATGACTCTGTTTCCCCACAAAAGGCACCCTTTGTGTGTGGACAGTTCAAACCTTCTTGAGAAGTAAGCAGTGAACTCTTGCCCTGGTGATTTGTCTTGCCACCCACTACTCACCCACGTATGAACCCTGCTCAGAACCTTGTCTTTTGGTGTCTCTGTGGCTATGTCCTTCGCGTTGAGGGGGCATTCTGGCAGTTCTTGGATTGCCAGGATTTGGGCAGCCGGTGCTGGGTCCGGCTCCCTGTCCATTAGGGGCAGTCTGCTGAGACCATCAGCATGCCCCATCTCCTTCCCTGGTCTGTGTATCAATTTACAAGAATATGCAGAGAGAAATATTGACCATCTTAGCATTCTAGGTGACAAAATCTGTGGTGTTTGTTTCTCTGTTGTGAATAGTCCTAATAAAGGTTTATGGTCTGTGAAGATTATGAAATCTCTGCCATACAGGTAATCATGAAATTTCTTTACTCCAGCAACCACTGCCAGTGCCTCCTTGTCTATCTGGGCGTAGTTCCGCTCTGCAGCTGACAGGGTTCTGGAGTAGTAGGCGATGGGAGCCTGAGTTCCATCCTCCTTGAGATGGCTGAGCACTGCTCCAATCCCATAAGGGGATGCATCGCACGCAAGACAGATTGGCTGATCTTCCCTGAAATGGGTGACAGTGGCATCGCTTGCTAACATGTTTTTTAGTGTTTGGAATGCTTTTGCATGTTTGTCAGTCCATTCCCAAGGCGCTTGCTTGTCAAGTAGCCTATGTAGGGGTTCTGCAATTGAGGCTTTGTGAGGCAGGAATGTGTGGTAGAAATTGAGGAGCCCCAAGAATGCCTGCAATTCAGGCTTGTTTTTGGGAGCAGGGGCTTCTTTGATTGCCCTCACCTTTGATGCAGATGGGTGGATGCCTTGAGCATCTATCCTGAACCCCAGGAATTCTGTCTCTGGGACCCCAATCCTGCACTTCTCCCTTTTGAGTTTGAGACCTGCTCCCCTGAACCTCTCAAGGACCGTCCTTAAATGGGTCGCCAGCACGTCCGGGGAGCTGGCTGCGATCAGGATGTCATCAAAATAAGGGCAAACCCCTGGTATTCCCTTAAGCGTCCTTTCCATCACCTCCTGAAATATCCCCGGCGCTACACTAACCCCAAACTGCAACCGGTCTACCCGGAACGCTCCCTTGTGAGTGATGATCGTTTGTGCTCTAGCAGCCCCTGGGTCTACCGGCAATTGCTGATAAGCTTGGGCGAGGTCCAATTTAGCGAACACCGACCCGCCTTGTAGGGACGCTAAGATGCTGCTGACTGCAGGGACCGGATAGGAATGGGCACTTAAAGCTCGATTTATAGTCCCTTTATAATCAGCACAGATACGAATTTCCCCATTTGCTTTAATTGGAGTTACGATGGGAGTTTCCCAATCTGCTCCATCAACTGGTGTTAACACCCCCTGGTCTACCAGCTTATCCAATTCCCGCTCTATCTTTTGCTTTAACGCGAATGGAACATGCCTCGCCTTCATCCTTATGGGTTGTACCTGGGGATCTAGTCTAAATGAGATTGGGGGACCCGTGTACTTTCCCAACTGCCCATCGAACATGTCCGCGAATTCCTCGCAGACTGCTTCTAGGGACAAATGGCTCCGTGTCTGATTAATCCCTGTGATTTTGATGCCCAAGGTGTTAAACCACCCTAACCCCACAAGGCTAGTCCGCTGGCCCTCGACAACCAACACACTTAATTTACCCTTGAATCCCTTGTACTGCACCCACAATAACGCCTCCCCCCGGATTTTGATCGGTGAATTTTGAAAGTCAGAGAGGGTCAGTCTGGATGTCCTCAAGGGAACCCGTTGGCCGCTCCACTTGCAAATGTCTAAAAACGTTCTGGCGGAGATGATGGATACGGCTGACCCTGAGTCCAGCTCCATCAAGCAGGGGACCCCTTGCAGCCTCACCCTCAGTTTTATTTTTCGGGCTAGCGCCGCAGGAGCCCCTGTTTTGAAAACGCCCGGCCGTCCCGACGTGTGACTCACAGTCAGCCCCAGCGACCGCTTCCCAGTACCTGTGGCATACTGGAACTCGGCTTCCACCTCGTGTAGGCTGTCCCGCTGCTTGCTTCTGCAGACCGCCGCAATGTGCCCCGTCTTTCCGCACGACCGACACTTCGCCGACTTGAAACGGCAGGTAGATCGGGGATGCTGTCCTCCGCAGCTTGCACAACGGGTAGACCGGGAGCCGCTCGCGCCGCAGCCGGAGCACTGGGTAGACCGGGGCTGTCCGTAGCCGCTGTTCTGGGTAGACCGGGAGTTGCAGCCGCATTGCTGGGTAGACCGAGGGCGATTCGCGCTGTGGCCATGAGGCTGGGTAGACCGGGGTCCGCTCGTTCCGCATCTGCACTCCTGGTCTCTCTCGCCTGCCGTGGCTGGTCTCGGTTCTTTTCTGTTGTCTCGGTCGGGGTTGAAGGATCGCTGAGGTCGGTTGATGGCATCCACCTCCAGCTCTGCCCCGTCTGCGTCGGTGCCTCTTCTCACCTGGTGGATGGATCCGCCTTCCCTCGTCTCGGGCTCCTCGGCTGCATCCCAGGCTAGGAGTTCGTCTTGGATATCCCTCAGGGTCAGTTTCTGCTTAGCAAAAAGTTTCTGGCGCAGCTTCCTGTCCCTCACCCCACAAACGAGCCGATCCCGCAGCCTAATTTCTAGATTTTCGAAATTGCAGAGGCGAGCTGCCAGCCTCAGAGCTGCCATATACTGTTTGGCAGACTCACCTGGTCGCTGATCCCGTTTTTCAAAACGATACCGCCAGGCGATCTCGGACGTCTCGGGCTTGAAATGTTCAGACAGCTTCGCCAGCAATTCGTTGTAGCCGACGGAGTGGATGTCATCGGGTGCGCAGAGACCGACCGCCAGCTGGTAGGTTTCTGTGCCGCAGCTGCAGAGCAGTACCGCCGCTCTCTGCCGGTCCTCCTTCACCCCGTTCGCCCTCAGGTAGCATTCTATCTGCCCCACGAAGGCTTCCCACTCCTCGGGGCGGCCGCTATTGAAAAGGGGATACTGACCCAGTTGTGTCATCCCGTCGTCTTGGTTGTCCTGCGTCTGGATCCGGGGCTGCCGATTGGATTCCGTCCGTGGCTAGCGTTGTCCAATGCAGGATCCCACCTTCGTCGCCAGTGCAAAGTCGCGTGGTCGCACAGAGAGACGGACACTTGAGCTGGGTAGTATTTCTTTTATTCGGATCAGGAATGAATCTGAGACAAAGGGGTTTACCTGGTGTTTCTTATACCTGCCCAGGTGAATGATGGCCAATAGAATTGAACCTGGGCTTCCCGCCAGTGCATGTGGCCAATAGGTTTAAACCCTGGCTTCCCGCCAGAGCTGACCCTGCCGGGGGCTGTCAAACTTGCTCCGTCCGGCTTTTCCCGCCTCAGCGGTTATCGCCTGGAGCTGTCCAGCCCCCTGCTGCGCTGGCATTTCCTGTGTATGCTAGCAGCATACACTACAGTCTCCTTCATGGTTTGCTTTGGGACCATGTTCTTAATTGCCTGTCTTAGTCTGGAACCCTCAAATCGCTCCCATTCAAGAGGTCCAAAATGGTGGAGGTGGGGAAGCCTAATGCTAGATTGTTTGTTCATTGATTGATGTGCTTACAGAACATATAAGCCATTCCAGTTCATAGACTCCAAGTGGCACACAGTTTCATAAATTCATAATTTGGGATTAAAACAAATAGGTAAATAATCAAATTTAGCATTAAAGCCATATGTGTATTGCAATGATTATATAAATCAACATTTATTACAATAAAGTTATTGTAAGAGAAATAGTCATAACACCCCAGTCTTCAAGGTTTGAGGGGATAATTGAGGTTTTGAAAATCAGGAGGGAACAGACTTTTTGAACATCAACAGGATATAGTTTGGGAGGCAACACACGAGGAGACGGCATTGGTCGCTCTGATGAATGATCTCTGGAGGGCCTGGGACAGGGGCCACTCCTCTGTCCTAGTCTTATTAGACCTCTCGGCGGCTTTCGATACCATCGACCATGGTATCTTGCTGCGGCGCCTCAGGGGATTGGGAGTGGGAGGCACGGTTCTTCGGTGGTTCTCCTCCTTTCTCCTGGGACGCTCGCAGTCGGTGTTGGCAGGGGGACAGAGGTCGACTCCGAGGCCTCTCGTTTGTGGAGTTCCTCAGGGGTCGGTCCTCTCGCCTCTCCTGTTCAACATCTACATGAAACCGCTAGGTGAGATCATTCGTGGTTTTGGAGTAGGATACCATCAGTATGCTGATGACACCCAGCTTTTCATCTCGACTCCAAACTGCATCAGTGATGCCCTCGACGTGATGTCCCGTTGCCTGGAAGCGGTTCGGGAATGGATGGGGAGGAACAGGCTTCAACTCAACCCGGACAAGACTGAATGGCTGTACATACCGGCATGCCAGGATACTCAGAATATTCCATCCCTTAACATCGGGGGTGAGTTATTACCCCCTGTTGATAGGGCCCGCAACCTGGGTGTCCTCCTAGATTCACAGCTATCCTTGGAAGATCACATAGGAGCTGTGACCAGGGGGGCCTTCACTCGGGTTCGCCTGGTGCGCCAACTACGACCCTACCTGGACCTGGATGCCTTACGTACAGTCACCCATGTACTTGTGACCTCTCGCCTTGACTACTGCAATGCTCTCTACATGGGGCTGCCCTTGAGAGCCACTCGGAAGCTTCAGCTGGTGCAGAGTGCAGCTGCACGAACACTTTTGGGGGCTTCCCGATACTCCCATATCACACCTCTCCTCCGTGAGCTGCACTGGCTTCCAGTTTCCTTCCGAGTGAAATTCAAGGTGCTAGTGATGACATACAAAGCCCTACATGGCATGGGTCCAGATTAGCTACGGGAGCACCTACTGCCAGCGTCAACACCCCTCCGTCCTGTGCGCTCCCACAGAGAAGGCCTCCTCAGGGTGCCACCGGTCAGAGAATGCCGGCTGGTGGCCCCCAGGGGGAGAGCATTCTCAGTGGGTGCGCCAACCCTCTGGAACTGCTTGCCTGCCGAAATCTGGATGGCCCCCGACCTTCGCACCTTCCGGCGTGACTTAAAAACCTACCTGTTCCAGCAAGCCGGCCTGGCCTGATAGATTTTGGGGTTTCATTTGTTTTTACTATTGTTTTACTGTATACTTACCTTGCTCTGTACACCGCCCTGAGTCCCTCGGGAGAAGGGCGGTATATAAAAACAAACAAATAAATAAATAAATAAAAATAAATAAATAAAATAAATAAATGTTTCCAGGGCCTTATGTGTGCAATCACTAATTAGAGGATAGAGAGAGCCTATTCTCCATGTATTGTCAGGAGGTGTGTGTGTGTGTGTGTGTGTGTAAAGATGTCTAAAATTAAACTGTATATTATAAGCAATATCCAAATGACTTGATAAATATATCCTCACCATGTCAGATCTCTCTTTAAGTGTAAATTTATGAGAGATAATTTGATAAAAAAATTCAATGTTTAAGAAATGCTTACAAGTGATTCATTCTTGAACAATACGGTAAAACAATATTCATGCAGTTATTCAGAGTCAGTTCCCAAGATTACAATAACCTAATTGATTTTTGCAGTCTAGTTATGTTGAAATGGAAAACCACTACAAGCAGAATACAGTAATTTCATAAAAGAATTGCAGGAAGCACTTGCTATGCAATGTAACGTTTGTTCAATAGTTAGAATAAGAAGGAAAATAATTGCACTGGGTTAACAATCATCATGAGGTATTACATAGGACTCTATGTTATGCTTCCCAAATCTTATCCTAATGCCTTTTGAGTTGTTCAGCTAATCATTGTTAATCCTGGAAACAAATTATTTTTTTATTTTATTTGTTATCAACTTTAGAAACTGCCTGTCTCCCTCACAGATGGATTCTGGATGATGTTCACATAAATTTCTAGTAATAAATTTCAGACTTCTGTTTAAATACATTTAAGGGAGAGAGTGGTCATATATTCCAGCCCCTCCTTTTATGGTCCTGAAAGAATCTTCTTGAGTATAAACTGTACACACTGCTTATATATGATAGGTCATCCTGATCTTCAAGCTATATCATTAAGAATCCAGAATCTATTATGTTTGTGGCTGTTTCAGATAATACAGTTATGAGCAGTGGGGCTAGAAAATTCAATACTAGTTCTCTGGTTGTTCAAATGAAAAGTTTGAACAAGAATTACATATTAGATGATAAAAACATACAACACTCGTATAGAGACTAAGGAAAATAACCCTGTCAGAAATATGTAAGAACTAGGAGAGGAGGCTGAACATTTTAAAATCATGAGGTAATAATAATAATAATAATAATAATAATAATAATAATAATAATAATAATAATAATGATGATGATGATGATGATGATGATGATGATGATGATGATGATGGTGATAGAAGGGACCTTGGAGGTAAACATGCTGCCTTGATTTACTGTCATATAAACATGGGGAGGTGGTACAGCATAATCAGATTTGCAAGCATTCATTATTATACCTTATCTCAATAAAAGTAATTTTAATCTTCTTTTGTAGTTGATTTTCTCGTTTGGTCTACCTGGTAGGGCTAATACCTACTGAAGTTGGTAGGCACTGGTCATTCTAGCTGGAATGTTGGAAGCAGTTCATTAGCTTTTTCATACTTTGATACAAATATCTTTAGTGAGTCAACAACAAAGAAAATGGAGAACACCATGAAATGCCATCAATTGTAAATTAAATAAAACTAAGACTGAGACTCAGAGTGTTGATTATATAGCCCTGCTGACTAAGCCATGATGTCCCAAACCCATCACCAGACTGCTCTATTTTCTGGAGTATTTTCCCTGGTTCAACTTGCACGTCTCTACAATGTTTAATGCCTTGGTCTTGCTGGGCTAGATCCTCAGGGCCTATAAAAGATAGTTGTAAGCTGCAGAAAATATCTTGGAGAGCTCAATCAACGGGCATTTTCAGCAAATGGAAAGGTCACCAAAATGACAAAATCATGTGACATTACCATACATGTTATGTCTTTTATGTAATTCAGTTGATATTCAAATACAAAAGGGACAGAATCTGGAATGTGAGACCTGTTTCATCATTTGCTCCTCTACTCCCAAGTCCCATGTGTCCCAGAGGCTACAAGTTGGGGGCACTAATCTAGCCTAAGGTTGGAAGTGACTTATCAAGGTCTTTGAAAGAAATAGTTTATATTCAGTTATGTTGATTAAAGATACAAATCTTAACTTCCTGTCATGCAAAATTACTGCAGAATGCAATTCTCTCCCCCCCAAACATTTTTTTCATGGTAAGTTATCATGTGATTGAACAATTGCAACCCACTTTATGTAAGAAAATTCTATCTTTGAAGACAAATCAGAAGCCTCATCTGGTCCAGAATAGATCAACCAGACTGCTGGCAGAACAACCCCATCAGTGCAAAATAACACCTCTGCCAATCTGGTATCAGTAAGCTTCCAGATTAAGTGCTGTTATCAAGCTCATAAAGTGCAGCTGGGAGACACATCAAACACTACATTGCCAAAATCAAATCTGCCTATCTGGAGATTTTTCTGGATACAATCTATTGAGAATTCTTCACCTTTGCTATCAGTGCATGCTGGGTAGATGAAGCATCAGACCTTTTTAATGGTAGCCCCCATTCTCTGGAACATGTTTCCCCTATAAGCATATTTGTCCTCCTCTTTGCTTG
Organism: Vipera berus; assembly: GCF_964194415.1. Classification (NCBI taxonomy): domain Eukaryota; kingdom Metazoa; phylum Chordata; class Lepidosauria; order Squamata; family Viperidae; genus Vipera; species Vipera berus. The sequence goes on from NC_138206.1 coordinate 95,058,029, forward strand.
AATTATGCAAAGCAAAAAACCCAGTAGTTTTACCCTGTGACTTTGGTTTTAAAGAGGTTCATCTTGGTATGTCTTTTATTTATGCTTTGTTTTTCATTACTAACTGGGCCACAGTACACATCTTGTAATTTTAAAAACAGTGCAGGCTAAACCACCGAACCATGATTCCTGAACAAGGATTAGTCATCTTGACCATGATAGCATCTAATTCAGTGCAAAGGTTGTACAGTAATAAATTCCCAGTCATAAAGCTTTTCCACATAACAGGGTGTTATTTTGCATTTATTTTCTAGATGTTTACAATATGTTTCATGTTTAAAGTCTCAGGAGCAGTGTGGGTGAAAATTGCTACAAATAGGGCAAAATATTCAATAAGAGTATGCATTTTCACCCTCCAGTGGATTTAGTCTAAATGTTGCAATGCTGTTTGCTGAAATTTCCATGGCATTTGCAGTTTTATTTTCCTCTGTGTAGTTTGGAGAACTGATTAATAATAGAAGTTGGAAAGTTCCTACTTTTGAGCCTCAGAACTGTAATATAAAAATAATCACCTACCTCACATTCTAAAATTATTCACACTTCAAATGCAAAGCTAGTGAAGACTTGTTTTTTATTATTTACCCAATTTATAGGCCACCAATTGTGTTATAATTCATCCATGGTTCTTTTATAGTAAATAATGCCAATAATTATCTACAATAAATAGAAACTTTAAAACCTCCATGATAAAAATAAAAAAAATCACAATAATCATGATTACATTCTAGTTCTGCCATCATATTAAACTAATATACTATAACCATCGTATAACAGTACCCATTGCATCATTCAGTAATAGATAATGTAAGTAAGCAAGTAAGTAAGATAATGCTCAATTTCCAAAGGCCCTCTTGAACAATTGTTTTGAGAAGGCCATCAAGATTGTGGATAATGTTATATTTACAAAGAGATAGTTCTGTATAGGATGGAATAATGTAAAACAAAAACTGATATTCCACTGTTCAATGCTTTGTTGAATTATGTTGTGGCACTGATGTGGGAAATAGTATTGAGGCTATGTCGTATGTGTTGAAAGATCACCAATTGGTAAAATATTGCTCTATTTCCTTTCTCTGAAGTCCGAAAGTGAACTCTTTGAATGAACCCCTTTTTTCAATACGATTGTCTCATCTCTTATCTGTAGTTCCTTTTGTAATATAATTTTCTTCCCAGCTTAGTTACAGTTGTTGGAAACTTCAAATCCTTTAGTGTCACCAAAGGAACAATTGTATCTACTCTTCTATGTCTTGCCTGACTAATACTTGACTGACATTGTTTGACAGTGGAACTAATTATCTAGAGAAGAGATGGATTCCCCTTTATTGGACAGCCATCACTTGTAATGCTTAAATTTGGAATGAGATCTTCCAAGTCTGTGCTTCTATGCTATAGACATAACAATGTTTTCTATTTCTAGACAAGGGTATTGAATTTTAGAAAGACCACTTTGCTAACTGTTTTGCCACGTATCCATGCAAAATATACTCATGGACAATATCTTTCATGATACATTCATCTTCTTGATAATAGTCAATAGTCCATCCTTGTCATCTTTATTATACTGGGGGAAGTGAAGCCCCTTTGCTTAGATTTTTCTTTTCTGCAAATATATATTCACTATGTCTGAGAATGATGTTAAAACTAAGGATAATAAAACTAGTGAGTTGAAAAGAGAATTTAAAATTTTAAACAGCTTTAGAATTTAAAGCTAGTTAGACTACAATGGAGACCATGATTCATATCACCATGATATGAATCATGATGATGGGAAAAGACAAGACACACTAAACTACACAGTAGCTATTCCAGGTTAGACTAAGATGTTATGAAAATCTGAGTCATGTGGTGAACTTAAGTCTAAGTGTCTTGTGCAAACTCAGAAATTTAGGTTAATGTTTTAAAAAGACTAAGTTAACCATGAGCAAGCTGTATTTCAGCTTAAATTTCCTTTTTACATATTATTGAATGGAAACCATCATAGATGCATCATCTGAAGGCTGACAGCAGATCAAGCTAAATAAAGAAGATGAAAGAAATTTGCCAGAAACAGAATGTTAAAAATCAACCTTACAAAGAAAAAGGGTCATATATATGAGAGAGCAAGCAAATGCAGAAGGTGGAAGTATAAAGAACATTAACTTGTTATTCCTTTAGTCAGGTCAGAATTTGCTTGCCAAGGACAAAATCTGATACTTTTTTTTCTGTTATGTCCCTCAAGAAGAAATACCTTCATGTCTGTCTTGACCTTCTTGATTTCCCCATAGTTCATGTCCCTTTTTTGGAGTTCCTGCATGTTCTCTGTCTCATAACTGACCCAGCAGTTCTATGAAATGTAATTTGTGCTTTGGGAAGTCATCCTTTCTGTCTAAGATCTCTGTACACAATTGCTTAGTCACTGCTCTTTTTGTCTTGGTTTTGCCTTTGCTTTATCTTCTGCAGTGTCTCTTTCATAACATATGTTTTAGTACTTTCAATAAGACCTCATTTTTTAAAAAAAATCTGCATATCATTCTTCTATAATTATATACTTGGTAAGGATGAGCCAAAGCTTCAATACTTTACAGAAAGAATCAAATAATAATTTGCATCATAAGGTTCCAATAAACAGAATATATTTTTATTAATTCTGTTTTGTTAATTTAGATTGCATTTAACACTTCTGAGGTTTTAAAATTGATAATTATGTATAGTTTAATAGCTGATTATTAAAAATTAAACTGCCAGCTACTGCAGTCTGAAAGTAGTTTACAACAAAAGCATACAATCAGAATTAATACAAGATTAAAATATTAATTCAAATCCAATTAAATCAGTAATTAAAACCTTAAAATGTGTTTTTAAGGTTTTTTTAATTTAAACTGAGGAATTTCAGTCCCCTCAATTCAACAGGAGGTGCATTCCATAGACCAAGGTAGGTACAAACAAGGTTAAACTGAATATGTACTGTAGATTAATACCAGAGGAGCCCATAGCATGTTTAGATACACCTCATCTCAAAGAAGAAAGAAGAGAAACATTAGGGGGGAAAAAAACAATCCCTCCATTAATCTACATCCAATCTACATGGAGGTATTTACAAATTTAGATCTCACCTTGGGAAGGAGAAATAGATCAATGAAGCATTGAAGCAGGAGAAGAAAAGGAAGGAAAGATAACTTGATTCTGGGAATGTGGAAGCCATAAGCAAAATTCAAAGCAACTTCACCTTGATTTTGTTTGGTGTAAAATGGAACAATGAACAACTTTCTGTAATAAAGAGCATTCCTGGAATCCCTGCCCTATCTGGTTTTTTGACCTTGCCTACCTTGAAGAGTGATAATAAGTCTTTCTAAAAAAAAATAAGCAGCGTTATATATTTCACTCAGAAACAAGATTGTCTGACAGTCTAATGCTTTCAGCTCAACTGGAGTAATCTTGTCTCCTTGAATTTTTCTAAATAGCAACTGATTGCTGAATTATGTACCTGTTGAGGTATCCAGACTAGATAAAAAAAGCACCAAAAGTACATTTCAGAGAATAGTAGGGAGGACACCATTGTAAGGTTGTTTTCTTCCAAAAAGATATTGGGATATATGAGTTAGAGGTAGTACATCTGTTCAAAAAAGGAAAAAAAATCCAACCTGCCCTGGCTATCCTAGATAATTATTGGTTCCTGGTAGGATTTTGAGGCAGTATTTGGACTGCAAGTGCAACTGCAGAGGAACCTGGATTTTCTCACATAAATTCTAGTTAAATTCAAGCCTGGGAATACACCACTTTCAAATTATAACCTATCCTTGTTCTTAACTTGGCATGGATTATATCTCAAAAGAACAAAGCATTATTTCATAATATTAAAACATTTCTGAATTTAGCTTTAATATGCCAGATACATCTATCTGAAACTCTGCTGTTCTGTGGACTTACTTTAAATGATTTGTAAAAACTCTTGATTCACACTGTAAAGGTTTTTGCTGCCAAAGTTAATGGCAACTTGGAGATTTAGCAGCTTCCTCTCATTGAAATGCTCTGATTTTGTTTTATTTTTGCCTACGACCAGACCAATGCATATAACATGAAGTAGGGACATGAAAAGAGAATGGTGATAGCATTTTTTTCTCATGTAAGAGATGGTAATTACTGCACAACCGTTAGTAATTGAAGGTATGTCAATAATTAAACAATGTTCTTTGCTTCAATATTGAGTGGCACAGAAATGATCAACAGTCTTCAAATTGCTTTTGAGGAATTCAGCAGTGGAAACAATGGAAATGTGAAAGTTTTCTCAGTAAAAAGTAGACCTAAAATGGCAATTATAAATGTTGATGTCATATTCCACTGCCCATTCAAGTCCTCTGTGTTACATATATTTGGTGTCAGTGTTAATCTGTTGTTTGTCTGGATGGAACGTTTTGGTGTAAGCCATCCAAGGCTTTATCTCTCATTTCAGGTTCATTTTATATCAGTTCTGTAAAATCAGTATCACTAAATTATTAGAATCATGACTAGACATCACAAAAGATCTATGTATTATATAGTTTGTTCTATCCAGAAGCAACTAAGGAAACCTATAAGAAGCTCTTCTCTTTTTATAGTAATAAATCAGTGAAGTAAATGTAGATGAGAGATTGACAGGCCCTAAAATTATCCTTGAAAATGTTCATGGCTGAAGAAGATTTGAATCCAGCTGTTAGGCAATTGTAGGTAATCTTGAGATTCTCATAGTAACACTTATTTTTCTTTCTTCAGTTTGCTTAGCTCCATACTATTTCACAATCTTATTCTGAAAGTAATTTGAGAAAGAAAAGTACATTCATAAAATTATATTTAAATGCACAGTTCTTTGAATGTTTATTATTTTATACCTTGTTGGGTAAAATCTTCATTATCATTGTAAATTATGAAAGTATATGGTCATTATGAAAGAACCTTGGCTTATTCTATCCACATTTCAGATCTGCATACATTGGTCTTTAAAAAAACAAAAAACAAAAAGATAATTTAAAAGATAAGCAAATTGGTTCTGTCATCTTGCATTTTTGTGTAAAATCAAAATTCTGGTTGGTTAGTTCCCCCCGCCCTTTTGTTATAACTTCCGACTAAGAGGAGGGAAAAAAAAGTTTATTTTCTTTCTACCTTTTGCAAAACTCAAGAGGCAGCCAAAAAACCCTATAGCTATAAATTTATCTGTTCAACGCCTATAAAAATCCTATTAAAATACAGAGTAGAAAAAAATAAGAGATCCCCAGAGGAAACCAAGGATTATTTCTACAGTCTGTACTGTATTTTAAAAAAAGACATTTCTTTAAGCTGCATAGATATTAACAATTAGATGCTTCTGACTGGGATTGTTTTTTTTAACTGAACTCAGAATCAGCTGTGGACAAGAGCTGTCTTTATATTTTGGCTAAGAGTAATTAATTTTACTTTGTCTGTATTGGCTGGGGATCATTCTTTCCATGAGGCACCTGAGAAGTGAATATGTTCTGTGTAACTTCTCTAATTAATTAAAATGGCTTTCCATTGGGGTTCATTCATTTCCTGTTGAGTTATATATTTTATTCCATTAGCATTTATTTTGAGTGTTAAAGAAGGATTAATTGCTAGGAGGAAAATAACAATGACCAGATTCTCATTAGAATGTAGTAATGGAATAGTTTCTCCTTATAGAAAAAGTTCAAATATATTTTGGTAGATTTGTAACAAATTAATTCTCTCAGAGAAATTGCCCAGTAAAGAATTGCTATTTTTGTAAAAGTCTATGCATATTCTCTAAATGTATATAGTCAGTTTGGCCTAGTGGTTAAGGCACCAGTCTAGAAACGGGGAAATCATGAGTTCTAGTACCACATTAGCCATGGAAACCAATTGGGTGGCTTTGAGCCAGTCACTCTCTGTCAGCCCAATTCATCTCCAAGTTGTGGGGAAAATAGGAAGAAGGAGTATTAAGTATGTTTGCTGCCTAGAGGTATTCATAAAAATAATAAAAGTGGAATATAAATAAATACTTGTCTTCATCAGTTCCTAACAGTTCCTTTTCAATCTCTGGAATTGTATATTGGAATATAAGGGAAGAAGAAGAAAAAAAGACATTAAACTTCAGATCTGTCATGCTACAAGTTACTCCATGTCAGCTGCAATATAATCAGTATATATATAGAATAGAGCTCAAAAGGCTCTATCAAATTACACTGTGAAATGTTCTCGAAAAAAACACTCCATCCTATGAAAACCCTTTATCTCTCTATTTTTGAGGTGCGCAAGGTCTGAATAGCCTGATTTCTTATAATAACTAAATTTGTGCAGAATATTACATTAAAAATGCAATCATCAAGTTACCTTGCAATTGGGGTAATGTTTTGTATTTCAACAAGGCAAATTGAGAAGCTTTTACTAAAATCCTATTTAGAATAACTTTATTGTCACTTTGAATGTACACTAATCAGCATACATTAAAAGGAAATTTCATTGCATACAGCTCTCAAAGGGTCACAACCACCAATATACACTACATAAATATGACAAAAATAAATAAATAAATACAGAATTATGCCTATACCCACATATATTATATGACACAGAGAAACAACAGTCTAGTTCAGGTTCTGTATGCATGTGCATGATGAGAAAAACGAATCTTGCGAGTTATATTTATTGCTCAATAAATGTAACCATAAAGGGTTGTTCATAAAAGTTTTAGTATGTGACATTTGTTTATTGTTTTTTTTTAAATCCTTAAACTAACAACAACAAAAAAGGCCAAATTGGGCTCAGAATACATTATGTTAACTTTTACCAAGCTGCAGCCCTCCATATGTGTTGGACAATAGCTTTCAAAATTCTCAGGACCATTGACATGGTGTCTAAGTGTTGTACACCACATCTAGAAGGAAGGAAGATTAGGTGGATATTATTATGATTATTATTATGTTTCATTACACAACCAGATGTTCAGAAGGGATTTGGCATTTTTATCTATCTATAAATATTTGATAGTGTTAGAGGTATTGTCCCTGTTCCAAGTAAATCCGCCTTTTGCAATTGACTGATGGTGATGCTCCAGTTGTTTGGAAATTACACAAAGGCACCTATTGCTATTGGTACAACTTTTGCTTTCTTTTGCTACAATTATTCCATTCTATTTGCAGGTCTTTGTATTTTGTTATCTTCCCCAGTTCTTTTTCTTCTATTTTGCTGTTGTTGTTGTTGTTATTATTATTATTATTATTATTATTATTATTATTATTATTATTATTATTATTATTATTATCCTTTTGATATAGCAATTTGTCATATCATAGAAACAAAAAGGCAATGCTTTCTAAGAAAGACATTTATGTGTGTGTGTGTGTGTGTGTGTGTGTATACATACCACCAATATTGAGAGATTTATTTAATATATCTCTTCCCCACCCCGCTCTGTATGAAAGATTTGCAAAAAAAAATGGCCATACTTACTTTTTTCCTTCTGGTACAATCAGGTAGAACTAGAGCAGATGGTGGTGAAGTTGAGGTACTGCAGGACCCCATAAAAATATTCACCCTGTGGATGGATACCTGCACAGGAGGCATTTTCTTCATGTGAAGCAAATGGCTTCTTTGCTTTTTTTTCTCTTTGAAACTGCAGGATTTCTGCAGAAAAACAGTCAAGTAAGATTTTATCCATTCCTCTCTTTTTCCCTTATTTTCTTTGGCTACTAGTACAACTGCGTTCATATTTTTCTTTCTTTTCTTTCTTTTTTTAATTAGAGCCAATTATGTGACTGCCTATGCACATCTGACAGGCCATCAAACTGTAATTGCCTCACAAATCTTCTTGTAAAAAAATGTAACTTAGAGCTACTAATCAGACCCTCTTCTAAAGCTATTTGTGAATAATACATGATAAAAATATTATTTAATGGCAAAGTACAAAGAAGCATAAAGCAGGATGTAAATGTATGCAATAGATTTAAAATAAATGAACAAAGCTATTTTTCCCTAGCTTTCACTTTTACAAAAATATGTGTTAAATTTTCAGTTTGTTTCCCTTTCTATTGCAAATGGTTTTAATCAGAACTCAGGGCTCTGGATTCTATATAATCTGATCATTATTCTATGACAGTATATAAGGGCTTCTGTTCTATATCTCATAAATACCTTAAAAGAGCATTGGGTTAATTTTCAGGAGTCCTATAGTTCTAGTCAATTTCAAGTAAGTTAAGAGAACAAGTATTCAAGGAGTTTTAATGTTTGTAACAACCTTACACATACATACATACACACACAAACTTTTTTAAATGCCTGACAGTGCTTTGATTCAGTCATTATTATCCTTTAGAAAATGTTACCATTAAAAATTAGGATCCAATAGTTTTCAGGTATCACACATCAGCAAAACAATAAAGGACATCATGACACAATGGAGTCTTCCAGAAGAGAGTGGTAGAAAACGACAACTTCCATGCATAACTGTATAACTGCTTATCATTGCATGACTATCTCCCAGAAGGTTCTGAGTTCACTTCTCAATCAAACTGGAAGTAGACATTGTGAGATTCATATGACTGTTTCATAAAACCACAATTCCCACATTTCATTCTCTGCTAACATCTGCTAATCCAGACCATATGCCATGATGTCACTGTGTGTCAAGTTTCTCCACCCACATGAAACCATAAAAGTCAGGCTATAATGGCATTAGATGAAGGTTTTGTATTTCAAAAAATTGCAACAGGCTGATAAGAGAGGACTAATAGTCATACTTATTTGATGCATTTTAATTTCAGTTTGAAATGCCATCTTAAACTGTGAGTTTTAATACAATGTAAAGTTGAAGAGTTGAAGATGGATATAGTAATGACTGTACTATGTCCTCATTTTGAAACAGCACATGGGTCATTTGTGTTTCTCAACTCTGCAAAAGTACTTCTAGTTAACTTGAAGTAAGCTTCATTGAAACCCTTCTTTCTAAATAAATGCATGTAGGGTTGCACTTTTAAAAATATACAATGCTTCCCATCTTCTTTTAGTATTTATAGGGATTCATCTATCCTTCTTCTTTTAGTATTTATAGGGGTGGCCAAATAAAGTAAACTGAAATATAAACATGTAAATTAAAACAAAAAGATATTCTTCAATTGATAAAATAATCAAATTCAGAGCAGATTGGAAGCAGCCTAAAAATATAAACTCCTCTGTACAAGAAAGAATGTTGTATCTTGAGATTTAACAGGAGCTAGCTGTATCTTGTTTTTAAATATAGGCCAGCACAGAGCAACAATTGTTTATTAAAAATGACGTTGTTAATATTGAACACCACAGCTAAATGCAGCAAAGGAATGGTCATTAGCTGGTTGTGCAGGATGCACTGCTACAGGGTTTAAGTTACATTCAAATATTTGAGCATAAATCAGAAGATGTTCAGGGCCAGCTGTGTAATTTTGGGAATTGAGGTCCCAAGACATTTGGAAACAAATTGCGTAGGTGAGACTGAATGTAACTATGAGTATAACACATCCCTAGGTATGCACTTCATCGGTTTACAGAATATGCTGCATTTAGTCTAGAAAGTACAAAATTATAATAAATCAATCAGTCAATCAAAATTTATCTATCTATCTATCTATCTATCTATCTATCTATCTATCTATCTATCTATCTATCTATCTAAGAACTTAGGATAAAGGTCCAGATACCACTTTAAAAAATGAGGAGGAAAGCCATGCAATGATGGCTTACCAGGTTTTAAAATAAATGAAATAATACTGTAATATTACTATCCAAAAAAATATAACATCATTAGGTCCAGATTCTAAAAATAAACACTGTGATAAAGATTTATCAGCAGCTTAATTCATAAGCAGTTATGATAACCGCCCTGAGTCCTCAGGGAAAGGGCGGTATATAAATGTAATAAAATAAAATAAATGTAATAAAATAAATATGGAATATATGAAAACTCCTTCCCGATCAGTCTTCAATGTATGTTGTTACTGTCCATAGATAAGTTTCTGTTTTGGAGCAATATGGAAAAGTTGATGCACACTGCATCTCATCCTTTTTACCCAATAGGTCAAATGTTTAATAAGTCCACTTTAAAACATTACTTTCCATTTTGTATCCTGGAGAAAGTATGACATCAGATTTCATGGTTTTATCCTATTCTACTACGTGTTCTTTGGTTGCCTTAGAAACGTGGTTGCTATGGATTACACAGTGGGAGTTGTAAGGGTCAGCAAAGATCAGAGCCTGCCATTCTTCATTCAAAGGCAATTGTCCCTGAAAAATGTAACTTACTTCAATATTTAAGAGCCCAGCACTGATATTAAGCCAAAATGAAACTTCTGTTAAAACCCCATAATTAACCTTGTCTTCAACTCGAGGTTATACATTAATAGCAATTTCATAAAGTGGACATTCCTCTGTCTTTCATTCAGGAAAACTAAGATAGGCTTTAAATAACATGTCTCTGGGAAAAAATACATGGATAATTGTTGCCACTTACTTTATGTCATTATCTAAGCCCTGGAGACCTCACATTCCCAGCTCTGCTCTCTGAGGTAATTGCATACATCTTGGGAATGTGTGAAATAGTGTTAATATTCAGCACACCGGCCTTTTTCAAAGGAACCTCAGCCCACAGTGCTGGTCTGTGCTGTTGGATTTTTGCTGGCTTTGTTTTGGGTGCAGCACCAACTGCTTAAGAAAAGACCACATTTCTCACTGTGCTGCAGCCCAAGATGGATCTCACAACTTTTAATGCTTTCCTTATTTTATTTAGGCTAAAGGATTTACTTGTTTTAAAAACATGTTGCATGTACAGTGAAAATAAAATCAGCATATAAATATAGGTAGATTTTTACATCAAATTACATTGTTTTCACATGTTTTGACTGATTTGTAAAAAAAAGTGTCTGGTCATGTGAAATATATGGGATTGGATGACAATTATGAAATCAGAGCAAAATTAAAAGGGAGATTTTATAACAACAGTGTTCTTTTATGCTGGTTATCCAGAGTAGACATAAACAATGTGCCAGCATGCAAGTAAATTAAATAACAATGAACTTCCTTTAATTTAATTATATTCATCCAAACTACATTATACTATCTTTCTCTTCAATTGTAGCATTTATGACAGCCATATGCAAGATTACCACATCTGAAAAGGTTTTACTGGTCTATAAAGATGGAGCATCTGTTTACAAAGTTAAGTGGAGCTAATGTAAATCTTTTATGTTGTTGAGAGCCACAGTGTTCTGCAACAGCAACCAAATGTATTCTAAAAGGTTCTGAACATCTGGACTAAAGAATGTGCTTTAACAAGACTTTCTTCTTATATGCTCGATTTCTATATCAAATTGAAGAGCCAGACTTCTGCTTCAGTAAAGTTTTACATACTGGATTACTTATATTAAATAATCATCAAGCAAGCAAACTTCATGGTTTCCTGACCCTTCCATTCCAAATTTTGCTGCAATTCCACTATCTCTATCCTTTCCAATCCATATAATCAGGGATACCTTTTTTTGTTCATATTTGGCTGTCTATGATAGAATGACAGGGTGTTATGGAACATTATCTGAAAAAGAGCAGGATGATAAGAAATTATGAAATATAAACAGACAATTTAAATAGCAACTCTTGGTAAATCTTTGTACTAATTTGAATTCTTAAATAGAACCATGCTGGACATCTTTGGTCACCACAGTGTAAAAAAGACTCTAGAAAGAGTGCAGAGAAGAACAACAAAGATGATCAGGGGACTGGAGGCTAAAACATATAAGGAATGGTTGCTGGAATTGGGTATGTCTAGTTTACTGAAGAGAAGGACGAGAGGGGACATGATAGCAGTGTTCCAATATCTCAGGTGCTGCCACAAAGAAGAGGAAGTCAAACTATTCTCCAAGGCACCTGAAGGCAGGACAAGAAGCAACGGATGGAAACTAACCAAAGGGAGAAGCAACCTAGAAGTAAAGAGAAACTTCCTGACAGTTAGAACAACTAACCAGTGGAACAACCTGCCTCCAGAAGCTGTGAATGCTCCAACACTGGAAGTTTTTAAGAAGAGACTGGACAGCCATTTGTCTGAAATGGTATAGGCTTTCCTACCTGAGCAGGGATTTGGACTAGATGACCTCCAAGGTCCCTTCCATCATCATCATCATCATCATCATCATCATCATCATCATCATCATCATCATTATATTTTATTCATTAAACATGAATCTCAATCAACTGAACATTCAAATTGATTGGCGCTGATGGTTGGCACGGGTTGCTGCCAGCATCCTAGGTATCAACCAGGTACCTCCTTAAAATGTAAGATGTTCTGAGTAGCACAGTTTTGTGTAGCACTGCTGGAGTTATTGCAGGAAGCTGCAGTTTCTTGATGTATTTTGCAAAGTTTTTGGACATAGTTCCCAGTGCCCTGATGACAATGGGTATCACTGTTACACGTTTCATCCATAATCACACAGTTTCAATGGCCAGGTCGCGATATTTTGTAATTTTTTCCAGTTCTTTTTCTTTGACTCTGGCATCTCCTGGTACAGCGATATCAATCAGCTGTACGCTTCGGTTCTCTACAACTGCAATATCTGGCATGTTGTGTTCCAAGTGGCGATCTGTCTGTATTTGAAAGTCACACAAGATCTTCACCTTATTATTCTCAACAACTTTTTTCCACCCTATGTTCCCACAACTTTTCAGACACAGGATTGTTGTTGTTATTGTTATTATTTATAAACTATTAAAAGTTTTATGTCTGTTTAATTGTTTATAATCTTCAGTTGAGTAAAATGATGCATCATAAGGGCAACAATTTTTGAATCAATGTACTTCCAATGGATTAACTTACAACATGCATTCAAAATTTGAGCTCCCATTACTCCTGTGGGATTGAAATTTGGCAAGGTTTTGGCCACTTCAGAGCTGCCATGCTACTGTACTGCTACATTGCTGTGGTCAGCCACATGCAGGTGATCATCATTTCCAACACTCCCTGCCAGCTTCCTACAAAGAAAGTCAGTGGGGAAGCCAGCAGGAAGTTAATGTCACTCCTACTCCCACTGCGTTTTTGCCCACTTGTAAAGTAAGAAAATGTTTAGGTAAGGAAATATTTCTGAAAAGATGACCCACTGTGTCATGGAGAGCAATACTTTCTAGAATGTGATGAGTCATTATTTTTTCTGAGGCTAAAAGCCACTTGTTTAAACAACTGTTGTGTTAAGATGGCAAAATCTTACAGTAATTGACTTCTTTCATTAAAAGAGTCAGTTTGGTTTAGTGGTTATGGCATCAGGCTAGTATCCAGAAAACCATGAGTTCTAGTACCACTTTAGGCCTGAAAAGTCAGCTGGGTGACTTTGGGGAAGTGACTCTCTCTAAGCCCATCCCTCTTCATAGGGTTGTTGTTGGGAAAGTAGAAAGAAAGAGAAGTATTGAATATGTTTGCTTCCTTGAGTTATTTGAAAAACTAATAAAGGGCAAATAAATAAATTAAATTAACTTACAGTGATAACAGTAGTTTTGATTTTTCTGGTTTATTTTGGAATTTACTATTAAAGCATATTAAAAAGTTATCCTAAATTAATTAGTGCCTCTACTAGTGAGTGACTTTTTTCTTTTCCTCTCTCAATCTCTCTCTCTCTCTCTCTCTCTCTCTCTCTCTCTCTCTCTCTCTCTCTCTCTCTCTCTCTCTTTCTCTCTCTCTCTCTCTCTCTCATTCTCTCTCTCCCTCCTCACACACATTTATCTTATGAATGGGTAGAGTTATCTACAGATGGTTGTCTTTTGCTGTATAGAAATAATAGTAACATCTTCTTCCTAAAATTCTTGATTCACTAAAATAATTTTAATGGCATAAATCTCCAATAATTACATGTAGTTAACAATATTTATAATTGTGCTGTTTTTCTTGAATTATATACCAGTATGCACTCAAACAAATTGTCCTTGGAAACTACTTTTACAATTTCAATAAAAATTATTAATATTTAAATAACTAGTTGTTAGCTGAATATTCATTTTCACTCAATATGTTTGTTTTCACACACTTGGTTGCATCTCCATACAATTATCCCAGGAATAAGAGTTTCTAAAGATACTTCATAAAAGGTCCATTGCATGAAAGTAACCTGTATATCAAGGGCTCAAAGAACAGCTCAAAGAACAGTTTATATGAGACACAATTATTGTCAATTATCAACTGCCCTGGCAGAGTCCTATTATACCTATTATACTTAAAGTTGATGGCTGAACAAGGCTTCCATAGAATAGTCATGCACTCAGACTCTCCTGCCGATGTGCTCAGCTGCATTATTGTACAGACTGTTCCAGTAATCTGAAATATATTGATTTGAGGAGAGATAGGATAGGAGGAAACTCAGAATTTCACAAGGGACATTCCAAAGAAATAATATAATAAACTGCAAATCAGCTTTAGTTCAATGAGAGATCACTGTTTTTTTGCACAGAATGTTCTAGATACAATACTTGGTACCTTTGGATAAAATTAAATAAGGACTCCTTCCTGAAACTTTAGACACGTACAGGGAGTACTCAACTTATGACCACAACTGAGCATCAAATTTCTGTTTCTAAGTGAGACATTTGTTAAGTTTGTGAGTTTGGGCCCATTTTATGAACTTTCTTGCCACAGTTGTTAAGTGAATCACTGAAGTTGTTAAGTTAGTAACTCAGTTGTTAAGAGAATCTGGTTTCCAGATTTCCCTTGTTTGTCAGAAGGTTGCAAAAGTGATTGTATGACTCCAAGTCGCTGCAACTGTTATAAATATGAGTCATTTGCCAATTGCTCAAATTTTGATAATGTGACCATGGGGATGTTGCAACTGTTGTAACTGTGAAAAATGGTCATGTCACTTTTTTCAGTGATATAACTTTGAATGGTCACTAAATGAACTGTTGTAAGTCGAGGACTCCCTGTATCATTATCTTATTGGTGTGATATTGCTTCTGATGTTATTAATTTTTCAGGAAAACCTATGTAGAAATCCTAAAGAGCTTTCTTTGGATTTGAGTTACCTTATGCTGTGTTATTCTTGCAACTGAGTATTTGTTGTAGTGATAAATTAGACGTCACTGTATCAATTGACAATGAAAACATGTAGGAGGAGCATCAAAACATGCATTAGGTGAAGACTACCAATCTAATTTAGAAGTACAAAATATCCTTCTGATATATACTTAATGTCATGTTGAATGATTTTGTCTGCTGATCAATAGCTTTGGTCTTCATTCAGATGAAAAGAAAAGGTTACAATTTAGTTCTTTTGTTTGATTTTCATTCATACTTCCTGATGAGATGAGGTAAGTCATAAAGGCATTGGATAAGTACAGGTAAATATCTAGACAAAGACACTGTGCAAAGGGTCTGGAAACAGATATACAGTATGTGTCCATTGTAATTTAGGTACATGTAGTTTTAAATCCTTCTGCTCTCTGTGGTCTTGTGGAATGCATGCACCTCTCTCAATATGTTTTAAACAAGCTATGATGTTTTTCAATTTCTACCTAGTCACTGAAACGCCACTGCTTTTCCTTTCTCCCCTTTTTCACTAGAATGACTGGTTGGCATTTCTTGAATGACAATGGTCCTGTAAAAAGCACAATTTAACAAAGAGATCAAGAAAATGTAATTGCAAGAATGGATGGTGGATACTTTTTTGAGGGGGGAAGGGGGACAAAAGGTGTAACTTTTAAAGAGGTAGGTGTCCTACTTGTACATGCACACAAGCTCACACTTTCCCTGGCCAATGGGCTTTAAAACCAGTTAGGCCACAAAACAGGCGTACTATTTACTGCCTTCATAAACAAAGCTTGGATTCTTGTCTTCTGCCAGCTCACTGCTGAGTGAGATAAGCAGGCCTCCTACTGCTGAATTATGATCTTGCTTTCAGGCATATGGCCCCAGGATCTATAGCAATCCCTCCAACAGCTTGAAAAATTGAAATGCTTTGAAAGAAGATGAGCTTGCTAGAGCTGTGACTGGCAGGCAGTGAAATCTTCTCATTGCTTAGGTTGGAAGAAAGGACAATCCATTTCAGTTTCAGTTAGCTCACTTTTCACTCATAGGGTTTGCAAGGTACTAACAAGAATGCAGAGATTGCAGTTTGTATATTGCTGGCTTAATTACCGAAAATTTTCTTTTTCATCCCTACCCCATCTCTCTTTGCACAGGATCTTTTAATAGTGTCTGCATCAAGATGCAAGATGCAGCATTCTCAGATATTAAAGGCAGTTTAATGCATAGTAGTATATAAACTGCTGGATTCCAGAAGCAGCCTTTTTATGGTCTGCTTTTTAAAATAATATATGACCTGCTTTAAAATTGATGGCAAAATATGCAGAAGTATTTGCTTGTCCACAACACAGATTGCTTTTCTAACTATCCTTACATGGTAGTAAGGTTCACTGATATCAGTAAAATCTACAGCCATGAAATCTTCCTTGGATGTATTTAAGTGGCCTTCAGTGGGGTTCAAATTACTTATTAACCAAAGATTTCTATTGAAAAAAAATAATCTAAAGTTGAGGTATCTGATTTAAAGAGTATATTCTCAGATATAATCATGCACATTTAAACCTTTACAGAAAATATAGAACTCAGTTGTAGGCTTACTTGTACTCTCCATAATTTCTTGATCAATGTGATTAAGAAGCCCAAGTTTGCAGAATAAAGGGCTGAACATAAGACAATTCTGTAACATTTAATTTGAGTCTACAATACAAAAACTTTCTTCTACGCTCTCAGAAATGCAATTACCGTACATATCAAATGCACTGAAGGGCTGAGTACAAATATCACATCAATAATTTGCCCTAAACCCACTGAATTAGGTAATCAGATGGAGGTGGGGCCTTGCAAGAGGTGAGAATTTTTTTGTGTGGAAGGAGAGTTCTTGTAGCTCACCATTGCAACATTTGTGTTTAGTACAGTAAATATTTAATTTAGCTATCAAAGATTTAACAGACCCTTAACAAGTTATTATCCAGATGTACTGCTGTCGATTGGTCAGTCCCCCTGATCAGCAAAAATCATCAAAGGTATTCATGCCAAATGAAGTAAACTGTTGCACATTTTATTTTTAGACCCCAAATATCATTAAAAATAAAAAATTCTGAGAAAATGTCAGAGCAGATCATGGATGGCAATGAAAACAGTATTCAAATTACATATTGTTTGTGGGAACACTTAAACTGATAGAACTGGGATAAATGGGGAGCAAAATACAGAAAATCGGTTTGCATTATTGCCTTAAAAGAAGTACATACTTTTATCCCTGTTGAAACTCCCTTTTCTCTGAGAATTTCAGCATATAATGAATGGAGGAATTGGATGTGGATTATCCCCAGGCTTAAGTTAAACCTTTCTGGATCTGTCTTTACTTAGTATTTATCTCATGTGAACTCTGTTACATTTTTTATTCTTTGAACTCATGCATTACAACAATTTTTGCTCTATACCACTCTCTACTAGCATCCTTATCTTGGCTTTTCCAGTATCAGACATTTTATTCAAACTGAATTTGTCACTAATCCTTTCTCGCAATGAATCACTTACATTTGGAATATGAGCTAGAATGTAAGTAGCCTCCCCAAATTAACCCTCTTAGGTTTTTCAGCTGCTATGGCCAAAGGGGTTGGAAGTCCTGGAAACTGCAATTCTAGCACATATGCAGAAGGCACCAAGTTGGAAAAATGATCTCAGATCTCAGACACAGTAATGTCTTCATACCAACACATGGAACGTTTTTTAGAACTTTTTTTTTTTGTAAAATGGCTATTCTTTTCAGACCCCAAAGGAGTTGATGTCTTTCTTTGTGTATGTCTTCCATGCAACTTGTCAGTGAAAAGTGAGCTTCAGTGACTGTTTCTAATTTTAAATCTCTTCCAAAATATTTTTTGGACTTTTCAGTCCCTTACTAATCTTACAAATATATGTTTGGTTGAGTGCTTATAAATAAATACATGAAACCATAGAATGGAAATATTTGCCTGGGAAAATGCCAAATAAATGTCCCCAATTAATACAGATGGAAACAATACTATTTTTCTTTGGTCTTAAGAAATAAAGTGTAGAGAATTGTTGTCCTTTATTTTTTTAATAAAAGTTTTTCAGTAGCTTCCCTTGATCCATTAAACTTAAAATAGATTAACCTCTAGGGAGAGTCAGCTTCCCAGACATATCAATTACAGAGAAGGGTAGCAAGGAAAATGCATCCATTTAATGGAAACCTGCAGACTAGCAAAACTAACTGCATAATTCTAGCTTTCATCCTCTCTACACTAAAACCTCTGTTATGTGTTGCCAGAGCTTTTTGGTACTTTCATGTTCCAGGTTAACAAATGGAACATTCAAATTTCATAGGTTCAATCCCATAGAAAAATAAAGCAGCAATACCTCCCACTCCATGGTTTAAAGGGATGACAATAGGGATTGTTGGTTATTGAGTGAATGGTTTGAACCAGAAATTCTCCAGAGCACAGACTGATCCTTTAATTTTCCACACTTGGGCAGGCTTCTGCTTAGAATTGAGAATTAGAAGCCAATGTTTTTCCATAAAGTCTTGTTCTGTATTACTATGTATTATTATGTGCCCACAGTAAAAAATGACAATTATCTTATCTTATGGGAAAACGTATGTAATTCCAGACCATAGATCTTCTACTAGCCACTGGGACCTATCATCTAATTGCTTGCCCCATGATATTTGTCCAAATTTAAGCTTGGTTATCTACCAGAAGTTTTATTTTTATTTATTGAATTAACGCTATACCTTTGGAAATGAAGATAATACAAGGGCAATTCGGAAATAAACCTCTGTTTAGTTATCAATGACAGATACTCACAGATACAGAACTTTTATTATACACATTAGAAAACTACATTACATTACATTACTTTTTGACATAATCACCATTCAGATGGAGGCACTTGTCATAATGTCTTACAAGGTTTGAAATTTCTTAGTAGTAGTCGCTTGACTCCAAATCTGGGCTATAGAGGTGTGTGTGTGATCAAAAACATCCCAAAGGAACTGCTTCAAAAGTTCTTGGGTGCGTCTAGTGTTGTGTGGGCAAGCATTATCACGAACCAACACCATACCAGGAGCCATAAAAAATCTCACCAAATGTGAAGGTGCCAAAGGAGTACTGATAGTGAAGTTCATGGAGCATGGTTCAACCATCAATTCAGAAGTCTACTGTGAAATGTCACAAAAACTCAAACAAGCCATCCATAACAAGCATTGGAGCATGCTGACTTCCAGTGTAGTGTTGGTTCACAATAATGCTCACCCGCACACCACTAGATGCACCCAAGAACTTTTGAAGCAGTTCTGTTGGGATGTTTTTGATCACCCCCCACATCCCAGATTTGGCACTGAGCGACTACTACTAAGGTATTTCAAACCTTGCAAGACATTATGACAAGTGCCTCAATTTGAATGCCAATTATTTTGAAAAGTAATATAATGTAGTTTTCTAATGCATATAATAAAAGTTCTGTATCTGTGAGTGTCTGTCATTGATAACCAAATGGAGGTTTATTTCTGAATTGTGCTTGTATACAGGTGTGGGTGGGAGTTGCTTGAAAGAACAATAAGGAATTTCAACTCTAGCCATTCCCCATATCATGCAGACAAAACAATGAGATTGCTGTTGCCCTTTTGATACTGGTGTTGGAACAACACCTTCCAGGTTTTAGAAGGGTGTGGCACAAACAACTTTGTCATCTACAAATAGAATGGCTAAACAATGTGTGGCAGAACAATACATGTGTGTGTCTGTGTTTGTAGGGAGGAGACTATTGTTGTTTCTCATCCTCTGACATTTGCCACCAGAGCAGTTATCTTAGTTAGCTATAATCCAAGTTAGTTCAAACCCAGGATCAAATTGTAATTCTGATTCCCATTAAAACTTGTTTTTTCCTTGCTGCTATACATACTGTCCCCATTTCTCTTTTCTTCTTACATTTTAGTTTTAGAGTGTCCATAGCCCATTATTTTACCTTCTTATAAGCCAAGTTTTAAAGAGAGGCTGGTGGTGGTTCTTCTTGAGTATTAGTGACCACATTGTGGATGGTAGACCAGTACCTGAACAGCAAAGCTGTAGAGAAAGGAAGCAAAAGGAAAAGTGTTAGTGTGATATGCAGACAGTATTAATATGCAAAGCATGTCGTCATCTCCACCTCCCTTAAGCTATGGGGTTAATTGGAAACAGCACACGAAAGCTCCAAATATTAAGCATTTTCAAGGGAATAGTTGTAATGTTATAAAATCAGTGTTTAGTCTGGACAAGCTGTATGGGATGTAACAGGGCTTCCCTCAAGTATTCTTGAGCAAATCACAAGAAGGAAGGCAGTGATTTCAAGTGGTTCATGAAGAGCTACTGATGCTTTTATGATTACTAGATCAGAGAGATCTCAGAGTCAAATTTGATCAGTCCTACATAAAAATAAAGTACTGTATTTAATTTCTACACAGATCTAAAAAATTGCTAGTCCTCTTGAATATGGTAGATCAGTTTGGCAATGCTTATTTACCCCAGCTTCTAGTTTATAACCATTCAAAAAGCAAACTCCTCACATCTTTTTATCTTTCACCAAGCTCTTTCAACAAGTACTTCTGACTGAGGGAAAAGGAAATATCCCATGAGATAAGTAGTGTAGCTAAAACAGATAGCACCATGATAAGAAAAAATATATATATTTGATTTTCAGTGTTTGGCTCTGCCATGTGCATTCTCATCTTTCTGATGCAACTTCTATGGATCGCTCCAGCAGCTGTGGTTTTTAAAAATGTATCTTTCTATGTGAGTGCAGCAATTATATCAAACCATAGGTCAGAAATTGTGGGTTGGTACAGAGAGACAGTGCAAGACCTGAAGAATGGCAAAGGTCTTGGGGCAAAATGGGCAAAAGGAAAAAAAAATAGGCAAGAAGACAGATGGGAGCAAAATTGCATGGCTGGAAACTAAATGGTAATTGTAATGTATTGGACCAAGTTTTGCTTAAACTGTACCATGTGGGTTTTGAATGCTGTGAGATTGCTTAAGCAAGGAGTTGGGTAACGGTTGCTGGCTCCTCAGACAAACCGTCTCCAGGACCGCCATTGGTTGGCTCTAGGAAGGCAATAGGTTCCTTTAAACCTATTGGCCCCCGCCTAATGGCCAGAGTATAAATAGCTGCGTAGCAGCCTTGGTTCTCAGTTCAGTTTCTGCATTCAATAAAGCATGTTCCTGCCTGAACTCTCTCGCCTCATCTCCTGCTTCCAGCAAAGAACCCAGTACACAATAGTAATATCTCTCCAATCATTGTACAGTTGACATGCTTTTTATTCTATTCAATCAGAATAGAGCTGGAAGGGACAATGGAGGCCTTCTAGTCCAAACCCCTGCTCAAGCAGGAGACCCTATGCAATTTGAGAAAGGTGGCTGTCCAGTCTCTTCTTAAAAACCTCCAGTGATGAAGCACCCACAACTTCTAAAGGCAAGCTGTTCCACTGGATAATTGTCCTCACTGTTAGGAAGCTCCTCCTTAATTCCAGGCTGCTTCTTCCTTGAATAGAAAAAAGAGAACACCCATACTGCTTCTCTTACAGTTTTCCAGGCCTTATATTGTGAAGGAATAACTAATGATCAAATGAACAATCCCAACCAGAATATTTTCATCTGTTTTTTTATTCAATCCATTTGTTTAATGGCATACTTATCACTCTGCCTAAGCACACTTCATTGTGCATTTTATATTTAACATATTTCTTTCAGAGCCACTTAATATCATTTTCAAAATCTTTTCGACCTATTTTCTCTCCTTGCATGCATCTTATCAATCTTTGATCCATAATAGTTTTTTCCCCTCACACCTCTGTTGTTTAATCAGAATTTATCTGGTTGCCACAGCAGCACTACTTCAAAGTTCTTTAATCTTTGTATTGAATTAATGCAATTACACGCCTGATGCATTAGAATTCTCACCTCTGGTCCCTGTATTTACAACCCCTCTTGAGTCTTTTGTAGCCTTTTTAGTTTACCATCCCAAATGCTGGATTTCTACATCCCATATGCTTATCTATCTGTAAAGAATTACTGAACAGGACTGCAACTACAAACATCTTTCTAAACTGAATGATAAATAGATGGAAGGCAAATGCAGTAAATGGTGTTTTATTGTCTTAACTTGGAAGAACAGATTTCATTAAAACTGAATCAGGTTATGTACTGAGGAAGAAACATTTACTCTGTATTAAATTTAACTGTGCTCCTTTGTTTTGAAACCCTGGAATATGATAATAGCTAAAATTGTTAAAGGGTACATATTATCCAGGCATCTTAGATATTATCCATGTCAGCAGCATTTTCTAATGATTCCTCTTTTAAGAAAAAGACGCTTCAACCAAGCTCTGCTTCTAGTGGCTAGACCAGTGGTTCTTAAACTCTTTGGCCCAATTCCCTTTCATGCTCTTGAATAATGTTATTATCCTTCCCCTCCAAGACCTTCAGATTCTCTTGTTTTACACAAAGATTCTTGCCAGCAAAATCCCAAACCTGAGTCACAAGGAACAATTATAGATTGCTTCATTACCTTCAGTTTAAGAACTATCTGGCTGAAACTGATAGATAGCTTCATGAAGGTTTTTTTAATAACAGTACAGAGGCCTCCCATTTCCTTAATTTCCTAAACTAGTTAAAAAACAGTATTTTCAAATGGTCTCCCATCCATTAATAAGCCCTAACCTTATTTATTTCTGACTACAGATCAGGATGGCCTGGTAATAAAATGAAGGATTCATTTACAGGTGAATGAATGTAGTCAGCTTAGTCTACAATTGGAACCTTTTTGCCATGGCTGCTAAGCAAATTACTACGTTGTTAAGCAAAAACTGTTCCTCCATTGACTTTGCTTGTTGCAAACTGGCTGGAAAGGTTGCAAATAGTGATCATGTGACCCTGGGCTTCTGCAGCTGTCTTAAATACATGCCAGTGGTCAAGAGCCTGCATTTTGATCCTATGACCATGGGGATGCTGTAAGTGCGAGGATCAATTGACGGTCTCTAGTTTCAGTGCCATTGTAAATTGGAAGGGTCTCTAAATGAATAGTTGCAAATCAAGGAAAATCAGTACTTTCTCTGGTGTAGCTGGAATGGCATTTGTTAACTATAAGAATAACATTTCAGAAGAGATAATCAAGTACCATTTTGATTTATAACAGCTCTGTCTGGAATTGTTTTTATCCATAATTATGGCCTCTTAGAGCACAGAACATAGAATAACAGAGTTGGAAGGGACATTGGAGGTCATCTAGCCCAACTCCCTTCAAGAGCAGGAGAATCTATACCAGGAGTGTCAAACTAACAGCCCGCGGGCTGGATGCGTCATGGCGAAACCGCGCCTACCCCCATTGCCGGCAATGGAAAAAAAGTCGCAATATGTCATGTGACATTGTGAGTTTGACACCCCTGGTCTATACCATTTCAGACAATCTCTTCTTGAAAATTTTCAGTGATGGGGCACCCATAATTTCTGAAGATAAGGCATTCCACAATTTGATTGTTCTCGAAAATTTCTCCTTAGTTATTAAGTTGCTTCTTGCCCTGATTAGTTTGTTTATTGACTTAAATAAGTACATTTTAATAAAAATAAATAAAGAAATCTTTATTTATTGAATGATTGTCCGGGAATGATTGAAGTAAAATTCAAAAGTCCAGAGGCAACAGGTTGCTAAATGATTCTTTAATATATTCCAGGCTCCCCCCCTGAACATCTAAGTCTGAACAAACTGCACTTCTAGGGTGACTTTCACTGACCTTCAAAGGTTTTTCTGATGGCATAACTTCTCATCTCTTTAGGTTAACAAAAAACATTCAAAATACATATAATTCTTAAGATGTGTATATCATGGTATTTTTTTTAAAAAGATCTTTCTTAAAAATCAAATCTGATCCACACATTTGAAAAATGTGTGATATATTTGCACTTTACAGACCCCAGTGCCTTTCCTCATTTTAGGTATTAAATGTGGTTCCAAGTGAACAAAACGTTGCTGGTCCTGGTTTTAATATTTCTTATTTTTGTTTATCTTTGTGAGATATATATATCCGATCTTTTCTCCAGAACTCTAGATAATCTACATTACATTTTTTCTTTGGTTTTGTCTCTGCAAAACACCACAGAAGATCAGAGAAGATGAGCCAATGCAAATAGTCCAGAGACCCAAAAGTCTATGCTAGTGCTAATATGCTAGAATATAATTCTATTTCTTATAAACTGTAGTTTCTGGTGGACTTAAGACAGTTGTGAAACACAAAAGATGAGTGTATATCCTACAACTATGTGAAAAACGTATCACTACCTACCTCTCAGGTATGTGTTTGGTATGCCTGGTGAGTGAAATAACATACTCACATTTTTTAATTTCATTTTTTCAGAATCTGCCATCATTTCTGATTTATGGTACACTCCAACTTCCATAGTTCTAATCATGGTATTTATTGCTGTGGAAACCAGCTGAATTTGATGTTCTAATATTCAACTGCAGATGATAAAGTTATTGCATCTCCTATACTCCCTTGTACTCATCCATGCAATTCTTCCTAATTTTCTGGTATGCTTTTCCACCCACCAACATTTAGATTCCAGCTCTCTCATTAATTGACAAATGCAACTAAAGGTTAAAGTGGCAAATTGTGATTAATATGCACCCTGGGGACCAAGTGTGACAGGTGATCTATGTCAACCAACAATGGCTATACTGATGTCATTCTTCCCACCCAAATAGTTTCATGGTACTCCATTTAATTTTTAAAGAGAGAGTTATTCTTTTTTATTAATTAATGATTCCCCATTGTTTGAAATAGATTCTTATAATAGCTAGGTTGATTAGTTTTTGCCTTAAAAAATAAGCTTTACTTTGTTTAATGTTTTTAGAACCATCAACAGGAGCAGAGACAAAATAAAACTTGGCATTTAAGCTCTTTAAAGAAACAGGATTCTTGGCACAGTGACAAATCCTTTTTCTTTTTCATTACAGATACATGTTTAGAGCTTCCTTTTTTGAAATCATTTTTTTGGAAGCAATAGAAGAGTCCAGGCAGTAGCATTTTTCCAGGAAACAAGGGAAAAGGGCTTGGTATTGAAAATCTGGACTTATTGTAATTGTAGCTCTGAAACTGGTCTGTTGGTCAAATAGCCAGTACTTTCCTCTTCTTCATATATGAAAATATTAATATTCTATCTTTACCCAGGATATGTAAGGAGGCGCTCACTATATTCAGGAAGAGGGGATAATGATAATTGACTTGAAATAAAAAATAGTATGCATGATTATATTTAAAAGTTATAGCTTTTGGGACCTGGAATTGGGAATATAATTCCATTGTTAGGATATGGAATCTGCAACAAGCAGTGTTTTGACAGACTGACCATAATGATGAAGCGATTTCAGCCATGATATGACTGTCATCTAGTTTCAAAAGCCTGAGATGCCATTTGGGGATCAAACATGCAAAGTAAATTATGCTCTATACACAGTAGAAAAACTAGAAAACTGGGTAATATTATTCTTGTTTGGAGGCATTTTGAATGGAAGTGGCCAACCCCTCTGTCCTTGTCTAGGTTTTGAAATGGTGCATTTTATTAGAATCCTGCTTATTATAAAGAGGATGCTTTCTGTCCATGACTTAGGAAACTCTAAACATAATTTTCTGTAATGATTATTGTAATATTAATCAACCTTGTTGCCTGGTAAAACAATATCCAAAAGAACTTATCTTTTTCTTATTCGTTTGAATCAACCTAATTTAGTAGCATGAAGTATGGAACAGCAAGGCAAAACTCACCAGGTTGCCCATAAAAGTCTTGATTTGTTGTTTGTTGTTGTTAGTTGCGAAGTCGTGTTTGACCCATCGCGACCCTATGGACAATGTTCCTCCAGGCCTTCCTGTCCTCTACCATCTTCTGGAGTCCATTTAAGCTCACGCCTACTGCTTCAGTGACTCCATCCAGCCACCTCATTCTCTGTCGTCCCCTTCTTCTATTGCTCCTCAATCTTGCCCAGCATTAGGCTCTTCTCCAGGGAGTCCTTCCTTCTCATTAGGTGGCCAAAGTATTTGAGTTTTAGTTTCAGGATCTGGCCTTCTAAAGAGCAGTCAGGATTGATCTCCTCTAGGACTGACCGGTTTGATCGCCTTGCAGTCCAAGGGACTCGCAGGAGTCTTCTCCAGCACCATAGTTCAAAGGCCTCAATTCTTTGGCGCTCAGCCTTTCTTATGGTCCAGCTTTCACTGCCATACATTGCAACTGGGAAGACCATAGCCTTGACTATACGCACTTTTGTTGACAGGGTGATGTCTCTGCTTTTTAGTGTGCTGTCTAGATTTGCCATGGCTTTCCTCCCAAGGAGCAAGCGTCTTTTAATTTCTTGGCTACAGTCCCCATCTGCAGTGATCTTGGAGCCCAGGAAAATAAAATCTGTCACTACCTCCATTTCTTCCCCATCTATTTCCCAGGAACTGAGAGGGCCAGATGCCATGATCTTGGTTTTCTTAATGTTTAGTTTCAACCCAAGTTTTGCACTCTCCTTCTTCACTCGAACAAGAGTCTCTTTAAGTTCCTCTTCACTTTCTGCCATTAGAGTGGTATCATCTGCATATCTTAGGTTGTTCATGTTTCTTCTGGCAATCTTAATTCCAACTTTTGATTCATCTAGCCTGCCTTTCTCATGATGTGCTCTGCATATAAGTTAAATTTAGGCAAGGCGACAGTATACAGCCTTGCCGGACTCCTTTCCCAATTTTGAACCAATCAGTGGTTCCGTGTCCAGTTCTCACTGTTGCTTCTTGGCCCGCATATAGGTTTCTCAAGAGACAAATAAGATGGTCTGGTATGCCCATCTCTTTAAGGACTTGCCACAGTTTGTTATGATCCACACAATCAAAGGCTTTAGCATAGTCAATGAAGCAGAAGTAGATGTTTTTCTGGAACTCTCTAGCTTTCTCCATGATCCAGCGTATGTTAGCAATTTGATCTCTAGTTCCTCTGCCTCTTCGAAATCCTGCCTGTACTTCTGGTAGTTCTCGATCCACATACTGCTGGAGTCTAGCTTGTAGAATTTTAAGCATAACTTTACTAGCATGAGAAATGAGTGCAATGGTGCGATAGTTTGAACATTTTTTGGCACTGCCTTTCTTTGGAATTGGAATGTAAACTGATCTTTTCCAATCCTGTGGCCACTGTTGAGTTTTCCAAATTTGCTGGCAAATTGAGTGTAGCACTTTTACTGCATCGTCTTTTAAGATTTTGAATAGCTCAGCTGGAATACTGTCACCTCCACTAGCTTTGTTGTTGCTCAGCTTTTCTAAGGCCCACTTCACTTCACATTCTTGGATGTCTGGCTCGAGGTCAGTGACCACCTCATTGTGATTATCAGGGACGTTAAGCTCATTCTTGTATAGTTCTTCTGTGTAATTTTGCCACCTCTTCTTAATCTCTTCTGCCTCTGTTATATGTCCCTGCCATTTTGGTCCTTTATCATGCCCATTTTTGTATTGAACGTTCCCTTCATCTCTCCAATTTTCTTGAAAAGCTCTCTGGTCCTCCCTATTCTATTGTTTTCTTCTATTTCTTTGCACTGTTCATTTAAGAAGGCATTCTTATCTCTTCTAGCTATTCTTTGGAATTCTGCATTTAATTGGGCATATCTTTCTTTTTCTCCCTTGCCTTTCGCTTCCCTCCTTTCCTCAGCTATTTGCAAAGCTTCCTCAGACAACCATTTTGCTTTCTTGCATTTCTTTTTCTTTGGGATGGTTTTAGTTGCTACCTCTTGTACAATGTTGCGAACCTCTGTCCATAGTTCTTCAGGCACTCTGTCTATCAGATCTAATTCCTTAAATCTATTTGTCACCTCTACTGTATATTCAACAGGGATATGATTTAATTCATACCTGAGTGGCCTAGTGCTTTTCCCTACTTTCTTTAATTTAAGCCTAAACTTTGCAACAAGAAGCTCATGGTCTGAGCCACAGTCAGCTCCTGGTCTTGTTTTTACTGACTGTATAGAGCTTCTCCATCTTTGGCTGCGGAGCATATAGTTAATCTGATTTCTGTGTTGACCGTCTGGTGATGTCCATGTGTAAAGCCGTCTCTTGGGTTGTTGGAAAAGAGTGTTTGCTATGACCATCGTATTCTCTTGACAAAATTCTATCAGCCTATGCCCTGCTTCATTTTGTACTCCAAGGCCAAACTTGCCTGTTATTCCAGTTATCTTTTGGCTTCCTACTTTAGCATTCCAATCCCCCATGATGATAAGGACATCATTTTGGGGTGTTAGTTCTATAAGGTGCTTTAGGGCTTCATAGAGACCGGTCAATTTCATCCTCTTCAGCACCGGTGGTTGGGGCATAGACTTGGACTACTGTGATATTGAATGGTTTGCCTTGGATTCAAACTGAGATCATTCTGTCATTTTGAGGATTGTATCCCAGTATTGCTTTTCCTATTTTTTTATTGACTATGAAGGCTACTCCATTTCTTCTGAGGGATTCTTGCCCGCAGTAGTATACCTGATGGTCATCTGAATTAAATTCACTCATTCCTGTCCATTTTAGTTCGCTGATACCTAAGATGTCGATGTTTAGTCTTGTCATCTCTTGTTTGACCATGTCCAGTTTTCCTTGATTCATGGATCTTACATTCCAGGTTCCTATGGAGAAAAAATCTTTACAGCATCGGACTTTCCTTTCACCACCAGACATATCCACGGCTGAGCGTCCTTTTGGCTTTGGCCCAGTCGCTTCATTCTTTCTGGCGCTACTAGTACTAGCCCTCTGCTCTTCCCCAGTAGCATATTGGACGCCTTCTGACCTGAGGGGCTCATCTTCCAGCGTCATATCGTTTTGCCTTTTGGTACTGTCCATAGGGTTTTCATGGCAAAGATACTGGAGTGGTTTGCCATTTCCTTCTCCAGTGGATCACATTTTGTCAGAACTCTCTGCTATGACATTTCCGTCTTGGGTCGCCCTGCACGGCATAGCTCATAGCTTCATTGAATTACGCAAGCCCCTTCGCCACGACAAGGCAGTAATCCATGAAGGGGAAAAGTCTTGATTAAGACAATCTAATTGATAAACTATCTCAAAAATCATAATAAATATGTATTTTATTTTATTTATTTAATAAACATTCAAAGACTAGAGAAATAAAAACATAATCATTTAAAATTCATGACTAGTGTACATAAGAAAGAAAATGTTATTACTATAACTGGATTGGACTGCATCAAATAGCTTCTAGAAGCGATTGACATGACCAACACACACACTCCCACTCCCCGTGTGTGTGTGTGTATGTGTATGACAACCTTTGTAACAAAAGATGCAAAATGGAACCTGGGCTTAAATAATTGTAGGACAGACTTGGAGACTTCTAATGGTAAGAGCAAGAATTAGAAATTTCAAAATCTTCCAAGATATTTCAATAGATTTAGTCAGCAGTAGTTGTTGTCTAAGGGACGCGGTGGCTCAGTGGGTTAGGACGCTGAGCTTGTCGATCGGAAGGTCGGCAGTTTGGCGGGTCGAATCCCGAGTGCCGCATAACAGAGTGAGCGCCTGTTACTCGTCCCAGCTTCTGCCAACCTAGCAGTTCGAAAGCACGTAAAAATGCAAGTAGAAAAATAGGGACCACTCCGGTGGGAAGGTAACAGCTTTCCGTGTGCCTTTGGCGTCTAGTCATGCCGGCCACATGACCACGGAGACGTCCTCGGACAAGCGCTGGCTCTTCGGCTTTGAAACGGAGATGAGCACCGGCCCCTAGAGTCGGAAACGACTAGCACACATGTGCGGGGGAACCTTTACCTTTACCTTAGTTGTTGTCTAGTAGCTGATTGAAAATGGTTTGTGATTTTGTAGACATGCCACACAAAAAGCTTGGATACCAGATGTAAGATAGTGCAGTTTTTTTAGCATGAGTCACTGATTCAACTTTAGTGTCTGGACCAGGGTTTCTCAAGTCCCAGAATTGCAGTTCAATTCCAGCAACTCCAGCTGGGAATTCCGGAGGTTGACGTCTACATATCCTAAAGTGGCCCAGGTTGAGAAACCTTGATCTGGACAAATGCAAAGGTGGCCCTGGTAGGAGATATTATTGTAACTTCCTATTGTTGTCTTCAATGGCAAGACACCAATGTGCAACAATTTGATTCATTAAGTAATTTGATGGCATCTAATGAATCAAAGTGTTAGGTATATGGACCAATTACAAGAGCCTTTAATTTAGAATTTAACCCCACAATTAAAAAAGTTAAACTTTTGTCTTCATATTTTATACAAAGTAACACGGTTGAAAGAAATCTGGGCTTATCATTTGTTTGGTTGGAGTTCTTTTAAAACATACATTTTTGCTATCCTGAAAAGTCCTCCTCTTTCAATTTCCCAAGATCAAAAAAGTCCCCCATGAGTTCTTGCAATAATTAGGTTTGTTAGGTGTGTGTGTGTATGTGTGTTCATGTGTGCTTATCTATAGGCCTTTGTATGCAATTCTATTCTCTTTCCTGAAGTTGCACTGCAGTAAAGCAAAAGTTACCAGAGATTTTGCTCCTGAATACCAATGCAAAGCTTCTTTATAAGAAACATAAAAAAACCAAGCTGGTAAAACTCTAAGGATTTGATGCTTCTGGAAACTTCCAGTGTTTTAAGCAGATAAACACATTTTCTAAACAATAGCCATGTAATGACTCTCAATAACACATGATTGTCTTTTATGCACAGAACGATTTTCAGTCATTAAATATAGGAGTCAGAGAGAGAGAGAGAGAGTGTGAAAATGAAGAGCCTTTGCTGGAGTGAATTAACTATCTTCTGCCCAGAATGCATCTTTGGCTTCTACTCTGCTCTTTGGGAGTTGCCATCTTCAAGGAGATTGAGGTGCTGTTTTTCACTTTGTCTCTACAAATGGTGTTTAAGGCAGGTTTGCTTTTGGAATTCATCATGGAGAATTTGTCAACTGCTTGATATAAATGACAGATGTTTCAATGAAATGGAGCAGTGGAACAAATCTGGTTGACAAGGGTATGCAGCAGATGTTCAGAACATGGGCCTGGTGTGTGTGGGGAGAGAAGTCTTTTTATTTCCTCCCTTTTCTACATTTGTTGAGGCATGATAAGCAATAGGAAAATGGGTTTATCATAGGACATACGTTTTGTGCCTTACCCTTTCAGCAGGGACATAAAAATGATGAAGGAGTAGAGATTTAAACAGTTTTCACATTTTTACAAATGCTTGTGGGACTACGTTCTGGCAGTTGTTGTATTCTCTTTAACATACACAATTTCACATTTAAATCAGCCTATTAAATTGTTTAAACTCTGGCACAACTCCAAAAATAACACTGTTATTTTCTGTCAATCATAATTCATATTTGGAGGGGTGTTGTGATAAAGGGATAGAGAAATAATGTAACTGAATACAACCATTTTTTAAAAGTCAGAATCATCTCAATCTATGGTGTTTCTTGTGCTGAGGGACAGATTTGCTTTGTTTTTAGAAGTGTTTTCCTGACTGCGAGAAAAAGAAAAATTGATAAGATAAACAATGGGAAACTTCAGTTTCAACCAAAGCACTGACTACATTTAAGTTCCCTTTTTTGCTTTTTTTTTTCAAAGTAAGTCAGTGGAAAAAGGAAACTGGAAAAGTATGCCATGATTTCTAACCAAAATTAAACAAAGGACTATTTTTCCTATGAATGTCCATACAAAGGCAATTCATGTTAAAAAAAAGTCAAGATAGTAGCCATACAATCAAAGACCTGTCTCTTTTTACAGGCATCATGGGACTTTGCCTGTAGCTGCCATCGTGACTTTTTTTCATCCCTCACCTGCAAATATCTTTAATTTGTGCTAAATTTGCTCCACATCTCAAACTATACAATCCTACTAGCTTTTTACAAAGTGGCTCTCTTCTCCAAGTTCTTTTAACATAGTCCTTTTCGGTTTTAATTTAGAAATTATATATGCTTTGACACAGAAGAGAAACAAAAAGCTTTGAATCTAATGGATCCAAGGTTACAACTGACCCAACTCCAGAACATTAATATTTGGAGACCCATACTTTGTGAATAGCTGCTAGAAATAGCTCTATCATTGTAGAAAGACTCTTTAAGGGGGAAATGGCTCAGCATATGTGAAAATCCTCATTGCTCCCTTAATTTAAATTTCACTGGAATCGATGGAAGATGTTAGCTGCAAATAAGCCCTTTAGATCCAGCAGGATCTGTGAATTTACAGTACAAATAACCTACTTTAGGAATGACCTGTTCAACCCATTTTCTCTCAACAAAGTGACTGGAAGATGGCGTTCTTATTCTGCATATGACCCAGTATATTTGAGCTGGAAATTATCCATGGGATAGAACTGTTTTTCTGAGCAAGCTTAGAAAACTTGATAAGTAAACAAACTTAGCTTCTGGAAACACTTGCCCTTCTCTATTTATATTTCCTTACAGATTTTTCTCAAGATACTATGTTGTACTGATATTTTTTAAGAACTCAAATGCAATTGAAAAACACAATAAAGCCTTTTCCCACATTATCATATTCTTGCTTTTATTAAATGCCTCCCAGGAAAAAGACTAATAGGAAAGAAACTAAGTAGTTGTTCTGTATATAAAATAAATAACATCATGTCTTTCTATAGTGATGAAGGAATATCAGTAACACAGGGCTCAAGAGGACACAATGCTATTTATTTTACAGGAAATAGGAGGAAATCTAAAAAAAGAAGCAGCAAAGAAGTTATCTTCAAGAATCAGGTCAAACAGACATGTTTGCAAAGCAGAGGATACTATTTTGTGTCACTTTTGTGACAAAGGCAGCTATATTAATTTGAAAAATAAATGAAAAAAATTTGTGACAAAATAAAAACCCATTCTATTTACATCATGAAGGTATAGATTTCATTACAGAATGGTGTGTTGTCTTTCTATCAGATCTCAGAAGCACACCATAAAATATGGAGTTTTTCATCTGCTTCACATGCAACTAAAGATTTTTTAGATTAGTGCATCCTTCCCCAACTTGGTGTTCCCCAGATGTACTGAGCTGTTGCCAGCTGGATAGAGTGAGAGTTATAGTCCTGCATATCTGGAAGACACCAGGTTGGCCAAGGCAGGATCTGAGTGAGTTCATTTTCAGTTTTAAATAGCACTTTCACTATCAGTAAAACCCAAATATTCAGAGCAGAGCTGTTAAATTAGGTATTTACAGCTTATTTTATTAGCATTCTGCCAAACCACAAAATAGATAAAGCTGTTTTATGGTTTACATCTGGGTGAAATAATAAAACATATGGTCATGGCATAAAAGTATATGCAGCTGTGATTTTCTGTAAATACCCCAACTTCTAGATAGCTGCAGAGATAAAGAACTTATGGCATGTGCTTCAGGTTTATCCTACAATCCATCACTAGCTGGAATATTTATGATAACTCCAACATCTGTGGCATATGTGTTAATTAACCACTTTTTTAGGAGCTGTCCTTGAGGCTTTTCTTTTTATGTAGAATAGATCAGGATAATTCCATGTGACATAACTACAATATGGTTCCTATGCTGGAAAGCTCTTAAAACATTGGACTTTCCTGCTTTTTCCTTTGCAGACACCATTCAGAGCCACCTTCTCTGCAGATGTTCTCTGGACCCCATCTTTCTATGATTTCTGCTCTCAGCTCCCAGTTATGCTGATAGGGACATTCTTCTGAAATTAGAAGAATCAATTCTTTTATTTCTTTCTTGTTTCTTCACACCCAGCGGTTCTTCAGTGCATGGCTAACTTGCTAGAAGATGGTTTGAGTGATGCCTTACAAATCCTACGAAAATAACTATACTTTTATCACAGCAATGGAAATTTTGGTGGTTTGTTATTTTTTTGCCTTGTCCTTTTCAATGATTGCCAAATCAAGAAAGATAGGAAGGGGAAAATTAAGAGGTTAAAAAACGTCAGAAGAAACTATGGTTTTGCCAAACAAAATGATGCTGAATTGATAGAATGAACTGCTGTCTGGGAACCCAACTTCAAAACATACAGCTCTGCTTACATGGGCATGGCAATTTTTAAACATGCTTCCAAATCTATTTGCTTTACAGATATATACTTTATTCCATGTATTTTAAAAGAGTACGTATGCCAGGGATGTCAAACTGCCAGCTCACGGGCTAGATTCATCATGTGGAAGCTGTGCCCACCCCATTGCTGGCAATGGCAAAACTGTCTTGATACATTGCGGGACACCACGTGATGTTGCGAGTTTGATATGTCTGATATATGCATTTGAGTAGCAGCATACATCAAGCTCAAATCCAGATGATTTTAAGGAGATATCTGGCTTCTTCCAGATTTTTATCTTCCCAGTTCAATAATAGTCCTAAAATTTCCTGATAGTCTCCCATCCAATTACCAATTAGTTTCAATTAAAAATCAGAGTGGCTAACATTTGCATGTGTAAAATAAAGTTGCCTTGCCTTGCTTTGCTCTCCAATGTTGGTAACTGATATACACAGGTAACAAAAGATGGGTGGCAGTAATTTGCACTTAGCTCCTTTCCTGTTTTCCATTTTCTCTTCCTCCTCTTCTGGAGTTATTTTCCTTTTCTCAGATTGGATAAAACTGTAATTTGGCACAAAAGTCTAAAAGCACTCTCTCTCTCTCTCTCTCTCTCACACACACACACACACACAGAGAGAGAGAGAGAGAGAGAGAGAGAGAGAGAGAGAGAGAGAGAGAGAGAGAGAGACTTGTATAACAGAGTATCCTGGGAGAGCCCTGGATATGAAAGATGTACTTTCAAATTCAGTCTCTGAATAAGTATCTGGGGATATTTACAAATGACTCATTAAACCCCAAGACATTGCCATCTTCTCCAAGAACATGTTTGGGCATATATTGCTGAAATGTATTATTGAATGGAGCCATCTCACTGTCTGCATCTCAGTGCTATCATTCATGGTGTGAATTGAGTGTTTCTGTCAGGGTATGGGTGCATTTTATGTTTTGTTTGTGTTTTTCTTAATTTGTATACCTAAGCAAATGCAATCCTCTGCCAAGGAAAACTGTAACCTGGGTGTGATATAAATTATGCAAAATGAATAACATCACCTAATTTGCATATTGTCTTCTATGGTGATACTTCCTGATGTATTTAATTCTGATTTTACTCCTGATGATAATGATGATGAGCAATGACCTTTAAAAGCCATGGGACCAAGTCCCCCTTTTTTCTGCTCCTGTCACAGATTTCCCTCTTTTTAAGCTTTTTGTAGGATCCAAAATACTTCAAAACCATATTAAATATCTTCTTCACCATAAAAAGAAATGACCCAGCTCTCCTTGGCTGAGTCAAGAAGCATGTGCTGCCATGAATTCACTATCTTGTTTGTATGAGGCATCACTCCACCATAGGTTTTTCATTTGGTTATTGGATACAGGCAAGGACAAATACAATAGAGACATGTGGGTGTGATATGTCTGGAAAGGACATACATTTTCTGCATAGTTATGTAGATTCTGCAGTCTAGATAAACTATGCCAAAGACATCTTGAATATCTTGTATTTGACTCATTGATTAAAACATTATTTTTTATTTTAAAAATGTCAGCAGTTAGCTGTACTCCAGGATAATTTTAAGCAAATGCCGGAATCCATTTTGGTTTGACTTTTTTTAATCTTGCTTTTTTCATAAAGGTTATTTAAAAATGGGGGATATCCCAGGCACCTTGCTCTAGTTATGTCCTGGAACCAAAGGGCATATGGGGCTTTGGACAGGATCTATGGAGATTCTCAATCATCCAGATCATGGTTGTTCCAAAGGTGCTTTTTCCCAAACTTAACTGGACTTAGGTTTTGGGTTTTTTTAAAAAAATGTTTTGCTTCTCATCCAAGAAGCTTCTTCAGTTCTGAAGGATCCTGGAGAACTACTGTAGGAAAACTGGGATGAATCTGGACAGACATAACATAGAGATACTTATCAAGGCCTACTTCATTAAGAGTGGTGAAACACCATTATTTCCTACCCTTATTGCACTCACAGTGTATTGTCTGTTGGCTCTGTTGAGGATCAGGAACAAGAGGGCTCAGGTGACCATCTTTAGGGCCATGCAGAGGTATTTGCGGAACATCTGGCAGACAAAGTCATTTAGATCTGTTCCCAGTTGAAATCCATGTATGAGGCAGGTTCATTAGAGATGCCTGGGAACAGTGTTTTTTTTGTTGGACACCGTGGCTGGTGAAAGTCTCCAGGTGGGTTCAGGCAGTGAAAATTCTTCACTGCAAGAGATTTTTCAAGGAGGCCCCGGTTTACCACCTCCTTAAAAAACAAACAAACAAACCAACCAACCAACAAACAAACCTGTTGATCTCTTCTGTCTGGACAATTTATGTCTAGTCTCCCACCTTCGCTTTTTAATAAAGATGGTAGAGAAGGTGGTTGCATGGCAACTTCAGATGGTTATGGATGAAATAGATTATCTGGATCCTTTCCAGTCAGGTTTCAGGCCCAGTTATGGGATAGAAACAGCATTGATCACATATATTGATGATCTCTAGCAAGAGAGGGATGGGGTAGCACCTTGACCTCTCCTTGGCCTTCAGTACCATTGATCATGGTGTTCTTTTGACCTAATTATGGGGTTTGGGGCTAGGCTGCACAGTCTTGTGTCCATTTGACTCTTTTCTCCAAAGCCAGTTTTAACTGAATTTTAAATGTACGTCTCTATTTATTAACTTTTTATGTTTTATATGGTATTTTTACTGAATGTTTGGCAAGGTGGGTAGCACATAGGTTTAATAACAAACAAACAAAGGTAATACCTTTCTCCTCCTATTTTCTCCACAACAATAACCCTGAGGTGGATTGGACTGAGAGAGAATGACTGGCCCATGGTTACCCAGCCAACTTTCATACTTAAAGCAGGACTAGAAGTCATAGTCTTCTAGTTTCTAGGCCAGCACCTTAACCACTGCCCCAGGCTGTCTCTCTGACTTTTAATGTGAAAAACCAAATTCTCAGAAAACTACATGTGCTCAAACTTG
Organism: Vipera berus; assembly: GCF_964194415.1. NCBI lineage: Eukaryota > Metazoa > Chordata > Lepidosauria > Squamata > Viperidae > Vipera > Vipera berus. Next base: position 95,095,124 of record NC_138206.1, read on the forward strand.
TAATTTGTGAGTTGTCTCAATTAAGAGTGTTAATTTTTTTAAAAAACATAATTTCACTCCCTACCCCCATACCACCTGAGATTACACATACATCTGAACGAAAGACTGGATTACAGAACAGGGGAAGCATAACAAATATTTTCCTTATACAGAAATCTACTTTTCTTTGGGAATGGGGGAGAAAGAAGAGTGAAACAAAGACAAGATTCTTAAGTCAGTCTTCTCATTGCATCTGCTTTGTCTTGATAGGATCTTTAACTCAGCAGGGAATGATAGCAAATATTTCTCAACTTCTACTCCCACCTTCAACCTTTCACACTTCTCTAACCAGGCCTGGAGCCACTGAACGGAAAATTTCCTGTGTCTCTGAGTCACTAAGTAGAAGTGTTTTGCCGTAGTATGCATGAAAGAGTACAACAGATGAGGTAGTGAAACTAATAGCTGGGGAAGAATGAAAACTGAAACCCAGCATTTCTTAGGGAGAAGTCTTCTCTGACACGATAAATCAGCAGTGTAACTGGCACATCTTGATCTTGACAGAAATGTGATGAAGGAGATTGCTCTGAAGAGAGAGAATAGAAGGCCTGTGTGTATGCTGAAGAAAACACCCTGCCTTTGGGACCCGCCCATGCTTTGAATTCCAATTCTAGTGTAAGCTTAATCTTGATGCAACCAAGAGAATCTCTTGATGATTCATATTTTCAAAGCAAAAATGTTTTGGTTGTCTGTATTTACAGTCAGTTTTGGATATGCTGGAAAAGAATTTCTCCATATTGGCTAATCTCTTAGAATGGTTGATATAAGAGCCTAATGTGAACACAAACAAAATCTATACATTATTATCTTTAGATCATGGTTGCTGTTGTCATCTTTCACAAATATGGAAGATTTCATCCTCTTTAACTTTAATATAAAGCAGCTGAGCTGAGACCATTTTCAAAGAGAGAATATAATGAGCTGAAGCCCATTGAAATCAATGGGCTAAGAAACTGGTAATGTTGCACAGGGTTATGGTGGATCAATAAAAATATGTCAAGTACATATTTTATCTGCACTTAGAAAGTTATCTGGATGCACAGATAAGTGGAAATCCTTACCATTGTTATTATGCTGAATAAGGAATATCAAAAGGAAAGGAATTTCAACCACAGCAGAAAAATTAAATAGTAAACTAATCAACAATGTTTCATTGAGAAAGAACAGCTTCACCTCCAAACAGATTCTCTACAAAACAAGATGAAGTTCTAAAGAACTTCACTCAAATAACTAACCAAGGGTAATTATTGTTAGCAATAGGCAAGTACAAAGGGAAATGATACAAAAGGCTTGCTATTCTGCCTATATAGGTAGTCCTCATTTAGAGACTCCCTCACTTAGTAACTCTTATGATGGTGATGAAAAAGTAACTTTATGACCAATCTTTGCATTTACAATCTCTCCAGGTCAGTTAATCAATAAAAAGCTAAAATAAGTTTCACTTTTCATAGTGAGTCCTTCATTTAATAATTGAGTTGTTCATTCCAATTCTGTTTGCTAAATGAGGATGATCTGCATAGTAACATTAATTCTGAGAGAGGCACATTTAGCCATCCAGTTGATTGATGCCTGATCATTTGACAAGTCCTGGCAGGAGAGAAAACTTTATCAATAAACTTTATTCAAGGCTCAAGAAATAAATGAAATAAAAATTAATAAATTGGCCATGTGATTAATGCAGAATGGAATTTCTTCGGCCATTTAACTTTGCTGTTTTCCCTGATGTAATCAACTGAAACTCAATAATGGAAATCTGAAAGGAACTACTTTTCCTTTCTTTTTCCCCTGCTTTCTCACTAGTATCTATAACCAAGTTCTCAATTTGCTATTTCAAGAAAATCTGGCATCCAAAGAGAAAGCACAGATTAAAACATCTTGGCAGAGACTTTAAAGCAGGGTGAAGTGGGCAGCATTTTTCTGAAAGTGGTCATGGATTGTGCTCTGCTTGACATCACCTTAAAGACAGTTCTGTTTGAAAAGGCTTTTGCTTCTGTGTTTGGCATATTTTCTTTGGAAAGACCAATTTCCTATTATTTTTGTTTTTGTTTAGTGTATCTCACTCCAATATCACTTTCTAAGTTCTATATTTTTTCAGTTTCCACAGTTAGCCATGAAATCTCTTCCATTGGCTGGCTCCCTACTCATACTTTCTCTTCAAAGCTTGGGTGGTTTCTTTCATTAAGGGACATATATTGTATGTCTCAGCTTCTTTTTCATATTCCCCTGAATCTGCTCCAAACACAATTTTTCAAAAATGGGAGGAATGGTTTCCAGCACTTTGAGGTAGAAGACATGCCACGTTTCTAACCCAAGCCTTAAAATAGACTTAACATACATTTAAAAATAATTAAGAAAGCAGGAGACTATGCTGGTATGAGTATGTGTTTAAAAAGGAAATCAAGATGGCAGCTCTGTGACTGCCAGTTGAAGCTTCTGGAAAGAAGCACCTTCTTCACAAAACCAAAACAAAGATCCGTGTCTGGGCTGGTTCTCAACTGCATTGAAACACATGCTTAGCAACGTCCCCTGAAAGGTGATTCTGTATGGCAGATTTGAAGCTGGCAGTGAATGCAAACCCAATTGGGCAAATTCAAGACATAATAATGGAGGAAAACTCTAGATTTGGTTGGATTTCTAACTAAAGTTTGGCTTCTGAAGAGAGTGCTTCTGCCTGCCTGTCCAGTTTTCCCTCTTAATATTTGTTCTGCTTTCATCATTTGCCATTGTGTGTGCATAATTCAGCACTCTATTATTTGGATTGTGTTATAATTTTAATGTTCCAAAATATTTCCACATAAAGACCTCTGGTTATCAGGAAGTTTAATAAATGATAATAAATAAAATACAATGAATAGTAAACAAAATACAATACAAAATACAATACAAAATACACTGCTCCTTGGTGGAGCAGTGGGCTAATGCCTCCTTAAGTAACACCAGCTGCCTGCAATCAGTGCAGGTTCGCATCCCACCAGGCTCAAGGTTGACTCAGCCTTCCATCCTTCCGAGGTAGGTAAAATGAGGACCCAGATTGATTGCTGACTTTGTAATAATGCCGCTTGGGGGGTGTATGAAAGCCCAAATAAGCAGGCATATACATAGAATGAAGGCTACTGCTAAGCTTGTAAGCCGCCCTGAGTCTTCGGAGAAGGGCGGGATATAAATGGAATTAAAATAAATAAATAAATAAAAATAAAATGAGGAACTAGGTGAGAATTAGGAATGTACTCCCTCATACAAATGCAAAATTACTGTCTAGTTAAAAGGGAAGTGGCACTCATCAAGTGTCTTCTTCTGCCTTTATTATGTACTTGATTCAGCTGAGAATGTGAAAGAAGAGTAGAGCTCCTTTTTCCAATTTTCAAGATTTGGCTGCTGCAGCAACTTTCAATCACTCCAGAATCAGACAGTTAGACAGTTTATCTTTGCTTGTAAGAAGAATGGATGGTTCCAAGACTTAATTTTTTTAAAAAAAATGTATTTGTCCTTCAAGGTTCAATGACTTTAAAGTCACTTAATACAGATATTAGTGTGTCAATGGCAATCCTAGGGATTTGTAATTTTGGAAAATCAGGATGAATGCAACCAAGTCAAGAGGGTGGGGGATTAGTGGTGAAGCAACATACATTTGAATAATCATCCATCATGCTAATAGCATCATAAGGGGGCCATACTACTGTAGGAGAAAATTATGACTGTGTTGGCTGAGGATAATGGATGTCATAGTTAAACATATTTAGGGTTTCAGCCTGGAGACAGTTGAAATATCCTGAAATCAGAATCATTGCAAAGGTTCTTGAGAATTGCTTCTGATCTGATGAGAGGCATATCCTTCTTCCTGATTACTTTCTGTATCCAAGATTTTACTATCATGCTTGTACACAGCCCTGTCCAGAATCTCATTTATATGCAAAGTACATGCTTAGAAACTCTCTAGGCAGAGTAGAAGTTATCTAAATCCTGAGTTTTTCCATTTGTCCATCGTTGCTCCAGAAGCATTTTTCTTCACTACTCTCTCTTCACCTTGCCATCTGGTCATTCATGGACTGTCCTCCCCATCCCAGTCCAGGATTTTGGAGTTTGGGTTGTAACCACCACACTTTGGAATTAGCCCAGGATTCCTTAATATAGCCTTGGCTTAGAAGGAGAGAGATTTTTTTCATGATGCTGAGAGACACATGGGAGTTACTCTTCTGAAAGAAGTCACATGTGCAGTGCAACTCCCTTTTTGGAGAAGGAGCAGATAATAAAGCACCCCCAAACTTTTAGAAAGGAGTCAATCTAATATAGGTGAAAACTTCCTTTCTCAGAGTCCCTAGTATGCTTAATTGATTGTCCTTGAGTTGTGTGGATTTTGTTAAGCACTATCAGATAAAGTCACTGAGATTTATTCAGAGATAATGTCTGGGTATTCTGGTTCATAGGAGCTAGTTTAATCCAGTTTTGTCCTGAGATCAGTCTTGTTGAGTTACAGTAGCTGAGCTGTATCAAGTGACTCCCAAGAGATTATGAAGAGTTCTGCTACTTGTGATCCTGATCAGTCTGATCCTCCTGGTCAGTCAAGCCTCCCAGATAGCATCATGTAGCTAAGGGCAAGTGGTGGTGAATGTATCTTTACAAAAGGGCATGGTTTTGCCTGAACTGAAGGTATTGATGGTTCTTTCCTCCTCAAGAAGTCACGAGGAGCAATCACAGTTTTGTATAGGTGCCAACTATCCCTTCTTGGAGAAGTTTTGACAGGTTAGAAGGCTAGAAAAGCTGGCAGGCTTGCAAGTCCAAAGGGATCTGGAGGATTGTGAATCTATTGCAGTCAGGTTTCAGGCTAGGATATACTACTGAAAAGCTGCTTGCTGTTGTAGATTATTTCTTCTGGGCTTAGGTGTAATCCTGGTTCTCTTTGATTTCTCGGTGTCTTTTAATACCATCAGTCATGTTATTGTTCTAGCTGAGGGAGATGCAGATTTCTTCGGTAGTTCTCATTTTTCCTCTAGGACAGCTTCCAGTCTGTTTACGTGTGAGGGAAGAAATCCAGTCCTTGGCATCTGCTTTCAGGGTGGCCTAGGCTCAACTATCTTTCTGGTCCTCTATAACATCTATACGAAATATCTGGGCATGGCCTATGTACTACTCAGCTGTTCGTCCCAAGAGTTGCTATCAAGATGCTTTCTCACTGCTTGGAGGGATAGGGAAGTCCACTTCCAGATTAACCCTGATAAATCTGAGTGACTGTGGCTTTTAAGGTCTGCTACAGATGGTGGTCCTCCTGAACTTACAGCTTCTGCTTGAGGAGCAGGTAACAGAAGGCCTTCACACAATTACATCTTGTGCACCATTTTCATTTATGCTTGAATTGGGAAGCATTCCTCAATCACTCATGCCTTCATCATTTCTCAATTAGGGTATTGCAATGCAGTCTACATAGGGCTGTCCTTGAAGAGCATTTGAAATCTTTAGCTGGTGTAGAATGCAGTGGCAAATTGAGTGCTTTGTGGATGGTCCAGGTAATACTACTTCTACATGAGCTGCATTGGCTCCCATTAGACTTCCAAGTGCAATTCAAGTAGTGTAGTCCTAGGTTTCTTGTAGGACCACCTCTTCCCAATATTTTCTGCCCAATCTCACAGTGTAAGCATGTTCTGGGTTTCATTGGTGAAGCAACATTATTTGACAGACACTAGGAAGTATTCCTTCTTTGTTATGGCACCTGTCTTGTACAACAGTCTCCCCCCTGAGATATGCACAGGCCCCTGGGGTTTTCTGGAAGGTCATGAGGATCTGGATATTTCCACAGGCCAGGATGTTGTTGGAGCTCTGGTATAAAGTGCTGGTGTGTCACTTCATACTGAAATTTTGTCAGGGTATCAACATGAAAGGTGGGCTAGGAAAATGTTTAATACATAATGACATATCACTATGTGCTTGCATTAGTAGCCAGCTAAGTGGCAGCATCTAGCTCATCTTGGCTGATCACAAAAAGCAACCCACTGCCATATTTGGTGAACACTTGGATAGAAGACAATCCCCCCAAACATTTAGGCTATAGGCTAGGAAATTAAAAAAAATAAAAAAGGTAATCTTATATCTATATTGTTATTAAGCTAAATAATAATCTATGGGCCATGAAATCTCCAAGAACTGAGCTCAACTTGAAAATGACTTGACTTACTCTGGAAGGTGTCTTTGGAACTACAGGCTGAATTATTCTGAAAGTTTATTTGCAATTTGTATGTAATTTTCTTTCACCAAAATGCTATTCATATAAGACCTGAAACAGAACTGATTTATGTTCAGGTCCTAAACATGCTTTTGTGAAAGTAAATCCTATTAATCCAAAATAACGTATTTCTAGAGAATAATGCTTAAAATTGCATCCTGAGTCAATGACCCTCAGTTCAAACAATGAATATAAAAAAATGTATTACAATGCTTCCTGAGCCACAGGAAGAATGGCAGCTTATTTTTAGAAGGCCAACCAGAAAGCAGTGGGTAACAATGGGGTGATCATCTTGTAAAATCTAGCAACTATTAACAACTGTGAGCATAGGAAAGGCTGAAAGACCCAAGCTGTAAATTTTACAGGAATAGGAAATGAAAGAAATCGCCTAAGTAGGAGAAACTTTCTGGCATACTAAACTGCTATCAGTGGGATGCTGTAAGCATTTTTATTACAATATCAAAGAACAGAAATTAGATGAATGCATGTAGCGGTTGGAATCTAATTTCAGATGGATTACTGCAGCCTGCATAATTAAAGCATATTGTAATAATATATGATTTCAGCCTGCACTCCCCTTTGCTCTTCAGGCTCTGATAATCTTGGAATGTAAACATACATTTGGCATCATGGCTGAGCATCCTTTCACCTGATGTCAAGCTTTTATGCTTATCCAAACTCTAGGATAAATTGTGTATTCTTCTGCTATGAAGCCAAATTAAAGAGTATCTTACTTCACCCAATTCAGTCTCAGGTACAGGTCTGTCTAATTTTTATTTTTTAGGACATAATAGACTGATCCAAGAAATGAAATGCAGCTTCTACTGGACAGGAAGTAATTACTTTTTGACTATGATCTAATTAAACTTTCAGTTCTTCTCTGCTTTATTTGATCTGATGTGACCTTTATTTAAAAACCTTGTGGCCATAGAAACAATCCAGAATATGGAAACACCAGGCAGTAAAGATTATTATTTCTTCTCTCCTCATTCCTCATTGCAGCTCTCTTGACATAAGATGATTGGATTTTTATCCCTTAAAAGTTGTGATCAACACGTCATGTTTCTATATCTCCAAGAAGTTGCTTCAAGTACTTCTTTTAGAGCTCTTCTCATTGGTAAGGCTCTCCTCTTTTGCACTGGTGATTCATCTGTGATACAAACATTCATCCATATCATCTCTTACCAATTTAATACCATTTATCCATTTAACCTATTAGTCAATTCAAGGCTAATATAAACTACTTGTACTCTTCAGCGAATACACTTGAACAATGTATTTTAGATAGAAACAACCCAGCAGGCTAATGCTGACCAAATTTGCAGTCTTAACACAGAACAATCTTTACAAGCACCAGATCCACCAGCATCCCTTTTGAAAAATGATGGCTGCATCTTGCAAGATTCCCAAAGCTCATGAGATTTATAAGATTTCATTAACAAGATCCTGTACATTCCCGCGTGAATTAAGGTAAGACTTTAATGTTCTTATCTGACATCTCACACTGTCTCATATAAGGACACCAACATTTCATGTGAGTTTCTTCACTTCAAAAAATATTTTTAAATGACTTTTTAAAATAGTGAGTCTGTGGGAGTGTTATGAATACTCTGACACCCAATGGTAGGGTTTTGCTTGCCCCTATACTAAGTATAATACAAGAACCACCATGGAAATAGAAATCACTCCAGCAGCTTTCTAAAATAAAAGTAACATAACAGTTTCACATTTGTTGGTACATAAGGAGCATCATGCATTTCTTCAGGACAGTGCTTTGCATCACATTTTCCCACCTGTGGTGTTTTCCATGGGGAAAACATGTGTCTATCTTCCCATTCAGTGTAATGACTGGGTTGGGGAAGGTAAATAGGGTCTGCTCTGTGCTAGATCTATTGCTTGTGAAAGTCCTCTGGTTCCATCTCTGGCATTCCAAGGTAAGATGGAGAACAGGTTTTTCCAGCTAGATGTGAGGGGATGAAAACTTCCATCCTTCAAGCCAGTATGCCTACTGGCCAGGGCCAAAGTCTACTAGATATGTGTATTACACTGCTCCTTCTGTTTTTGTTTACAATAAATAAATAAGAGGATCAATAAATATATTGGATATACCATTTTATATTTATGGTAAAAAGCTTTTTCCCTGAGGAAGGTGTAGTCACTGCTGTACTACTATTATAGTAACAATTATTAACCATGTTTGTTTAGAAATGGAATTGTACAAAAATACTTATAAAATACTTTAAATATTTAAACAGGCAAAGAAGGTTTCTTCCAACAGCTTTGTCTTATCATTTTGCTTTTTCATTTCTATAGATGCTCTATAAATACTCCGAACTGTGTCCATGCAGAGTTACATTACAATTTCTGCTGATTTTTCAGAAAGGTAACTGCTAATATGACCATCCCCACAGCAAGGTTATCTTCTCTACAATAAGGTTATGTCCATCTGCTGTGACACTAAAATAGGCTTAGTGCAAAAAAAACAAAACATTAAGGGGAGAATCTAGTTCAGGACAGCCCTAAATAAACCTCAGGCTACAGAAAATGGATGAGATTCATGGTGAAAATTCAATCTTAATTTACTTGTTTGAAACATCAGAAACATATTGATTTATACTTGCAATAGGATATGTTCCATGAAACATCAGCCTCCACAAAACGAAGTTGTTAATCTGTATTTAATACTTTATCATAAGGTTAAATTTGGCATGAAAGACAATAGATATGATCTAGTGGTGTTACCTAGTTCATTGTGTTTTAAAATTGAGAACAGTAGCACAGATCTCATTTTTACAGGGAAAGCGCTATAAAAATAGATGGACAAAATAAAAGTAGACATTTAAAATTGTTTGCTTGAGTGAATAATATAGAACATAATATGGACTTACATTTATGAATGCCCACTGAAATCAATGCATTTTCTAAAAAAACAAACTACTATTGTTCTTTAGTAGCTATAGCCATTTTGTTAGGTTTATTGTACAGTATGATTTTGGGGGTTTTAGTGTTAAGGTGAACAGAATCTAGGAGCTAGTAATATAAAAGGGCTTCCTGCTAGATAGCAAAATCAATGTATTCTTATTTGGTGAAAGGCATGTGATACAACCCAAAAGATGGTAACTAAAAAGGCACCACTACTATTGTATAAAAATGTTAAAGGTGTTGAAATAAAAAAGTCATTTTTTAAAAAAAAACAGTTGCTTTTCTCTTTGTTATAGAAATCCACCTAAGTTTGTCTGACTATTTTGAACCAATACATGAAAATCAGCCTTTGTCATGCATGATTATGGCCTTCTATAGCTTCCATTGAGCCAAGAGAAGTAAGGAAGAATGAATGTAGAAATTACTAATCAAATGGTAGAAATGAACATAAGTGAAACAAGTGTTCAGAAACTAAGATGAAAGAATGGCAGACATCTGGGAGAAAATTTTGGGGGAGTAGGCTAGCATGAAATAAAAAGCTGTTGTAGATACAGGCAGTAGTGGGTGACAGAGGAGCATTGATCTCAGATGTAGCTGTCAAGACATGCCAACTTTTGTTATCCCTGAAAGCTAGTCTAGACAAAAAGTATCAACAGGAGGGATCTAGGACAACTTGATGTAGCCAGTTCGGCGGAGCCAGCTTAGCACAGCAAGCTTGGCATAGAGTCACCTCTCAAAACTCACCGCTACCAAGTCATCAGAGAACAATTGAACATGGCCAATTCAATGTGGGGACAACTCTCCACAGGCAGCTGGAGGGAGAGCTGAGTGGGCAGAATGCAGGTGGAGGTGGTGGCTAGGGGCTTCCCATTTTCACATCCCTGCCATCACCGTCTGCCCCACCCACTGCTGCTACCTTCGTATGGTCCAGAGCTCAGTGTGGCAGTAGTAGCAATGGTGATCCCGGAGGAGTGTGGAAATGGGAAGGCCCTGGCCACCACCACCACTGCACTCTGCCTACCCCTTACCTGTCCGGTTTCCACCCACTCACTTGCCTGCTCGGCTATCTCTTTGGTGGGAAGCCTTCAGCTGCTGTCATTGCTACATATTTTGCCCACCCAGTCACTCACTTGCCCATCCATCCACCTGGCTCTCCTTCTGGCTGGCTGCAGCAAGTTGTCCCCATGGCAAATTGTCTGTGTTCAGTTGTCCTGTGATGGCAGCAATGAGTTGGCAAAGGCAACTTGGGGATGGCAAGCTGGCTGTGCCGAGCTGGCCACACTGAGCTGTCCATACTGAATTGTCCCATTCTGATCAGGAGCTCTATCTTTAATGTTAGTTTATATTAACACAGTCTTGGAGGAATGAAAGTATTTCTGCCTCATTTCCTTTTATTTTATGGAAAATGAGGGACAGTCCCTTCTAACATTTCCCACACCATTCACTTTGTGTGGAATGGACATCTTTTACATGCGAATTGCCCCATATATAGCTCTCTCTCTCCCATGTTCATTTCCACATATGATTAAAATTATTCCACATATTCTAAAATTATTCTTAAAGTGACCCAAACCTACTCTTTCCAAAACACAAATGCAACTGTTGTAATAAAGCTATACAAAGTATTTTTATTCATTATTTGTGCATGGATAGTCCAAAATGATCATGTTATAAAATACCCATTTCTTAGATTTAAGTTAAATTGCATTCTAACTTAAGATAAACATAAACATTCAAGGTCCCTTCCAGTTCTATTCTGATATTAAACTGAATTGGATTCTCTCTAATTAAAAAAACAACTATTGTATTGCACAATGCTACTGCTTTTCCTGGAGAGAGCGAGAGAAAAGCTTTATATTTCTGTTTAAGAGTGTGAGGACTAGTGAATCTTCTTTGCAACGAGCACTTCCTAAGCAGTACTTTAGGCCATTTTTACAAAACCAAGAAAGGAGACAGGCCCTTCAGCTCACTAAGGAATGCATATGAAAGAACTGGAGTGGCTGTGGGGAAAGCTTGAACTTGAGTTGCTGTGAAATAATGCTGTAAATGTCCCTCTAACCCAAATCCCAGGGTTAGAGATGAATTATACAGAAAGCAGAGCTCTTTCAAGGTATCTGGACCCAAGACATGTACGTCATCATCAGCACTTTGTATTTCTCCTGGATCAAATTGGCCACTAGAACAGTTCTGTCAGCATATAGTCCTCAAGTTCTCCCAGGGATTTATCTGATTCTTGAAGTTCAAAGTAGAGTTTCTGGATCAGTCAGTTTTCTAGCAGCTCAGATATACTTTCTAGCAACTTAGATGCAGTACTCATAGCTGCCTCCTCCACGCTGCTGCCCTTTTTTCTGGATATGTAGACCAACAGATCTGGAAGGCACCCAATTAGGGATGGCAGACCATGTGATAGGATTAGTCATTCTATTAGGCTATCTGCTTTGCTCAGTAGAGTTGTGGTACCAAAAAGTAACTACATTATTATCACTTATTGCCGGCCCAGGGATTTTTAAAGTTTTTTTTTTTATTATGGTCATATCTGCCATATTGGGGCAAGAAGAATTGTCTAGATACACGTTAAGAAACCATTTAGGAATGTCCATTCCTATCATGTTATATAAGTAAGCTATATCCAGCCCTTCCATAAAATATCAGCAGGGAAACATATGGACCATACACAACACTTTCTAGCATACATTTTATCAGATAAATGACTGGCATTGTTGCATGATTTCTCTGCAAAATAATAATAAAAATAATGATGTCGAGCACAATGAGTGCATATCCTTTTCCATTTGAGCCAGCATTGCCACCACAAAAGTGAATGTTTTGTCATGCTTGGCAAGAGAAAGGCCTTAGAAGTCAAGAGTAAAATCTAAGGAAACAATGGGGGTGTGTGAGCATAGATTGCAACCTATTGATCACATACACTATTTATTCTACTCATGACTCATTAGCCCAGGAGAAGAGAAACTCAGGCAACAGGGGTTCTGCTGTTTAGCTGACAGCTAGACAAAAAAGAAAAAAAGGAAGAAAAAACATTTCCTGCAATTCTATTTTTTAAAAAATGTATCCAGAAACTTGAGCCAAAGCTACTGCTGAAATCATGCATTGTGTAAAGGCAAACCCAAGTATGAATATGAAATATGCATTCAAGGTAATCCTTCAGCCAGTCATAGCTTCCTGAACAATGTAAAATTCACACGAAAACTGTGGTTATCACAATTAAGTCTTTTTTAAAAGAAAGATGTAGAAGTGGGCCTCCTCAAACAGGACTATTAAATAGAGAGTGGTAATCTTGGTGTGCAAAGAGATAGAGCAAACACTTTATGCGTCTGCTATAATGAGCTCATGTATCTACTTTTTGCTACTCTCAGACATTTTAGCACATTGTTGCACTCTCATGTAGAAGTCTACTCATGCTGTTGCACTTTGATTCCCTGTACTTTATGGTGTTAATGGGCAGAGGTAATAATTTTCTCTATCAAGAGAGCTTATGCATATGTTTAGCCATCAAAATGAAGAGCCAGACACTCATTCCTGATTGTACTGTCTTTCAGCTTGGTGGACTGAGCTAAACTTCCCTGTAATCACAAATTCTTCAGACTGGTCCCAAATTCTAATATTGTAAAATGTCCAGAAAGAAGGCCAGATGTTGTGCCATAGCAATAGCTGTTAGAATTGTATCTCAGTGTAATTAAGGTCTCTTTTGCTTCTGCAATGAGTAGACACGTTTTTGCTGCATGTTTTGTACTTTAACTCTTGCTTGGGTCTATGATTGTACATAATGTAATAAAACAAGACTCTGAGAACAGGCTTTTCCCATTCAATGAATATATAATCCCTTTTATGTAATACCTTTTTTTAGAAGACTGTAAATATGTTTAATTTGGTACATTAATAACTTGGTTGTTAAACAAGTGAAATGTTGGAAAGCTTTTCACAGAGTGCATTTGCATGCCCAGTGCAATGGATCTAATAGTGTAAATTTAACTTGGCAAGGTTTTACTTTTCCAGCAAAGTGAAAACTGATAAAAGGACCAATTTGAGTGTTTGAAGCTCAGGGACTAGAACAGGGGTAGGCAACCTCGGCTCTTTTATGACTCATGGACTTCAACTCCCAGAATTCCTGAGCCAGCCATGCTGGCTCAGGAATTCTGGGAGTTGAAGTCCATGAGTCATAAAAGAGCCGACGTTGCCTACCCCTGGACTAGAAGGAGGGTAAGAATTTCTTTCAATAAGAAATGGGACTACCCCGTGTTCTACAGAGCTTCACCAGTTCAAAACAAAAAAAGTTGTTTTTTGTGATTTGGGTTACACTGTAATTGAGTTAGAGTTAGAACTAAATCAGTTTAATTGTTGAACTCAACCAACTCTGGAGCTTCTTTTAAACTGTGTGAAAGTTAACCCTTAATCACTATGATTCATTTGAGGCATTTGGGGGGGGGGAAATTGATAGGGGCAAAGAGGAAGGAGACATAGAACTTCTGATGCTTGGAGATCTTACCCCAGCCTGTCACTTCTATTTGTTTTAGCCTGCCCTCAATTCTTTCTGCTATGACCTGTGATTGGAAATGAAGTTTACCATGTAAAAGGGAATTGTTTGGGGCAAGGGAGAAATGTTTAAGCATTTTCCTCCTACCTTAAACTGTTTGCCCCCCTATAATCAGTTTTGGAATTATAACTTATTATAGTGTTTCCATCCATAAGTATACAGTATTTACTTTAAATAATTTAATATTTATATTTATCTCACTTTCACAGCAGTGTGCAGTTACCGTATATTTATTTTAAACCTCTCGCTTCTCCGAATACAGCAAAGGATATGTACACAGATTTCTCACCTGATGGATTTAAACTGAATAAGGCAAATGTTGCCTGTTCTACAGATTCCTGTTTTGAGCTATTGTTTTAATCTTTTCCTCTTGGAGCTTCTGCTAGCCTAGACATGTTTCAGTTAAAGAAAGAAAAAGCTTTCTTCATGATTTTAGACACTTTGGGGATTTATCCTGCAAGCCAGAAATGTCGGAGGGAAGGGTGAAGAGACCAGACCCAGAGTTTTTATCAAGACATGAGTGCCATAAAAGGTGCAAGTAATATATTAAGAGAGAATATGAACAAAATGGGAAATAAAGCTATATGAAATGGGAACAGACTCAGTCTCTCATATGTTGCAAATGTTTTCTTCTTATGGGCTTCTTATGGGCTTCCTATCCTTCAATCAGCTAAAGCTTGCCAAAAATGATTCCCCGTGCATAAATGGAAATGTGAAACCTGGGCTCCACATGTGGGCATTCCTCTCTCAAAATTGCTTATTATGGAACTATAAAAGCATCTTATCTAAAAATCAATTCTCATTCCCTTGATGATACCTTATCAGTTCCCTTTCATAATGCACTATTCTGTAGTAGCATGCAGAACACTACCTGTACTCAAGGTATCTCAAGAGCCAAAAAGATGTATAGTGGACATCATTGTGTTAGCTTTCATGTTTGTTAGTCCACAATTCAAATCATGCCATTCTGGGTAGCATTGGCAACACTGATGGGATATGTTGGAGACAGATGTAGTTAAACTGTGACCTAGAGATCCTAGCAGAAAAATTCTAGTTCTTCTCATGGAAACCATTGGCCTTGGGATCTCCTAATATATGAAAGCTCTATAAAGAAAATGTAGGAGAGTAAGAGAAAGGAAAGGGTGAGTGTGTGATTTATTGTTTCACCAAATCAGTGACATTTTGTTTTTATTTTGTACTTGTTTTCTCACTGAAACTGATTTCAGGAATGGCTTTGATTAGTAGCAGACCTGAAGTTAAACTGAGGGATCACAAGTGTGGATTCTGCTTTTGCGTACACTCTCCCACATACTCCAAAGTGGATCCATCACTCTTCATTCTCCCACCAATCCTTTTGCAACTGTTGGAGTTCTGTTGTTTCAAAAGTGAGGAGGGAGGAATACTCAGTATTCAAACCTGGATCTGCCCCTCCATTTTTGCTGACCTCAGAGAGGAAGATTTGAAAGATTAAATCCCTGAGACCCTTTGTAGGGTTATAGAACTGCAGCCTAAGGGCACCTGAGAATAGCTATAAGAGGAAGGCCAAATATACAGTACATACCAGGCGAGGAGTTAGGAACCAATTTCAAGCAGTTTAAATCTGGTATGTGAATATGACCTTATTCTCCTTTCTGGGTCATTGCCAACCTGCAGAAAAATAAACTTTGGAGGTATATTGTGTTCCATTTTGTAAAGAAGCATCAAGCAAATGGGAAGCTAAATAAGCACATTTTGATATAATCCATCTTTTAAAAAGATAATAAAGTAAAGTTCTCCAAGCAGCAAGGTAATTAAAATCTGCAGGCTAGTTTTAAATCAAATCACTCCCTCTCAGGCAGGATATTACTTGAAGAATTCCTTAGATATATAACAACTCTCAATCTCTTCTTTAATCTAGGCTACATTTTGTATTAAAACCACAGACTGAAGTCATTGACTTTGATCCTACTTCTAACTATAAAGGCTGAGAAAGATTAAGAATGGCCTTTCTATACACCTTTCACTACAGCTAATTTAAGTGCTCTCCACATATTTTTAAGAAATCTATATATCAGCATAAAATTGGCTGCAACCATTGTCAGTTACTATCATGCCTTGAATATGTTGCATTGTTGATCACTGTAGTCACCTGATTTCCCTCCAAAACAGTAAAAAATAGACTTATCCCTATCTATTAATAGACTTTATATATCTTGAGGCTGCCCTTGGATTTTGTTGAACTGAGGCAGGAAATGGTAGTTTATCATCAGGACATCTAAGGACTACTTCTGAGGGCTGTCTCATGGGATGAGATAAAGGCAACATCTCAAAGGAGGCATGGATGGCCAAGAGAGATTGAAGCCATGGTGAGATTAAAATAGGGGAAAAACCCATACCACATCCACTAGGGCTTTGATAAGATATATTTGATAAGATATCTCATTACATTCTGGCCTGTTTGCCTCTGCTACCCTCTACAGGTATAGGTTCTAGGTTTCAGCTGAATTGAGAAATAATTAAAAATGTGATGGGCTACAATCATAGTGGTTCTAGAATGACATATTTGTATTTCTCTAGTTTCAATAATTAAACAGTGAAAAGATGAAGAGGCTTAATTTTTCTATGTTCAAAAATTGTCAGAAACAATCTGCACAATCAATCTTATCTTGGTACATCTATTCCAAAGAAGTGAATTTAAATTTATACTTTTACAGTGAACAAAAGATATCTGAAACTATAGATTAGACCTGGAAGTAAACAAACAGATATCAGATAAAGCAATGACAGACCACTTCTGTTTTGCTATCAAAAATGTTCTCATGGCATGGATATGTTCATCCAGTCACCAGAAAATGAACTTAGCTCCAGAGTGACTGTATCTTACCTTATTTTATAACTTCCATTGTTTGTTTATATATCTGAATGGTCAGAATGCAACAATATTAATCTGGGCTGTTTAGTGTTTAATTCATGTTGAGCTTGTTTAGATTATAGCATTGAAGCTTCCATATTAAGCTTCCATATAGCATTGAAGCTTCCATATTAAGACCAATAGGACAAATGATGGTGTCCTGTAGTCTAGAGGTTCTCCGATGTTTCAGTTGTTCAGATACTGTAGATAGATAGATAGATAGATAGATAGATAGATAGATAGATAGATAGATTTGCAAAATGCCGAGGAAATCAAATATTTTATTTTTTTTAAAAAAAATAATTAACCCAATTTTTTTTAAAAAAATTATCAGATGTCCATTCTTCTTTTCACTGTCGCTGGGAAAGCATTTAGAAATCCCCAGCCACTCCTTCAATCAATCATTTTGGCTTCTTCTGCAAACACAGACATTTTTGCTATTATGCTAAAAATAGATGCTTTTCAGACAGCAAAACCAGTATGTCTTGTTGTTATTATTTTTAACATGCTGCTTTTACTTACAGTTGTGATAACAGGATGTATTCACCATTTCTCAGTTCAATAACCTGATACTTTTGCAATATGAACAGCCTCTGTAACTTATAATATAACCATAGGAAAAGAATTTCTTAAGGAAAAGGAAACCAAATTAATTCTGTTATTTTTAAAATTGCATTACCAGTACAATAGGTCTAGCTGATTTCAAAAGTTCCCTCTGTTATCATACTGCTTCAGTTAGCTGTGTTTCCTGGAAAGAATTTTTAAGATTCCATCCGAAGGGCATACCTACACAAGTTATGTTTACTAGTTTTATTAAACCAGCATAACCTCCAAATTATGTTATCTGAAATGTAGACATGCCACAATTACACCTAGATATAGGATAGAGAAGAACATCATGCCCCTGTGCTTTCGGCATGTCTTGGGCAAACCTTGGAACTACTAGAGGTGTTTACATTAATAATGTGGTGTTGAAAGGGATAATGGAGTGATGCCTAGGAGCTCTGCTGCCTGCAATAGTTGAATTCTTTGTGTGACATGTTTTAAAGGATCCTGGGAAGGAAGCCTACACAGCACCTTAATAGAACTCTTAGAGATTTTCCACAGACGAGGGAACAGAGCCCTTTCCATTTCCCTCTTCTATACATAATATAAACACTTTCTTGCAGATAGGAATTGACCCGGAGTGGGAAAGGATTTCCAAGAGTCACAAGAAGTCATGAAATCCCCAGAATGCTCAGAGCTAAAGATCTTCAAAGGGAAAGTTTGGAGGCTTTAAGGGGAAAAAGTTTCTATTTTGTCTACATTTTCCCAAACTGGAAAAATAATCCCAAAATGTCTTGGTCTTCTCAGAAATGCCCAAATCCTGGGCTGGAAACTTTGGCCTTGCCCACTCAGGGGTTTCAAAAGGAACTGGGAGTCTGGATATAGCCTACAGGTTGTTCATCCATGCTGTGAAGATGATCTATTCTATGAGCTCTCTTTATCAGTTTCAGTCTGGAAAGGAGCAGAAGAGGTGCTTCCAGAAGAGACTTTTAGCTTACTATCTTCATGGAATTTCACAGATGATGATGTTGTCTTCTGTTTGTAATTATTCAGTGTTTTTCCACTTCTATTTTTTCTTCTTTCTACAAGAATCTGTTAAACAAGGAAAAGTTGAATGGCTGCATAATTAACTGGTAGCTTTAGGAAATGCTAATCTGGAAATACCTAAACATTCTTGCTTATTAATCTAGCTCTAGTAAAATATTTGCAAACTATGCTTATTTTCAAAGCTTGCAACTGTGTGAAGCTCAAACTGGTCTAATAAAGCTATCATTCTCTTCAAATGAATGCTTCCATTTTTTTGCATACAGGCATGGTTAATAATGCCAGGCAAAATACTTGAAAATCGTACTTAAATAAATTGATAAAATTAGTTACCCTGCTAATGCTGATTTGCAACATTTGATTGAACTGGTTGATGCATTTACTTCTTATTGTTCTTGTATTACTGAAAAGTTAGTCATAAATGTACCTCCTTTCAAAATAAATTAAATAAAAAAGGAAAGTAGGTTGAAATCAACAAGTGATTCCTTCCATAATTTTTGAATTGGAGGTAACAAAAGACAATGAAGTTTGTATTTTCTATGAGCAACTTGCTATGCATCTGTCACTATATATGTAAGAAAATTCTATGATCCATACATGGAAATTTTAGAAACCATTCTTTCCAGAATGAATGTAGTTCCAACTCAATAACTGCCTTCTGTTTTGTTCTGACTTGCTCACTGTTTATCATCAAAAGGCCTCTGTTGAATCACAACACAATCTTAAATTAGTCTATGGAGAGGCCTCTTCAATCACCAGATGGATAGACATTTAAATTAGAGTTGCTGACCTCTGCTGCCCCTTTAATTGCCCTAATAAACCACCATCTGTGGAATGTGTCCCTGTCACTTCTGCTCAGAACAAAACATCACCTGGGTTTCATGATAGTGTGAGCCTGGATCCTGGCAATGCTAAGGTTACTGCTATATATAGTAAGTTGGAGTAGTTTGCAAAGTCTCCAGAAATTGTTACTAGATTTAAATTCTTAAGATGACAGAGAAGGCCAATTAATAAACAAGTAGCTGGATAGTAATTGAATTAACTATATTTAATGGTAATAACATTTAATTGCAAATGAAACAGATTCAAATTTATGTTCAGCTTTGGCCTCATCCACTGCTTCTTGGAATTGCATGCCAAGAGCTATTCTTGTCTCAGAAAAAGGTGTGGTGTAGGCACTCTTCCAATCAAGCTGATTTTCCTGCTATGGGCAATTGTTACAATAGTACTGTGTAATCCAGTACACTATGTCATAAACCTGTCAACTCTTAAAGTAGACCAGGGAAGGAAACCAACACCATGTAAGTCAGTATTTCTTTTATTGAAAGCTATAGTAACAGAATAGTGCAAACCTGAATACTTGTCCTCCTCCTTCTATTTATATGAGGGATGTGTCTGGAACTTTTATTTACATTAATTCATGTCTTGAAGTCAGGCCCTTTTTATCTGCCATTGTCTTGATAATGATTCTTCCTCCTGGTCATCAAGGGTATTCTCTTTGTCCTTTACAGAATCTTGAAAACTTTTAACTTTCCAGTGCTGCTGAGCTGACCAGCTGACTGCCCATCTTCCTAAATATTTGTACTGCTGGCATTGACAGCCAGACCTGGAGTAAACCATCAGATTAGAAACTATGTGTTCAGGAGGATCTAGCCCTGCCTTATGCAGAAAGCCTGCTAGATCAGGGGTCCCAAATCCCTGGATCATGGATCAATACTTGTCCGTAGTCTGTAATGAACTAGACCACACTGCTGGTGGTGAGTGGTGAGTGAGAGGCAAGCGAACAAAACCAAAACTATCCTCTTCCCGCTCCATGGAAAAAAATGTCTTCCATGGAATTGATCCCTGGTGCCAAAAAGCTTGGGGACTGCTGGGTTAGATGACCTTGGGCCTGTCACTTCCTTCAGCCACTTCCAAAATGCTGCCAAGAACTCTGTAGGAGCAGTTTCCAGGACTCAGAACTGATTTAAAGGCTTTTTTCCCCTTTCTGTTATTGATACTGCTGACTGCCAAACAGCTGATTGGTATCTGATAGCAGAAACCTGAGTTTACAGCCATGTTAGCCTCATTGTCTTCAGCAGCATCCATTATTGCCTGTATCTGCATATACATAAAACCTATCCAGCAGGAGAAAATGCCTGACAAGTTGAGTACCCAATGGTTTTCTCATAATTTGCCATGGGTTCAGGGAAACAGAGAACTGGGCAGGTATCCTGGATGTTGTTTCCAATAAGGCTCCTTCAGAATCAGCCTAGATGTCTTTACGGTATCCAGCTTTTATAAAAATAGCCCAGAATGATTTGGTGATTTATAGCTGTCAGTTGTTTTAGATACATTTTTGCAGTTTGTGCACTAGTGCCTTCATTCTTAGCTACAGCTGCATTGCTTTATATGGTGTTGATTTTATATGGTGCTTCATGATACAATTTTAATGCTTTTATTTTGCATTGACTTGTATGGGAGGATAGTAAGAATAACAAACTAACAGAATAATAGAGTTGGAAGGGACTTTGGAGACTTCTAATCCAACTCCCTGCTCAAGCAAAAGACTCTATACTATTTCAGACAAATGGTTGCCCAAACTCTTCTTAAATTTCTCCAGTGTTGGAGCATCCAAAACTTCTGAAGATAAATCATTCCACTGATTAATACTGTAGTCATATAATACATACTCAGTATATAATTTTTTCTCTCTCTCTCTCTCCCCCCCTCTCTCTCTCAATCACACACACACACACACACACACACACACACACACACACACACAATGAATCAGTTGCAATTCCTACTTTTAAATGCTGCATGGTTTTTAAAAAGGTGTTGATTCAGATAGATGAGGTATCTTTGTGTCTAACAGCCCTCTTCCCCTTAAGAGGTTGATAGAATTCTAGGTAGCCATGCTTGTTTTTACATTAACCCTCCTATCATCCAAACTGTGCTCCCAGTCCCAGTCCCAACCTCAGTCTCATGCAAAGTTATCATTCTCAACAATAGCTCAATTCTTTCCATCTTGGAAAACTCTCACTAATTTGCGGGTTGCTTTGGTCAGTTTCCTGCTAGTTTTTGCAGCTGACCATTGCTTTGAAGTGGGATTACTCTTTCTGTACAGTTGTGTATGTGTGGTAAAGAAAGAGTGATGAGGGAGAGAAACTATACTTTTATTTACTGAAGTGGAGATTCTACTTCACTACAGAATAACCTTGTGGACAATATATTTTACCTTGTAAGTGGATAAATGTTGTACTGGGGGTTTCTGAATTTTTTCATGAGCTTTAATGCATTATTTTATTACAGATTTAAAGGAAAAATATTTTAAGTCACACATTTTTTTATGAATCAGATCCATAAATATTAAATAAAATGCACCTATAAAGTTCAAAGTGTCTTAATAGGAACAAATTTCTTATGTGAAACATTAGGTAATGACTAACATAAAACAGAAATCTTTTGAGTGCAATTATGAGTTCTAAGTGAATTTTCTTTCATATCTGAACTCAGAGGAGAATTTTTATTATGCCTGATAGTATAATTATCCCAATAGTAGGCTATAGTTGCTAAAGAGTGCAGAGAAGAGCAACAAAGATGATTAAGGGACTGAAGGCTAAAACATATGAAGAATGGTTGCAGGAACTGGTCATGGTTAGTCTAGGGAAGAAAAGGACAATCAACCAATGGAACAGTTTGCCTTCAGATGTTGTGGGTACTTCATCACTGGAAGCTTTCAAGAAGAGACTGGACAGCTCTCTTTCTCTCTGCTTGAGCAGGTGGTTGGACTAGATGACCTATAAGGTCACCTCCAACTATTCTATTCTATTCTATTCTATTCTATTCTATTCTATTCTATTCTATTCTATTCTATTCTATTCTATTCTATTCTATTCTATTCTATTCTATTCTATTCTATTCTATTCTATTCTATTCTATTCTATTCTATTCTATTCTATTCTATTCTATTCTATTCATTTATCTCTGCCATATTTTTGAACCATATGAGAGGATCCTCAAACCAGAACTATATCTGAATGCCAAAAAATGTAAATCTTAGGGACAGACTAAGCCTCTTTCACGTATTACTCAACCCTGATATTTTGCTTAAGGTGTTTTACATGCAAGTTGCAATGAGAAGAATCTTTTAACATATCATCCCATCTCACTGCAGTTGAATGGACTTCTTTTATCTCTACATCTACTCTCATTATGTGTAGTCCAGTAATAATTAGGTGCTTCATAATTTGGTGGTCTGTCATGCTCTACAGGTAGTTCTTGCAGAATAATAATAATAATAATAATAATAATAATAATAATAATAATAATAATAATAATAATAATAATAATAATAATAATAATAATAATAATAATAATTTTATTTGTATACCGCCCTTCTCCCGAAGGACTCAGGGCGGTGAACAGGGCAAACATATAAAAATACAAGAATACAAATATTCAAAAAGATTAAACAAGGTGCCCAGAACTAACAACAATAAGTTAAAATGCACTAAAACAATATTTAAAATCCACACCCATCACCCATCAGGCCAGGCCGGCTTGTTCGAACAAGTAGGTCTTCAGATCACGTCGGAAGGAGCGAAGGTCGGGCGCCATCTGGAGCTCAACCGGCAAACGGTTCCACAAATCTGGCACGCCCACAGAGAAGGACCTCCCCCTGGGGGCCACCTGATGACATTCTCTGACCGGTGGCACCCTGAGGAGGCCCTCTCTGTGGGAGCGCACAGGGCGGAGGGAAGTTGATGCCGGCAGCAGGTGATCCATGTCTTATTGTTCAATCATTAAGTGAATTACAGCAGACACCACCTGTGTGAAGCAAAACATCACATGACTGCAAGTTGGGATTTTACTTCTGCATTCTCCATTATATCTGCTTGTTGGAAGGTGATTATGAAGCACACTGAGGGCGGACATGAGACTCCATAATGCTGCAGTGGTCATAAATGTGCACTGGTTGAAAAGCACCTGACTGGTGATCAATCAGATAATGTGACAATCAGAAATTGAGACTTGGTCATAGAATTGGTTTACTTTTACATTGCTGTGTTTAATGAGATAGTTGGTAAGTGAGGAGTACCTTGATGTTTATCAAAAAGTTTGGTTATTACATTATAGTAGATGTGATGAGCCGGTGTTACTTTCATCTGCATTTTTCTATGGCTTAAGTGGGAAGTCCAAACATACATAAGGCCCACAAGTACTCTCCCTTTGCATTATGGGAACAATTGCTTTCCAGTGGTTCTTTTTCAATATTCCACTAGGATGGCCTTTTAATTTAGAGGACAGTAAAAAACCCTTCTTTTTGTGAAGCTGATTTTATTCCAAGTCTCACTTGAACAAATCTAGGAAAGTTGGAGGAAAGGCTTAACGTTGCCCTCTACCTAAATAATAATTTGGCAATAAGGTCAGTGTTGCCTTCACTGTGGCAAGATTTATCACAATTGAGTTTAATTATTTCTAAATTTTCAATTAGATCAGTGTATGCAACATCGAAGCACATTCTTACATCCTTTGGCAAGATCTAGGTAGCCAACTTATGCTTTGCTTACATTAGTACTCATGGGAGAAGCTGACAGTGTTGTTCCTTATCTCCGATTATTCCATTTGGAGCTTGGGAAATGCTGTCATAGAAGAAATCTTGCTGACTCTTCACATGTGAAGTCAGTGTCTTAATAGTGACAGAAGAAGAAATGAAACTACCAGGAAACATTGATAAGCAAATTTTATATATATTTGTTGGAGCTGATTAATTTCAATTTATTTTCAGAATTAAGTTGTCATAACATATGATATAATATTCAATTAAAACCTGCATGATATAAGAAATGTAACAGAAATTAAATGCAAAAAAAATCATGCATCTTCATTAAAACAAGCATGATCATTTATTTCTTTTTTGAAAAAACTTTTTGACTTATTGAGTTTTTCAGAGTTAGGTCATGAAGGTGAAAAACAAGCATTTGAAAATAAAATATGAATGCTAATCTACAGGTAAGCTATGACCTATTATGAGGATAGAATTGTTTATTTGCAAAAATTAACATGTTCTATGCTGGAGATATATATCAAGAACCGTTTTAAAAATCTGAGTCCCAGGTATATTGATTTGTAAAAAAGAAGACATATTGATGTATCTATCTATCTATCTATCTATCTATCTGTCTGTCTGTCTGTCTGTCTGTCTGTCTGTCTGTCTGTCTGTCTGACTGTCTGACTGTCTGTCTGTCTATGTCTATGTCTATGTCTATGTCTATGTCTATGTCTATGTCTATGTCTATGTCTATATATCTCTATCTCTATCTCTATCTCTATCTCTATCTCTATCTCTATCTCTATCTCTATCTCTATCTCTATCTCTATCTCTATCTCTATCTCTATCTCTATCTCTATCTCTGTCTGTCTGTCTATCTGTCTATGTCTATGTCTATATATCTATATCTATATCTATGAGGGGTATGCATATATTAACCAACACAGCTGAGCCGGAGGTGATGCATCCACTCGATGGCTAAACTATTCACAGCTAAAGGGCTATAAAAACAATGTGGAGCAGTGGACTAATGCCTCCTTAAGTAACACCAGCTGCCTGCAATTAGTGCAGGTTTGCATCCCACCAGGCTCAAGGTTGACTCAGCCTTCCATCCTTCCGAGGTAGGTAAAATGAGGACCCAGATTGTTGGGGGCAATTAAGCTGACTTTGTAATAATGCCGCTTGGGGTTTGTGTGTGAAAGCCCTAATAAGCAGGCATATACATAGAATGAAGGCTACTGCTAAACTTGTAAGCCGCCCTGAGTCTTTGGAGAAGGGTGGGATATAAATGGAATTGAAATAAAAAAAATAAATAAATGTTAGCTTACTCTTTGACAATGTTAGCAGCAGCTAATGAAAGCTCAGTGCAAAATATATTTTCTGTCCCGGAGATCAATACACTGTTTATATAAACCACATTCTGGGAATTTCAGAATGAATCTTGAAGCTTTCTGATCTAGTGATTTATAGTAGCGTAGACCCTTCAAGATGGTGATATATCACTACTGTGGTCAGGCTTTATATCACTACAGTAATGGCTAGATGATGTTATAAACTGCAAGTGTGGACAACCTTCAGAGATCTGACCTCCTCTACCATAGATTATTTCAGTCAGCAGAAGAAAGTGAAAGTATTCCTAAAGAACTAAGAAATGCTTGCATGTCTCTAACTTCTCTGTAACATACAAAAAGCTGTTTCCCTTAAAGTCATAAACAGAAACCTCTTATAGATTTGCTGTCGTGATGATTATCTCTTCTCTCAGTAGACTAAGAATTGCAATTTCTTACTAGTCTGTATCAGTTTTTACAGTCTGAGTCACCACTTACTGTGATGATATTGCAAGAATCCATTTACTAGTTGTTTTATATTCCATTATGATTTATCTTTTGAATGAATGCCTGCACACACACACACACACACACACACACACACACACACACACACACAGACCTATTACTAATCTTTGGTAGATCTACCTCTGGAACTATGTTTTTGTTTTCCCAGGATTACTGATATATTTGGAAAACTCTGAAACATTCATATCAATTTCTCTGTCCTGTATAAGTTTGTACTTTAGTCAATACTTTGTTGATCTTCAACAATTGGTATTATTTAGTGGATAATGTAAATTTGGAGTTTATGCTATTAAGAAAAAATAAAACTGAGTATAATTGAATGCAGATCTTGTCAAACAAGAAGGGCTTTTTTAAAAGGTCAGTGTTGAGTACTAATGGAAGAAAGTTACTAAAACAGAAGAAAATAAAGCACAGTTGTAAACCTAGAATAATACACAGCAAACTTAACAAAGATCTGAAAACACAAATGAATGTATAAATACAAAGAAGAATACGGTACATATAAATTTAATAATACATACATAAAGGAAATGGGAAAAGAGGTACTATAAGGCACCAAAGAGGATTAAACAGAGATAGCCCACATTTTTATAGTTAGTATCAGAAAGGCTAGATTGCATAATGGCTGAACTTGATGAGTTTTATCTTAGATATCTTCAAATTAAAAGCAAAAGCAAAAGAGTAGTATATTAGCTGCTCAGTGATAACCATTTTCTTTTCTTTGGTAACCTGATGAAGGAATTTTTAAATTCAGTTCCATCTGGAATTCAGTATAAGAAATAATATTTAACCTTGTTGACATCCTGGCAAGTAATGGAAATCATGTGTGTGCAGAGATCAATCAAATATTGGTCAAATTGTGCAGTTCACATTACACACTGTATACAGAAATTATTGTACATTGACTCCCTTAATCATGAAAAGCTATCACTATGATCTAATTCTAGTTTAAAAATAGCAAGTAAACCTCTTTACTTTCTGGTTGCTCCTAATATCTTTTATTTTGGATCATATAAGTTCTGATTAAACTGGTTTTTTTAAAGTTGTAGAAGTAAACTTGGAGGTTATTACAAAGTGCTTCTTAATTCTTTTTGTATTCAATTCAAATACTTCTTGTTTGGAATGTTTGGTCCTGATCCATTCCTGCTCCTTGAAATTTCATGAAAACTAGAGGTTTTGAAGAAGTCTTTTAAGTCTTCTAAGCCTATAAGCTATTTTTAATAGGAAGTTGGAAAAAAATATGAAATGGACTTTAATTATTTATATGACCTTAGAAATAACAAGGTTGAATGGGTTTCCTTCATAAACTAATGAAAGTTTACTTTAAAGGGAATAACATTAGTTTCATTTAACCTAAAACTAATCTAATATAACAAAAATACTGTTTTGTGTTCACTGAGTACCTCAGAAAATGTTTAAAACTCTGTTTCCCCGAAAGTAAGGCCTGCCCCCAAAATAAGCCCTAGCTTGATTTTTGGGGGTGGGCCTAATATAAGCACTACCTCCAAAATAAGCCCATGTTTTGGGGCGAGGCATACATCTAAAAATCAAGCTAGGGTGGGGGTGGGGGTGGGAGTGTGAAGCTGCCCCACATGCCCCACACCCTCTTACCTTGCAGCCAGGCCTTTCCTCGCTAGCTTGGCTCTTGAGCTTTTGTCATACTGTTTTAATAACTTTATTGATTTTAAAAAATATAGCAATAAAAAGATAAACTGATGAGGATAACAAGGTTTAAGGAGAAAAAGAACACCAAGAGAGAAAGAAGATAGAAGTGCAAAAAAAAGAAAAAGAAGAAAGAAAAAAAGAAAAAAGAAAAAAAGAAAGAAAAAAGAAAGAAAAAAAAAGAGAAAGAAAAAAGAAAACTAGAAAGAGAATAGCTATAACAAATACATCAAACTCTCATTCCAAGTTTAAAATGTGCTCTATGTTTGATTTCCAAAAAATATTTGAAATTTCTCTGTACATTTTTGTTGTTTACCTTGTGTGGTATATGAGTGATACATCATTTTATATATATAAAAATCTCTTTTAGATTATAATTCAATATAAATTTAAGCTCTTTCTCCAACATATTTTCCATTGGCCTAATTGTATATTAGATCCATTTTGTGTCCATTTTATCCTATAGTCTTGAATTTGTTCATGCTCTCTTTCCATTTTCAATAACAAATTTGTACATTTTAGCAATAGTAAGATCATCATTTGTAAAGTAAAAAAGTTTCCGTTGTCCAGTCATGTCCAACTCTCCATTTCTTAACTGAGTGAGCCAGCATTGTCTGAAGAAGCTTTTGTCATCATGTGGCCAGCATGACTATATGCTGAAGCGCAGAAATGCTGTTACCTTCCCACTGAAGTGGTATCTATTTATCTACTTGCATTTGCATGCTTTCGAACTGCTAGGTTGGCAGGAACTGGGCAAGAATGGGAGCTCACAAGACAGACAGGACAGGAAAAGAAAGGAAGTCAAATGTCATTTAGGATGCTTGAATAGCAATATTGTTTCTAAATAATATATACATCTTGACTATTATGAAATAATATATACATCTTGACTATTATGTACAGATGTGGAAAAATAAGGATCCAAAGATATTGGAACATATTCAGAAAAGGCAAAAAGAATAATCAGAGTGTTGGAAACTAAGTCCTATGAAGAATGATGGAAGGAAGTGAAAATGGCTAACTTTGAGAAGAGCAGACTTACGCAAAATATGATACCTGAAAGGATATCAGCAAAAGAAATCCAAGCTCTAGAGCATCATATGGAGGCCACACCCACCCCAGTTCCAGCAATGCAAAAAAGTCACGATATGTCGTGACACGTCACGTGATGCAGCAAGTTTGACACCCATGCTCTAGAGGTTAAAAAAATAGAATGATAGATCTAGATTACAGAAAAGCAAATTCCAGTTGGAAGTTAACAATAACAGCAATTCAGCTGTGCAACCAATTACCCAGAGAGATGGTTCTTCACCCAGGGGCTGAAAACTATCTGTCATAGATGGTTTAATTTAGACTTCTTCACAGAACAAACTATCCCTGATGGTTTAAACACTTTTTTCAAGCTCTATGACTCCCTCGCTCTCCACCTCCTTCCCTCTCTCACACAAGATGTAAAATTGGTAATAAAAGAAGCTGTCCTTTTGTCCTATAATGAAATCAGGATAAACAAAAGAAAGAAGGGCTAGTAGTTACAGGACCAACTCTCTCTTCTTTCCATTATTATTAATTCCAGATGTGTTTAATCCTACATTTCTTCTTTTGTCAATAATTACTATTCTTCTCATTGTCTATTGCACCACTAAACATACAGTATATTTCTTCTGTTACAACTGTTAGCAGTGCCATGGCTTTTGTAGTTATCTGTATTCTAACAGTTGATAATAATAAACATTACCTAACCAGATGCTCATATTGCTTCAGGCTTAGAAGTAGAAAATGCCTAATTACAAACAAGCTAGGCATATATAATACAATATATGATGGATTTCAGCCTTCTCTAAGTCCTTCCTTCCTTCCTTCCTTCCTTCCTTCCTTCCTTCCTTCCTTCCTTCCTTCCTTCCTTCCTTCCTTCCTTCCCCATCTTTCTCTCAGACTGCATTCTGCAAATGGAGATTTTGATTTTGGGCAAAGAATTAATTCATCTTTCTCCTATACTAGTTTATATTTTAAAATTTCAAAATACAGCCCCATGTAGCTTTTGTTAAACCCTGTGTAAAAATTAAGAGCATGGTTCATGCTTCTTTAAGCTGATGGGATTCACAGTCCAGTTCTTTTGATGAAAGTGAAGTCTCACTGTGTTCAATGGTGTTTCAGTATGTTTACATTTAGGAAAGTGATAACAGATGAGTAATCGATCCTTTTCTATTCTCCCATCTCACCCTCTGCCTAAATTCTCTATACTTGTCTTAAAACAGAAATAGAAAGGAGACATATCCTTCTGTCGCCATGCCAACCCTCTTCAACTTGCAGATGAAATTAGACAGAAAAGATAGGCTTGATTCTCTGCCCTGTTTATCTCCTATTCAGTCCACAGTGCCTCTGATGCCAATTGGGACACTGCTAATTTTTCTACTTTTATTCTGTGGACATTGAAAAACAATAACAAGAATTGTCAGCAAGAAGCATGTTTGGTCTTTAGTTCACAGAGCCCTGAATGTATCCAGTTCCATACTGCTATTTAAAGAATCAGGTAGATAGCTAACCTGATATAGAATAGGCTGAATACTATGGACAAGCACAATCAAAAATAAATTTCTCTAGGTTCAGTTACACCTAGGGTGTCAAATTGGTGGCCTATGGGCCGGATGCATCACACACAGGCTACGCCCATCACAGCTCCGCAAAGGCAAAAAACATTGTGGTACACCATGATACATCACGTGATGCAATCGAGTTTGACACCCGTGAGTTACACTAATGCTCGAATGGGAGTTGCACCTGAACAAGAATCACAAGAGTTGTTTCTAGGGTGACAATAAATTCCTTCTGGAAGTGGCTGATCCTTCCAGGGCCTTCCCATACCATGCAGACTTCTCTCCCAAGGTCCAAATCTCTATTCTTTCATCTACACTCCTTGCTACTGTTGATGTTTTGCATTTTATCCCCCTGCCCCTATCCAAAAGCCAAGTTTGGTGTAGTGGTTAAGACAATAGGCAAGACATCAGGAGATATTGAGTACTAGTCCTGCCTTAGGCATGAAAGTCAGCTAGATGACTTTGGGCCATTCACTTTCTCTTTCAGCCCATCCACACACACACCCAAGATTGTTGTTGCAGGGAAATAGGAGGAGGTAGGATAGGTATGTTCACCACCTTGAATTATTTCTAAAACTAATAAAGGTAGAACAAAAAAACCCTTGTTGAAACAAGATTGTATGGACAGCCTTATAAAAAACCATCAGGTTAGGGGGTCAAAGAAACCTCAAGTGTTAAGCTATTCCACAGTATTAGGACCACCACCAATAAGGTTTGATGGACCATAACCATCTCTTCTTGGGATAGTACATGGGAGAGGCAGAATCTAGTCAGAAGACATGGCTCTTCAAGTAAGCAGGAACGAAGTCATGGAGGGCTTTATTGATAAACACTATCACTTTGGATTGGAACTAGAAACTGATTGGCAACTAGGGAAAAATTAAAACATATATATAAAACCATCATAACAAAAAAAAGGATGTCACATAATGCTTGTGTTATGCAGTCACAGAACTGTGAGAATCTTTGGCCATGAGATTTGACTTCTCATAAACATGATACAGTGTTCATTTGAAGCAGAAGGTTAAACATTAACATTTGATTTGGATTTGGATTAAAGATGCAGATTATATGCAAGAAAAATTAAATGAAGCACTCACAGATGGCATATTTTCTATACAATTCAATAACATAAAATCAATCTCTAAATTAATTGTTATGATAGATAATTAGCAAGGAAGAAATATTTCAATTTGAGGATTTCACTGGAATGGCAATTTTAAACTGCAAAGAGCATATTTTCTCTTTCTCTCACGTGAACTTTATAAAGGAACTTTTTTGCCTTCCTCCTCACCTAACCATGTTTTAAACATGCTCTGACATTTTTTTATGCCACTTTGCTTGGCGTTGCCATCACTTCATGACATAAATGAGAAAGGTTTACATTGTTCTGAGCCATCTTTCTACAGTGTTTAAATACAGCCTCAGAATGGATGAAATCTCTTTAGGCTTTGTCACCCATTAATTTTAGAGGTAAGCCAAATGACTGTCAGCAACTGTAACAGAGACAACAGAAGCAGGATAAGGATCAGCAATGGAGACAGCCAATTTCATGCTGGTCTAGTTTTCTGCTGACTCAGAGATGGGCGGGTAGCTCATCATCTCATCAGTGGGGAAAGGCTCAAAACTTCACACATCAGGATTTTTTTTTAGCAGATAGCTGTACTACATGTCAACAGCTACATATCAACAGTAAAGCAACCAGCAGTCATATTAGCATTTGGTAGAGTAGCAGTGAAGGCATTGGAAAAGTCATTCAAATGCTGGGAGCTGTTTATACTTACAAGATCAGAATTGTGCAGGTAATAGTTTTGCCGGTTATACTCTATGAAAGCAAAAATTGGGCTTTGAAGAAGGAGGATAGAAAGAAACTTGAACATTTGGAGAATACTAATAAGAATACCATGAACTGCCATGAAAATAAACTAATGGATCATAGAGCAAACTAACCCAGAGTTATCACTTGGAACACATGACCAGGCCCATATTATCACATTTTGGATACATTCTGTGAAGCTCCAGTTGCTTTGAGACATCCATCATGCTGGGAAAGAGAAGAACCCAACCAGCAGCAAGGCTGATAGACTTAATTATAGTGCCAGTAGGTTAACCATAAGAAATTCTGAATGATAGGTTGATCAAAATATTTCTATGTAATTATGAAGAGCCACCACAATATATTGATATAGCAGAAGGTTGTGTTTAAGAGCAATGATTGAAATATGATACATGTCACAGTAAGACTATGGTATTTGTCTGCTTTCTACACATGGCTCCTTTCACTGTTGAACAAAGTTGCTATCAGAGACATATCTGAGACCAAACAGATGTTTTATATTTGGGGTAAAATAAATAAGAGACACCCTGGGTGGCCTTATGTTTATGCAAACTTCAAATTTTATTTTTACTTACCAAAGAAGAATGACCTAAGAGCTGACTGACTGGCAGCACCACAGTGGATAAAGCTTTTCCCATTTCCTCATTGTTGTAGTTGCACCTGTTACATTTTTATAGATTGTGTTGTTATGAGAAGCACAGAGTTTTTGACTAAAAAGGGAAAATGCAAATAACATAGACTTTTAACAGGTACGAATCATTTTCAGTATTGTAATGATTCATTTGCAATTTATGTATTAGCTTATTTATTTCCTGCATTTCAGGGAC
Source organism: Vipera berus (assembly GCF_964194415.1). NCBI lineage: Eukaryota > Metazoa > Chordata > Lepidosauria > Squamata > Viperidae > Vipera > Vipera berus. The sequence continues at coordinate 95,127,640 of NC_138206.1, forward strand.
AAGGGTGGACTGGAATGGGAAAATCTTGACCAGCATGGGATGGCAGGAAAGATATACAGAAAATCTAAAATTCTTTTTTTTTTACAAATGTTATTGATTTTCTAATATTAAATTCACATATTTGAAAAGTAATGTGGTGGCTGGATAGTAGTAATTCAATTACATACAGATATCATTAGTACAGATTTCAGATTGCTACCATAAACATTTCCTCCCTTTTTCCTTTCATATATACTGTCTATTTGTAAATTTAAAGACAATTTTTATCCTATCAATCACATAGAAAATAACTTTCTTACATATATCCACAGTTTTTAGTTTACACATATTCTAATTGTTTTAACATACAATCTTTTAGACAATCAATGACCTAATAGATTTTTTAATTTTAATTTCCACTAACATTTAGATTTAATGTTTGATATTTATCATTCCCAAGATTTTTAGTATACTCCCAATTCATCTATCACCATTCCTCACAAAATCTAATATTCAAAATACACATCCTGTTTACTTAAGTTCTCACCCTCTATGTCAACAAATTAAGGATACAATATGATATCCTTCCTTATTACTAATTTTCAGTTGTTTTTAAGTCAATATTCAAATTAGCTATTAATATTTATACTGCTAAATTTTAATGACCAAATTTTTTTTCTTTATCTCAGTTCATAACAATGTCTTGTGTTCAACATACACATCTTATCTATTTAAGTACATTGTGTTTCAGATTTGAATAAGATGGTCAAACTCCATTATTCTTGAGTCTTATTCTGGTTTTTTTTCCTTTGGCAAATCTTCTTCCATGTCCTTATTTTTGGATCATCAAACCAATCTCCTTGTAATATCATATACTGTATATTAATTGATATTGGAACAACCATCCAATCGCCATTTTTTGAGAGGACTTGTAGGTCTAGTGGGTCGTCTCTTTATTCTTCCATATTGACGTAGTTGTTCTGAATTGTTTGTCTTCTCATCCAACTGTTTTTTTTCTAGATCCTCTAATTCCTTCTGAGTTGTATAAGAAACTTTTTCCTTTTTCCAAGTTGTCAATGTCTTTTCTGGATTTTCAAATATCAATATTTGTTGAATAGTAGATTCTTCTGTCATCATACTTGAACCTTTCATTTTTTCTATTGTATTTTGTATAGTTGATTCTTTAGTTGTGATCAAAATTTGGGCTTTCACATCTGGGCTGTCTTCTTGTTCCTTCACATAGCCTCTTAGTGTTTATCAGTTGTGGTAAGAATTTGGATTAGTGAGAGTTTGTTGATCTTCCTCCATAAATAAATTTTGTTCCTGGTCTTCTTCCATATTGGTATTTTTTTATTATAATCTTTATTAATTATCTACAGTAAAAATGACAACAGAATAATACATAGGGAGAGGGACAAGGGGTTTAAAGACACATATGTTGTCAACCCTGTAAGCCTAATAAATTACACAGATCAATTAAGTGGGCAATCTCATCACTTGTCTCCTAAATTGAACCTTCTTTTAAGCCATACAAAACATTTGTTCCAACTTATATTATATAGCGATTCACGTTTATCTTTTAAAATGTACGTTAACCTGTCCATCTCGGCACAACAGAGAATCTTGTTTATTATCAAATGGTCAGGGGGTATATCTGGGTCCTTCCACAATTGGGCAAAGGCCATCCTCGCCACTGTTGAGACATGAACAAATATATACCAATCTCTTTTGTCGATATTGTCCGGTCTTATACCCAATAAGTAGAGGTCTGGCTGCATAGGGAAACTCACACCTGTTATTTCCAATAGCCACTGTTGAATTTTTCTCCAATATCGTCTGGCATATAAGCAGTTCCACCATTGGTGAAAGAAGGTACCCTTGGCCGAACAACATTTCCAGCATCTATCAGAAGATCCTGGAAACATTTTAGCGATTCTAACGGGGGAAGATACCAACGGTAGATCATTTTATAGAAGTTTTCCTTAAAGGAGGAGGATAGAGTCAGTTTCATGGTCTTACTCCATACATATCAAGCTGTATTGTCCTCCCGATATTTCTCCCCTGGCAATCATTGTGTCTTTTACAATCTCTTCTGCCATAAAACTGGACAGCAGAAGATTGTATGTGTTAGAGATAAATTTCCTTTGACTACCCAAAAGGGAGTTTATCGATTGTTTGTAGTTGAAGAGCGATACCATACTCTTGTTTGTCTCTGGCAGTTCTAGTTTGTATTTGGGCATAGGACCACCAATCTATATTGCATCCTCTAATTTGAAGATTGGCTTTGGATCTAAGTCTCCCACCTTCATCCAACAAGTCACTGTAAGTCCAATTTCTCTCTATGCTGTGTACAGTCAGGAGAGTCGCCGCTTCTATTGGTATTTTAAGCTAAAGACTTTACACTTTAGAAAATCCAAAAGAGAGAATTTTTTTTCTATGTAGCCTTTCACAGCTGTTGTTTCAAAGTTCTCAAGGTTATGTATCTTATCTATTTCCCTGGGTCAGCCAGGCCCCTTTTAAAGTATGCCTTTAAGTCCCAAAGTTGTCTTAATCATTTCAGTTTTTCTTTTTCTTTTTTTCATAAGAAAGAATCCAGATTTCCAACAGAAGTAGACAATGAAAAATAGGAAATAAAAAATATTTCAATCCACATGCTTTGAGAAATAAAGTTCCAATTGGGATTCAGTTACTTTTTCAACGTTTAAAATGCCCCTGAGTATTTAGTTTCTGCTCTTTCTGAAGGGAGGGCTAAAGTCCCCCTTCCCTCACCACAGGGGGGAAAATACTTAGCAGCTTAAGGAGGTACAGAAAGTAATTAGGGTGTAAAAGAGGTAGATCTCACCCAGTCTCTTCCACATTGCTTTAAGAGTTGCCTGGTGGAAAATGTGACTTCAGCTGTTCACAGCCTAGGGACAAGCCATAATGGCCGGTCCTTTTGTCCACCGGTTTGGAGCGATTGACAGGTCTAATGGGAGAGTTGTGGCTCTCCTGCGATCCAGCGAGTGCCCCTCCTTGCTGGTAGCCTCTTCAGGGTGACTTTTGGCCCTTTTCAGGGGCCCCCAGTGATGTAAAACTGGACAGGGGAGAGAGAGTAAGTCTCCTAGCCATCCACAGTGGCTGCGTGACAAACGAAAGCCCAGAAAATCTAAAATTCTGCTGCCACTAGTGGCCATCTGGATTTTTAAAGGTGTTTTGCTTCCTGGGTAACACAACTGAGAAAATATGGATCTGCTACTCTGTACAAAAGAAGCCAGCAAATATATATTTTTCATTTCTGAAATATTGTGAAGGGAGAAGGAACTCTGTAAGACTTTTTCATATGACTATCACTGACTGCAAAACAAAAATGGCCCTGTATAAAATTTGATAGCTGTGTCTATACCAACAAAGATATGTCTATAAAATTCCCAACAAAGATATGGGGGATTTGTGAACTGCACAAAAACAAACTGGCAAGATGTATTCTTGTGCTTTTTGCAATAGCTGCAAGGAAATGACAGGAAGTCCTATTTATCCTGCAGTTAGGAAAGCTGTGATTTTCCAGATGTTGGTGGACTATATCTCCCAGCACCCCCAAGCACTATCCAAAACATTGAATGTCCCGATACCAGATACATCCCCACACACAGAAAAGCTTGGCCTGCTGCTTGGGTTGCCAATCAGCTTTTTGTTCTAGATTGCTTGAGGGTCATCTATAATAAAGTAAACCCTCATATTCCCTTTTTTCCAAGAAGAGGTGGAACACAATTGGAACCTGCTGCACCCATTCAGAAAAATCTCCCAACATTTCAGAAGCCTGGGAACAAACTAAAGGGGAGCATTGCCAGGTAATCTGCTGTTTATAGTGCATTGTGAAATCTAATGCAACGAGTCTAAGTTCCTTGCTTAACCAGCAAGAAAGGACAAAAGCAGCCTAAGCTTTCCCTTTGGGTTATGCAGAGTTCATTTTAGTGTATCCTATCAGAGAGTCGCTTCTGCTTCTCTCCCTCTGCTTTGAAATTGACTTGTAGTAAATATGTACTGTTTAATAATGGCAGTTCAGCTCTTTTGCAATTGAAGCTCTCCTCAAGTGAAAGTGCTGTGGGAACAGGTTTGTGTTTAATAAAGACCTGCCCCCTCCTTTTTCCCATCTCCTTTATCCCATCTGTACAGGTATTATTATGCCTGGTTGCACATTTTGCCAGTTGTTTAGATCATATTTGGCATTTTTATCCACTTATCAGGTCCTTTGCAAGGATCTGGGATAAGTTATAGGTTATTGTTATGGTTGGTCACACAGTCAGCCAGAGGTTTATACTTGATTTGGCATTATTGTTGCTATTATTATTACATCAGCAGCTCCAGAATGTCCCTGTTTTAGGAGGAGTGACTGTAATTGTTAGATGACTCAGTAAGAATGTTGGCAGTTTCAGCAGGGAATTTAATAGCAAAAGGAAGAAAGAAAGAAAGAAAGAAAGAAAGAAGAAAGAAAGAAAGAAAGAAAAAGAAAGAAAGAAAGAAAGAAAGAAAGAAAGAAAGAAAGAAAGAAAGAAAGAAAGAAAGAAAGAGAACTAGAGGAGGTGGTGACTGAAGTTTTATTAGTGTTTTCACAAAGTGTTATTGTTCCCACCCCTGTGAATATTTGGCATAGCAGGTGAAACTCTGTGGGGTTGGTATCTTGGCTTGGCACAGGCTGTCAAACTCAGCAGGGAGTGACAGGCCATCAGCAGTGATGTCCAGGGCAAAGCTGTGAAAACAAACCCTCCTAGATTATCCAGGCTGCTGACCAGACATGTTATTTATTGCAAGCCACTTTGTGGGTCTATCCATCTCAAACAAACAATGGCGCTTTTCCATTCTCTTATTTGTGCAGGAGCTTATCCATGAAAACAGGGTAGAGAAAAGTGTCTTTGGCAGCCTCGCCAAAGGACTGATTCATTTAAGCAGGGCTTCCTATAGTGCACAAGTCTAATAAAGACTTCACTTTTCATTAAAATGAAAGCAAGGCAAAGAGGACACAGTCCTTTCTCTCATTTTGTTAGCCTCAGAGCACCCCAGGACTCTCAAATCCAAGGAACAGATTGTTGCCCTTCAGATTAAGGGCCATATTCAGGCTAACTGATGCCCCAAGAGCAGCCCAACTACGGTGCTCCTCAACAAAGCAAAACTTTAATGTTAGGAAATGCAAACAATGTGACAACTTGAAATCACCCTTTTAAATTATAGTCACCATATCAAAGCAAATATTTTTTTAAAAAAACAATGCAGATTAAACAGAGCAATTAGGGGCAATAGCAAAAAATAACTAAAGTCAAGTCTGGCAGTGAAAGAGTTAAGGGTATGATAGTTAGGAGAAAATAACCCCAGTGGTCCCCTCCTTCTCTAAGCAGGCTTTTATTTTGCTTCATGGTCAATCCAGGTTTGTCTTTGGACATTGCTGAGCTACAACTCAGCAGTTTTTGGTAGCCTAGCCAACCAAGAAGAATGGGGGCTCTTTTCTGAAAGACTGGCTGCTGTTCATGCAAAACAAACAAACAAACAAACAAACAAACAAACAAACAAACAAACAAACAGTGAGGGAAGAGCCAGGTTTTTAAGGACTTCTGAAAGGGTTGGGGATCATATGATCCTTGGGTTGTTTCACGGGTAGGCAGTATGATAAATTTAAGCATCAAGGGTATCTTACCATGACAGCCTATCCCAAAGAAGGTGGGGGGGGGAGAAAAAAAGAAAAGTAAAGGTTTATTATGCCTATTTTTCCTTTGCAATGCAAATGAGTGGATTCTATTTCCAGCTCTGTTATGGATTTATGTTGTGACTGGGATGTATATCATCTTTTTCCCACCTCTTCACTTCCATGATTATGAAATGTAAATCCCAGGGAGGAAGCAAATGACATGGCATGAAAAAAATACTGGATTGTTCTTATGTGGCTCCCATCAAATTAGGTGTATTTCCAGCTGCCTGCAATTAGTGCAGGTTCGCGTCCCACCAGGCTCAAGGTTGACTCAGCCTTCCATCCTTCTGAGGTAGGTAAAATGAGAACCCAGATTGTTGGGGGCAATAAGCTGACTTTGTAATAATGCCGCTTGGGGTGTGTGTGAAAGCCCTAACAAGCAGGCATATACATAGAATGAAGGCTACTGCTAAAGTTTGTAAGCCGCCCTGAGTCTTCAGAGAAGGGTGGGATATAAATGGAATTAAAATAAATAAATAAAAAATAAAATAAATAAAAATGTGGGGTTATTCCCAAACCTTCAGATTCCCAAACCATCAACAGACACATCAATCTACAACCCCCCTATGAACCCTTCGGAATCCAACTGCATAGCCAGCCACAGACAGCACCAACCCTCAACCAACCCACACAAGCCCCCTCCCCACCAGCAGTTCACCCCAATGACCCTGACCTGATGTAACCTCCCCATCACAAGACCTATCACAAGCCTCTCACTGATGACTCATACCTGACCCATCACAAGACCCTCACTTAATACACCCACACTTGAAGCCCTTATAAACAGAGCACTGACACTGACATCCCCTAAGCTCCACTGAAGATGTTACCTAGCCTGGTAATGAAGCATTCAGAAAGCAATCCCACAAGCTCGGAGAACGAACCTTCATCCTCATCTTACACCTGAGCTACAGATATTCGCCACTATTCACCAGAAATATCTATCCCCTGTATTACCCATATTCTTTTTCTTCCATTCAATCTTATCTGATTCTTGGCAAGGTTTTTTTAGAAGTGATTTGCCTAGAGCTGGCCCAAGGTCACCCAGCTGACTTTGTACCTAAGGTGGGACTAGAACTCACAGTCTCCTGGTTTCTAGCCTGATGCCTTAACTACTACACCAGACTGGCTCTCAATTATATACATAGAGAAAAGGACAGATATAATTTGTATGAATATAACTGCTTGTATTTATCTAGTAACATATAATCTCTTTGTGGGAAGTCAGCTCCCCAGAGAAGGAAATATTAAAAGGGCAGGAAAATACATTTCCAAAAAAAAAGAAGTTAAAAAGGCAGAAAAGCATGCCCAGTTTTTTTAATAGCCCCAAATCTCCCTTCCCCAAGCAGAAACCAACTCTATAGAAATGCAGATGTAAACCATTCAGGAAGGTTGAAGCTAAGAAGACCTCAGACATCTAAAATCTACATACCCCTGCCCCCAGGGAGGTGGGCTGGGACAGATAACCAGCAAGAATCCTAGAGGGGCACACCTGGGCTCAGGACAGAATACGTGACAAAGGAAATACAAAGCTTGAAACAGGAAATAACTCCAGACAATAGAGTCCAGGGGGTATAAAAACTCACTACCCACATGTGGTCTCTCTCTTCTCTCTCTCTTTTCTGTTGGATCCATCTGCAATAAACTACAACCTTCTTCCCAAAGCAGTTGCCATGTTTATTCCCCGCTTGGAGGAACCATGACGAAGACTTTTCTTCTAGCATCTTTATCTCTCCAAATTGTAGTCCACCAGCTATCCAGTAGATCTTATAGGGGTTACAGTATGTGTGTGTATGTGTGTGTGTGTTGGAACAGCAACCTAAGTCAAAGCAATAATAATTTCATGAAATGCCTGTATTGATTATTATTTTTTTCTTTTTTACAGCCCTGTAGTTCCTTAATTCAGGGTAGAGTCAGGGCTACTGGATGGAGCTGAGTGTTTACTGGCCAGATGCCCTTCTTGGTACCTACATGGAGTTTGCAACAGATATTCTTTCTTTTTCTATTTATGATTCAGTTTCATTTTAATGGCCCTCATCTTCTGTAGTAGTGTGTCCATATATTGCTCCAACGCCTTCAGTATCTTAAAAAGGTAAAGGTTCCCCCGGACATGCGTGCTAGTCATTTCTGACTCTAGGGGCCGGTGCTCATCTCCGTTTCAAAGCCGAAGAGCCAGCGCTTGTCCGAGGACGTCTCCGTGGTCATGTGGCCGGCATGACTAGACGCCAAAGGTGCTTGGAATGCTGTTACCTTCCCACCATAGTGGTCCCTATTTTTCTACTTGCATTTTTATGTGGTTTCGAACTGGTAGGTTGGCAGAAGCTGGGACGAGTAACAGGCGCTCACTCTGCTACACGGCACTCGGGATTTGACCCGCCAAACTGCTGATCTTCTGATCGACAAGCTCTAATGACAGGGAGAAATAGATGTTGAATAACAATGAAATTGAATAAATCCTGTGGAACTCCTCAATTCTAACAGCTATGAGGTTAAGCAGAAATCTCTTAAAGTCACATCTTCTGGGAAATAAGAGCAACATCACTGAAGAAATGTGCTTTTTATTCAAATTGGTCTTCTCTTTTCTTAGTTGTTTCATCTTGAGGCTATCAAGAGAATGAGAGACAGATGCTGTGTTACAATTCATTGGCATCTATGACTATTTTTAAAATCACTTTCCATAAAATATTATTTTTGTCTTTATCAAACAATTGTGTGTTTTTGTTTTTTAAAAAAATGCTAAAAATAAGTGTGCATCAAAAACTGTGTTATTTGGGTAAACTCTTATTCCCTTGTCTACATTGCTAAGCTACAATTCCAGGAAGACTGGATAAAAAGTGGAAAAATCATTTGGGAGTTATTCATGGAACAGTTCAGCCAGAAGTACAATAAAAGCCAGTAGCCTTACTGAAAATAGTAGCTTAAATGATAAAACTCTTTCTATGGTTGTTTAGCACATTGGATTAAGTATGTATGTATGTATGTTCTTTCTTTCTTTCTTTCTTTCTTTCTTTCTTTCTTTCTTTCTTTCTTTCTTTCTTTCTTTCTTTCTTTCTTTCTTTCTTTCTTTCTTTCTTTTTTCTTTTCTTTTCTTTTCTTTTCTTTTCTTCTTCTTTCTCCCCCTGAAATGTGTCAACAGCATACTTATCAGTAATGATTATTGCTCAAAGTACAGTATAAATTGCAGAAGTGAGCTTGAAAAAACTCTAGAAGAATTCCAAAAGATTACTTTCTATTGGGAAAACATTTTCACAGATGTTCTTGGTGAAATTAGTGATGCTTGATTTGCCATTATGCCAGGAAATGTTTCAACTGCTAAAACTACAGGAGTCACATTCCCCTAAAGGGTGGGAAGTCTAAATCAGTGGAAGACTGTTTTATCTATGCTTAGCACAGATCATGAGGAAAGACCACCTTTTCAAGAAAACCTATCAGCTGAAGTTTAAGGTCTTACTGTTTGTTTGTAAGTATTAAATCTAAAATGTTACCATACTATCAAATGCAATATTGTTTTAGAGTCCTTAGTTTGTCCAATCAGAATCTGGGTTGTCTGTCCAAATCTAGTTTAAAGGCAGGAAAATTTAAGCTATGGACATCTGTGTTTTAGAAAAATATGTTCCATTTTTGTTTTTCAGAGTTCCCTCTTCTATTAAAAAAAATAAATCCAAAATCTCTATTTCTTTTCAGATTTATTAGTAGTGATAAGAATTAATCCTGAAAAGAAATATCTGTAGCTGTTCTCAACAATTCCCCATATACAATAGTGGCACTTTGTAATGCCCAACCAAGATGAATAATTTACATCTAATCCAAATGACTCATTCTTGACTTGCTAGGCAAAGGAGAAAGAAATCCCTTCCCACACTGTACACAATGGAATATACATCTGTTCTTCCAGAGAAACAAGCATGACAAATGACCGGAAGATTTCCCTGCAGCGATGGCACCATGAGCATCATATATGATACTTTCCCCTCTCTGAATTGCCTCTAACTGATGGGACAGATATGAAAACAGCAAAGATATGACAGATTAAAGGAAACTGCTATATGGGAAAGGTATTCTAATCTGTCTGAATAATGCATACATCTCTGATATTCTGCTTTGTAAGTGCTTTTTGACTTTATCTGTTTCTGTACAATGGTATGCATTTTTGTAGAATCGTCCACCATGCCTTAACAAAAGTGTTATGTAGAAACAGGATATCAAATCAGACCACTGATTCACAGCAGTCTCTTGACCTAGAGATGGGCAACCTATTCCAAATGTTCCTGAACTTCAGTAAGTCTTAGGAAATGTAACTGATGATGTAATGGACAGAATGAATAACTTTGAGGAGGAAGAGCCGCAAGCATGACAACAATCAGATAAAAGAAATCTGTCCATGCCAGAATTATAACCTGGGAAAACATATAGGAAAAGACCCTCCCTAGTTCTCATGAAGATAAAGGGAGGGAGAAGACATATACATTCAGACTTGCAAGATTCTGTTACTGTAACTTTACAGTAGAATAAAAGAAGGAGTATCAGGCATGATTTGTTTTCTAATTTGGTCTACCTTGAAAGGCTGATAGTAAGGGACACTATGAGCTGCAGACTAATAGCATCTAGAGGGCAATTTTGCTTGCCTGCTCTTGGTCTACATTGAAAGGTACAGCTTTTCAGGTCTGAATACATGATTTTCCATCCCTACTTATTGTTACCAGAGATTAGACTTAGAAGTTTCTTCATATAAACATGTGTCTTGTTTTGACACTCACAGTTCTATAATCTCTGCAGTTGAACATCACAAGATCAAAGGGATGGTGCTTGAAATTATTGAGCTTTGGGGACGGATATAAATTGAATAAATTATTATTTATTGTGCATGTTCTCAAAGCTATCTAAAAGTAAAAAGAGGGAAGACTTTTACAACCCTATCAATAATCTCCTCATCCATAATCATCCATATTTCTCACAACAGCTGCTCTGTTGTGATATTCTAGCCTTGACAGCTAATTCCAGATTTCAAAGCAGTCTGGTCCAATTGTCAGGAGGCAGGTCCTGATTGTGACCTTTCTATGGACCTTTCTGTCCATTGCGAAACAGAATGCTGCATTAGAGAGGCTGCTGGTCAGATCCAACAGATCTGTTCTTAAGTTCTTAAATATGCACTTTTCAACTAAGACCAGAATGGAAAAGTTCCAGGCTCATTTGGAATTAATGTGAAACTGAGATAGACATCTCTGGTTGAGGGAGATGAACAATTGAGAATGGAACCATCAAGAACCTTTGCACAATTGCCAAGAAAAGCTGGCAATTATGAACATTAACTCCAAGTATGCATCATATCTGACCCAATCAAAGCCATTTAAATCCAGTCAAGCATTGCTTTCATACATCAAATCTCAACATAGCCTTGATTACAACTCTGCATACCAGGTATTTACCCTAGGGTGTTAGCCAGTAACAATATGCCATTGTCTAGGAATGTTAATCCCTATACCCATATTTATAAATGTCATAAATCTGATGGCAAAAGATTAGTTATCAAAATGCTGGCTGCAGTCATGTTCTATCTCTAGTTTAAAAATATTTGAGTTTTAAAACAAAACAAACTCTCAAACCTGATAAGATGTCAAAAGTATGTGTTCAAAAAGGATCTAAATAGTGGTTTCATGTTGTTATATGGCAGCAATGAAATATTGAGTAGCTTCCAAATATTTTTATCCTTAGGGGAAATTTTATTTTTTTACAGACAAAAAATAATGCAAAAACATTCTTTTTTTTACAATTTTTTTATTGATTTTCTAATATTACATTCACATATTTGAAAAGCAACGTGGTGGCTGGGTAGTAGTAATTCAATTACGTACAGATATCATTAGTACAGATTTCAAATTGCTACCATAAACATTTCCTCCCTTTTTCCCTTCATATATACTGTCTATTTGTAAATTTAAAGACAGTTTTTATCCTATCAATCACATAGAAAATAACTTTCTTACATATATCCACAGTTTTTAGTTTACACATATTCTAATTGTTTTAACATACAATCTTTTAGACAATCAATGACCTAATAGATTTTTTAATTTTAATTTCCACTAACATTTAGATTTAATGTTTGATATTTATCATTCCCAAGATTTTTAGTATACTCCCAATTCATCTATCACCATTCCTCACAAAATCTAATATTCAAAATACACATCCTGTTTACTTAAGTTCTCACCCTCTGTGTCAACAAATTAAGGATACAATATGATATCCTTCGTTTTTGCTAATTTTCAGTTGTTGTTTTTTTAAGTAGTAATCAAAATTTCTTTTTATTTCAATATTTAATACTTCCTTTCTTTCTCTTTGTGTCTACTATCTCTTGCTTAAACTGATAATTTTCATTTTTAACATTCCATATAGACCTATTTATTACTTTCAACAATAAGTTTTCAGCTTATCTACATTATTCACCTTTACATGACCTTTATGCACAAATCAATATTCAAATTTGCTATTAGTATTTATACTGCTAAATTTTAATGACCAATTTTTTCTCTTTATCTCAGTTCATAACAGTGTCTTGTGTTCAACATACACATCTTATCTATTTAAGTACATTGTGTTTCAGATTTGAATAAGATGGTCGAAACTCCAGCAGGCGCCCCCTCCTTGTTGGTCACCTCTTCAGGGTGATTTTTGGCCCTTTTCAGGGCCCCCCAGCAATGCAAAACTGGACAGGGGAGAGAGAGTAAGTCTCCCAGCCATCCATAGCAGCTGCATGGCAAACTGGAAGCCACAAAACCATTCTTGTGGACTTCTCAATATTATTATTTGACTTTTTTGTTAAAGAACAGTAACATTTTGACAAAACCAGGATTACAACTGAATTCAACATTTCTTCTTGAAATACTGTAATTAAAAGTATGTACTAGGTTTTTGCTATAGATTTTCAAATAAAATGCAATAAAATATTTGTAGGTTTATAGTTCAAACCATCCCATTGCAACAAGGAAATCTTACAGAATTAAGATTTTCTGGTTTAAGAATAAACTACAAAGTCTCAAAATGAATATTTTTCATGAGTTGATTCTAAGAAATTTAGTCCAATAGTCCAATGAATTTTCTTTCATTAAAAAGAGCATACAAAAAAGAGTGGAAAGCTCCAGGGGAAAAAAACACAATATGTTTTTATTTATTTTTTTTTACCAAATTTTGAACTAGCAACCTTCTATTTATAAGGCAAACATTATAAATATTGTGCTATTATAGAATTCAGCAGACAAGATAGCTTTAAAAGGAATTAGTGAACACTGTAAAGTTGACTCAGTTGAAAAGGCATTCCTTCCTCTGCAAATTTACCAATGAGTTGCAGGCTTAGCTTTAAAAAACTGCTGTCAGGAGCACTCAAGGTAACATTTGAAAGTATACTTTGGATATGAAGCAGAAAATAAACACCCTGAGATTTCTTTGAGGTGAAATAGGGGTGTCAATATGGAACAACCTTATTGTTTTTTGCCTTCCAGAACAGATGCCTGCCTATGTTGGACCGATAGTTGGATTACCCCAAAGAAGGATTTTATAACATAATTGTGGAGTCTTTGGTGTTCTCTGAGTCTGATTGTTTGCTTGCAGACATTTCATTACCCAACTAGGTAACATCATCAGATAGTGAATCTTCTGCATGAAAACAGACAAGCTCAGAGAGGATCAAAGACATCACAATTCAACGCTGAGCTATTTTCTTCAAAGAAATTGAAGCAGACAAATAAGTTGATTTCAATGGTTGAAGACTCAGCTGAATGCCACATGATGGTCTATGTGTAAGTTTGGGTATGTGCATGTCTCTGTGTATGCATTTAAATAATGGGAGACTGAAAAGTATTTTTTGAAATGGCCTGAAGTAAAATGTGCACTTTTGTTCACCATTCACTCTCTCACACTCTCTTTCAGTAAATGAAAGGCAAGCATGACAGCAAGTGGAAATTAAAAAATAAAGCCAAACAGTGTCATTCTGGACTTGCATATACCGGTAGGTGTATTTGAACTGTAATTTTTTCCCCTCCAATGTATTTACTGCCTCTTGATTTCTTCCTGAATTGCAGCCCTTGTTTTATTCTTCACTCTCAATAAAATGTCAAGTGCACATAGCAGGGAATGGAGTAAGAAATGTTCTCCAGAGAGCTCACATCCTCAATAAATGGAACTATGGATCGCAGGCAGCTGCAGGCATAAAAGCTGCTGCAAAAAGTGCTTTCAATCTGAAAATGTAGTAATTTTCCCCTAGAAAAATGAACATGAAAGTTAAAGTGATTAACTAATGGATATATATGCTGCTACATTTTTTATGCTGCTATATTTACACACAAATTAATTCTGCTTCAATGATCCATCTTCCTTATAAAAGTTTTGGTTACCACATTTTAACTCAGGCATGTATGTACGTATGCCTTTAACAAGCCTATAGCCTTTGTCCCTGTGAAAGCATTTCATTTTTTAAAAAATGATTCATAACTTAAATAGAAATACTCTGAATAATTCCAAGTCAAGTTTAATTTAATTCTTGGTTATTTGATCTGAATCTTATATCGTGTGGTTTAATTCACAATGGCATGAGAGATCAAACATTTTAACCAAAATGCCAAAAACCAGAGTACATGCAATAAAGTAGCATCTTCAAGAAAATATTTGGTGCAAAACATGTACTTGTACTTTGGAAATTGTCAAGAGGGCTTGAAAAGTTACTTAAGTGGCTGTTTATTATGCTGAAGACTGAGACCTAGTCCTGGGTTTTGACTATGGGGCTGGGACCTGCTGTGCAATAAGTAACATGCAAGTGTGTGTAGCATTCTCTTGGGTTGGTCATGGAGATTTACAAGCTTCCAGAACATCTGACTCTCCATTGTTAACTATCTAATATAGAACCAGAAAGCTTTTGGCCTCACAAAACACGGCAATTGAATTCTTCTATTATAAAAGTACTGGAACATTTTATAAAGTAGTAATCAAGTTGATTTCTAGCAATACTGGGCAATTAGGTCTTAATTTGAAACCCAATGTTTTGTAAGTGGTTGGTGTCAGAATGTTTATGTGAGAATAACCTTGGGAAATGGAGGAAGAGCTGCAGATTAGATAACTGCCATGCAAAAAATATGGCAGTTTACAGAAGAAAAGGGGGGACATGGGAAACACCTCAGAAAGACCTCCTCCTAGCTTTCCAAAGAGTAAAGGAAAGGAGCTGAGGGGGAAATACTTTACAGTAAAGATAATGTTAGTATTCATAGTTGTGCTTTTTTGTCTGGACAACCTGGAAGGACAAACAGAATATCATATACTCTGGTGAGAAACCTTTCTTGTTTTATCTGTGGACCCCAATTCCACTATTCATCCTTTCTTCATTTCTCAGCTTTCTAGCTCCATTATGGAATCCATTTTCCTTAGATTTTAGTAACTTCAGGAATTACCTTCCATTTTCCAGTCAGGGGTGTTGACTGGCAACCACAGAGCAAATGTAGCTTTGTTTCCATGTTGCGAAAATTCCTCTCATTGAATAATGGGGCCCTGTCTATTGTTTTGAGTCAATGATTGTTTCCATTGCTTGTTGACTTTAACAGGTGTTCAAGTACATACACCATGGAGTTGTAGTCTCTCAGCCAAACAGTGATTGGATAGAAAGACACAGATTTTCAATTGAAATAACATTTGTAATAGTATGTGAGAATGACCTGGAGTGAGGAGGGGAAAAGATGGTATTTAGGAAATGATTAGACTAGAAAGATGGGACACCAAAGTTGCTTGAGAGAAGCGGTAAGAGAAAGAAACTTAGGTAAGACTTGCTCTAATGGATCAAATAATTAAAAGTCATGGTAGAAGGTTTGTACTTTCAGATCTGTGGGTTAGAAAGCATCACCACAAGATGGATTCATAGCTGGCTGATCTGCTGTACTCAGCATGTGGTCCTCAATGGAACTGCACTACATGGAGGGAAGTGTGTAGTGGGAATGAGGGGATAGATGGGGAACTCATCAAATTTCACACTAAGCTGGCAGGAATAGCGAACACTCCAGAAGACAGGCTTAAGATACAAAAGGATCTTAACAGACTTGACCATTGGGCGCTATTTAACAAAATGAAATTCAATGGTGAAAAAAGTAAGGTTCTACATTTAGGCAAAAAAAACCAAATGCACAGGTATAATTTAGGTGGTACCTGGTGGTAACTGTGACAGAGATCTTGGAGTCCTAGTGGACAATCATTTAAATATGAGCTAGCAGCTTCCCAAAAAGCCAACACAGTGCTAGGCTGCATTAACAGAGGGATAGAATCAAGATCACATGAAGTGTTATTACCACTTTACAATGCCTTGGTAAGGCCACACTTGGAATACTGCATCCAGGTTTGATCACCATGATGTAAAAAAGATGTTGAGACTCTAGAACAGGGGTCTTCAAACTTGGCCGTTTTATGACTTGTGGACTTCAACTCCCAGAATTCTCCAGCCAGCGTGCCTGGCTAAGGAATTCTGGGAGTTGAACTCCGCAAGTCATAAAAAGGCCAAGTTTGAAGACTCCTGTTTTAGAAAGAGTACAGAGAAGAGCAGCAGTGATGATTAGGAGACTGGACGCTAAAACACATAAGGAACGGTTGCTGGAATTGGGTATGTGTAGTTTAATGAAGAGAAGGACGAGGGAGGACATGATAGCAGTGTTCCAATATCTCAGGGGTTGTCACAAAGAAGAGGGAGTCAAGCTATTCTCCAAGGCACCTGAAGGCAGGACAAGAAGCAATGGATGGAAACTAATCAAAGAGAGAAGCAACCTAGAACTAAGGAGAAATTTTCTGACAGTTAGAACAATTAATCAGTGGAACAACCTGCCTCCAGAAGCTGTGAATGCTCCAACACTGGAAGTTTTTAAGAAGAGACTGGACAGACATTTGTCTGAAATGTTATAGGGTTTCCTGCCTGAGCAGGGGGTTGGACTAGATGACCTCCAAGGTCCCTTCCAACTTTATTATTATCATTATTATCATTATTATCATTATTATCATTATTATCATTATTATCATTATCATTAACAACAACAACAACAATAACAATTATGTTAATGTTGCTTTACAATAAAGTACAATTAGCTCCTCTGGTCATGTTTCCTGTATGGCTTACCTAGGAGAGATGATACATTTCTTGCATACCCTCTACAGGGGTGCAATACCCCCTACAGTCCCCAATATTTTGGCAATACTGACAACCCAAATTGTTATTCAAACTCTGTACCAATCATGGGGTTTTCTTCTCTTTGGCCATTTTACCTTTGGTTTCCAGTGAATTGTAAACTGAGAAAAGAATATGAGACAGGGATTCTATCTTCAGTAAAATTTAACCTCGGTGCTAAATTTAGATTTAATATCAACTTTTGCAATGATGCTCCCAACTAAAAGATATTATTGATCATACACTCATGGCAGGGAATAGTTTGTTTCCTGTCATCTGGAATATAAAATTTTTATTGTTCTTGGTTATTGTTTTTACTTTTGGACTTGAAATAGAACTCTTGTAATTATGTTGTTTTCTTCCTTTTGAAACATACTGCCTTTCTTCATGAAAAGTGAGGAGCTGCGTAGAAAAGGCCTGTCTGGAGACCTTATCTTGCTGGCCTGGTTCCCTAATATTTACAGGTATGAGTGCATATCTACATACACCTATTAGAAGAACTGGGCTCCAGTTTAATTATGAAATGGAAGGAAGAAAGAAAGCCTTTCCATACTGTTGAGGAATACTAAACACCATGTTTTAAATGTTGGGATTGAGAAATGCAGTGCAAAGTGTTCCAGTAGTAATAGCTGTACTGTTGCCGTTCTTGGATCTGACATTGCATGGAAATTTCCATTTCAGTTCCTCCCCTGCCTTTCCTCTTCCACACTTTTTTTTCCAGGCTGCTGTCTTATTCTCTTTTCTCTCTCTGTTTTTCTGGGTTTGCAAGTAAACGGAGTAAGCGGAGGAAAAATTTTGTGGAGAAGAAATTTGTGGCTAATTCCTCCTAAGGTGAAATGACTTAATTCAAGATTAGGATCCAAGGACCTAGAAAATATCACGGTTTCCATGTTTGAAGATTTAATGAAAATGTGCTTCCATCCACACTCCAGGGTAGTAATGTGGGGGTTGGGGGGGCGGAAGGGTTGGCCAAAGAATCACATTTGAGATTGGGCATAAAATATAGGAAAAAATATTTTAGGAAGAAGAGTTTTGAATATACTCTGAATATATTCTTCAAAGTTATATGTTCCTTTTAGGCAGTACAAAAGTTGAAGTTAAGTTGTTATTCTTTAAGTGTCATAAAATATTGGATTCTTTCTGGCACAGGGTCAGGATGGGAGGTGACCCCAGCATTTTTTGTGTTTTTTTAAAGAGTACTGTTATCACACTTTTAATGTGTTAAAATTTTAATATTATGTTTTTACTCTTTTGTGATTGTTAGCTACCTAGGGTTTAGAATGACAGAGTTGGAAGGGACCTTGTAGCTCATCTAGTCCAACCACCCACCCAAGCAGAACACCCTACACCTTTTCTGACAGATGGCAGTCCAGTCTCTTCTTGAAAGCTTCCAGTAATGAAGCACCCACAGTTTCTGAAGGCAAACTGTTCCATTGGTTGATTGTTCTGACTGTCACAAAATTTCTCCTTATTTCTAGGTTGGATCTCTCCTTGATCAGTTTCTATCCATTATTCCTTGTCTGGCCTTCAGGTGCTTTGGAAAATAGGTTGAATCCCTCCTCTCTGTGGCAACCCCTCAAATATTGGAACACTGCTGCCATGTCTTCCCTGGTCCTTCTTTTCATTAGACTAGCCACACCCAGTCCCTGTAACCATTCTTCATATGTTTTAGCCTCCAGTCCCTTAATCATCTTTGTTGCTCCTCTCTGCACTTTTTCTAGAGTCTCAACATCTTTTTTATAGTCTGGAGACCAAAACTGGTTGCAGTATTTTAGGTATTTTATGTAATATAAGTTGCCATATTTTTTTCAAATAAATAAATAACATAATGATTCTATAAACAAATAAGAAATTCTTCACAGTTTCATTACTGTGAATTTTAGGATTTATCTAAAACAGTCTTTAATGGTCTTGACCTTGAAGAAATATTTTTGTAAAATATTTCCTAATAATATGAGCTTCTTTTCCACAAAGTCTAAATGTCTACGAATATTAGAGAGTAAATAAATAGGTGATCTGATTCAGGAGGATTTGGATTGCAAGACAGCTATTGACCAAGTTGATCCAAAGTGGGTTGAAGCATCTGACTTGGAAAATGATTGGTTTCAGTTTTGGGCAAACCAAAAGTTTGATTAGAAAAGATGCCCATAAAAGGAAAATGCTGGAAAGACAAGCAGCAGAGCTTCATTTTGTGACTTGGTTCTAGTTCATCAGCTTTCTGGCTTCATCAGGTTTTTTTAGTTGTGGAGCTTAAAAGAAATGTTGAAATTTGCTTCAGAACAGTGCTATATACAAATGGAATCTATGTGACTTTAGAAAAATGAAAATCTCATAAGAAAGTGTAAGTTACTCTATGAAAAAAATCACCTTTTCCATGACAAAATTTCTGGAAGGAACAGAAGAAATTGTTGATTATTCATTGTGCTTCCTTAAACCTGTAATTATTTCCTTATGAAAGCCCTTCCTTCTTGCTAATGGCTTTTCAAGGACAAAGAGATCACAGTATCAATGAATCTATCCTTCTGTTTGCAAAAGAATAAGTAACATGAACATTTTAGAAATATTTGTTGCAATGTTTTCATTATTGTTATTTTATTTCTCATAAGTACCATAGTACTATCAAATCAGAAGTAGCATGAAATTACTGTTAATGCGTTGGCTGTCTCTATCCCCAGCTAGTGATCTCTGTAATGCTACTCCTTTTATGCAAGCAAACCAATGAATGGAAAGCTATCTTAGTAATAACAAATGTTTTCTTTCCTGTGAAGTACTATCAGTTCATTCACACAAAGCTTAAATAGAGTCCTGGTGTTTTTGCAGAGATCTGAGTGTAGAGAGATCAAGGGAAACATAGATTTATGGTTATCTCAAGACTGCCAAATAGCCTGTTCTTCATGTTTACCATATAAATCCCACTCAATATTTATAAGCTGGGCTGCAATCCTAAACAAACTTACTAAAAATGGATCTCAATTAAAAAAAAATCAGTTACATTTAAATATGTTAAACCAATCTAAAATGTTTGTGAGGATTAATGCCCACTTTGTTTATATGTCTCTGATGGAGACATATTTAGAATTTGCAGGACTGAGAAACTAAACTGAATGTCACACACCAAGCTTCTGGCTCATTACCTTTAATTGTATGATCCTATCTGTTGTTGTATAGGGACGCGGTGGCTCAGTGGGTTAGGACGCTGAGCTTGTCGATCAGAAGGTCGGCAGTTTGGCGGGTCGAATCCCGAGTGCCGCGTAACAGAGTGAGCGCCTGTTACTCGTCCCAGCTTCTGCCAACCTAGCAGTTCGAAAGCACGTAAAAATGCAAGTAGAAAAATAGGGACCACTCCGGTGGGAAGGTAACAGCGTTCCGTGTGCCTTTGGCGTCTAGTCATGCCGGCCACATGACCACGGAGACGTCCTCGGACAAGCGCTGGCTCTTCGGCTTTGAAACGGAGATGAGCACCGGCCCCTAGAGTCGGAAACGACTAGCACGCACGTGCGGGGGAACCTTTACCTTTACCTTATCTGTTGTTGTATGATATGAGAACATTTGCCTTTTGGCTGGGATGCCAGCAGATAAGGAGCTTTATCACTACACACTGGATGACAAGGAACAGATTCTCATCAACAGCACCAGCCTCCTCCAGCTCTCTGCACTTGCCTCTGGGGAACAGAAACCAGAAACTTTTGGAGAACTGGAAGCTCTCGCCCTCCATCTTGGCAAATGCAAAGGATTCATTGTGGGTGGTTACAAGAGAGCTTTGTAAGCAACACCTGAATCCTCAGAGACTCCCTGCTATTTTAGCATGCCCTTGGAATGCATCAACTGTTTGCTCTTGACTTTTGCACCTTGTCCATCATGAAGTTGGGTATAACTCCAGCAAAAGGAATTCTTCACTCCTTTAGCAGGCGAACAGGCACACACTTTAAAACACGTCTCCAATAGATCAAAGAGACCTGAAACCTGCCTTATCATGTAAAAGATGATGGTATCCTTGAAGACTTGGTTACAACACGACACAGACTATTCCTCATTTCTTTTTTATGGTATGTTTGTGTTAACTAAAATTTCAGAAACTTCCCTTAGGCAGACTGCCTGTGTTCTGTTACATTTTAAAGGTATTGTGTAGCTATGAGAGAGAAGCCATTTCCGTATTAGTGATTTATGGCATCTTCTACTGTCATTCAGTAATTACTGGGATGATATGAAGTCTGTCTTCATTACAGTGGATTCATACAATGATGTATAATGTTAGAAGACATTATTAATCACTAGCATAGAAGTGGATGTAGAAAAGCTTTTATCAAACTTTCCCCTGACTTTTTTTAATTAGCCCAATGCATATATTCCCTCATTAATATGTTACACAGACAATGAAGTGAAGGATGTATTGCATGTACAAGGTATTTCAGAGTTTCTTCATGGTCTCTCTACCTGATATGCGTCAGGGATCAGCTTTGTGATCTGCTTAAGTTCCCTCAATTTCAGAAGAGGCTGAAAAATAACTGGAATGTTAGACTATGTTCTGTTGAAATGAATACAGAAATTGATTCAACAGAGAAGAGAATTTGGAGAAATGTTCATGGATGGAGTGTGATGATGTTGCATGCTACATGGATGCTAAAGAGTGCTTGGAAGCACCCTGACTTTGGGGGTATAATGATCCTTGGACCAGTCTTCTCATGAGAAAATTCCAGGAGAAGATTTCATGAGGTACTCCTTGCTCTAGGATTTTTTTTATTATTATTATTTACCAATGGTGCTTCTGTCCTTTCCAAGAAAGAACTTTACCTGTGAGAAATTGTTGGAGAATGTTTCCTTCTCAGGAATGATTTGGAAAACATTCTCCTTAATTTCTTTGCCAACAATTGTGGTAGATAATTGTGAAAGATCTTTTGTGCCAACTTCTGTTTGGGCATTGTTGGAAACATTTTGAGAAGTAAAGGTGAATTTGTATCTAAATTGCTGGCAATTATTCCTTTTCTTGCCTTTTTATCATTGCCTACCAGGGACACTTTGCTTCCTCCGTTATTCCTTTATCTCCTGTAAAGATTAAGTCACCTTCCAAAAGTTTTGGACTTTAATTTCCAGCAGCCCAAGCCTAACCCATGCACATCTGGAAGTTACTGTGTACCCCTGCTTTATTGCTTCCCTTGCATCTTATATTTTTAAAGTGTGGGTAGATTGGAACCTGCTTTGGGTATAGATCTTTGAACTTATCCTTATAGGTTCCAGAGCTTTGGATTCAAAGGCAAAAAGCTGCTTCAAAATGAGCAGTTGTCTTCAACTTTTAAATCAAATGCATCTTTTCTTAGAGCTATGCAATAGACAGCTGTTACATCCCAGGAGAAGACACCACTATTTTAAAGAGAGGCAGAGAGATGATTGCTCAGTGCTCTTAAACACTCCAAAACATATTTTTGCCATTGAATCTAAATTTCTGGACAGAAATTTGATACTTCTTGATATATAAAATGATCCAACTCTTTGGGATCCATAAACTCTTACCACAAAGCTATCCTGCCTTCTCTTAATACACAACTAAAGCTACAAAAATTAATGGAGAAACAATTGAAAAAAAATGTGACACTTTATTCAAGAACTTAATTGAAATGGCAGCTTGAATTGCTTCTCTTGCTTCTACTTTCTTTGAGCTGCTTCTTCTTAATAACTTTTTTGTTCTTCACGATCCAGCCTCACACTAAATCTGGTGCTTTCTGGTTATATTCAATTAAAATTCCTATTATGCTTATCTGGCAAAATGAAATCTGCAAGGAATCAGATCCAAGATGTGTGACACTGAAATTGGGTTTCTTTCAGTTGGCTTAAAGGACTGAATGAGAGCCACTTAGATTTATGCTAGTGAATATCTACTTCTCTGTCATGTTGCCTGACTCCTTGGTCAGACAAGACTATGCATTGCAATTTAATGCACAATCAGAAGTCTTTAGAGAGTATTTCTGAGACTACTGTATAGCCTTATCTTCGGAAGAATCATATACAAACTCTAAACCATTGTCGGCTAAACCTGAGCAATAATTTTCCCTCATTTTTTTTTAAAAAGCCCTTCATAAGTTTAGCAATAGTGTGTTAAAAGTGCAGTCCCTGAAAACCAGTTCCTGAGTAGACCTCATGAAAATGGATTAAAGACAGCTACAAGAGAACACCACGTGCTGCATTATAAGTCAATGTTTCATTGTTCTACCAAATTTTAGGATTTGGAATGGGGGAGGAAGAAAGATAGCTTATTGCATTCATACAGGATAAATTCAAACATAAGCAAAATAGCTCTGAGGTATATACTGAAGCTTGGCAGATGATGAATCCATAACATGGCCATGTCATTAAAATGCATGAGGCATTATTGTTTATTAGATACACATTTTTATTGAGTTGGGTAAGATGCTTTAAAAGTAAGCAAAGGGTAAGTCTACAAGCACATTCAGATCTCTGCCAGATGGAAACTTCTAAAGGACATAGGATTTGATGTGCTTTGTTTGTCTCAGATGTGATGCTCTGGAACAAAGCAGCTCCCTTAAAATCAAGGAACATCTGTGCTTACCCTCCTTACCGCTATTCTATGAACCAACAAAAGCAAGCATGAAGGAAATTGAATGGACTTTGTGGAAAGATGCAATAGTTATTTGCTAGAAACTTGGTACATTTGATTGCATTATGGTGGCTTGTACTATGCTATAAAATACAAATAGGAGGCAGCCAGAATTAACTACTTTCTTTCTCTAGATTTAAACAAGCATTTTGAATGAGGATGCTTCTAGAAGTAAGTTGTGGCAAGCTGAAGGCATTCACACCCATTCCATCCTTTCCTTTTAAACATTTTTAATGGTAAAATAAAATTCTTAAAATAGGTTTCAGAAAATATGCTCTGGAAACATAGGTAGAAACCAAAGAGAAGTTGCATTCACAAGGGAGCAATGATCTTGTCTTTCTTCAACATTTTAGAAACTTTCCCTGCTGTCCATCACATCCTAGATGATTCCTTGTAAGTTTTATTTTCTGACTAATAGCCATGGAAGTTTTACACCGCAGGGTTTCAAACGTATCTGTGCATTATTGCTGATTTCCTAGGGCTATAACTGCAATTCAGCACAATAAACTACACACTCACCAGACGCTTCCATGGCGAACATTTGACTGCAACTGCTAGAACCCTGCAGGAGTTCTGAATATGTTTTTTTTAAGAGATAAGGCAGAGAGACCTGCTATCCTCCAATAGTTTGATTGTGCATGCTTATAATCTTTTATTATCAAATGGTTGGATGGAAGCTAAAACCCAACATCTGAGAGATACCAGGCACTATCCCTGCATAAACATGTCCCTCAGTGTGTTCCTCAGTTCCCAGTCACAATAGAAGGGACTTTTGCGATTTATAATTTTACAGTCAGCTGAATGGTTTTGTCGAGAATGTCCATAAAATGTCTGGCAGGGGACTTTCACGCCAAGGGATTTTATTCTAATTTCACTGGTAAAGTTCTTATTTTGAGTGCTCCATGATAAACTGAGATTATATTTTTACAGTTAAATATGTATGAAGAGGGAAGGTACGGAGTCGCTAAAACCTTCCAGAATGTTATGCAGACCTTGCTGTCACTTAGAGAATAAACTGCTGTAACAAATGGTCCAAATTTTGAATTGCCAAGCTATGATACACATGTGGAATTTATTCTAAAGTGATAAGGTATGTAAGAATTATAGGATTTATTTATTTATCTTTTCTTGATAGCAAAAGCAATAAGAGCAAACCTTTTCCGGAGAACAGATACTGTAACCTTTGGGAGACTAGGAACCTATTAGACAACTTCGCAGCACATTCTATGTGTTTTCACAAACTAACTGCTGAAGGAAGAACATTCTTGTTATTTTTTGACACAGTCCCATTTATCAAAAAGCAAACTGAGTTGCTTCTTCTCAGTTACGGTACCAGCTCTAGCCTCCAGAATATCTTCTTATTAGCCCATCTTAATTTCCCTGGCCTTTAAAGGAATGTCATTTTTGTTTTCCAAAAATGTCTGCTGAACCTATGGGACTCCAAGATATTCTCATGAACAATAGCATTGACAAGATTCAGCTTCTTTTGTGTTATTATCTTTTAATTGTTTACAAGGAAATCAAATCAGATAGGTGAACCTGGAAAGTACCAAGAGAAACACCTAAAAACCTATCAGGGACCATGAAGCCTATATCTGCCCTACTTTATTCTGTAGTCAGTAATTCTAAATGATTAGGACTGTGGAAAATCTGAGGATTCAGAAAGTCTCAAACTGCAAACAGGGCAGCACGCTACTTTTCCTGAAAGCTTGGAGACCTATTTATAGGCTTTTGCATGAGCCTGAAAAAGATACAGTTTTACTAAATGAAATAATTAAAGCAGCATATTTTTTTAATGTGGCTCTTAATCTGAAGCCTGAAGAAAGATGTGGATAAAGAGCTGGGAAGTGCTACATTCATGCTCACCTAAGGGTGAAAGTGTTTTTCCAGATCATTTTTTGAAGCACTTTACTAAGCCAGACTATGTTTTATTTACTCCCCAGCATCACTGACAAAAAATAGCAGCCATTTTTGATGGATCTTTACAAATTGATTCTGTTCACCTCTGTTTGAAATGTTCTTAAGTATTTTGAAAAAAAAATATCCACAATCTTCCCCCAACTCTCTTTTAGCTGTAAATCAATTATAACCAGAATCAGATGTCCCATTTGGATGGCAGCTGTTCTCCCTATTAGGTCATCTTTCCTACTTTTTAAAACGGTCTTTTCCCTAATGTATTTAATTTATGAATTGCACTGCACTGCTGTTATTGATTAAGATATTTCCGTGGTGAAAGTTGCCGAGGTCCAGAAAAGCTGGATGCTCTGGAAGTCAGTCAATGTGCGGAAGTCGTACAAAGATAGGTCTAACCTAATGTCATTTGATGAATGCATTGCTGAGTTTCCATGTATAAGTGGAGAACATTCAGTGTCAGTTCATCCAAAGTAATGAGCAGATGGAAGACGATGTGCTTCAGATGATTGCTTTAAAGGAAGAAACAAATGGAAAGGACAATAAATCCCCGACTTGTTTTTATTCAAATCTTAACATATTTTGTAACTGCTGAGACAAATTTCCGGTTGTAATTACAGTTACATTTGTGTGTTTTTAGTTGCATATTGGAACCATTAAGGGGATCAGGAGATGGGAATAATTTGCTGTCCCTATTTTTACCCTATTTATATAGCATGTGGTATTTGGTCTTGGATAATAAATAAATTTTGATTGATTGATTGATGATTGATTGAAGCATATATTTTTAGCTTGCCACTTGATGAAATATAAAAGCAATATCACTTATAGTCTTGGTTCTCTTCTTTATGAGTGGCAATATTGTTTGAATTTTAGAACTTTGGAAATCCCGTCCCTGGAATTGCAGAAATGTGATTTATGGCTTGACCGAAAGTGTGAATCATCAGTCTGAACAGCTGATTTGTCGTTTCCTTCTTTCAGGAGTTTTGTTTTGTTTTTTTGTTTGTCCCCCCCCCTTCCCACTTTTGCTATACTTATTGGAAAAAACCTTGCTGTGAGTGATAGGCTACAGCTAATGGAGTCAGTTTGAGAACACTGGGCTGGAAGGACAAATAGCTTGGCTTATATTTCAGCTTCCTAATTAGCCTTAGGCTTTTCATTTACTTAGAGAAGGCAACTATGTGATAAGGATGATCCAAGGTATTTGGCAGCCTGAGGCAAAATAACAAATGGTGCCAACTCCCTAGCAGGTCAAAACACCAAGGTCTGGTCATACTGTTTTGATACCTGAGCAGAAAACTCTGCAAATACTTGTCTCCATCCCTGAAAGCAACAATTATATATCACAATGATGAACAATATAATTCCTTTTTATGACACACTGCCCAAATCAGCTTCCTCATTCTGCCTGCCAATAGGCATGGCTTTGCAAACATTGCTCTGTATTCATGCTTGAGGCTTGATCTGCTAGCAGTTTCTAAGGGAGGCAGGATTCCATTTAATGTATTTGCATTACTTTTATTATACATGGAGTTCTGAGCCTTTTAATGCAACCTTATACATGCCTATGCAAAAATTTTAATGCAGTGAGTCTATTTTCATGTACGTGAGTTTAAGCCTGGAGGTTTAATGACCTTATAAGGTTGCATGCATACACACTCACATACAATCCATGCCTTTTAATGCTTGCCATATGCCATAATATTTTTTTGGAAATGGTCTGTTCTGCATTGGATATAAGCCCATAAATTTCCATTGCTGATAGATTTAAGAAAAAAACATTTAAGAAAATATAATAAGTTTGGTTTTTATCATGGATGGCAACCAGTAGTGCTAACAGCAGCAGCAGCAGCAACAACAACAACAACAACAACAACAACAACAACGAGTTGGAAGGCAGCTTGTAGGTCATCTAGCCCAACCCCTCAGCCAAGCAGGAGACCTTACACCATTTCTGACAGATGGCAGTCCAGTCTCTTCTTGAAAGCCTCCAGTGATAAAGCTCCCACAACTTCTGAAGGCAAGCTGTTCCATTGGTTGAATGTTCTCACTCCTTATTTCTAGGTTGAATCTCTCCTTGTTCAGTTTCCATCCATTGTTCCTTGTCTGGGCTTTAGGTGCTTTGGAAATAGGTTAATTCCCCTCCTCTCTGGGACAGACCCTGAAATATTGGAACACCGCTATCATATCTCCTCTAGTCCTTCTCTTCATTAGACTAGCCACGTCCAATTCCTGCAACCATTCTTCATATATTTTAGCCTCCAGTCCCCTAATAATCTTTGTTGCTCTTCTCTGTACTCTTTCTAGAGTCTCAACATCTTTTTTATAATGCGGAAACCAAAACTGGTTGCAGTATTCTAGGTATGGTCTTACTAAGGCTTTATAGAGTGGTATTAGTACCTCGTGTGATCTTGATTGAATCCATGTTAATGCAACTTAGGATTGCATTGGCTTTCTTGGTTGCCACTGCACATTATTGGCTCATATTTAATTGATTGTCCAGTAAGACTCCAAGATCCCTCTCACAGTTACCACTATTAAGCCTGGTTTCATCTAATCTATATGTGTACTTTTGGTTTTTCTTGCCTAAGTGTAAGACTTTACTTTTCTCTACATTTACATTCTCTACATTTTGTTAGATAGTGTTCAAGTCTGTCAAGATCCATCTGGATATTGAGCATATCATCTGGGTGTTGGCTATTCCTGCCAGCTTAGTACCATCTACAGATTTAATAAATTCCCCTTCTATTCCCTCAACTAAGTCATTTATGAAGTTATTGAGGAGTACTGGGCCTAATACGGAATCTTGTGGTACCCCACTGCTTACGTCCCTTCATGAGGATGTAGTACCATTAAGGATTACTTGTTGAGTATGGTTTGTCAGCCAATTACAAATCCATCTGATAGTGATCCTATGTATCCCACTTTTTTCTATTTTACTAAGAAGTAGGTTGTGGTCTACTTCATTGAATGCCTTGCTGAAGTCTAAGTATATTATATCCACAGCATTTAGCTGGTATACTAATTTAGTCACTTTGTCAAAAAATGAAACAAGATTGGTTTGGGATGATCTATTTTTTTTAAAAAAAAACATGTTGACTTTTAGTTATTACTTTACTCATTTCAAGATATTTGCAGATCTGTTTTTGGATTATCTTTTCCAGGATCTTCCTAGGTATTGATGTTAGGCTGCTTGGTCTATAGTTTCCTAGGTCTGTTTTTTTTAGACCATTACTTTTTTAGCCCATTACTTTTTTGAATATGGGAACCACATCACCTCTTTTCCAGTCTCCTGTTAGTTCCCTGGTACTCCAGGATTTTTTTTAAAGATATGGTACCGTGGTTCTGAGATGACATCTGCCAACTCCTTTAGAATTCTGAGATGTAATCCATGAAGTCCCAGTGATTTGAATTCATCAAGATCAGAAAGATGTTCTCTTACCATCTTTTGCTTATTTTATTTCTAGTCTGTCTTTTATAGTTATGTTTTTGGTTGGTTGGGCTATAGCTTCTTTTTTTTGTGAAGATTATTGGGAGTGGTCCTGTCAATTCAGTGGAGCTTACCCTATCCTTTGCAATTCTTTGTAAACTGAACTAAATGAGATTCAAGATTGCTATTTTTTTATTTGCTTATTAGTAAAGCTCAACTTTAGTTTCAATGTTAATCTCCAAACATATAGAAGGAAAAACTGAAGTCCGCATTTGAAGAACATGATAAATAAGTTTTGTTCCGAAACTGGCTTTAAAAACAACAGTAGCTGATTTCAGCCTTTAAGAGAAAACTCTGTAATTTGGTGGACTAAGAACTTTCATCTTCAACATCAACATGGTTATCGGGTTAAAAATTAGTGTAGTTAATTTCCATTGCTTGAGAGTGATGCAGGTTTATAGTAAAAAAGAGAAACTCCTTAGATTTATTTTGAAAAGCCATGGAGTATTTGACAAAACTTTGTGAAGTTTGCTCTTCCTTTTCCTTCAGGTATAGTATTATGAGAAAGAATATATACAGAGACATTCTAAAACTATAAGCCTAGAAATATATTCAAAGCAAACTTCTGAAATTGATCGAACGCTAGAAGAGAAAGGTTGGGGGAACATCAGAAGAAATGCTAAAATGGGTTCTATCCCCCAAATATGTTACATCCTGAAGAATTCTGCCTCATCTATATTTGCATCTCTGTGACAATTCCCTGCAAACTATATTGAGAAGGATTATCTGTCATAATTCATTTTGTTTAAAGGATGGCCTGCAGTTGTATTGCAGCAGCTAATCATCCTTGACTGATGCCAAAAAAGCTAAGCAGCATTGGGCCTGCTTAATCTTTGGGTGGGAGACTGCCAGCAAATATCAAGGTGGTGTGCTAAACTGGGATGTTGAGAAGGGACAATCTGGGAAAAGGCATTAGTAAACCAGTTCAATATTGCTATCAAGAAAATAACATTAATATAGTCTGCATGGGTGAAGCTTGCTTCAAGATTGTGTTATTCTTTAAAGTAAAAAAAACAAAAACAAAAGAGAAAATAACATTGCACAGAGTTCTTGCTTTTATTCCAACACTACCAGCAGCTCCCTGTTGATTAGGCCACAGCCATGGCACAGACTATTGTAACCCATAGGGGGCATTTAAAGTAAAGTGCCTGCAATTTGGGGTCAATGTAGCCCCCGGCATTTTTAAGGGCATTATGGAACGGATGCTCAAGGGCATTCCGGGGGTTTGCCCCTATTCTGATGATGTGCTCATCACCAGTGAGTCCACTGAGGTGCTTGCAAGGAGGCTCAGAGCCGTCCTGCAAAGGCTACGCGAAGCAGGCCTCAAGCTTAAAAAGAATAAGTACAGTATTGGAGTCCCCTCAACTGAGTTCTTAGGGTTTCGCATTGATGCTGATGGCATCCACCCTGCTGAGTCGAAAGTAAAAGCCATTCAGATGGCACCCAGCCCTAAAACAAAAGGAGAGCTGCAGGCATTCCTAGGCCTCCTAAATTTTTAGCATGTGTTCCTTCCTAACAAGGCTGCAGTGGCAGAGCCGCTACACCAGCTCTTGGATAAAAATGCTACATGGAAGTGGACTAGAGTTCACGAAAAGAGTTTCCAGGAATTGAAGGCCCTTCTGTCCGTTAGTTCCACTATCACTCATTTCAAGGAATCAAAGCCAGTTTGCTTAGCATGTGACACATCCCCATACGGAGTGCGTGCAGTCCTAAGTCACTTAGAGAGAGATGGAACTCAAGTTCCAATTGCTTTTTATTCAAGGACACTGTCCTCCGCTGAGCATAATTATGCTCAAATTGACAAAGAGGCAATGGCTATAGTTGGTGGAGTAAAAAAAATTCCACGACTATTTATACGGCAGGGACTTCATGGTCTTCACAGACCATAAACTGCTATTGGGGTTATTAACTACAGACAGACACCCCACATTTTATCCCCTAGGATGCTTAGATGGTCCATTTTTTAATCAGCTTATACTTTTAAGCTAATTCACAAACCCGGCAAGGATATGGGCCATGCAGATGGCCTGAGCAGACTTCCACTGCCTCAAATCGAGCCAGCCCCAGCCCCAGCCCCGTGTTTTGTCCATTCAAAACTTGCTGGAGTTTCCCCTCCACGCAGGGGACATTGCTGCAGAAACGGCAGCAGACAAGACCCTAAGTAGAGTGCTATCTTGGGTACACACAGGGTGGCTGGATAAAAGCCCAGGTCCTGAGTTTCAGAGCTATTTTATGAGGAGACATGAGCTCTCAGCTCACAAGGGTTGTATTCTTTGGGGGAACAGGGTCATAGTTCCCACCTCACTAAGAGACAGGGTGTTCCAATCACTTCATGAAGGTCATCCGGGTATTGTTCGCATGAAAGCCTTGGCAAGAAGCTATTTATGGTGGCCAGGATTAGATAAAGCCACTGAGGCCCAGGTGCATGGGTGTTATACATGCCAGGAATCAAGGCCTGAAATGCTGCATGCTCCAGTTCACAGGTGGGAGGAGATTCACGCTCCCTGGTCTAGGATACATATAGACTTCGCTGGGCCCTTTCAGGGACAGCTCTTTCTTATAGTGGTCGACAGCCACTCTAAATGGCTAGAAGTTATACCAATCACAAACATGACAAAGGAGTCATTGAGGCATATACTGACTGGGGACTGGCAGCACAGACTGGCTGACTTTTTGCTCTGCCAACATTCCACACCTTGCACGGCAACAGGGAAAAGCCCAGCAGAGCTGCACAGGGGAGGCACCTAATCACGCAGCTGGACAGGCTGCACCCAGACCGGGTGGCAGCTGAGGTCTCTCGCCCAAAACCCCCGAGGGGGCTGCAAGTGGGCAATGGGGTGTGGGCTAGAAACTATGGGCATGGGAACTTGTGGGTGTCAGGGAAGATTACCAAAATGTCAGGCCCTCGCTCATATGAAGGGGGCCTAGAGGGTGGGTGCGTTGTCCATCGCCATATCGATCAGCTTAGAAAACATTTTCCAGAACAGCCACAAAGCGAGGACTTTGTCACAGGTCCTTTCCATGGACCGCAAACAGGCAGCCAGGCCAAGCAATCCATTGGCTTTGAAAGTCTAAGCAGCCAGAGCAACAGGGAGGTGGCCGGAGGGGAAGAAAGCCCAGGAGTGCAACATGGGTCCCCTGACGAAGAAAGCCAACCAGAACACTACAGCTGCTGTGCTAACTCTGTGGAGCAAACTGACTCTGGGGTGGGCCAACCTGGAAGGGCCAGCCAGAGATTTCTGAGTCAACCAGATTCTTTTGAACTTAAAGACACTGATCTACCCAGCCCGGCGGGCAAGCTGGTAGGCCAGGAGGCGCCTGGGTCTCCCAGGCATTCCACAAGGGTTCACAAACTTCCTGCATATTTACAGGATTTTGTTCTGAAATAACAAAGATATAATGTGTCTGTATCGTGACTGTGCTGCTAGCTAGGAAACATCTGTATTAGACAGGAATATTTGCATGCAGAGCAGATGAAGAAAATAATAAATTAAAAATTTAATTCTGATTTTCCATTTTAAAGATGGCATCACTTGCTCAATTCTCTATTTTAGAGACCTGACTTCAAACTCAAATTTCAATGTTTTGCTCGAAGGATCCAATGTTTTTATTATTTTAGCCAATGTGTTCAAAGGGTACAGTCCTGTTTGCAAACTCATAAATGTTAGATAACAATGACTGTAAATTAGACCTCCATTTAGTGGATAATCTGTATCTAGTTGCCTTTTGTCATATATAATAACTCCAAAATGTTTATATATATATTATTGACATGGCAAATTCATTTTTTTCCTTAAAGTGCCCTTTCAGGGATAGAAATATAGGGCAAATTCATTTTTCCCCTTAAAATACGTTTTCAGGGATAGAAATATACTGTAGGGCTGGTCATTGTGAAAAAGCTTCTTCAGCTTATTATGGGTTTTAATCTCTGACTTAACACAAATCATTAATGTCTCAACATCTGCACTATTCAAGGCGTGGTTTTCCTTCTGAATGGGCTAAAATTGGCCAATTAACATAAGAATGCTCTTTCGTGGGAATCTTGCATTATGTTAAAATCACATTTTTTTTAATAGGAGGAAGGGCAGCTATTGTACACTTTGTAAAAACAAGCCACTCCTGTGTGAGTCCATTGAAGCATTTTTCAGCAGGAGAAGAAAGGGATATGATAGTTCTTTG
The DNA here is from genome assembly GCF_964194415.1 of Vipera berus. Classification (NCBI taxonomy): domain Eukaryota; kingdom Metazoa; phylum Chordata; class Lepidosauria; order Squamata; family Viperidae; genus Vipera; species Vipera berus. The sequence goes on from NC_138206.1 coordinate 95,160,710, forward strand.
TTCCTTTCATGGCAAAAGTGAAGGCAGCACTTAGTACATGGAACTATCAAGGGATAGGATTCCAAAATCACACCCAGAAATTCATTTAATTAGCACTGTAAATCTCAGAAAAAAAGAACAAAAAACAACACAACACATGAAGGACCTGTGACAGCAGAGCACATAAGGAACTAAGAAAAAGGAAAAAGTGCAAAGTGGAGAAACTGGAAAAAGTGCAAAGAAGAGCAACTAAAATTCCTGGAGACAAAAACATATGGTTGCAGGAATTAGGTATGGCTAGTCTAAAGAAAAGAAAGACTAGGGGTGACATGATAGCAGTATTCCAGGATTTGAGGGCTGCCACAAAGAAGAGGGGGTCAACTTATTTTCCAAACCACCAGAAGGCAAGACAATAAACAATGGATGGAAACTAATCAAGAAGAGTGTCAGGACCCACCTCAATCCACATCTTAGGAAATAAGAACTCTTGGATGCAAGTTTAGTCCAAAAGGAAAATGTTTACTAGGATGGAATCGATTGTGGGAATACAAGACGGAATCTGAGAAAAGTTACATTTCAATCCTATATAAACCATTCCCATTCCAGCCCCTACCCTCATCCATTTGGTCAGGCTGTCATCAGTTGCTAGGTGTCAGGTCCTTCCATGGGAAAGGGAACTCTCCTTGGTTTTATGGTTATTGCTTTCCTTTTCAGTTGTAAATGAAGATACAATCCAGACCTGTCTGTCCCCCCTCCCTTCCCCAGTAAAACATCCCCTGTTGTTTGAAAATCGCTTTAGTAACCATCCTCTCCCCCCCCCTCGGAGAGATGGCAGAATCCCCAGAAATAGCACGTTGTTCTACCTATACAATTATGAAATGTGATATAAATGGATTCTGACATTCGGCTCTCCTTTCAGAAAAAAGATGAGTCCATCTGTGGGGAAAGAAAACATATAAATGTTAGCCTGGTTTGTTTGGATATTCTGTATGAAACCTCTTAAGCAACTTAGGTGCTTTAACATGGAGTTTGTTAACCCACTCATTTTCTGAGGAGGGGAGGTGTTTCCATGCCACTAAATATTGTATCGTTCCATGGTGTTTTCTGGAATCTAAGATTTCTTTCACTTCAAAATGTTGTTCTCCTTCCACCATGATGGGGGGGTGGTGGTGGTGGGATTTTTTCTCGTAGTGGTGATTGTTGTTCTCTCTTTAATAGACTGCAGTGGAAGGTTGGGTGTATTCGTCTAAGATTTTTGGGTAGTTCTAATTCAACTGTTACTGGGTTTATGATTCTTTTAATTGGAAAAGGTCCAATATATTTTGGTCCTAGTTTTTTACAGGGTTGGAGTGATTTCAGGTATTTTGTGGATAAATATACCATCTCTCCTACCCTAAATGGTGTGGGATCGGTTCTTTTTTTGTCTGCCTGTGTCTTGTATGCTTTTCTGGCATCTTCCAACGCTTTCCTAACGATTGGCCATGTATTTTGTAATTGAGCAATCCATTCCTTCAGATCAGGGATAACCGGTTCTTTTGGGGTTAGTTCTGGTATTGGGTTGAAACTCTGGCCTGTAGCTACTTGAAAAGGAGTGTAACCTGTGCTTGAGTGGACTGCATTATTATATGCTACTTCTGCAAAAGGCAGTAGGTCCGTCCAGTCGGACTGCTGAAAATTAATATAGCATCTCAGATATTGTTCAAGTATATTATTAAGTCTTTCAGAAGCTCCGTCTGTCTGAGGATGGTGACTAGATGACAGTCCTTGGGTGGTTCCTAAGAGGGATAAAAATTCTTTCCAAAATGCTGACGTAAATTGCACCCCTCTGTCAGATATGATGCGTTGTGGTACCCCGTGCAATCTGTAAATATGCTGTACAAAAAGTTTTGCTAATGCTTTTGCAGTCGGGATTTTTTGGCAAGGTATGAAATGTACTTGCTTAGAGAACAGATCTGTGACAGTCCAGACTACGGTGTTTCCATTACTTTCTGGCAGTTCTACGATAAAATCCATGGCTATTTCTTTCCATGGGGCTGAGGGGTTTGCCACCGGTTGTAACAGACCTGGCGGTTTCCCTTGCAGTCTTTTGGCCATCGCGCAAATTTGACAGCTACCCACATAGCTTTCTATGTCCTTTTTCATAGATGGCCACCAAAATTGCCTTTTAGTTAAGTGTAAGGTTTTTACAAAGCCAAAGTGTCCTGCTGATTTTGTATCATGGCACAGTTGCATGAAATTGATTCTCTGTGTGGCAGGTATATATAGCTTCTCCCCCACCCACGGCAGTCCATCTTTAATTGTGCACACATGTTTAATTTTCTGGAACCATTCATCACTTTCCAAAGATTTCCTGAATTCTATTCCAGTTTGGCTATCTACCTTCGGCTTCATTTTTTTCTTGTGCCCTGGTGGTGACTGGTGCTGCCAGTTGTTGTTCCGGTACAAGTGGTTTAAAGTCAGTAACTCTTGTGCTGTTATATTGGGGCATGCGGGATAATGCATCTGCCAGGAAGTTCTTTCCCCCCGGTAAGTGTTTGAGAGTGAAATTGAATCGGTGAAAGTGTTGGGACCAGCGGGCTTGCTTAGGAGTGAGCTTCCTAGGCGTTTTTAGTGCTTCCAAATTTTTGTGGTCTGTCCAGACCTGGAAAGGTATTTTATTTCCTTCTAAAAATTGGCGCCATGTTAGTAATGCCCACCTCAACGAGAATGCCTCTTTTTCCCATATTGGCCAGCGTTGTTCTGTTTCTGTGAGTTTTCTGGATGTGTATGTGCATGGTTGCAATGTCCCCCCATCATTTTCTTGTAATAGTACGGCTCCTACCTCCTACCTTTGCAATTGCTTCCATGTGCGGGGGGGGGTGCCCACTCTAGTACTGCCCTGACCTTCTCAGGGTCCATTTCGATGCCCTCTGGAGATATGCGATATCCCAGGTAGTCGATTTTTTTCCTGATGGAATTCACACTTCGATAATTTAGCATATAAGTGGGCAGCTCGCAACTTCTTCAGGACTGCTCTGACTAGTTTGATATGTTCCTCTTTGGTTTCTGTGAAGATAAGGATGTCATCGAGGTAAACCAGGACCCCCTTATATAGGTGCTCTCTCAGCACGTCATTAATTAATTGCATAAAGACTGCGGGGGCCCCTTGCAGTCCGAATGGCAATACTTTGAATTGATAGCACCCCATTGGGCAGTTGAATGCAGTCTTCCATTCGTCTCCTTCCTTAATCCTAATACGGTAGTATGCTTCCCTCAGGTCTAGTTTGGTAAAAATCTTTCCTTTCGATAGGTGGGATAACATATCCTTCATTAGGGGAAGGGGGTACAGATTACATTCACTAATTGTGTTCAAATTTCTATAGTCCACAACCAAACGAAAGGACCCATCCTTCTTCTCCCTGAACAGAACCGTGGCGGCCACTTTGGGTTTGGCAGGCTCAATAAATCCTCTTTCTAAGTTTTTCTTTATGAATCTCTCCATTTCTGCCATTTCCCTTGGGCTCATGGCATACATCCTGGGTTTTGGGAGTTTTGCCCCAGGTTTGAATTCTATGGTGCAGTCTGTGGGGCGGTGGGGGGGAAGCTCATCTGCTCTTTCCTCACTGAAAACCTCAGTCAGGTCCCTGTATTCCTCCGGTATCTCTGGTAATCCCTTCTCTTTCCCCACTGCTGCTGTCTCCTCCCTCTGGGTTGGGGGGGTGCTTTTGGAGTCTAAGTTCTTCTGCCCCCCCTTTGGGAAATTGAGTTCTGCTGTCTTCCAGTTTATCCCGGGGTTCCATTTCTTCAGCCATTCCAGTCCTAGGATCATTGGGCATTCCATGCCTGGGGCCACTATAAACGTTATGTCCTCCTCATGGGGCCCCAGTGATAGGTGGATTGGTAAAGTGGCTAGGGTGGCTGGTCCTCCCCCTGCTAGTGTCCCATCTAATTGACTAAAAGAGATTGGTTGTTTTAGCCTCCTCACTGGGATGCTCAATCTCTCCACCAGCGTTGGGCTGATAAGGCAGCGGATGCACCCAGAGTCTATCAGAGCTTTTATTTTGGCTGCTTCAGGCATAGGGGAAGCTAATATAGTCACTGTCTTAAGTATGGGTGGAAGGGGTCCACTTACCAATGGTTCTCCCTCTGAGCTGTCTTCCGAGTTGTCCACCGTCCCTGCAGTGCAGGCCGGAGTCCAGTCCCAGTTCCTGGCAGGAATTGTGGACTCTACAGCTTCTGTCCCCTTCATGGAAGATTCTTTTGTGTTGCCTTGGGGCTTCCCCGGCTTCTTGGAGGATGATGCCTCTGGTTTTCGTGGGGGGGCTTTTGAACGACATTCTGCAGCACGGTGGCCCTCTCTCCTGCAGTTGAAGCAACTTGTTGATTTTTTGGCTGTGGCTGGTGGTTTTTCCCCCTCGCGTGTTTGCTCGGGTGGCAGGCGGCCCCATGGTTTTCCTCTGCGGTGTCTCTTCAGTAGGTCTATTTCCACTTCCTCCGCCAGGATGTACCAGTCATCGAGGTGGGGTGGGTCTCCTCGAGGCAGGCAAGCATCATACAGGTCGTAGTTCAGACCGTCTTTGAAGTGGCTAAGGAGGATGTCTTCTGGCCAGTTCAGCTTGCTGGCAATGGCTCGGAATTCTTGGGTATAATCAGCCACTGCTCGCCTGCCCTGCCTCACCGTTTTGATTCTCTCCCGGGCCTTACGGTCAGCCAAAGGATCCTCGAACCGTCGCCTCAAAGATGACATGAATCGGTTGAGGTCGTTGAGTTCTGGGGCGTTGGAGTCATGCAAGTTCACCACCCAGTCTGCAGCCGTCCCGTCCAGGGCAGATTGCACAATTCAGATGCGTGTTTTGTCACTGGGGATGTCCCGTCCGTACTCTTCCATGTAGCTGAGGACTTGGGTTAGGAAAAATCCCAGTCGTGATGGCTCCCCCTTGAATTTGACTTCCAGGGGTGGGAGTCTTTGGCTGGAGCGTTGTCTGCGCCGTGGCCGGTATTGCTCCTCATCCTGGTCCCCATCTGTGGTTCTGGGGGGGGGTACTGCTGAGGCAGCAATTCCTGTTCCATTGGATGGCCCCGGGGTTTCAGGTGTTGGATCCCCTCCGTTACCTTTCCAGTTGCGTCCCCAGGCGCTGCCTCGGTTGCGATTTTCAGCTCTCTCCTCCCTCAGTGAACTCAGGGTTGCTTTCATCAGATCAATGGCCTTTTCCAGGATCCGCTCCTCCTCGCTGGCGTGCAGGGAACTCTCCATCTCTTGCCTCCATTCCGGTTGGTGGTTACTACGCCTCAGGGTCGTTTCTCCCGAAGCCTTTTCCCACTCACTTTTCCTTCCAACGCCCATCGACCACCGGGGTTTTCGGTCATACTGCTCCACCGCTTCTTCCCCGGGGGAATATGCTGCTTCAGCTTCCCATTGTCTCTGGGATTCCATTTGGGGGGAAGACTCCCCCTCCATGGGGCTTCCCTCTTCTCTTGCTTCGTCGCCAGACATTTTATTTGTTGCAAAGTCCCCCGGTAAGGTTTTCCCTTCCAGGTTGACTCTTAAAGCAGATTCCGTCTACTGTCAGGACCCACCTCAATCCACATCTTAGGAAATAAGAACTCTTGGATGCAAGTTTAGTCCAAAAGGAAAATGTTTACTAGGATGGAATCGATTGTGGGAATACAAGACGGAATCTGAGAAAAGTTACATTTCAATCCTATATAAACCATTCCCATTCCAGCCCCTCCCCTCATCCATTTGGTCAGGCTGTCGTCAGTTGCTAGGTGTCAGGTCCTTCCATGGGAAAGGGAACTCTCCTTGGTTTTATGGTTATTGCTTTCCTTTTCAGTTGTAAATGAAGATACAATCCAGACCTGTCTGTCCCCCCTCCCTTCCCCAGTAAAACATCCCCTGTTGTTTGAAAATCGCTTTAGTAACCATCCTCTCCCCCCCCCTCGGAGAGATGGCAGAATCCCCAGAAATAGCACGTTGTTCTACCTATACAATTATGAAATGTGATATAAATGGATTCTGACAAAGAGAACCAACCTGGGATTAAGCAGAAACTTTGTAAGTGAAAACAGCTTGCCTTCAGAAATTGTGGGTGCTTCATCACTGGAAGTTTTTAAGAAAAGACTGGATAACCATCTGTCTGAAATGGTATAGGGTCTCCTGCTTGAGCAGGAGTTTGGATTAGAAGACCTCCAAGGTCCCTTCTAGCTCTATTCTGATCCAGATTTAGGAATTACCATTTTAACACTTGTATAGCTAAACATGATTTCAGGCTGACTTATTCATGGGTTAGGTAGTTTGATGGCTCAGTGGTTAAGATGTTGATCTTGTTGGCTGGAAAGCTGGCAGCCCATGATGGGGTGAGTTCCCATCCTCGCCCCAGCTCCTGCCAACCTTGTAGTTCAAAAACATGCAAATGCAAGTAGATAAATAGGTACCACTATGGTTGGAACCTAACAGTGCTCCATGATGTCATGCTGGCCACATGACTGTGGAAATGTCTTCAGATAGCACTGACTCAGTGGTCCTGAAATGAAGATGAGTGCTGCCCCCTATAGTCAGCAACAACTAGTGGAGTAAAATCTGCAGGAACTCCTTTACTTTTATCTTTACTCATGGGCTGAACATAGGTTGAAAGCAATTACATGGAGACACACAGAAAAAGTTGTTACCAGACCATATTTGTGCTGTTGTTACATATATATAAGGAATAGCTCTTAGAGTTAAAAGAGGCATGTGGTCCTGTTTACCAGGAGGGTTTGGGATGGACTTGATGACACATGAAACACATATGATGACACAGAAGAATGGAGGCCTCAAAAATTAAGTTGGGGTCCAGCTAAGGAAAGATGTGCAGACAGAGACAGTGAGAAAGATTGAAAAAGTTCAGGAAAAGTTTCATTTTTATGTGGATGTTTTAGGTACCAAGCTAATATAAGGTGCAATACCACAGATGAAATAATGTGGAAAATGACCTAGAAACTCCAAAGTACAGCTTGGCCATAGAAATGTAGCATTGAAGTAACCACTTAAATGCATACCAGTTCAATAAGGCTGACCGTAAGATGAAAGGACACAGCCTTATGTAAGTGAACGTGAAAGGAGATAAAAATCAGAATGTTAGGCACACGCTATTTTGGCTGAGAACAAATTGGATTAGGTGATAATATGTGAATCTTTTCCATGTGAAACCCTTATACTCAGAAAAAGATTTGCCTTGAATAGGTCAGTGGATATTTCAAGGGGAGCCCCATGGATTTGGGAATCTAATAGCTGCTACTAACTTAATCAGATAATGCTCCTGGGTAATAACATTATTGTGTGAATTGGTCCCTCAACACAGTACGTGCATTTGCAATCATTGTGAATTGCACAGCTAGACAGGTTTTTTTTAAAAGACATGGTGATGTGAAGAAATGGCAGGGTAACCTTGAAAATAGAGAAGGAATTAGTAAGCTGTTAAGCAGATACTCACAGGAAATATTATATAGTCCTGAGAAAGAGGAAAGAACGGAAAAGTAACACAAAACAAACTTGCCTTTATTTTGTTCAGCATAAGGTGGGGCAAAGAGAAATTGGTAAATGGTTTCAAGATCTTGTTATTCTATCTGGCTACTATGAAGAACATTCCTGGAACCCTGGCCTCAAAGGACTGAGAGTTAAGGACAAGCTTTAAAGCACACTTAACGTTTCTGAATAGGCTAAGAGCAATTTGAAGTCATGTCTACCAGATCTCCTAATGTGAAATATTAGTCTTTTTAAATCAATAAAATGGAGTTACTGTTAACTAGATAAATGCCTGAAGGCACAAGAAGTTTCTTAGTTTTTCTTTAGCTGTTTGGGAAAAGATGGTGTGTAGAAGAAATCACCTGAGAAGTTAGGACTGGAAAGGGCCAAGGTTAATTCCCCATTCAGTTCAGCTCACTGCCTGTCCTTGGAATTTTGCTGAAATCAGGGTTGTTCCAAACCAGCTGAGAGTTGCATTTCTACCTTGTGGCAGTCCAGTTTTGGGCGGGGGAGAAGGAGTGAACTTTTCAAGGACTGCAAAAAACATGTTAACCCTTTGCTGGTCTTAAGGCACTCAGTTCTGCATTTAAAATTCTTTCCAACTCTTGTCCAAATTGTAAAAGGAGGCAATCTTTGTCCAACAACATAATGGGTATTCTGGGTTATGAGACCCCTGGGATGTCTTTGTTACTCACATTCTGTGATACAGATCTCTAGCACAGGCATGTCAAACTCATGATGTCACATGACATTGCACGACACATCATGACTTTTCCCCCATTGCCGGCAATGGGGTGGGTGTGGTTTTGGCATGACACATCCGGCCCATGGGCCGGGAATTTGACATGCCTGCTCTAGTGAATAACACATTGACTGCTGATTGGATGGGAAGCTAACAACATAATCCTACATAATATGCCTGTTGGCAAAATGGCAGAGGAAGCATTTTTATAGTTAATTCACACACTGATTGCTAACCAAATGGGTCTGGCTGTAGATCTCTGTAATGCATATATGGTACATAAAACATAAGCATCCCTCCAGCATGAAGGCATTCTGATAGTGCTTCATTATATCTTGAATTATTACTAAAAATCCAAATTTTCAGCAAGTGATTGTTTACAATTTTACAACTGCAAGTACTGTATATTGCAGTGATGTTGCAAAGTAGTGAAGGATGTGTGATGGCCTGCAATGACCATTTGATATTGTGATGTTGTCCTGGTCTGCTTGTTTACTATTTCAGTTAACTATTAAAAAGGAAACAATTCTGGCTGAACTTGGAGGTGTGCATTTTGTAGCTTTCCCCTAGAGGCTGTTGTGTTTAATTTTTATAAAAGGCCATCTAGTTAAAACATATATTTATCAGCAGCTCCCAACATGGTTTATATGTATGATTTTTTTTAAAAAAAATAATTTAACAGTGTCAACTGCCTCAGTTTTAGTTCAGATATAAACCATACTTGCTTTGTCAAAGGGGATTTCCAAACAACAGTGTCATAGTAAAGGCAGGGTTTTTAATGGATGAAATGCATCTAGGAACTCTGAGTGGAGGCAGATCTGTTTGTGTGTGATGTCTCGGAGTAATTAGAGAAGGAAGGCAAGAAACATGCTGTTTCTGGAAGATGGTGGGAGAAATTTGCTTTGACTTTTCAAAACAAGCAATAACACTATAGAATTGCTCTGTTTTTAGCATCCTGTCTTTTAGAAAGAGCACAATTAATTTTACAGGTGCAGAATTCAATGAAACATACAATACATATTAGCCCTCAAAAGTGTTCTGATTTGCACATAGTAAATATAACTTATGCCATATTTCACTTTCACTTTTTGTTGTAGTGAAAGATTCAACCTGAGATCTGAAAATAGGCCTTGTGTCCTAAAAGCCAGAAGAAAAATGATTCTGCTTATTTAGGTCAACTTGCATACTATCTTCTAGCAGAATTGTCTAATGCAGGAGTGTCAAACTCGCAATGTCACATGATGTGTCACAACGTATTGTGACTTTTTCCCCCCATTGCTGGTAATGGGGTGGGCACAGTTTTGGCATGATGCATCTGGCCTGCGGGCTGGTAGTTTGACACCCCTTCTCAACCTTGGCAATTTTCAGATGAGTGGATTTCAACTCCCAGAATTCCATGCTTGCTGGAGATTCATTTCATTTCAATTCAATTCAGTTCAGTTTCAGTTTGTTATAGTCAAAGCCCAGTACAAGCAGGGCTGTGAATGTATCTGTGTATCTGTATCTGTGAACATACACAGACAGATACATACTGTACACATCTTAACAGATAACAAACAAACGTTTAAGACAAGGTTAAAATATATTTATATAACCATCAAACTAATATCTGTGAGGAAGGTCCAGGATGCAGCCTAGGTTAAACTATAACACAGATACTAAAATTAGGTGTAATAACATGTAAAAATTAAAATAAGTGATAGTATCTAGAGTTTAAATAAATTACAGTTACCTAAAATCAAGGGATTTCAAACTGGTAGCCCACAGGCTGGATGCATCATGCACAGACCAAGTCCACCCTGGTTCCGCAAAGGCAAAAAATGTCAAGATACATCACGATACATCACATGATGCAATTGACTTTGACACTTGTGATAAAATCCATTTGCCTAATTCGTCCATCAGGTTGCAGCTGATCTTTGGTGCTATTGCACAAAGCCTAACTTACATGTGCTGTAAGAAAAGGCAATTCATCAATGAGCAGCATCTGGGCATAGGTTGAATCTGTGGAACCAGGATATCTACTAAACAAAGCTTGGATGAACCTGGTTTGCTTCCATTGCTCTAATGTATATCCCTTCATGATGGCATAGTCTTTGTGATGAAGGGTGTTCCTACAGTGCTGTGTTCAGTATTTACAGAAAGCCATGCTTTTACAGGGAGGAATTTAATATGACATGCTCTGTGCTGTTACTAAGAAACATGTGGAACAAGTTATAGATTAAAAAAAAATGAATGAGGCAAAGGAGAAATCATCTTAAGCAGCCTCTGAAGGTGTTTCTGCAGGAGGTGATTGAGGAATAATGATGGAAACAGCTGGGAGATGGAGGCCTTGTTGGTTTTCCATTAATCCAAAGTGTCAAATGCTTTGTGCACATTTCTCATGAGGAACAAGCTTTAGGATCATAATGACTTATCCCTGTCATTTTTATTGCTAGGTCTTTGCCTAAAATTCATGAGCATTTCAAAATGAACCGAACTGACTGAACTCTTTGACAAATTGCCTCCGGCCTTTCATCCAAGTTATAATGGAGCAAAGGGGACTTTCTCTTACAGTAGTCATTTTCAAAACTTGTGCCCCAATTTCATGATGATAGCAATTTTATTGCAAACCGGGCTACCTTCTTTCCAGTGAAAAGTCAATTCTTTTCTACTTATTTTGAAATGTTTTTGGGGATCGCGTTTGCCTGACATTGGAAAGCAACAAAAGCTATACACTTTGTGGTCCCAGTTTAAAAAACAACAACAATGCTGCATTCAGAACAAGGGGTGAATATTCTTTCTTTACCTAGCTAAAATATATGCTTCTTTTTCTGCCTAGCACGTCTCTACACTATTAGCTCTATTAGATTAGTTCTTGTTAATTAGGAACTGAAGAGGGAAAGTGCATAATATTGAACCACACCAGAAATTGAAGGATTTCACTCAGAGATGGTCAATATGTAGTCCTATTATTAGCAGGGGGAAAGGTAGGACAGCAAACAGTTGTTTTGCAGAATAGAAATAGGATGACATTATGAAAGTTTCTTAGCACTCTGGAAGTTAATTTTCTTCCCCCAGATCTTTCATTTTCTGAAAGCTTTTTCACAGAGCATAGAAAAGTTGTTTGTAAGAGAGACCTGTTTTTTGTGTTGTTTTTTTAAAAAAACAGTTGTAACAAAAGCATTTCATTTAGTTTGTCCCTCGGCTACCTGGATGAAGATGGGATTGTGAATTTGCCAAAACCAAGGCATTTACAGCAAGCATATAAATGAAGCGCTTTGCTTTTCCTACTTAATTTTCCATAACCAAAATTATGTGTTTGCTTTTCTTAATGCCAAGTGTCTCTACTGAAGATAATGGAACATGCTAATAAACTTTGCTAGTTTTTATTTACAACCCAATAAAATATGTACTTAAGAATTCTGCTTTTAGTAGTCATTAGCTGGATGTTTATAGGAAATTCAATTGCAGGCAGTGGCACTTGTAGTGAACGGTAATGATGGGGGAAAAAAGACAGGATGCACTAATGTCCCTGTATCCTAGTACTTGAAGCAAGTAAGTTTTGTATGTATCATGATATCAGGACATGCACTTACTCATTTGTATCCCCTTTGCACACTGATAAATAAGGCTATGAAAGTGATGGCTTTAACTGTAGGTTTCATCCATCACTTTAAACCACAGTTTAACTACGGGTCGCTGAATATGCTACAACTGGCTGGATTTGTAGAAGGTTGCAAGCCAGAGGTCCCCAACCTTTTGGGCACCAGGGACCTGTTTTGTGGAGAGAGGCTTTTCTGCGGACTGGATTGTGCGTGGTTTTGTGTGCTGCCTGCATCCCGCAGATGGGGCTTTACTTGTTTGTGCAGACTGGTTACTGGGATGCCGTGGCCCGGTACTGGTCCACAGACTGGGGGTTGGGGACCCCTATTCTAAGCCATTAATTAAGACTTATAAACTATGATGCAATAAGCTAAAATCAAACCAACCATGTCACAGTTATGGGGCTGTAGCAACCAGGAAGTTGGAAGATCAATTTAGTTGTGATTTATCGCTAGTTGATCCAGAAATAAGAGAACTGTGCAGATACACGGAAAGGAAAAAGAGAGAATCCAAATATGGTGTAAAAGATTAGCTGAATTTCACACATTTCAGAAGAAGAACCATGTTAGTTCTATGGTAGCCAGTCATCAGGAAGTCTGATGCTACTTTCTTGTAGTTTGTGAAAGCTTGTGCCTTTTAATACATTTTTAGTAGGAAAAAATGCTGTAAGACTTCTGGATTTTTTTAGCTGAGTTTTAGAAATTCAGCTATGCTTTCCTAAGATACAATTGTGCACCTTAATATTATATACAGTTACAGTATGTACCTGACACCAAATGGTATGTAACACCAACATTTATGAATAGCCTTTGTGAACTATTAGAAATCTGCAGATTAAAGTTAAACAGTTCAGTCCGTGGCTCTTTACCAAGATCACATGCAATTCACTCCTCCTCCTTTGCAACTATTAGCTTTGTCAGAGTTCTAGTAGAAGAAGGGAAAATGACCCTTAACACCTGAACCTGGAATTAAGTAGATGATGATGATGATGACAATTCTGTCCATCTACCCTTTTATTTTAAACATTTCCAAATAGAGAACTTTGTGATTCAAGGTCTGTGAACACAGGTGTCCCCTGTGTGTGCATGTGTGTGTGTGTATGTGTGTGATTAAATGAGTGCTGTGATGTGATGGTGCAAGCCCTGCATTTTTGTGCATATGCATGGACATAAAGGGCAGGGCTTGCATTGCAATGTTGCAATGCTTGTTTTTTATCATTCATTTGAAAGTGTCACAATTTGCAAACACCCTGACCTCTAGGGGTTTTACTTTTGTTTCCTGGATTCTTGGGTGGTTATATTTTTAATGGGGTGTGTGAGAATTCATCTCTCTTCTTCCCCCATTCCAGCCATCTGAGTCCTAGTTGGGGTAAAGGAACTTAGAAGTTATAGTCTAGCTGCCAGAGTTCTAAAATTAAATATACTTACATTCAGGCCACCAGGTAACATTCAAATTTGGTGTCAACTTAAGTGTCCTTCATTGATTTCATCCTCTTTATGAGCAGGATTGGATTCTAAACTTGTGAAATATTTTGCTCTAAATGTCCAACCGAAGGTTCTTCTGAGCATAATAGGAAGACATTATTCCATTTCAAATCTTTGGCTCCTCCAGTTTAATTAAACCTGAAGATGGTGATTTGTTTGTTTAAAGGATCTTGGCAGAAGAATGGATTATGTTTCTGATGAAATAGTTAGGGAAGCAATTAATATATTATAGCTTGTAACCTAATTTAATATGGATTGTTTTAATAGCTGAAATTAAAAGAAGACAACAGTTTGCTGCAAACCAAATAAGGTATTATTAGCAAGCTACTAATGAATTCTAATCACTGTGTACTTTTACTCAAGAGCTGCAACATTAATGTTCAAGTCTTTAATGAAAACAATAGCCTAAAATGCTCTTTGTATACATTAAATCCAAATAATATGTTCTCTTGGATATAGGAAAATGCAAACACCAGTAATATGGCAATAATAAACGTGGTTCAAAAATCTGTAAAATACTATTAGGTAGCAAAGAGTTAAAGGTTTATATGTATCTCTTTTCTGTCATCTATTGGTGATTTTTACAGCATATATATTGTAACTATTTCTACCTTTTGTTTGCATTACTGCAACATGCTCCACAGGTCACCTCTCTTGAAAATCCTTTGGAAACCTCAACTAGTGCAAAATCCATTTGCACAGGTAATAAATGGTACTGGATATTTGGCACATCTACACCATTACTACATGTAACACTACTAATATGTGAGTTGCATTGGTTGCCTGTGTGGTTCTGGATCCAATTCAAAGTGCTGGTTGTCACCTTTAAAAACTGTCATGGTTTAGGACTGGATTACTTAAGGGAAAAACTTTTCCCAGTGGTTTCTACCTATCCAAATTGGTACAGCAGGTTGGACATACTACAGGTCTTATTAGCCAAGGAATGTTGGATAATGGGACTATCCTAAGAGGCATGCCTTGTCTGCTATAGTCCCTGCCCTCTGGAACATTTCCCCCCCCACCACCAGAGTTGAGAAGGCCTCAAAGACCGGGCTTTGTGCCCAGACTTGGGCCCCAGAGGATATAAAGGCTCTGTTTTCTGGCTATATTGACATCTATAATATTTTTTTTCTTGGCTGCCATATATAATTCATTTGTATTATATTGTAATTATTTTTAAGTTTTTTGTAATTGTTGGCTGCTCAGTTACTTGCTTGAGATAGGTGGCTATAGAAATGGAATAGTAAATATAATTTCAACATGTACTTAAAATGGAACATAGACATGCTAGTGAGAAGCTATTCTTCTGATATATCTTCCCAGATCTTGAAAAAAGAAACCAACAATTTCATACTTCTTATTTCTGTGATACTAAGAGGAGATGATTGGTTCAAAATAGGGAAAGGAGTCCGGCAAGGCTGTATACTGTCACCCTGCCTATTTAACTTATATGCAGAGCACATCATGAGAAAGGCAGGGCTTGATGAATCAAAAGTTGGAATTAAGATTGCCGAAAGAAATATCAACAACCTAAGATATGCAGATGATACCACTCTAATGGCAGAAAGTGAAGAGGAACTAAAGAGCCTCTTGTTGCGGGTGAAGAAGGAGAGTGCAAACGTTGGGTTGAAACTAAACCTTAAGAAAACCAAGATCATGGCATCCGACCCTCTCAATTCCTGGCAAATAGATGGGGAAGAAATGGAGGTAGTGACAGATTTTATTTTCCTGGGCTCCAAGATCACTGCAGATGGGGACTGTAGCCAAGAAATTAAAAGACGCTTGCTCCTCAGGAAGAAAGCCATGGCAAATCTAGACAGCACACTAAAAAGCAGAGATATCACCCTGTCAACAAAAGTGCATATAGTCAAGGCTATGGTCTTCCCAGTTGCAATGTATGGCAGTGAAAGTTGGACCATAAAAAAGGGTGAGTGCCAAAGAATTGAGGCCTTTGAACTGTGGTGCTGGAGAAGACTCCTGCGAGTCCCTTGGACTGCAAGGCGATCAAACCGGTCAGTCCTAGAGGAGATCAACCCTGACTGCTCTTTAGAAGGCCAGATCCTGAAGCTAAAACTCAAATACTTTGGCCACCTAATGAGAAGGAAGGACTCACTGGAGAAGAGCCTAATGCTGGGAAAGATTGAGGGCAATAGAAGAAGGGGATGACAGAGAATGAGGTGGCTGGATGGAGTCACTGAAGCAGTAGGTGTGAGCTTAAATGGACTCCAGAAGATGGTAGAGGACAGGAAGGCCTGGAGGAACATTGTCCATAGGGTCACGATGGGTTGGACATGACTTCGCAGCTAACAACAACAACAAGAGGAGATGAATCAATGCATGTCTCAGTTTTTTGCCTGAGCACAAAACACAAATAGTCCTACAGAGAGATTTGGCAGTTGTGTTGTTCAGGTTTTTGTAGCCAGGTATATTATATCTTGTCAATATGCAGTTTATTTTAGTCACTATTCTAATCTCTACTGGAATCTAGTCAGAAGCTCAGTATAAAAGCACAACGCCATATATGGTAACTGCAACTTATTTTGCTGCTTCAGTCTCTTTCATTCAAGGAATGAGCTATGTTTTGTCCTCTTTTTGTTATTGTTTGTTGTGCTGCTGAATGCCTTTTCTTATTGGTCCTGCAATTAGATCTCTTTTGTTTTGAGATTTATTTTTCAAGTCCAGCCCTAGCACACCATTGTATAAATGATCTGGATTTGATGACGGAGTACCCTGATTAGTCTTCCTCTCCCAACATTGTCACATTAAGAATACTCCTATAAATATGTATTCAAATTCCTTTTCATGGCAAAGCATCCTTTACATAATAAGAAGATATTTCAAGGATATGGGTAGCTATATTTTTTGAGTTCACCAACTTCTATTTGATTTGGTCTATAATGAGTTTCAGTAGCACTCTAGGGTTTCTGGGATTTATCCAACTCCACCTAGAAATAACAGGGTAGAATGTGGGATGTCAACTGTCAACTGTGTTTCAACACTTAGAAGCACATCTGCACAGTTTATTATCATCCAATACTTTCCTGTAGACTGTGATATAACCCAAAACCTCTCCAGGCTACTTTGCTACATCTTGACAGTTAAGTCCTGACTGTTTTGCTTCAGTATTGAGGCTGGACAGTATTGCTGGCCAGCAGATTTAATAAGAAACAAGGAAAAAGACTAATAGGCAGCTGGCCAGTAGGGTTATTAAGAAAAAAGAAAAGGACCAACCAGTTTTATGACAGAGAAAAAGAAAACATCCAGCTATTGGTCTTCCTAACGTAGGAAGGTAGCTTTTGACGGATGATGAACACCCAAGTTAACCACCTATCAGGACCTAGTCTGTAGAAGGAATAGAGATCCATACTGTAGATTACACATGTCAAACCCGCCACATCATGTGACGTGTCGCATGACATAATGCAACTTTTTTTGCATTGCCGGAGCTGGAGTGGGCGCAGCCTCTGTATGATGCAACCAGCCCACAGGCTGGCAGTTTGATACCCCTGCTGTAGATGATCTGCAGAATCTCTCTGCTGCTTGAGTAATCTTGTAACCAATTGAAGCAAAGAATCTGAAATGGGTAAGAATACGTGAGGTAACAGAACATATGAAAGTGTACTCGGGAAATGAGGCAGAAAAATATATGCCTGTGGTCACTTTGATGGGGAATGGAGAATTATTAGAGGTAATATTATTCATTTCTGGGCCACAGAAATGGTTGTCTGCATGTTTTAGTTATGGGCCAACCAGGCAATGCAGATACACACTTCGAATTATTACCATTTGTTTTAGTGCTTAAAGTTGCAATTTACTCAAAAAAGTGACTTATGACTATTTTTCACTCTTACAACTATTTGGATGCTTGGCAACCAGCAAATATTTATGACTGTTTCAGTGTCCTGGGGTCATGTGATCACCTTTTGCAACCTTCTGAAAAGCAAAGTCAATGGGGAAGTCAGATTCACTTTACAGCCATGTTGCTAATAACTGCAGTGATTCACTTAACAATAGTGGCAAGAAAGGTCATAAAGTGGGGCAAAATTCATTAATAATTGTCTTGTGTAGCAATGGCAATTTTGGGCTCAATTGTGGTCATAAGTTGAGGACTACCTGTACATCCTTAGTCTAAATAGACAGTCATAATAGCAAAAATATAGAGAATATCTGTCAGTTTTTCCTTCCCCAAAATTCTTAGCAGTTCCAAGTAATGAATAAGAACCATTAAAAAAAAGTTGTGTTCTTCTTCATTTATGTTTGAAAAGTGGCATATAGTCCAAAACGGAGTAAAAGTGTTCTTGATGTGGTATGGCTGAGGATCAGAAGATGGGATTCTCCTAATGATCACAAGATCAGGACAGAGGAAATTAAGGAAGAAGGACAGACCAAGATAAATTGATAGAACATCACATTGGGCATAATTTCAGGTTCATTATTTATTGCCAGACTTACATGTTTCCAGGTTCTGAATGCAGGACAATAACACTTATATGGCTTATATCAAAATCAGCTTTTAAAAATTCTCAGTTTGAAGAACTTACAATATAAATAGTAATTGTAAAATATGAATTATGGAATTAATGGTCCCTTTAAGGAAAAGGTGGAAGAGACAGAACCAGAAAAAGGAAAGTTGTCATGCAGGAATACAAGCTAATTTAAGGGCTAATCTACATGAAGCTCTGTTTCTGTCTGTCCTGTTTGCCATGGTTCGCTCCCTAGAGACTAAAATGAATGTTCTGAAACTTGAGCTGGCCACAAACAAGGAGTGTATATTGGAGGTGGTGACCCTTTGAGAGCTGTATGCAATGAAATTCATTTTGATGTATGCCAATTGGTGTACATTCAAAGTGACAATAAAGTTATTATTATTATTATTATTATTATTATTATTATTATTATTATTATTATTATTGTTGTTGTTGTTGTTGTTGTTGTTGTTGTTGTTGTTGTTGTTTTTGTTACATTTAAAACACTCCTTAAGGACTTCTTGTTGAACATCTGGAAAAATAATGCTGCTTTCTATGCTTTCTTCCACTATGAGGAAGGAAGGAAGGAAGGAAGGAAGGAAGGAAGGAAGGAAGGAAGGAAGGAAGGAAGGAAGGAAGGAAGGAAGGAAGGAAGGAAGGAAGGAAGGAAGGAAGGAAGGAAGGAAATTCTATCAAACTTAGGATGTTCCCTTCTGAAAATGGAGTTGCCTTAAGTGGCTCACAAAATCTAAAATACTATATATAAGAACACTAATCACTTACCACACATTTGCAATAAGTATAAACTGACAGCAAAGACAGATGTGAGAAACTGAGACTAAATGTTAGTAAAATTAAACAGTGGTAAATGTTTGTTTAAAAAGAAAAGCTAAAGTTACTGGGGAAATTTTTAAAAAAGAAGGAAGACTCTTAACCTGTAAAGTGTGATGATCAATATGATTCTGTACATTCTCCTTTGCTAGGAAAGATGTAGTAGGCCTACAAAAGATGGACATAATAGCTGATCATAAAAACGGGCAAGTTAGCACAGAAGCTGAATATATTTCAGTTGAACCCTTTAGTGCTTTAGAGGTAGTAACTGGCAACTTAAAATGAAATCAGAAGTGTACTACTATTCTTTTTGTAAATGTTATTGTATTAGATGTCTTTTCTAATGTATTGTATATGTTACTTAGTACAGGATGATATCACTGTCTTCCCCTTCTATTTTAATTTTAGCTTCAAGCCAAAATGCATTATTGACTCATATGAAATATGATAAACCATTTATTGGCTCTTTCTCCTTCTTTAGTTGAACCACAAATTCACCTTTTTGCCAAATAGTAATTTTTGCCAAGATTCTTGCCAAAGTACACTTTGGCTATGGCAATAAATATGGGTGGCTATATTACTGCTGCTACAAAACAGAAAGAAAAACAAAATATGAGCCTCTTTTATAAATGTAAAATTTTAAAACAAGGAAGAATATTTTGGACTGTATCTGTATTTGTATACATATAAACCAAAATCATAGAGATGATAACATAATCTTAAAATGTAGAAATTTGCAGGATTGGAATCTTGAAATGTTTTCATTCCCAATATATCTAGAAGCCAACTATTTGGTTAAGGCTAGTTTAGACATTTTGTTTTTCAGGAATAGGGAAGGTTTCTGGTAAATACATATTGAATACACATAATTTCTCAACCATTTGTTTTACTATTTGTGAACTACTCTCACCATTGTCATCTCATCAAGTATTTTGTTCTGCCATTAAAATGTGCTAAGTGAAAATTGGTGTTTATTTGGAGAGTATGAGATGGAATTATGAAAAGGGAAATCTCAAACATTGGATCTACATCACCATGGAATCACATTTATCAAATTATGCTTTATGGCAGCCATCAACAATATTTAGCTTAGTCTTTCATTAATTCAGGCCTCTCAGTGATGTATCTAAATTCTGGAGTAGTAATGCAAGACTTTTTTTTTACTTTTCAAAAAACTTTAGTGCTTGTTTATCTTGAATCTTTTCCATAAAATGCTCTTATTCTCCATGTGAGATTTGTGTGCTAATCTAGAATGTTGGAATTTTTTAAAGTATTCTATTACACTTCAGCAGAAGAGGAAGAGGAAGTTAATTATGCACTAATGCTTTGAAAATTTCAAGTAGGATAATTAAAATTTCTATTGACTCTGAAGATTTTCTTGGGCTGAATAATCCTACGCACCTGGAAGGCATTAGTTCAGAAAGGCTAATTTTTATCTGAAATTTTATCTGAAGTCAGTTTATGCCTTTTCTCAATGCTGCCTATTTCTGGACAGCCTCTTTGCTAGCCCAGTGATAGAAAACCTATGACACACCTGTCAAAGATGACACATCATGACATTTCGGGTGACACACCAGTGTTCACCAATTCCAAACCAATAGACAACAGCTATTCCCCCTGTTTATCAAAGAAACTGAATGAACACAAATATAGAAATATGTGACCCTGCACCAGTTTAAAATGGATTCTTATCATCCATATCAGGATGCGATCTGTCATCTTAAAAACTGTGATTGGTGGTGACCTAAAAGAGAGACTAATGAGAACATGGCAGCTGCACAATTCAGTTGTCTTCCCACCACTACACAGGGTTCATTTTCAAAGCATAAACACAGAGTATTTCTGTGACTACAGTCTCCCAATGACTGCACTATCAACAATGCTATAAAATCAGCTTTTGCATTCATGTGAACAAGAAATGTGTTTAATTACAAATGAATATGTAAATAATTGTTTCTCTTTAGTTTGAGGGGCAGGGTTGCCAGCAGAATCAAGTTAGGGGTTTTCCAAATTTCTAACATGCTGAGCCCAAAAGGTTTGGCATCACTGTCCTAGCCTAACACATATGTGGTTAATTTGTGGTCATACAATCAGATTCTGCTGAAATATGTGTAAAGTTCAACTATTTAAAGCAACCCTGTAATAATTGCATTTATAATTTCAGATGCCAATGAATGAACCTTTATTGTCAAAGTACAACCATGTATACATTGAAATTTTTTAAAAGAGACATATGTGTCTTTTTTAAAAAAATAGCTATGCATCTCAATAATTGAGAGCATGTGAGATTTTGAACATACAAATGGCATGTTGTTGTTAGTTGCGAAGTCGTGTCCGACCCATCGCGACCCTATGGACAACGTTCCTCCAGGCCTTCCTGTCCTCTACCATCTTCTGGAGTCCATTTAAGCTCACGCCTACTGCTTCAGTGACTCCATCCAGCCACCTCATTCTCTGTCGTCCCCTTCTTCTAGTGCCCTCAATCTTTCCCAGCATTAGGCTCTTCTCCAGTGAGTCCTTCCTTCTCATTAGGTGGCCAAAGTATTTGAGTTTTAGCTTCAGACAAATGGCATATATAACATATAAATGGTATATAGAGTTATAGGTAGTTATAGATATAGTCTGTTATTGCATCAGATATAATTTCTTTTCAAGGCTATCTTTTGGCATCAGTGAAGTAAACCTTCCCAAACATGCCAGCAAACTTGTGTTGCATCACAACACAAAACCATCAAACTCAATCAGAATAGTTAATGGTGCTAGTATGGGAAACTCTGGGCAAAGTTTATTTCCCTATTTTAGATGACTTTGTATTGCTTTTAAGGCTTTACCACAACTAGTCAATGCAAAAGAATTACTCTATACAAAGCATATCCCAATAAGAAAAATAATTGCTGATGTTCTGACTCCAGAGATTAAGAATGAATTTATAAACCAGTCTGGTTTATTGTCTGAGTCTGGATGCCAGGTAGTTGCCGAAGTTAATTGGAAAGTAATTACTGCTTCTTTTCTTTTTTCAGAATATGTGAAGCCCAAATGCTTATGCAGGTATGCAGGCAAGCAAGTCTGTAATAATTTGTGTGGGGTGGGCAGGTGACTAATGAAGTATAGTGCTGCCAACCAGGAAGCGGATTGGTCATTCCTAGCAACCAGAAAAGTTGTGCTGCAGATAATATATTTAATCCTCAAATACTCAAATGGTGACTCAACAAATATTTTATTATCTAATTAGGGCTATTAAACACACACAAACACCTACCAGTAACACCACCGCCCTGTCCTTGTCAAGAACCTAGAAGATTTCTTTTGATATTTGGTGAAGAACAATGGATGCCTCCAAGTTCTGGAAAAACTTCCTCTTTCTTTATGTTGACAAAGTGGTTAAGAATAAAGTCTTATCAAAATAGCTGGAGCTAAGATGTAGGTAAAATGTGGAACTGCAGAGGGTGTGCTATATTGTATTGCCTGACATTTAAAAATAAATATAAATAATAAAATATAGCCTTTAATTTACTGTTGTCATTAACCAATGCAAGAGAATTGATGTTCAAATATTCAAAATATCCTAAATTAAATGGACAAGGTCAGGATTCTTAAGAAAAGTAGGTACAGACAAAAAATTTGGGATAAAAGACCAATATTTAAATATTAAACTAAATATTTAAATATTGATCTTTTGGACATATTTTAATAAAATCAATATATGATAAAAGGCTTGCTCAGGATACACACAACAAAAAGTTATTTGACAAATTTAGCAATTTATGATCATTTATCCAGACTAATAAACATGGTTTATGATAATTGACCCAAATTATAATAATCAATTCCAATTATCATAATTTATGACAATTATTTGGTATTAATTGCTCTTATTAAATTAAATATCAAAAGCATGATTGCTCCTAATTATGATAATTTATGATAATGAACAAAATTGATGATAAGCAACCATAATTATAATTTGTGGTAGCCAATTATTGTAATTTATGGTAGTAACCCAATTATCAATAATTTATTTGACTACTGTGGTGGTGTAGTGGTTAAAGTGCAGTATTGCAGGCAAACTTTGCCCATAGTCAGCAGTTCGATATCTGACAGACTCAAGATTGACTCAGCCTTCCATTATTACAAGGTCAGTAAAATAAGGACCCAGATTGTTGGGGATAATATGCAAATAATGCTTCAATATAGTTAACTGCCCAGAGAATGTTGTAAAGTGCTATGGAGCAATGTATAAGCCTAAATGCTATTGCTATTGTTATTGCTACTATAATTTATAATAATTACCCCAAATTATACTTTTTGGTTTAATAATAATTTATGATAATTATACCTAATTTCTATTTCACCAGATTTATTTATTGGATTTATATCCTCTCGTTCTATTTACAGAACATTTAGATATCTTACAATATCTAAAACAAAAATACAGTACAATTATTCATTCTTTCTTAATTTCTTTATTAAATAACATCCAGCAGCCATACCAGTGTAAACTCAGGAGATGAGAAAAAGCACTTATTCTTAGACAGACTCATACTAACAGAAAATAAATTTAAACCATTCTTTGCTCAGATTTCTCTGAACATTTATTTTGTTTATTTTTCAAATTTCAAATATAGCTGCCCATCTCACAAAGCAAGAAAAGCTATATTATACCTCAAGCTTCCTAGGGTTATATCCAGTTAGCTAGAAGCCTAAACTCAATTTGATATCAGAATGCACAACTAAGGGTGTTTTTCTAGCAAATAAATAAGAATAAATATCCAGAAAACATTTTTTCCTGAATATTTGAACCACCATCCCCCTTGAGAGGAGTGAGAAAGTAAGAAAGGTAGAATAAAGGGTGAAAAGCCTCTTCCTTATCCATCTGACTCTCCTATCGCATGGCTGATGATTTCTCATAGTTTCCAAATGCAGGATTTACTTTGGTTTCATCCTGAAATTGTGTAAAATACTAACCATGAGACTGCCCACATATTGGAAACTGAGAACTCTTCATCATTCACACCAAGGCTGAACTCATGAGATATAAATAATGCCCTAGTTGTCACCAGATAAACTTCACCAGCTAAAAATAGCCACAGAGAGAAATGGAATCCATTTTGACATGAATTTCTCTGCTAAAAGTGATGGGATGAACTTGTAAAGCCATTCTGAGGCACCAGGAGCAGAAGACCCTTCTTAATCAGCTTCAGTGACCGATTTACCATACAGTCCTCTTTTTCATAGTATTCAAGTGGATATCTATTCATCAAAGCAAACAATCTTGGCTTGTTCTCCCAACAATGTATTACTCAAAGATATATTACATCTGGAACTAGAAATTTAGTTACCACTGTGTTTTTGCCTCTCTCCATGAATTCTTTTTTAAAACAGTCTTAGCTGATAAAATGCTATATCTTATGATGACCTCTAAAACTCTGCCACAAACTCTAAATTAAAAGAAAGTGCCTACAAACAAAACTTCTATTCTTCTTTAGTTTCTAGGTGATTTTGATTTTTTAAAACATTAATTTTGCTGACCTTTTTGAGCTTGATTTCCTGCTGAGAAGTGATAGGGCTGGTGTTAAGGGTCTTGCTTCTATTTCATATTTCTTCAATTACATGAAACCTATTCTTTTTTCTGTCCTGAAGAAATCACTGATAATACCTTCCCTTGCTATTGAGCAGAAGTAGTGGAAACTAGGGAAATTGCAAATAAGTGGAGAAATGATAATGGCACACCAAAATACACACACAGATGTACTTCTCAGCCATTCCCAAACCAAGTTCCTGAGACCCTTTCAAGAGAATTTTACAGTTTTTTGTTAAAAAAATAATAATAATTTCTATCAAATTGGATAAAAATGGTTTAAAAAATCCATAGCAATAGCATTTAGGCTTATAGGTTCCCCCGCACATGCGTGCTAGTCGTTTCCAACTCTAGGGGCCGGTGCTCATCTCCATTTCAAAACCAAAGAGCCAGCATTTGTCCAAGGACATCTCCATGGTCATGTGGCCAGCATGACTACACGCCGAAGGCGCACGGAATGCTGTTACCTTCCCACCATAGTGGTCCCTATTTTTCTACTTGCATTTTTACGTACTTTCAAACTGCTAGGTTGGCAGAAGCTGGGGCGAGTAACAGGCGCTCACTCTGTTACGTGGCACTCGGGATTTGACCTGCCAAACTGCCAATCTTCTGATCGACAAGCTCAGCATCCTAACCCACTGAGCCACCGCGTCCCTCCTTTTAGGCTTATACACCACTCCATATGCTTTTCAGCACTCTCTGAGCAGTTTACAATGTCAGCATATTGTTCCAACAGTCTGGGTCCTGATTTTACCAGCCTTGGAAGGATGGAAGGCTGAGTCAACATTGAGCCCCATCAGAATCGAACTCCTGGCTGTGAGCTTATCCATCGACAAGTGCTCTGTACATCACTTACTAGATGATTCCATCACTTAACCATGCACTGCATAAAGAAATAATGGCTGTAAATACACCTGTAAAATGCGTTCTCACATTTGGTGTCCCTTTTGCAGTCTTTCGGAGGCAGCACAATCCTTCCTGTAACTTTCATAGCAAGTACCAAGAACCAGTGAAATCTTGAGTATTTTTCTTTAAGGAAAAACTGATCCTGGAGCCAATGGTTTGAAATTGAAAAGATAATGAAGGTGTTTCACTTGAACAAAGGAGGGGAGAGTATTAAAGTATGGTAAGAAGATCAACAGTTTGCTGAAGCATAAAATACTTGTTTCAGAGCCACTGAAGCTGCAGAAATGAGCCCAGGTCATGTCTCTCTTTCATTATTATGTGACAAACTATATTTTCATTTCCATCTAACTAACTAAATTTCTTGTACATATTCTTGCAATGAATGGTTCTGCAGAAATTTCTTCCCTGTCTGATTATGGCATATACCTTAAAATTACAAACGCATTTGATGTATAAATTTTCTCACTCCTCTTAGTATCATGACAAATAACATTTCTACAGGATAGAAGCCATTGGCTGTACCTGTAAGTAATTAGTGCAGAACCTTCTTTACCTCTGTATTACAATGATTCATCTTGGTAAACATAAGCTATTTAACAAAAGGGAAATATGATCAAACATAGGTATGATTCAGGCCACAATCAGGCCCACACATGGTGATAAGGAGATTGAAACATATTTACTTTCCCACCCATGTTGTGACCACAGAGCTTCATCTAGCAGCCTTGGACAACACAACACAACCCTATTCAGGGGAAAGTAGGGTATTGTGACATGTTAGCCAGAAGAGTTCATAGTCACTTGGATTTAAATGCTTTTAGACTGAATCTAGGATAGTGACAAAGGTTCATCTAAGCTGAGGAAGTAGATAAAATCCATGATTCTCTAGAGCATGAATGCTACTACCTGTGACCTGGGTCCATGTCTTTCCTGGTAGCTTTAAATAGTGAGGAAGGACTTGAATAAGTGTATGAGAAGTGCAAATGCTTCTTTGGGAGAAGCCTCAACAATCATATATCCTGTTTTGAAATCCAGCTTTCAATCCAGCTTTCCTTGATGATTATCATATGGCCTCCAACCTCTCCATTGGAGGAAAGGGTACAGAGAAGATGATGACTCAGCTGCTTGGAAACTGGTTGAAATGATCTTTTCCAGTCAGGATTCAAGCTAGGGCTTGGGATGCAAATAGTATTGTTATTCTTGTTGACAACCTGCAGAAGGAGCTGTAGAATGTGTGTGTGCTCCTTCTGATGTTATTATAGTGGCTTTTGATATCTTTGACCTTGGTATCTTAATATAGAATTTCTTGCAGGGGTTGAAAGTTATCGAAACCATTTTATGTGATTCTAATTTTAAGTCAGTGAGTAGTTTCTGTTAGCTGCCACCTCAATGCTTCCCTATACTTTGCTACTATTTGGTGACAGACTGTCATGAACTAGGGCAGGCGTATCAAACTGCTGAAACTGTGTCACCCTGAAACCATGCCCACCCCATTGCTGGCAATGGGGGAAAAGTTCCAATACATCGCGCAACATCACGTGATGTCGCGAGTTTGACATGCCTGAACTACAGGGAGAGGAGAAGGCAAGAGGGAAAACGAAAGTAAGAGCTGTGTCTCTTTGAGACACTGCTTAAAGGTCACCTGGCTCAGTAGTGGTGGGCAAAGAGCAGTGAACCTTGTAGATACTTCTGCATGGGGTTCCATATAACTCCCGCCTCATTTGTATTTAACATGTATCTAGATGCTTTTAGAGGAAGATATACATCAGTTTGGGATGAGATATCAAGTCAATGTTACTTGAATGAGCATTTGGGAGATAAGTAATTATTAGATTGCACTGATGGAGATCTTTATTTAATTCTATTAAGAATGCTTTGAACTTTGCTTGTGTTCTATACACACATAAACATACACACACTCCTTTGGGTTTGAAGAAGATATATTGTTGTACAATTCATCTGTGGATATTAAGGTGGGTCTGCAGCCCTAATGGGGAAGCACAGTCTAGAATAATGGGGGTACTGAAAGGTCATTGCCCAGTCCCCCTGGGTGCTGCCAAACATGCCAGCTGCCCTGGGTACTGAGATGAACAACCACTGGACCAAAGGCTGCCTATGTGAAGGTTTGTGACAATTGCCAGTGATTATTTCTACCTGTTATTATTATTTATTAATTTTGTTTGCCATCCATCTTGCTACAAGGTGACTCTGCCAATTTCTTTGCTACAACACTGCAAGGCTCAACAAATTGGGTTTGGACTGAATTGATTTGCAGATGAGGGTGAGTTGCACGAGATAAATCTGTGCAAGATGAAGCTTTAAATGGAACAGCCTTTGCACAGGAGCAGTCCCACTCTGCCAGTGATGTGGAGTGATGTGGACTGAGATATGGAGAACTCCAGTGATATGGAGAACTGTTACAGGTGGGGTCCTCTCCTGCTGCAGTGGATGGTCAGGATATGTAAGGGTCTTGCCCATGCTCTTAACATTCCACACCTTTTTGATCATTGGTCTGTTGATTCATTGCTTCCTCTCAATCTGCTATGGCCAGATAAATCCCTTATTTCAATAAGGGTCAAAGAATGATTGGCTATCGTCACCTGGTTCCACCCATCTGCTGAGATAATTTACTGGGGTGTGGCCACTGCACAGGTTACAGCTACTTGGAGCCATCAGTGAAAGCTTAGCACCAGGTGGGGGCAAAAGGTGAATGAGTATAAGTAGTCCTTGACTTACAACAGATCATTTAGTCACCGTTTGAAGTTACAATGGCACTGAAAAAGTGACTTATGACCATTTTTCACACTTATGACCATTGCAGCATCCCCTTGGTAATGTGATCAAAATTTAGGTGCTTGGCAACTGGTTCATATTTATGATGGTTGCAATCTTCTGGAGTCATATGATCAGCTTTTGTGACCTTCTGACAAGCAAAGTCAATGGGAAAGTCAGATTCACTTAACAATAGTGCTACTAATTGAACAACTGCAGTGATTCACTTAACAAATGTGGCAAGAAGGATCACAAAATGGGGAAAACTCACTTAACAAATTTTTCACTTAGCAACATAAATTTTGGGCTCTGTTGTGGTCATAAATCGAGGACTACCTGTAGTCCTAAAAAGGACACAGCAGGCCCTTTTACCAGAGGAAATACCTGTAAATAAATCAATAAAATTCTGAATGGTTCAGATGTTTATATTTATTGATCTTGATTTGAAGTACATTTTGAATAAATATTGTGTTTTATATTGATTTAAATAGTTACCTCTATAGTTAAACAGGAAGGGGCAGGAAGATGGAGCCCATTTCAGATTTCTGGCTTCTGACTTAACTACTAAAGAATTATATATTTATATTTTTTACTGATGTATCAGTTGCATTGAGTGCCTAGTCATCACTATGATTTAAGCTGTAGCTGCAGTCAAACATAGGTATTTATTTTCCTGTAGTCTTTCCCACATTGCTTATACTTCTGCGGTTGTGAAATTTTATTGGGCATTTGTCTCATTTATTTTGAAAAAAACACCACAAGTGTCAATAAAGTCATTTAATTTGATCGTGATGACAAACTGCTGTTTTAGCAAGTGATATGCTCTGCTTGTTTCATAAAATATATTTATTCCCGAAGCAAGAAATGATATCTGACTTTCATTTACTAATAGCTACAGCAACAAAACATGAAATAAAATAATATAAAGAGAAATATAGATAACTTAGATGGTAGTTGGTGACATTAATTATTAAAACAAGTAACCAATTTATTTCCTGCTACATGAAGCTATAAATTTTCGCTGTTGCTTCACCCCTTTTTTCCTTCCTTCAATAGCTTCTAGTAATTTGCAATTTTATCTTGAAAGATAGCTGTATACTTTAATGTTAAATAACATTAGGTTTGGTACTGCCTTTTGGTACTGTACTATACAAGAATGAGCTTAATGTCCCTGATAATCACAATGAGGTGGTCACTGACCTCGAGCCAGACATCCTAGAATGTGAAGTGAAGTGGGCCTTAGAAAAGCTGAGCAACAACAAAGCTAGTGGAGGTGACAGTATTCCAGCTGAGCTATTCAAAATCTTAAAAGACGATGCAGTAAAAGTGCTACACTCAATTTGCCAGCAAATTTGGAAAACTCAACAGTGGCCACAGGATTGGAAAAGATCAGTTTACATTCCAATTCCAAAGAAAGGCAGTGCCAAAGAATGTTCAAACTATCGCACCATTGCACTCATTTCTCATGCTAGTAAAGTTATGCTTAAAATCCTACAAGCTAGACTCCAGCAGTATGTGGATCGAGAACTACCAGAAGTACAGGCAGGATTTCGAAGAGGCAGAGGAACTAGAGATCAAATAGCCAACATACGCTGGATCATGGAGAAAGCTAGAGAGTTCCAGAAAGACATCTACTTCTGCTTCATTGACTATGCTAAAGCCTTTGATTGTGTGGATCATAACAAACTGTGGCAAGTTCTTAAAGAGATGGGAGTACCAGAACATCTTATTTGTCTCTTGAGAAACCTATATACGGGCCAAGAAGCAACAGTGAGAACTGGACACGGAACCACTGATTGGTTCCAAATTGGGAAAGGAGTCCGGCAAGGCTGTATACTGTTGCCTTGCCTATTTAACTTATATGCAGAGCACATCATGAGAAAGGCAGGGCTAGATGAATCAAAAGTTGGAATTAAGATTGCTGGAAGAAATATCAACAACCTAAGATATGCAGATGATACCACTCTAATGGCAGAAAGTGAAGAGGAACTGAAGAGTCTCTTGTTGCGAGTGAAGAAGGAGAGTGCAAAAGTTGGGTTGAAACTAAACATTAAGAAAACCAAGATCATGGCATCCGGCCCTCTCAATTCCTGGCAAATAGATGGGGAAGAAATGGAAGTAGTGACAGATTTTATTTTCCTGGGCTCCAAGATCACTGCAGATGGGGACTGTAGTCAAGAAATTAAAAGACGCTTGCTCCTTGGGAGGAAAGCCATGGCAAATCTAGACAGCACACTAAAAAGCAGAGACATCACCCTGTCAACAAAAGTGCGTATAGTCAAGGCTATGGTCTTCCCAGTTGCAATGTATGGCAGTGAAAGTTGGACCATAAGAAAGGCTGAGCGCAAAAGAATTGAGGCCTTTGAACTGTGGTGCTGGAGAAGACTCCTGCGAGTCCCTTGGACTGCAAGGCGATCAAACCGGTCAGTCCTAGAGGAGATCAACCCTGACTGCTCTTTAGAAGGCCAGATCCTGAAGCTAAAACTCAAATACTTTGGCCACCTAATGAGGAGGAAGGACTCACTGGAGAAGAGCCTAATGCTGGGAAAGATTGAGGGCAATAGAAGAAGGGGACGACAGAGAATGAGGTGGCTGGATGGAGTCACTGAAGCAGTAGGCGTGAGCTTAAATGGACTCCAGAAGATGGCAGAGGACAGGAAAGCCTGGAGGAACATTGTCCATAGGGTCGCGATGGGTCGGACACGACTTCGCAACTAACAACAACAACAACATTAGGTTTGTTTCCAAATTAAAGGAGATGTTGATTCATCCTTCCAGCTTTGATAGACTTTTAACAACTTACAACATTTTCACTCTGTTTTTAGATGCATGGAACCTTGAAGTATGTGAGTCAGTGTGTTACGTTGGCTAAGACTGAGAGCCCTTCACTATCAAGCCAGCATTCATAAACCCAAGTAAATAGTCAGCTTTAGCCCAGCTAAATACCTTCCATATTAAGCTGTACAATTTTCAGCACATCTCCTATGTCCTTTGTCAGTTAATTCTCAAAAGATCCATTGTTTTTATTTTTGATGTTTATGCTGCTTCTTCTCCCTGAGAGATCCTTGTCCAGCATCCAGAATGTGTAGACTATTTAACTGTGAAGAGTCAAGTTGCTCAGGGTGCACCATGAGGAAGCTAGTCTGCATTGCACCCCAGCAACTGCTCACACATAATTTAACTTTATTCATAATTTTATTCATCACTCATACTATGTGTCTTTAAAATAATTCACTGGTCTGGTGTTTTACATTTTGATACATATTTTATATGCTGTTTTGGTGACTTTTATCACTCTACTGCATTTTGCTACACCAGATGAAATAAAATAAACCATCATCATGGAAGTGCACTGGGTGCCTTTGGGCAAGGTACTAATTTTCAGTCCAGGTTACCACACCTGGCTGTTGCTGTGAAAAACAAAGAAAAAGAATGTTACATACTGTACACTGCCACTAGTTTCTGGAGGAAGAATGGTATATAAATTATATCAACAAAGCAAAGCACTCATAAGTTGGAAAGAATTTTTCTAACATGCTAGAGTTTTCAAATAGAAAACCTAAGTATTGTTTTTTGTGGATACTTGCTATGTGATTTACACCCTCTGACTATATCATCTTTATTTTATTTATTTTTATTTTATTTTATTTTTATTAGATTTATATACCGCCCTTTCCCGGAGGACTCAGGGTGGTTTACAGGGCATTTTAAAATCATATCAATACAAAATACAAGTTAAAAGACAAATAAAAGATTAAATTATCCCTGAAAATAAAACCCCAGTTAAAATTCTCAGCCTGGGTCAGAGATATCATCTTATATCTTGTTCCAATATCTACAAGGGAACACTAGAATAAAAACAGACTATTTCTCCTCCTTCTAAATGTCTCAGGTGACATTTCTTGCAACAAAGCTTTTGAGAAGTACATCTAGTTATTTTAACACATGTATTTTTATTTTCCAAGTAATACAACAATGAGTCAGGAACATCCCTTGGAAATCTTGGTGAAAATCCAGATTGGAGCTTTAAAACTACTTAAAACCTAAGGATTCAATTTGTCTTTCAATATCATAGAGTCAGTGTTGGCATCTGCATTGACTTCAATGCCCAGGCTAGTTGCCTGAGTTCTGTTATCGCTTTTTGGTTTTGCATTTTGACAATTTTAGCCCTGAGGAATTTTTTTAGTTCTTAGTCATGTTTGTAATTTCACTTAGGTAGGGAGAAAAAGAGAAGACTTCTGCCAACTTCTCTCAAGCTTTCAGTTCATCTTTCTTTTCCAAAACTGGTTTAATTATGAGAAAGTGTCATTGGCTTTCTTAGGCATATTTCAAACAACTGGAGTTCAGTTTTAAGAAACTAAAAATTACAGTAGTTCTGTCAGCTTTCTGATTCCTAATCCCTTTTTATGGTAACAGTTTTAATTCTTCTAACTTTGGAGAAGACAGTCTGCAGCTCCTTACATCTCTTTTTTTCCTCCAGAAGCCCTTTGTGATAAGAATTGCTAAAAATTGTTGGCATACTTTTTCATTTGGAGGTATAAAAGTCATAATAAATATCATGTAAGCCTATTGGAGTTAAATACAAAGCAAAACAAGGAAGTCCAATCTGTATCCATATGTCTGCACCCTGTATGTTCAATGGCCAGTAGAAGACTGCCTATTTCTAGCTAAATACAACTTACTTCCATCAAGGACTTACCACTGCATGTGTCTTGGGCCATTTTCTCACTAGTGATTTGCATTCTATGCATCTGATGAAGTGAGCTGCAACTGATGAAAGTTTATGCTTTTGAATAAGTGTGTACGTTGGAAAAGATGCTAAAATATTCCTTATCGTTTGCCATCATAGACTACCATGGCAGTCCTACCTGGTGTCCTATTTTGTGTCCTTTGAGATCAGGGAACCCAAGGTTGACTGCAACACTACTAGTTTATGCCACAATACCAGAATCTTGAAAGGGATTGTCTGTTTCCCTCTGATACTAAGAGAATCAAAACAGAGCAATCTTGTTTTCTTCCCCTCCTCCTCCTTATAAGGGCAAAGCTGGTATTAAATAATTTATTCAAGGCCATCTCCATATTCTTCCACATTATAAAATTAAGAGAAAGAAGGGGTAATAAATCTAAATGAAAGTGGAGAGGAGATAAGGTATGTGGTGAAAGTGTAGATTTAATTAGGAATTAAAGGGCTGAAATATGGTAGAAAATTTAGAATAAGTATTATCTAGTGCTTGTGCATGCTTAACATAAGTGTTATGTATTGGGCTTGTGGTACCACACCACGTGCGTTGCTGGAGAGCAAACGGCTCTCCAGCAACCCAGACAGGCCATCTCTGGTCCTGCAATTGGTCAGCCCCAGGTGGCAAGTGCGGGTTCAATCCTATTGGCTGCTACTGTAGGGCTTGGCTATATATTGTGGCTGGGTGTGGCCCAAGCTCAAGTACAGTTCCAGCAAGAATAAAAGAATGAGTTTCTTTGTACTCAGCCATGTGTCTTCATTCCTGCTCACCAGAGCCCACGACTTAACAGTGGTGACGAGGGTGGGATCCTGCTTCACCGTTTAAAAGGGCTGAAGTTATAGAGGGGTTGGCAATACACACTGGAGGGAAGAGGCATTTCCCCCCCCCCAGGCCAGCTAGTAAAGCCACACTAGTGGCCGCGTGCTTAGCGGATGCATTCCCTGAGCCTAAGAAGCAGGATCGAAGAATACAGGAACCAAGGAAAGATGCCGAAGGTCGTCAAACTCAGAGAGTTTGATGTAAAACATCCAGAAGAATGGCTGTCTTACCTCTCGCAAGTGGAGAACTATCTACGAACAAACCAAATTGCAGAGGAAGGCCTAAAAGCTGCCATGTTGCTGTGCATGTGTGGACCAGCAACTTTCAACCTAGTAGAAAATCTTTTCCTGCCGAAGCCCATCGAAGCAGTATTGTTTTCAGACCTTAAGAAGAAGCTGACTGGGCATTTTCAGCCCAAGATGTTGGAGATGGCATGGCATTTTAAATTTGACCAAAGAGTGCAGCTACCCGGAGAGACAGCTTCAGGGTTTACCATGGGCCTAAGGCAGGCTGCACGCCTTTGCAAGTTCTCGAACTTAGAGGAACGACTGAGAGACCGGCTTGTCTGTGGTCTTTGAGACAGAACCCTCCAGCAGAGACTGTTTGCTAGACCCAATCTCACATTCTCCGAGGCACAGGACGAGGTCATGGCCGCCGAAGCCATTGGGGGTGCAGTGCAGACAGTGCAGCCCACCAAACCTTCAAAGGTTGAAGATTCCGTCCATCTTGAGGTCGCCAAATACATCGGAGAATCGTCAGAAGATGAAGAACCTGAAATCAACAAGCTCCAAAGGCAACCAAATGTGCAAAACCACGGCAACCACCAACGAGAGAATGATTACAAGGCAGTTCTCTTACCTAGATGTAAGGGGTGCAGAGGCAACCATCTTCGTGCCAATTGCAGATTCCGCTCGGCCACGTATAGACCTTGTAGAAGGACCGGCCACATCACGGTGGTTTGCAGAGCCCACCAGAGAGACAGGCCACCCAAACACCAGTCGGAGGAACTGACTAGGAGAGGTACTGGGGCCCAGGGTCCAGTTAGTGTGGGGTTCTTCAAAAGCCGGAGAAGCGTTTGCCGCACCGGGGCTCATCGCCCCCTCAAGCCTAAACTCAAGCTCTTGGTAGAGCTACAAGTAGTTCCGTGTAAGATGGAGTTGGACTCCGGCTCGGCAGTATCGATCATTTTGCAAGACACATTCAACTTTGTGTGTAGGCGCAGTAACCAGTGGGTTAAACTAAGACCCTCAGATATTATTTTAACAGATTTTCAGAATGCTCACATTAAAGTTAAGGGTGAAGCCACATTATTGGTAAAATTTAAAGGGTTTTTGGGGCACCTGGATGTAATAGTAGTAGAGGGCCAAAGAACGAGTCTTATTGGACTTGATTGGTTTGATGCTTTAGGCATTCAAATTACAGGCATTAATCGGATACAAACAGCAGACCTCATGACTGTTTGCGAGGAATACATGGATGTTTTTGAGTCAACCCTGGGGACGTACACTGGCCCATCAATTTCTTTTAAGTTATATCCTAACTTTGTGCCAATTAGGATTAAGCTTCGCAGGGTCCCCTTTGCCCTTAAGCACAAAATCGATTCCAAAATCGATAAGCTAGTAGAACAGGGCGTATTACAGCCTGTTGATGGGGGGGAGTGGGAAACTCCTATTGTCACCCCACTGAAGTCCAACGGGGAAGTTCGCATTTGCGCAGATTATAAATGCACATTAAATAAGGCCCTTAATCAACATGCTTACCTGCTTCCTGTAGTCAGCCATATTTTAGCCTCTAGACCAAAACCCCCAAGGGGGCTGCAAATGGGCAATTGAGTTTGGGCCAGAAACTATGGGCCATGGAATTTATGGGTTCCTGGTCAAGTGACCAAGGCATCTGGACCCCTATCTTATGAAGTGGGGTTGGAGGGAGAGCGACTGGTCAAAAGACACATCGACCAACTCAGAAAGAGGTTTCCAGAATGGTCACTAAGTGAGGACTGTGGCATAAGTCCCTCCCTAGGTCTCCAACTGGCACCCAAGCCAGCCCACACCAGAACCACCAGGGTTTTCCCCTCTCACCAGAAGTTGATTCCGAGGAAGAACCAGGAAGCTCGGAAGTGCAACATGGAACCCCTGACCAGGCGAGCCAGGCAAATCTCAGCAACCGCTGTGCCTACTCTGCAGAACAGACTGACTCTGGGGTGGGCCAACCTGGTGAGGCCAGCCAGAGCGTTTCAATCCCCCTGGACAATGGAGCACAAGGGGACATGGGTCTACCCAGCCCACTGGGTAAGGTGGTAGACCACAAAGTGAGGGGAACTCCAAAGCGTTCCTTCAGGCCACACAAACCTCTGGCATATCTTACAGACTATGTTGTAAAATAAAGTGATGTATAGTGTTGTGACAATTGTACCACTATCTACAGAAATTGGGGCAGTTTGTAGTCCTTACTGCATTGGCAAGCCGTTTAGCCATTGTTTAATCTTATTGTAGTCCCTACTACAATGGCACGTCTGTAAAGGTCACTTAATGTCATTCTAGCCACCTTGAATTTATAAGCATTATTATTTATTATTTTGTTATTATGTTATTTTGATTGTTGGGAGTGATTCATAAGTCTTGACTGTTGTCAAGTTTATTTAGGAGGGAGGGTGTTATGTATTGGGCTTGTAGTACCACACCACGTGCATTGCTGGAGAACTAACAGCTCTCCAGCAACCCAGACAGGCCATCTCCAGTCTTGTAATTGGTCAGCTCCAGGCGGCAAGTGCGTGTTCAATCCTATTGGCTGCTACTGTAGGGCTTGGCTATATATCGTGGCTGGGTGCAGCCCAAGCTCAAGTACAGTTCCAGCAAGAATAAACGAATGAGTTTCTCTGTACTCAGCCTTGTGTCTTCATTCCTGCTCACCAGAGCCTACGACTTAACAATAAGTACATATCCATAGGCTAACAAAAGTTACATGGCATGCTTTGGTGAACCAGAAATAAATTTTGAGATAAACTATGCAACTTATTGCATAGTTTATCTCAAATTCCAAGGGGGGGGAAAGAGAAATATTTTATTAGGTAAAATGGATGGGTGAGAAAAAGATGAGAATTACAGGTAAAATTCTGCTCATCTTCAGCCTCATTGAGATATTCCTTGTTTTGGGGTATGTGTTTTTTTGTTGGAGAGATTGCCTCCCAGATCATGTTCTCTGCTTGGAAAAGCTTTCAACAACATCTTTGTGCTATTCATTAAAGCAATCTGGCTTATATGTGAGCCTGGAAAAAAAAGATTCTGCTGCTTTAAAATTCCCCCTCAAGAGCGGAGTGTTTAAAGCAGTAGCGTCTTCTTCTAAGATACATGCAAAAGGCTGAAAAAAATGGACAGTTTTAATGAATAGCATGAACATTGTTGAGCTGACACAGGTACTAGACCCAAAACATTTCTTTGGAATTCTTTTTAAAATTTGCACACCCATATTTGCTCCTGATCTTTAAAAAGGCAATCCCTATCCTGGCTTATCTGAAGCAATGTTTTGCAAACTACCAAAGAAAGAGGACTTGCAGACAAAGGCTTGCCACTTGTCTCATTTTTGCCTGTGAGCATGTGCATGGAGAATGCTGGAAATGTTTTTGCTTCTCTTTTATGAAGCAGGGGGGGGGGAAGCTGTTTGCCCAGGAGGAGAGTTAAATTAGCAACTAATAAATTGAAGCCTGGAGAATGAGAATTGAGCGGCGGTGTTCTTGGCACTCAGCTACTGGTTAATTTGGGCTGAGCTGAGATTGACTGAAGAGGTTGATCCAGCACCAGACAAACAAGCATATGGGACAACCAACTTGAAAGAATTTTTGTTCTACAGATGGTGGCTAGCATGGGGGAAATGCATATTGGTTTTAAAATGTATTAGATTTGATTAGAGTTGGAATTCCTGTTAGGTTAATAGTATCCAACACTTCCTACTTTAAGCAGATGATATTTTATTGTGCTTTTGAAAGGAAAAATGACTAAAAAATTCCTTCCCAACCTGTTATTTTTACATTAGATATTACTAAATCTTACATTCCCACAAGTATATCAAACTAGAATTATACCATAATTTCTGGAAAAATAGCTTATGCATATGATTGAAAAGTATGCACAGCTCCTTCTGCAGAAGAATAGCTAATTAAATTGTGGGAGTAGATCTTCATATTCAAAATAACTTTACATTTGAAAGGTAAATCTAATACAAAATATAACTTAATTTGGAAAACATCCTTAAGTTATAATTCCGTATATGAGCTTGTATCACTTCCAAAATTTGGTATTTGCTTCACATAAAATCTTAATTTTCCTTGTTTTTAATGATCTGTTACAATGATGGCAGATTTTCAACTGTTCAGAAATTACTATAATTGATAATCCCATTTTATGATTTATAGTGTGCTGATTACTGCTTTTGATATTCATGCATCACTAGGATTTTAATAATGATTTGTATTTTTTAAATAATATAATACAGTCAGTTATATACAACTAATAAACAAAATATTGAAAATTGTAACCTAACTCTTCGATAGTTGCAAATTCCTTGTTAATTCACTTTATGTCTTGTTTGTTTGTTTTGCCTTTGTTTCCTTTCTTTTTCCTTTGCTGCAATATGCTTATAAAAATATAATAATAAAGAATCAGTGAAATATGAGTAAGAATTAATAGGCAATTGTTACTCCTCCCACACTGGCTACTGAATGATAAGTAAATTCTTCATTCTTGCCAATAATCTGCTGATTTTGCTGCCAAAGTTGTTTTTTTTTGGGGGGGCAGTGTTGCTCCAGATTTGAATGGGCACACTTTGGAATGACCCAAAACAGCTTTTGGACAGCCATGGGAAGGGAAGTCTTGAAGATTCCAGTTCTCTCTGGAAGCAGTTGGAAAACTACTGGGCATAGCTCTTGCTCTTGGCAGTTCATTTTGTTAAGCATGCCTGGGTTTTAACTTCATTTTTTGAATCCTCTGTTTTACTTTGTTCTTTATCCTTAAAAGTTGACAAGTTGGCTGAATGCTGATTTATTTTTAACAAACTATCTTTTTTTTTCTTTTTACCCTTGATTTATGCTATTGTTTTAAATAACTTTGGCTGTTCTGTAAGGAAACATGGCATGTCCTTGGATAGTGAAAGTGCTTTTACTTGATTTACATTTCTGTTGGACATTCACTATAGGGATTTTGCATTTAATAAATTTCCAAAAAGTTTGTTATTTATTTATTAATCTTTCTTTTAATTATTTTAATCATTATTTTAATATTTTGATTAAAATAACAGATTGTTAACAGAGGGTTTTGGAATTTTAATCTTGACTCTTTTTATTATTATTGTTCTTCCTGTTAACTATTTTGTCATTAATATAGTATATAAACAGTGGTTAACAACTTGCAAGTAGAATTAGTAGTTTAGTAATTTAAAATTCTTTGGGCCTGTTTTGTAAGGCATGGGAAACCAACATTCTCATAATATATCAATCAGCATTCAACTGGTGGGGGACAATATGTGTATATACATTAGTGTTTTTAATGCACCTTTTTCTTTCTTAATGTCTTATTTGCTTTGTTGTTGTTTTTTTCTTTAAAAATGTTTTGTATTTAACTTTTTTGGAATAAAATAAAAATAAACTAAAAAGGGATTAATAGAAAATAGACATTAATGAAGGCATGGAATGAAAATATAGGGGAACAGGTAAACATAGAGTAGTAATTCTAATTACTTGACTAAGTCACTAGAAATCTAGATGAATTGACTCAAATTTGGAAGAAAAAAAAGAAAGTTGTCCAAATCAGGTTTAGAAGAGGTAGTAAATGTTATTAATGTAATGTTTTATATATATTTATCAGCAAATCAAATAAATATTTAAATTTGAGAAACATAATCTATTCCTTCTATGGCATCTAATCTTCTGAGCTTGGTGATCATTGATTCCAGATGTCATCTGCAATTCACCAATAATTCCCCTTGGCATAATTATGGAACCTCAAAAGAAAATTAAGAAGCACCAGCCTATGGCAAATGCATTACTTTCCATCATTATGCATTCGAAAGGTGCCAAATCTTCATGTCTCAACATGACAGAAGCTATATTGTCTTATTGATTAATTCTAAACAATTTTTGGTCACCTTTTCTTCCCCCCTAGTCCTCCCCCACAAATAAATTCTTTTTTATGTTTTATGAGTTGTCAGATGTATCTAGGTAGTACAAAAAAACACCTGAAGTAAAAGATTTGGGGCTATGATTGACAAAACATGGCTGTACCTGCACTTTCTTGACAAGCAGTAAATTCTGACTGCATTAAAATATACAGGTGTTTTTGAATAGAGATTCTGCTAGATAATTTGTGAACAGTAGCCCATTTATCAATTGTGTCTGAACATAAATGCCTTTGGCAGAAGATGCATGGGCATCCTTCCTTGAAAGAAGCACTATTTTTTGTCAAAGCTGAGAGGAGACAGCCAAGCATTTGTGACAATGAACTCTCTCCAATGAAAATAGGATTATGGGTTATGCTTCCGGAAACTTCAACCGTCACTCAAATTCTGACAGGCCATTCCAAGCCAGTTTCTACTTCTTGGCTTTGACATATAGGCTCTGGAAAAAAAGAAAAAGGGGGAAAAAGAGAAAAAAAAAGAAAGAATAGGAAAAAAAAGATATTGGATTAACTCCTTACTTGGCAGTCCCATCTAAAATAAAATCAAGATATGCTTGACTACTTTTCTTCTCTTGCATGATATGGTAATACTGCATGAATAGGTTTAAGACATAAAAGTAATTTTTCTTCAGAAATTCTACAAAGTTGGAATAGTACAAAGTTACCACTATATTATGGCAGAAAAGCATTTACATCTCTCCAGTCACTTCAATCCTAATTCATATCATAGTTCCATAATCCTAATTCATATCAAGCCATTTCCAATTGCTAGTGACCACTTAGATTTTCTTCATGACAAATACATAGCATTATAAAAGTGTAAAAAAGTATGTAATTTTAAAGCATATTCTGTTTCAATAGGTCAAATATTGGTGCTATCCTTTCTTGCCTTTCTGCTTTATTCAAATTCAGAATATTTAAAGGACTGAACTTGAGACTCTAATGTTAGATTTCATAATTTCTTCTGAGGAACATAAATTAAAACTGCAGTATCATTGTATATGCATCAGGCATAACTGATGTCTACAGTATATGTGGCCTTTCAGTGATATGCCAAGGACCATAAGAAAATATGTGTGGAATGGGACCAAAAATAAATTTGGAATAATTCATTGTAGATTAAACTTAAATGTAATTCAGCCAGTGCAATTACTCCACATTCATTTAATGATTTTGTTCTTCTTTCATACCTGAATTTAGAATTCAAGAGCAACTTTGAAAAATTCATTCACACCCTTTGGAGGGTCACAGGCTATTTCTCTGATGCATGCATACACAACTATTATTTTTATTATGTGTACTTAACACATTTGACAACAAAGCATTTTTAAGAATGATTTCTTTGAAAAGTAAGGGGGTTTTCAAATGATATTCCTTAATTGAGTAGAATTATTTTTGTTTTTTATAAACAAGCAACTGAATATTTTTTGTTTTAGATTTACTTGGCATTTTCCCTATTTGGTTCTATAATGAAAATCTGCATAAAGAGATGAGGGAAATTCTTTCCATGACTGGAAAAAACAGAATATACAAACATACATACATATATATGTACATGTGTACACACCAACACATAATGCTTCTTAGTCCAATAGCTTCTACTTCTCTTTTTTGTTTTCCACTTTCTCCTTTTGTGTGCCGTGGAATATTTGCATAAAAATAGGATCCTTTGAAATCTTTTGTGGTCCTGCTGCTTGCGCCTCCCATAAAATTATAATCCCTCATGACATCATAAGATTGCTGCAGCAGCTAATTACTGTTTCTACATGGCAAAAATGGAGGCATTGTGCTTTAAATTGTCTGCACCTGAAAAATCCCAAGCATTGCAGGCTTTAAAGGGTCAGACAGTTAGCAGTTGTCAGCCTGGGGAGGACCTGTTCTACCAGCCTTTGAATTGGGTAACGAAATTCATTCATGTTCACAGAAATCAAATGGTTCCCAAAACTGAAGGAAAGAAAACTACAACAGAAATGAAGGCTCTGTTTTCATGCAAATGTCCTTATTTAATAAGTATGTTTCAAACAGGAATTGAAGCCAAAAGATGGCAGATGCTAAGATATTGGCTAAAAAAAGCATCCAAATCATCCAGTGAAATAGTAGCTAGTCCAAGGAGTGTTGCTGTGGTCAGTTGTGATAACTATACAAAACAGAGAAAGAAGGCAACTTTTCAGTCCCAGGGAATAAAAGTTGCAAACCTTTTTGCAAATGGACACACAAAGATCGAGAAGAATTTGGGAACAATGATTTAATGTTTTTTTGTTTGTATAAAATAAAATTCCGTACATTTAAGCCTAACAGAGTTGCCTACTGAACCACTTATATTATGTGCTGGATCCAAAAGGAACAAAATCTATTTCTTGTACTTAAAAGTTCGGAATTTTCAACCTGGAGATCTCTGATGCTTTAAAGAAAGGTGTATAGCTGTCTGAGGAATTCTGGGAGTTGAAGTCCACAAGCCGTAAATTTTGCAAGGTTAGACACTCCTGATTTAAAGCATAGTGACACAATGTGTGGCCCTTCTTTTAAAATTTGTAGATTTGTGTGGGATCCTGGCCATTTTCACAAGTGTTTAGTTGACCAGCTAAATGCCAGGGAAATATTGGAGGGGTGAGTGGGACAGATTTCAATGCCCCCACCCAAACTTCCAGTGAACTTTGCAGGCATTGCCATAGATTTTCAACTCCTGGTAGAAGTAAGAAAATAGTAATGTTGATTTTAATTGCTGAAGATCTATGAGTGTGTGGATGTGTGGCATCTCCTAGGCTTCCTTGCTATTGTTCTCTTCATCATCATTTGCATCTGTTCATGAGAATCCAGAAAAAAGGTTGCCCATTCATCTTCTGGGGATTTGCTATCATTCAATGAACCATTGGTCTGATTTAGTGCAAGACTGCTTTCAATGTTATTACCTCTTTTTAATTTTGGTTGTGATTTTAATTATAATTGTTTTGCTTTTTGGGTGTTTTTATTTCTGCAATTTACATTGTGTGTTAAAATAAACCAGAGCAGGTGAATATAATCTTTTGTGGAGGAAGGAAGGAAGAAGAAACAAAGACCCTGTTGTGTAGCTGGTTCTTTGCAGGCAATAAGCGAGACAGAAGGTTGTAAACAGGAACATGCATTATTCAGCCAAACAGGAACAGAACTGAAAAAGAGGCTGCTGTGCAGCTACTTATATGGTTGGCCACTAGGCAGTGGCCAATAGGTTTAAAGGAACCCATTCCCGCCCCAAATCAACCAATTATCTTCTTGGAGACAATAAGTCTGGCTTAGTCAGTGACCGTTACACAGACACACCATTGAGCAACCTTAAGCAGCATTCAAACAGACACATGAATCAGTTCAAGTAAAAATCCCAATACATTACAGACCCTTTCTTCATTTCAGGGATGAACGAAAACAATATGGAGAAAAAGGTATATTTCTTATTTTAAGAATGCAGCTAAGTAGCTTAATCATTGCTTAACTTGTTTTAAAATGACCAAAAAGAGAATTCCTGCTGCTTATCTGGTTAGTTTATATGTATGGATCTAAACTACTTAAAAAACTGGTCATTAAAAAAATATTTTACTAACCTATAGGTATGCAAAGAAATATATTATTCTGATTAGTGTTTTCTTTTTGCCATTAATTTGTCCAGAGCATTTATTAGAATGTACCTCTTTTTGTTTCCACTTGACCCAGTCAAAGCAGTTTGAAGACATTTACAATGATGAAGAAAGAGCTTCAATTAACCTCCTTGCCCAATATATTTGATATGCATGAGTTAGTATATAACAGCCTAATTATCTATTTTTCTGAAGGATTTCTAATAAAGAGTGGAATTGATTTATAAATTATGAGATTATGATTACTTATTTAATTCCTCATCATAATTTTCTGGTTAAGTGCAATGCATACTAAGTACATTTCAAATCTAAGGGACTAAAACTAACATCTCAAAAAGTCAGACCATTTTTCTTATCTTATCTCTCCCACAGTTTCCATTTCCTGAAGGCAATTGTATAGATAATACTGCTAGATGCTATAGCATTTATTCCCTTTTCTTTCATTGGGAGTGCAAAACTGCCCTTTCATACTGTAGTGTGTCTAAACCATGATAGGATTCAATAAGGTGGATTCAATAAGGTTTCAGAAAGAAAGTGGATACTGTTCTTTCTGTAGCATCTTCTTCACCCATTTGAAAACTTACACAGAGGGGCATGTTTTGTTTCAGTACTTACATTAGGGATGTCCAACCTTGACTTGTAGACTTTAAGTCTTCATTTGGGGCTGGGGAATTCTGGTAGATCCTGCATTCTACTACTGAGATAATGTATAGCTTTTCTGTGTGAAGCAGAATTAAATTTTGAGAGTCTATGGAAAAGTCCCTTGGCTTTTAGAAATGGCTTTGATTTACCTAAGGGAGAGGCTTTGTCTTGAGAAATTAACACGATGCACATTAAGAATAGAAATGATTTGCATCCATTTCCAAATTCATTTATTTATTATTGGGACTTATATGCCGCCCTATCTCCCGAAGGACTTAGAGCGGCTAACAACAATAAAATACAATAATACAAAAGTTAAAAAGAAATTAAATTAATAGCCCCAGTAGAATAAATTAAAATTAAGTTAAAAATTAAAAACATAATTAAAATCCCTGTCAGTCCAGGTCAGCCTGATGGAAAAGGAGTGTTTTGAGGCTGTGGCGAAAGGACCGGAGATCCGGGGCCATCCGAAGCTCAAGGGGGAGTTGGTTCCATAGGGCTGGCGCTCCCACAGAGAAGGCCCTCCCCCTGGGGGTCACCAGCCGACATTGCCTAGCCGACGGCACCCTGAGGAGGCCCTCTCTGTGTGAGAGCACTGGGCGATGGGAAGTCGTTCCCGGCAGCAGACGGTCCTGCAAGTATCCCGGGCCTAAGCCATGTAGGGCTTTAAAGATAAGTACCAGCACCTTAAATCTCACTGGAAGAGACTTTGGCATAAGTCACAATAACTTTGATACTGTTGTGATTGACGTGAAGTACCCTTTTTAAGATTGGCATAGATCTTTTTGGAAATGTCAACTCTCTGCTCTGTCTTCACACCCCTCAAAATTTACAGAGTGAGAGATTAATACAATGGGTCAAACGTCACGTGTGAA
The DNA here is from genome assembly GCF_964194415.1 of Vipera berus. Classification (NCBI taxonomy): domain Eukaryota; kingdom Metazoa; phylum Chordata; class Lepidosauria; order Squamata; family Viperidae; genus Vipera; species Vipera berus. Next base: position 95,205,383 of record NC_138206.1, read on the forward strand.
TGAGTGGGTACATATCTTTTTTGAGTCATTATATTTATATTTCTCCCTAGGTCTAAGATGTTGTAGGAAGAATCTCCTTTGGTTTAACCCAAGTTCTATAACAAATATCTGAGGTAAACTGGATTAAGGTGAACTCCATATTTGAGTAAGGATTTTGACTGGTGTCTTTCTTACTCCAACTTTTTAACTTGCACTATTCTTATATTTCATTCCCAGTGTGGTCTTACCAGGGCTGTAAAGCCATGTCTATTTCTGATTTCACTTGGAATGAAATTTGTAGATCTGTGAAAGATCCATTCAGGAATTCAGAAGGTTATGCTATTAGACTGCTCCTATTTACGTGCTATGATAAATGACTACACTATATTAAATCTTGCATTTCATGCAGCCTCTCCCTTCAGCATCCTGAATACAGTATGAATTTCTATAAGGAAGGTGTCTGTACAAGAACAGCTAGGACATGTCCATGCAAAGGTCCCTCCTCCTTGTCAAAATCTTTGCTGTAGGCTTGGAGGCCTGGCGGGTGGGGAAATGCTGATGTGAATAATTTTAGAACTAGAGCTTCAAATAAGCCTCACTCACATGCAAAGCCATCATTTGCAGTAATATCTGAAGATGGCTCTGTGTTCTATCAAATAAACTTCTACAAAATCAATAAATTCCAGTTTTAGAATTTCAAAATTTGCCCAGATCAACCTTGATCAATTATTGGCTATGTTCATACACAACATGCTTAAGGTTAATACTTACTGTGGTTAGTATGTTATGTGAAGGCAACATCTAGATTTATAACTGGCCTGGCTAAATAGGTTTTGGAGCTTAGCATTGTGTTAGGCAGGATCCTCAATGTTGTCTTATAGCACCTTCCAGAATCATTGTTACTCTGATATGGTAGTAATGAGAACTGATTTTACATTACTGCAGCTATGGCTGATTGTTGGCAGAAAATGCAGTTAACCACCTCTTGAGATCCTACCTTGTGACAATAGTTTCTACTCTGTTCAAAATTAAAATTTGGGTACCCTGTTATAACAATGACTCCATGTCCAGTTGTATTTCTTCACATTTGCTCTAGTTTTGATGATAGTAATATTGCAAATAACTATTAAATTCTGTGTTTTAGCTTATATGATTGAAATACTAAGACCTTTTGTATTGACATCATTTTGATTTAACAGACTGTTGGTAAGAGAGATAAGGATAAGATACAATGTAAAGCTAAATCCTGAAAAATTTGAAACCTTACTGAAGGATAAAGATTTTCAGATTTATCATGCATGGGCAGCAGCTAGGAAGACTGTTTTACTCTGACAGAAATATCTAGTATACCTGGTTTAAATTTTTGAATTAAAAACATCTGCCCATTTTCTATTTATGAACTGACCTCGTATTGATGCCATGGAAAGTCTGTTCAATATGATTCCATCTGGTCAAGGCTGAAATTGTTGTTTAAGACTTGTGCTCCATTGTGGATAGGTGTCCCTCCCTCCCTCCCTCCCTCCCTCCCCTCCCCTCCCCTCCCTCCCTCCCTCCCTCCCTCCCTCCCTCCCTCCCTCCCTTCCTTCCTTCCTTCCTTCCTTCCTTCCTTCCTTCCTTCCTTCCTTCCTTCCTTCCTGTTTTTTTATTGAATCCTATATTTGCTTGTTGTTTTTACTTTTGTTAACCATTAAAACCAATTAAAAGGAATAAAAAGTGAAGAAATGTTGAGACCTAACTACTCACTTTGGCTTTGAAGCTATGCCAGCATCAACTCAGCACTCATGTTATGTCTGTCAACATACAAATGAAGGGACCTTTCAGAAAATGGAATGACTTTCTTTTGTTGTGTATATTTTCTATTTCTAGCCAAACCATGCAGGTTGTAGCATCACGAAGATCACACAATGGTAGTACAGTTCCTCTTGTAATGCAGTGAGACATACAAGAATCACTTGGCAGTGATGATTTTGGAGGCTATCAAAAGGTCTTTGTTCAGTGCCAGAGTTAACTTTCTCTCTTCAGACAAACTGTAGCAATAGGAATGCAGGACTGGAAAAAGAAAAATGCTGTTGGGACATAAAAGCCAATTTTGGACACATGCAGTTTTATGTCTGATGTGAAAATGCTGAAGTGAGCTTTGTGACTCCAAAGTTTTTCTTTTGGTCTGTTAAACTTTCATTTTAATGTCTGCTTAAATCATTCATTTTGATCGCCAGTAGTATGCCAATGGGCCAAACAATTTGTAGTGGACATGGGGTTGATCTGCAAGTTGTGCAGAAAAAAACTGAAGCTCTGGCATATTTGCTGTCCAAGGAAGCAGAAACTAACAAATATTGATAGGTGTTGTATAGCTGTATACCAAATACGGCCTTCATCTGTGGTGAACTTTTTTTTTCTCAATAGCATCATTGTACTCTTCTCCATTGAAAAACATTGGAAGTTCCTAGGTAGACAACCAAATCATTTGAAGAATTAGGGGCCAAGCCTTTTTTAATTTGGTGTTCTTTTTTATTTTATTTTTTTATTTAACATATAAGGTAATTGTAATAAGGTAATGGGTATGCGAAACAAGTTGTGCTGTACAAGGATTAATTTTTGTTACTTAAAGAAATGTCTTAAACTAAAGTATTCATGGAAAAATCCACACAGTACTTTAAAATTAAAGTGGGTTTAGCACCTGAAAGATGTAGAGTCTGATGCAGATTAACTTAAGCATAAACTCTTCGTGCAAATTCAATCTGTCATCTCAAATTGTGTTAGGACATCTGTATTTTTTTGCATTTGGTATAGTTACATTATAATGCACACAGAAGTGCTTAGAAGAGTCTGCCGTTCTGGTGCTTTTTACTAAACGATATTAGAGCAGAGCAACAGCAACTAAAAGAAGAGAAAGTTGATTCTTAGCTGTTTCTCAAAAAATCAAAGATCTTGGGCATGGATAATTTAGATTACTCAAAAATGTACTCCCCCAAACTCCCATTTGTTAAATGGGCAATAATACAGCGATTTTGATGCTTAATGAGAACTTGGTTAAGTCTAGTGAGACCAGGTTCAAGGCCATTTTTCAGTCATGAAAACTCATTGGATGACCTTGGTTTTTGTCACAGACTCTGAGCAATTTAACTCAACAGAATTTTGATGTGCAAATACATTGGAGGAACTGAGCTTAAAACTGACCCAGATCAGTGAGAGACAGATCTGTGAGACATAATGACTGCTCTTAGCACAAGTTATCTATGGAGCTAGGCTGAGGAACCAGGAACCAGGGACTTAAAAAATAACTTCAGTTTGGGGCCATTTCTTGATGAGAATCAACGGATGGAAAATGATCCTCTTCTCTCCCATTATCTCTTGTTTTACAAGGCACATTGACTTGTGCCTTATATTAAATTGCTTAAATTGTAATACTCCCCCTAGAGAAGGAAATTATTACTGTGAAAGAGAAAAGCACCAAGGAGAAGTATTCACAGCTTCACATCTTGCTGAGTTTCACATCTTGGTCTAAAATAAGCAGCCAAATCCTAGGCTTCTAGCCTCTATTACAGATGTCTCCTTCAGGGAACTACCTTATTATATAAATGTTCAGAGCAACCCTGTAATACTGGAGCACATAGCACCTGCTTCTATGTTGCAGATAAGAGAAAGTAGTGACAAATTAGTTTAGAGCTTTGTCCCTCCAGAATATGCTGCTCTTTGCAAAATTGCAGGAGCGGTGACATTTTGCAATTCATTGGGCAGGCAATTTTGTTAACTCTTAGCAAAAACCTGAATGTGCAGAACAGCATGTTCTTGAGGAAAGAGACACCACTTGGTGGGAACATGACTTTACCGCAAGGGAAAAGGTCAAAATTGCAAGTAGGGTTAGAATGGATAGGCAATTTCCTCCCCATAAAATAAGTTTATAACTGGTAATGATCTGATAAGGCTAAAAACTTCTAACCTGTAATACAGTGCACAACTAGATGTAGATTTATTCTTGCATCTACCTGAAATGCAGCCTTCTTTTCATGCTCAAAGTTGAGGGGGGAAAAAAGAGAGAGATGTGGGCTGTAAGCAAGGATCATCACTTATCCATTTGTTTTAAGGCCAGAATTTACAATGGCACCTGTATATGTTATAATCATAATCCTTGCTTGGAGATTGTAATGTTGCTTGTTCTCAAAAGGCTAAACATCATTAGCCCTGATTAGTATTTGCATGGAAGATTATTTTGCAATAGCAGGGCTATAAACTAAATTGGAAAGTTGGGGGAAAAAATCCTAGAAGAAAGCAGCAGTCTTTTTTTGTATTGTTGTCAAGAAAACTCCAGTTGGAAGATCAACTCAGCACATGAAGGTCGCTAATCTGAGAAGCGGTATCAGGAATGAGCATAGTTCAGAAAATCTTTTTAGATCGTGATGCCCTTAACTTTAAGAGGACTGTAATATATTGGGTTTTTTTTGCTTGTACTGATTCACGTGTCTGTTTAAATGCTGCTTAACGGTTACTCAATGGTGTGTCTGTGTAACAGCTATGGACTAAGCCAGACTTGTTGTCTCCAGGAATATCATTGGTTGATTTTGGGCGGGAATGGGTTCCTTTAAACCTATTGGCCGCCACCTAGTGGCCAACCATATAAGTAGCTGTGCAGCGGCCACTGTTTCAGTTCTGTTCTGCTTGACTCTAATAAAGCATGTTCCTGTTTGAAACCTTCTGTCTTGCTTATTGCCTGCAAAGAACTGGCTACACAACAAGGACTATCCTTCAACTGAAAGACAATTAAAAACAATCCCCTTATTTGAAAAAAAGTCCTCTATTTAAAGTATTGCCTGCATTTGATTATATCTGACATATAAAATGCATTAAGAAGGAACAGCAGGAACCTTGAAATTCTTTATCCACTATTAGGGAGCAGACATGTCTGACATAAGGGTAACGACTTTTCCTACTAGGTTATGTTATATTGTATTTCAGCATAAATTACAGTAATGACTTCTAAATGTACAGCTCTACAAATTATTAACATGTGCAATTTTCATTTGTATTTATGACCTCTCTTATCTTCTGCTTTGGCAATGTCTGTTCTCTATTTTGGCAGAATATAGATAGCCATCAGAAGAACTGACATCATGGGCACATCATATCTTGTCCAGACAGAAAAATAGACTAAGAGGATTGATGTATCACCTGAACAGCAAAGTCACCTACTGGAAGTCACCAAAAAAATGTTGCATCTCTTCTAAAATTACTAAAATATTACAGTATGTTGGATGAGAACATCATGAGATTTTAACCACTCAAACACATCATTGTCCTCTGTAAACTAAGAGACCCATGTTGTAGAGCAGGCATGTCAAACTCACAATGTCACGTGGCATCACGTGATGTATCGAGACTTTTTCCCCATTGTCGGTTTAACGCATCTGGCCTGCAGACTGGCAGTTTGACATGCCTGTTGTAAAGCATAATTTTTCCCTATAAGTATACATAGTGGATACATAGGGTTTTGTGGAACAGCTTTTTTTCTATGGCTGATCTTCTTTTTGGAGAAATCCTGATGAGAAGAACATAGTTTATAAACCATTGTATTATATCTCGTGTTTCATTTGATTATTTTTCTACTCTTAGGTTTCAATAAGCCAACACTCACAGTCACTTTGTTAGTACCTGTTGGGACAGATTATATGAACATAAGGGTAGTTCATCAAAAGCAGTTTTTTAAAAAGGTAATCTTGTTAAGGAACATTTGGGCATTATTGAAATAGCATTTTCTGTCAGCACGTACAGGCTTGTAATCTGGTCTTTGTCCTGTCTGCCTGCCAGCCTAAATAGCAATTGTGTTGGCAAATGTTTAATATTGGCAATACTTTGAATGAGATATCAGATGCCAATTTAAGGAGTTTTCCACAGGGAAGCCAGATTGCCAGGAGCTCAAGACATTTTTTTCCACTGAAAACCAATGCTGGTCCTAAGTTAGCAGTAGATTTCTCCCTCCCAAACATATTATGTTTCCTCCCAAATTCAGGTATTTTTGAATGGGAAAAAGTTACAAAATAAATTTACCCAGCATGTGATAATGTAAAAATATTACCTTCTTAAAATGGAAGCTTATCTCAAGGTAAACCATGTCTTATACTTTAATATTCCAGTTCCAGTGCCATCTAGAGTTAAAGGTAAAGGTAAAGGTTCCCCCGCACATGCGTGCTAGTCGTTTCCAACTCTAGGGGACGGTGCTCATCTCCGTTTCAAAGCCGAAGAGCCAGCGTTTGTCCAAGGACGACTCCGTGGTCATGTGGCTGGCATGACTAGACGCCAAAGGCGCACGGAACGCTGTTACCTTCCCACCGTAGTGGTCCCTATTTTTCTACTTGCATTTTTACGTGCTTTCGAACTGCTAGGTTGGCAGAAGCTGGGACGAGTAACAGGCGCTCACTCTGTTATGCAGCACTCGGGATTCGACCCGCCAAACTGCCGACCTTCTGATCGACAAGCTCAGCGTCCTAACCCACTGAGCCACCGCGTCCCGCCATCTAGAGTTAAGTAAGCTTCAAATGTCAGATCCTGCTCTTAAAATGGGTAGTGGGATGTCACAAAAGGAGACAGGACAAGTATTTCAGAGGGAGTATTTTTTGTGGTGAAAATCTGTCTCTACTGACTTGATGAGATATAACCAATTAATTCTGAGAGATGGTAACACTGGTTTGGGTGTATGTGTGGTCAGTTTAAGATGATGTCTTACCTATTTTTAAAATGCTATTTCTTTGAAAAAAAGGTGGGATTCTCCCCCCCCCCTTAGATTTGACATTGTAATGTATAGATAGTCTTTTAAAAGGTATTTTAGGCTGAAAGAAAAGGGGCTGCTTGTTAGTCATTCAATTCCCTACTCTATACTAACACGCTGATTAGATTTTTAACACAAAACCCACAAAAATCACTACTGTAATCCAAAACATTTTTACAAATAAATAAATCCCACTGAAATCAGGGGTATGATTTGATTTGGTGCTTTTGGATGAGACCTGAAAGACAAATTAACCTGAATGTTATATTCTATATTGAGTATTTTAAATGCTGTCTTGGAACATTTCTACCAGAAAAATCCAGTTACAGAATGTGTGAAAATATGTCAACACTCTTGTAAGTGACTTTTTAGGAATACTAGCAAATTTGACTTTTATTATGAAAACTGTGCAGGACATAGGTAAGGAAGATAAGATGGATGCACAAGTAGAAAAAGAACAAACAGGTGCCCATAGTCCTAATTATTGCATGGAGAAAAAAAAAATCCAAAAATTCCACAGGGAACCTCAAGAGCATCAACTAAAAGAAACGTTATTTTGTTTCTTGTGAACATCATGTCTTTTTGGACTAAGGTGGAAATGTTTTTCTTTGATGCAAGAAGCAATTTCATTGATCTATCATTCCAGACTTGTAATAAAAGTAGAACCAGTCTATGGGAATTCCTGAAAAATTAGATACATGGTTCCTGGGTCAAACAAACTACAGTGAATCACCATATAAAGTAAGGCACCTTAGAAGTGTTTGCTTATGAAGATCTGTTCTGTATTTCCCCTTTTGGGATTGGGATATCCATTAGAAATGCACTGATGTCTTTAATAAACCATAAGGACCATACTACAACATTACATTACTTTTTGACATAATCGTCATTCACTTGTCATAACGTCTTACAAGGTTTAAATTCCTTCTGCAGAAAAATCTCCTGCCTGGGAATGAAGCTACCCTGTAACAGCATTGTGAACCCATTCGGTGTGTTTTGTGCTCCTCAGAAAGGAGTTTTGGTACCCAATAAGCACAGAACTTGTGGTATCCCAAATTTTCTGCCACTACCTCATACAAAACAGACTGAGAAATTTGGGGAAAAGGAAGAGAAAGTGCAGATATTGTGAACCGATGGACTTCATGGACTTTTTTGTCAATTTCCTGCATGAGTTCATCGCTGACTACAGATGGGTGGCCACTTCTTGCCTCATCGTGCACGTAAGTTCGTCCATCTTTAAACATGGAATACCATTGACCTACGACACCTTCACTCATCACGTAAACATTACACAGTTTGTGATAAATTGCAACTGCCAAAAGTTTTTTTGCATACAGGAATCGTATTACTGCATACACTTCACATTTGGCGGGATTTTCTGTAGCAGGGTTTATTTTCAATTGAGCTAGTAGACAAGTCAACTGCAATGCAACCTTCTCCTTCCAATCTTTACTGCCTACTGAACTACTGCAAATGACAGAGAATGCTCTCTTCCTAGACCCCATGATTTAACTAACATGGTCTGTAGCATAATTTCCCTGTCTGACTAGGTGGGACAGGTCAAATTAATTGGGATAATTCCTTAAGTATGAAGTAACTTGGTCTCATGCCATGGAGGGCTTTAAAGATTATAACCAACACCTGAATTGGCCTGGAAGCAAACCTTCAACCATAACACTCATGTTCTAGATGTGTCTTGATCCTTTTTTGGCTCCCTCATAAACCATGGGTAGTGCTGGGACCAATGGACCAGGAATGGTTACATGGGTGTGATTGTATCCAAGCCTTGGTCACTTCCTTATTCCAAGCAGTGATTAGGGCCATAGAAAGACCATGCAGCAGAACCTCAGATATACACCCCAGTTCCCTCTGGAATCTCAGTGGACTTATTAGTTGCTGTGGATGGATCAGTCAAATAGGTACTGCCTCCCTGCAACTCCCTGGGCAGTATAAGGGAATCCCAAGGTCACCAGGGCATGATCTGACCATGACAGAGGGGACAAAGTTAATTACCTCTTAGATCACATTTCCTGTTCATCCAAGCTGCCTCTGACGCCCACCTAAGGTATCCCAAATTGAAGTGCACCAAAACTGTAAGCCTGGGGAACTTTATGACCAATCCTATGATGACCTCCAGCAGCTCAGGTAGGGAGGATGTTACACAGCAGGAAGACTGATACAGTAGCAACAGTCCAAATCGATCTTGGTCTCACAACCAGAAAATTGTGAAGCAACACCCCTAAAGGTCAACAGAAATTCCTGGATGACAACTGTTACCTCTTCCCCTGGCCTTGGGTCTTGGCTGGTGCCATACCTTAAATCTGTCTGGTCACATTTCAGAAAGGCCCAGGTTGCCTCCCTCTTATGGTTATAAGTGTATATAACAAAACTTTCATTTCATACAAAAATATTTATGTAGGTTTAGCCAAAACCTATGTATAAGTTTAACAGAAACTATTGGCATCTCCATCCATTGGCAAAACATACAGATTCCTCAGTGTAGCAGGTAAAGGAGGATAACATCTCCCTCGTTGAGGAAGATGGGCAGTTTAGAAATGCAATTAATTAATTAATCCAGAAATGGTAGCTTTCTTTAGCAATTGGAAGTCTTGACTGTTTAGATCTTTCTCCTCAAGAGTAAATGTGTGTCCTTTAAATTCAACTGTTGAAGTGTATGTTATTTCTATTCATGAAAAGTGACAACTGGTATATTATATGATGTTGTTGTTATTCTTACCCAACTGGGGGGAAAACTGATTTAATTGCTCCTTGCTTTGATGTTGGATTTGCATTTTTTTACTTTTATGATATCAAATCTTGAATCATATTTATATTGTGAGTTGCCTGTAGAACTGTGATATTTGGCAGCTTGTCTAAAGGCCACAAAGATATAGGTCAATATTTGTAGGTAAATATATGTGGATTGCTCCATATTTCCTAATGCATGCATTTATTAATGAAAGTATTTTCTGTGAAGGAAAGAAAACCAACGTGTGAAAGGGAGGATCCAAACAACAATATCTAAAGTTGTCAGAATATCTACTAGGTTAAGTGGTTACTTCTTAAAGAAAAGAAAAATCTTAGCAAGGAAGGACATGCAGTTTAATGAAATAAAGACTGGCTTTACTGTTGGGTTTTTCCTAAAGTTTACCTCAGATAGCATCATCAAAGAAATCCAAGAAGCTGGCATTCTGATTTGATTTGATGAAGGCAGTGTGAAAAACATGTATGCTTTTCAAGTAGTTACTTAACTCCTGGGGTTCTAGTGTTTCCATTGCCAACATCTGACCCTGGGAAACCTGAGAAGAAATATGTCTCCATACATGCCAGACCTATCCTTCTAGTTTTCTTGTCACAATTATCATTCCTAAAGTGATTTGCTACTGAAGAGTCCAGTCTTGCTCTCATTAAATACTACCCCACTGTCTTGACTCTCTCTCTTGCCTGGAAATGCTAATTAAACAGGCCCTAGGAGCGTTTTTAGATGAGAAAATTGCAATCCCTAATCCTCACCAGATTTAGTACAAATTAAGCCAATATATCACCAGATATATGTTGTATTCTGAGATTCTTAGATATACAGGTGTCTTATTTCAGGCCCCATCTAAAATGAATCAATCTAAGATCTTGGCAGGAAATATACAGCATCTGAAGCTCTGCCATTACTGTTGAACTCATAAACACTCATTAAATATTCAAAGTATGCTTACAGAAGTCCATTTTTCATGCCATCTGTAACTGACACCTCCAATGGTTTTTGAACATGATAAGACTTCCTTCCTATTACTGTTCAGTCTGTGACCAATTTTAAAGAGAATCCATCTATTTCCTTCTCATTCTTTTGCCAGTATTCCTCTCCCTTCTCTTTTTTTCTTATTCTGTATTCAATCCAGTAGGGAATATATATAGAATACATGACTAGCAGATAGATGACGCCCGTATCAGATGCTAGGCAGAAAGGTTTGGTCCAGTAACTTGGAAAGCAAATAACTGAATGACCACTAGATGACAGCAAAGAGTAAGAATTTCTTCATATCCTTTTTGTTATATGATGGTTGTCTAGAATTTTGTAATTCAGGGCTATTAGATTTCCTGTGCTTGTGGCAACCCCTAAAAGAAGAAGAAGAAGAAGAAAAATCTTCATCTGTTTTCTAAGAGAGAAAATATGAGTATGACTGTTTTTTTTCATTTATTGTTCTATGTCCATTCTCTCTTCCATCAGTGCAGCAGCTAAATTATTTTAGAAAGTGGAATTAATGTTCCACATTAATTTAAATGCATCATTGGGGTGGTGGTAGTTAGTATGCCATGGGACACTAATGTGAACTCAGTTGATCGAGTCAGCTAAACCCAACATGTCTAGACTTAGCTTCAAACTGTCTAATTTTCAACCTAACTCTCCTTCCCCAGATTACGGCAAATATTTACCAGAGGATTAAAGATCCCTCCCAAAATCTCTGATCAATGTAATGTTCAAGAAAATGGGTTTCCCTAGAAATGTCATCGCCAAGATCATTTTGGTTTCATGACTCTTATAACATGATATGGAGGCAGAGAGAGAAGACATAGATGTATCTCCTCCCCAATTTGACTTAGTTTTATTGATCCCAGTTTAACTAACTGAGATTGTTCTCACCTAAAGAAGAATTAATTGACTTGGTGAGGCACTGTGATATTTATGTTGTGGGAACAGGATCAAAATGACTATATCCAATTTCCTATTCTAAACTCACTTGCCTTCATAATTAAACATTATTATGCCTTTATAATTAAGAGAACAACTCAGTGTTTTCTTGTGGTTCCCAGATGCTGAGCATTTATACCATATCAACACTGTGTTTTTTTTTAAAAATGGACTTATATTAAAGTAAATATAACCTCAGGTGGCTACTGTTGGACTACATTTATATATATTGAATATCTCCTGTATTCCATGACTTTTTGGAAAAGACTACCAAACATATGCTCTGATAAATGAGTGCATAGTAATATTACACACTGATATTATAGTATACGAAGTAATATACATTTCAGGACAATTTTTGTGTGGTTATGAATGACTTCCAGTTCAGTCTACTTATTTGGCAAACTGACAGCCATTCTCATTGTTAACAGTGATGCCACAGTATGTGGAAGTCAGAAAGGACTGACAGCTTCAATCTGAAAACACCAGTAGGTTGAGCCATTTATAGCTCAGGTCACATATCTGAACTGACCCAGAAAGCTCTCAGTAAAATCAACCTGCTTTGATCTATTAGTTGCAATGAAGTGTGTTTTCTAGTAATTACCTCTTATTGACCAGAAGCTGGAATGGTGACTTATAGGTTAAATTCTTGCTATTGTATTCTTATGGTCATCAATATGAGCCATCAGTGTGCTGCAGCTGCCAAAAAAGCCAATTCAATCATAGGTGGTATTAACACAGGGATAGAATCAAGATCAGGTGAAGTGTTAGTCTGCATTATAAGGCCTTGATAAGACCACACTTGGAATTCTGCATCCAGTTTTGGTCCCCATAATATAAAAAAGATGTTGAGACTCTGGAAAGAGTTCAGGGAAGAGCAACAAAGATGATTAGAGGGCTGGAGGCTAAAACATATAAAGAATGGTTGCTGGAATTGGGTATGTCTAATTTAATGAAGAGAAGGACTAGGGGTGACATGATAGCAGTGTTCCAATATTTGTGGGACTGCCACAAAGAAGAGGGGGTCAACCTATTTTCCAAAGCACCAGAAGGTAGGACAAGAAGCAATGGATGGAAACTAACCAAGGAGAGAAGCAACTTAGAACTAAGAAGAAATTTCCCGACAGTAACAGCAATAAACCAGTGGAATGGCTTGCTTCAGAAATTCTTTGACAAAAACACAACTCTTTCAACAGCCACTTTGGTGTCTGGCTTTTACAGAACTAGTTCTAAATTATAGTCCTTTTCTGCATTTGCCACAGTCAGCATACTTCCAAAAGCCTACTGTTTACATGATCAACATAACTCGAGACATGTTTATTCATGCAAAATGTAGCAGAAACATCGATAGGTAGAGATTTCTGATCTCTGCTTCATCTTTCATGGCTACTACTTTTCTGCATCACACCACTCAAGCAGGAAACCAAGTTGCATCAGCTATTAGTTATGCAATCTATGAGTTCTGTCCTCCTCCCCATGCTCCCAAAAAGATCACATGAATCACAGCTGTATTTGTGTGATGCTCACAAGGCTGAACTTGCTTCTCCTTTACAAATTAGAGCAGCTAAAGTTCTTGTCACAACACTGTAACGGTTATTTTTTTTTACCTTTTGAGGTTTATCTATTGTCCAACTGTGGCCAAGTGTAAATTGATACATCTTCTGTAGTTAAACCCTGCTGTCTTCTATGTCTCTACACAGTTGCAAAGAATGATTGATTACAATGTGTTCTGCATGCCCTTTACCATCAGGAAAAGACACCAAGCAAGGATATAGACCAGACAGTCATCTCTTTCTCTTGTCTTTTATGCAGGAGACACATGATTACCTGCTCTGTCATCCTGACTTTACTGACATTAAGCTGATTTGCAGGTTGCTGAAGGCTACCCTCTAAGTTTCATTCTCAAAATACCAAACCTTCAAGAGTTCACTAAAAGGGAGATACAGTCCTATTGACTCTAGCCAAGGGAATGTGTCTGGAAATGGCTTTGATATCAACCAGCAAATCAGATTTTTACACAGTAATGTTGCCTACTTCACTTGATAATTTTGGCCACTGAAAACTATCTGTTCATCTGCTAAGCCACAGATGGAAAATTTATAGCTTTCTATCTCTTGCTGAATACTTCCAAGAAATCCTCAGCACTCAGGCATGCTAGCTGAGATTGCAGGAGAGTGTGGTTTAACAACAGGTAGAACAGAAGTGTTTTTCAGGCTATAGGATCTATTGCCTAAAACAGGGCTTTTCAACCTTTTCACCCATTGTACCACTTTTAGGATATGGCAACATCCAAGTACTACCAGTCACCTAGCAAGGTGTCAAAAACTTGATGACCAAAAAAAAAAAGAGGAAAAAAGTGATGAAGTACAGGTAGCCCTCAACTTACAACAGTTCACATAGTGACTGTTTGAAGTTACAATGGCACTGAAAAAAGTGCCACCCAAGCCACAGCCAAGCAAGACACCTGCCTGCCTGCCTGCCTGGTGGCGCTCTTCCTCCTGTTCGAGGTTTTCATTGTTGTGAGCATTTCTATTGAGGATTGGCAGAGGGGATAGGGTGGGGGGGAGTTTAGTTTTTATTCACGCCCCTCTGCTGGGTGGTTGCAGCAGGTTTTGGTCACTTCACATGACCGTTATAAATATGAATCAGTTGCCAAGCATCTGAATGTAAATCACAAGACCCTGGAGATGCTGCAACATTACAGCTGATCGATGCTTCTTCTGGGCTCAGAAGCGCCGAGCTCCAGCTGGAGACTGGTGCTGATCCTGGCACTTCCGCTGAGCCCTGACAGCCCTGCAGCTCCAGCCATCTCTTGCTCAGGCTTGTGCTGTGCTGCCACCAGTTCAGCTTATTCCCCTCCTCCGCTATCATTTTTCTAGGATGGTCCCGTACCAACTGCCAGGTGCCAATGTACCACAGGTGATACCCCTACCACTGGTTGAAAAGCCCTGGCCTAAAAAATACCCAACAACATCTGGAATCCCTGATCAAGAACCAAAATTTTAGTGATAGAAAAACTAGTTATGTACAAGTTAATTTTGATGTGTTTTGCATTTAATTATGGGCCAAACAAAATGCCCAGTAACAGAAGAGTCAAGATCCATGGTGACCTGCTTCTAAGGACTACAAGTAATTCTTTAAAAAGTCTCTGCACAACCAAGGAATCTTCAAGAAAAGCAGATGTATATCACAATATTGATTTAATGTTATCACCCCACAATTTCTAATGAACTGACTTGTACATGGTATTCACATGTAATTGCTTTTTTCATTTACCTTATTTAAAACAAGTGTTGTTAGCTGCGAAGTTGTGTCCGACCCAAAACAAGTACATTGCACCTTTCTCATCTTCAAAGAGCCTTGGTGGAGCAGTGGGCTAATGCCTCCTTAAGTAACACCAGCTGCCTGCAATTAGTGCAGGTTCGCATCCCACCAGGCTCAAGGTTGACTCAGCCTTCTATCCTTCCGAGGTAGGTAAAATGAGGACCCAGATTGTTGGGGGCAATTAAGCTGACTTTGTAATAATGTCACTTGGGGGGTGTATGAAAGCCCTAATAAGCAGGCATATACATAGAATGAAGGCTACTGCTAAGCTTGTAAACCGCCCTGAGTCTTCGGAGAAGGGCGGGATATAAATGGAATAAAAATAAAAATAAAATAAAATAAGCCCTTAAAACAGGGGTGCTAAACTGCTGGCCCGTGGGCCAGTTGCATCATATGGAGGCCACGCCCACCCCAGCTCCAGCAATGCAAAAAAAGTCATGATACATTGCGACACGTCATGTGATGTGGTAAGTTTGACACCTGTGCCTTAAAATATGGGCACATTCCCAAGCTTTGGATCAATGTATAGCACTCTTTTGATTGTGTGTGTGTGGAATAATGGGGGTAAAATTTTGGTTTTGTTATAACTATATACCTATTCTTGATGGCTCATAACATAAAAGCAACAGTAACTATTTTAAAATAAAACCCAGCAGCCAGTAATATATAAGTCTACAGTGCAAGGCATCTGGCAGCAGCACTAAAAAAATCTTCTGGAAAAACTTGTTTTTAAAAAACCTCTGGAAGTTGACTAGGGTTGGGGCTAAAAGGTTTTCTCATGAGAAGCCACTCCAGAGGGCCAGCATGATGTAGAAAATCAATGCCTCAGATCTTGTGCCCTTGATCTCCCCAAAATGGAGGACAGCCACCCATTTCTCTTGGCATAGTTGAAATTGTTGGATCTATTCCAATTCAGTCCTGGGATATACACAGTGGTGGGATTCAAATATGTGAACAACTAGTTCTCTGTGTGGATGCCACTTCTGGACATCCGTTCTGGGCCTGGGCAACAAAAAATTAGCTACCAGTTCTGCCGAACTGGGGCGAACCAGGTGAATCCCACCATTGGATATACACGAACATACTGTATCTACATATATGTACATCTTTTTACAGTTTTTAATCTTGTGAAGCCATAGTAATTTCAGAATTAGGTGGCTTAGACTAAGAAATAGTACAGGATCTTCTATGCTCATGCTTAGCCATTGCAATACCTGTGAGCCTTTATTTTATATATGTACATATTAACAAAAAAAGTATGAGAGAATTCAAGAGTTGGGGGACAAAGGTACATAATAAGTATATCCTTGTATAAGATGCCTAAAGCCAGCAGATATATCAGTTCTCTCTTCCTCTTTGACTTAATATAGTCTTTTGAATAAGAAGGCTTGATGATTCCTGATCAAATGCAAAGATCACTTCCAGACATGGAAGGTGTTGTAAGATAGTGGTTATCTATAACAAATTGCCTTTGGCTCAGAGTTTTGACTCATCAGGAAGCTAATACAATTCCCGTCTTGAAAACATTGATGATGAACTCACGAATGTCTGCAAATGAGCCAGCATCATTTGAGCATTGTTGGTGAGAGTGGAAAGGTGTTTATTGGAGGTGCTGACATAGGGAGTGTTCCAGATATTGGAATGCCTGAAGGTTTGTGGCAACAAGCCTGTTTGTCACAGTTTTCTCTGTGAATGTGTCACACATATGATGACCACTTTGCTCCACAGCTTACTATGTGTAGTTTGCATTGAATTTGTTATGTATATTTAAAGGAGCTGAAATATGAAATGCCTAGTTAGCTATATTATTATATATATTACTTTAGCACTAGAATCTAACTTTGCTGTTAAATTGTAATTCTGCCAAGTTAATTTTTGCACAAATCTATAATTTCTAAGATTTTATTTCTATGGGAAGAAGCTCTTGTTTTTCCATGTTACCTTCTGACCTTCACCCCCTTTGGAGAACTTCCCCCCACCAGCAGGTTGAAAATAGATGGGTATCTTTACAGGTAGTTCTTGACTTATGACCTCAATTGAGCCCAAAATTTCTATTGCTAAGTGTTCGTTAAGTGAATTTTGCTCCATTTTATGACCCTTTTGGCCACAGTTGTTAAGTGAATCGCTGCGATTGCTAAGTTAGTAACATGGTTGTTAATTGGATCTGGCTTTTCATTGACTTTGCTTATCAGAAGGTTGCCAAAGGTGATAACATGACCCCAGGACATTGCAACTGTCATAAATATGAACCAATTGCCAAGCATCTGAATTTTGATCATATGGACATGGGAATGCTGCAATGGTTATAACTGTGAAAAACAGCCATAAGTCCCTTTCTGCAGTGCCATTGTAACTTTGAATGGTCGCTAAATGAACTATTACAAGTCAAGGACTACCTAGACTTAATAGGCCACTTCCCTTGAGCCCACTCGACAGATACCCTTGGCCATCCCTAGGAATTTGGATGAGGCCTAAACCAATGGAGAAATGGTTGCATAATTGATAACAAAAGGCTCATCTGTTTTTCCTTGTTACTAAAAGAAGAATGTGTCATGTTTCTCTTTCGAAAAAAAATATTCAAAGCCATTTCTTTTTTCATGAAATACACCAGAATTTTATTTTATTTTTAAAAAACAAACAAACCAGAAGACTTAATTCTAGTTGACCACAAATCATCTTTATTAAGGTAGCAGCCAAAATACTACTTGTGGACATTACCATTAATACAATAGTACCACACCACTAAAAAATCTCATTCTCTTAGGTATAAATAATTTACTCACATAAGGCTCAGTGGGTTAGGACGCTGAGCTTGTCGATCAGATGGTCAGCAGTTTGGAGGGTCGAATCCCGAGTGCCGCGTAACAGAGTGAGCGCCTGTTACTCGTCCCAGCTTCTGCCAACCTAGCAGTTCGAAAACATGTAAAAATGCAAGTAGAAAAATAGGGACCACCACGGTGGGAAGGTAACAGCGTTCCGTGCGCCTTTGGCGTCTAGTCATGCTGGCCACATGACCATGGAGACGTCCTCGGACAAGCGCTGGCTCTTCGGCTTTGAAACGGAGATGAGCACCGGCCCCTAGAGTCGGAAACGACTAGCACACATGTGCGGGGGAACCTTTACCTTTACCTTTACCTATTCAATATGAAAAATATTGGTGGTGGCACATTAAACACAATACTATTTGTGTGATTCCCACTCCCCCTTAATCTTAGTTTCTAAAATATAATCTTGCTCAGGATTTAAAACTATTTCTACTTATTCCTCAAGGGAAATCCCTCAGTTGTCTCTGTTCGTCAGATGTTGTACCATCCCAGGTTTTGAATGCTGTTCTGTGCCCTTTGCTGTCTTGAACCACTAAATTGGTCCTAAGGGGATTGATGTTGATGGGATATGGATGCTTAAAAGACACCATTAGCTAAAAGCTGAAAATAATAACCTAATGCCTATATATATAAATTACGGCAACTATCACTGTGGGGAGAGGCAGTCTTGTCCTTTTAAAAACTGTTTGCGGAGACAAAACCTTGATCCCAGAGGTGATGATGGAAAGTAATGTCTGTAATGCTTGTCAGACAAAGTGCTTTGGGGTCCATTTTACCACAAGGGAACCTGTTAATGTTTTTCTTTTGCGGAGGGTGAGGGACATTTTTTAAAATGTCATTTTTTTTTCAAAATGCCTGGTAAAATTTGCTGCTGCTTTACAAGGATTTGTAATCTGTTACAGCACTCAGCTGAGGGCTGATAAATGGGAAAAGTCAATCCAAAGAGCAACACAAGTGATTGTTGGTGTAAACATGTAGCAAAATACAATATGCTTCTATTCTGGTTTGTCTTATGAAATAGGCGGAGGTGGAGAGAGGACAGAATACAGAAGGTTACAAATGTTTCATATTTATTTATTTATAAAACCCATTTATATAGTTACAAAAAGTGACTCT
Organism: Vipera berus; assembly: GCF_964194415.1. Lineage (NCBI taxonomy): Eukaryota > Metazoa > Chordata > Lepidosauria > Squamata > Viperidae > Vipera > Vipera berus. The sequence goes on from NC_138206.1 coordinate 95,224,071, forward strand.
GGACAGTCCGTGAAAGTCAATAATGTCTGAATTGGCAAAAATCAGTGTTTTTAAAATTTGGTAACTTTAAGATGCGTGGATTGCAACTCCCAGAATTCCTCAGCTAGCTTGGTTCAGAATTGCCCAACTTAATTCGTGCTGGCTGGGCGATTCTGGGAGTTGAAGTCCACCCATTTTAAAGTTGCTAAGTTTAAAAGAATAGTGCATTAAATTCTGCAATGATTAAATTGTTGTCTAGAAGCATCCTACTTATTAAAACAAGAAACATCATGTTTACATTTTCTACTTGAAGTTTAAGATAGCTTGTTTCAGCCTTTTAAAACTGATATCCTTCAGAGCCAAGTATGGGAATTCTGCCATATGTGCTTCCTGCCATCTTTTCCCCAATCCTGCACATTTTGTTAATGAGCAGAAACTTCACTTCAGCTCTACCTAGTAGTAATTTATTGATCATTCAATCTACTTTACAATCCTAATTTGTGTTTTGATGATTAATCCTTGGATCTTTTCCAGGGTTCTATGAGTTTTAAAAAGCATTTCTATATATATATTCTCCCCTTGCAGAAGCTAACAAAAGCGAGAAAGATCCTGTGGCTCAAGAGGTAAAACAACTGCCTAATGTGCAATCAGCCCAGGTTCGAATCTCAGAAGGGTATGGCTGACTGATGAAAACTAATAAGTTAGAAATGCATTTCAGTCTCCCTTAATTCTTTGTTAGTAATTTACACAAATATATGAGCTGTCCGGTGTGACTACTGCCTGTTCGATGGCCTTCAAGATAGGCTGAAAACAGGAAATACACACACACACACACACACACACATATATATATATATATATATATATATATATATATATATATATATATTCCCTAGGTTGTTTCAGTTCAGTTCATTATGTCTTATGAAGGTCTTTTACCAAATAGCTTTTAAAAAATGGAAAAACTTGATTATCCATTTTTTGTTAAAAAAATCACATGACAATTATTTTTTTATCTTAAAAATTTTGGCAGAAATGTGTATATGTTAAATAATGAAGCCTTGGAGGGAAATTTTTGATTTTGAATTTCTATTATAGGTGACAAGACTTTCATCAAAGGAACACAATTTTCATTTTTGCTTTGTTTTCTGCTTGTCAGAATAACAGCTATCATAAAAGTATCAGTTTTACTACAACTAAGCAAATTAAGATTTCAGAAAGTATATCACTAGTGAAAATAGGGTTGTGGTTGTGTTCATATTGCTTACATTAATTTCACTGACCAACAAATTTTTTCAAAAGTTTTTATTCTTGAAAAACTTTTGGTGATTATAATAGATGCCTTCAAGCTAAACACAAAAAATAATTTCAGAATGACTATCATGACTATATGAAATTAACTTTTAATGTCTATAATGTATTTAAATGCATAATGTTTCTGACATGCTGCATGAGTTCAACTGGAGCTAAAGGGGTTTTGTTGCTGATTTTCATTTGTAGTCAAGTGTTCAATATGTCTCACTGCAATGTTCAGCCAACATTGATAGATTCCAGTTGTCCTGGTGCCATTTTTCCATTGAGACAATGTCCTGGTGAAAGCTTTCACCATATTCATCACTGGTTGCACTTAGATTTTGGGGGAAAAGTCCAAGTGTGAATGCAGAAAATGAATCTTCAGTGACATACGGTATTGCATTTTATGGTCTTGTATGCTGTAAGAAGTTTGTCAACCAGCTGAATGTAGTGTGTTGCTCTGTAGTTGTCAAGAAAATTCTTAACAACATCCTTGAATGCTTTTTGGTTGATCTTCTCTGGCCTAACAGACCTTTGAACCACTTGTCATTGATGACATATCTGATCTGTGGACCATCAAAAATGCCTTCCTTAACCTTAGTGTCAGTTATTTTTTGGAAATATCTGTCTCAAATAACAAAAACATTCACCTTCCTTGTTTGTCACTTTCACAAATTTTTCATCAATCTGAGCTTTATGTGAAGCAGAAGCAAAAATATCTTTATCAGGGCAACAAGTGGTTTCAGAGTGGTCATTCTTTTTAATGTAATGCAACTCTCTTGCACAACTGTCCCATTCACATATGTAACAACAGTGTTTGGTATATCCCAGCTGCATCTCAACCAGCGGAGTGACTACATGTCCACAGATATTCTAGTTGAACTTGGGGTACAGGATGTGCTTCAACAGCACATGTGTGCATCATAGCCAATAGCTACTGTAGAGTGTTTATTGCTATTGTGTAAAAACAGAAGGTTTCTGTAAAACGGTGCATAATAGGTTAAATTCCAAGTTATTTTCACAATTAGTAGCTTCATAAGAAACTTCATAAGAAACATTCCAAAGTGTTTATGAAGCAAAATATTTGTTTCCAACTTTAGGAATTTGGTAGGAATTTTTGTTGTAATATCACAGTGCACATTGATCATTTTTGTATTTCTGTGGCTTGAACCAGATGTAAGTGGCTTTTGTGTGATGTGAGCATTTGCAGGGAGGAAGGGAACTGGTTATACAATATCAACTTTGCCAAAGATTTCAGAGTTAATCCTTGCTTTTTTGACACAGGCTATAAAAGGTCTCTGCTAGAAAGAACCATTTTAAGTAAATCAAATAATATTTAGAGGTCATAATCACATACAGATTTTTCAGAGGCAAATTAGTCTTCCAATTTCAGAATATCATTCTTACTAAACTCCAACCATGAAGACTATATCTCAATTTCCTGAACAGGTAGATCCTAATGTTGAACTAGCTCAGGTATTCTGCAATATGTATGTTTATATAGCAGAACATCATATTTAATAAAAATATCATCCTGATTCAGCACTGGCCTCTTCATCTCACCTATATCCTACCAAGGTTTTCTACTCAAATTTTTAAACAATTCATATGTCTTTTGGCTTGCATGTCTTGGTCTGCATATATAGGTTCTTTGACCTTCCTGGATGGACTGCAGTCCCACTAAAGAACAGGCAGTGCAAAAGTGCTAATAGAAACATCAGTGTCAAAAGAAGCTCAAATAGCTGCAGTGATAGCGATTTTTTTTTGCTGTACTATCATTATTTACAACTGTTTCTGAACAAGGATTACTTAGCCATAGTCACCACTGCATTGATAACCTTGTTACTTTGCTTTATGTGTGTCCCTTATTTATAGCCCAGAATCTGTAGCCACTGACAAATAAAATGGCTGTACTGTTAGATGATGCACTTATCTCTGACATATAACTTCATGAAAGAGTTGCCCCTTTACTGTTGTATCACATTTAACATTTGATATTAACTTCAAAGGCTTAAGCAGTTAACCTATATGATTCTTTCCATATAGATCTGCCCACCTGTGGGGATTATCCACACATGGCACAATGAACTTCCATCAAACAGGAAACAGAACGTTTCTGTCATGGTGCCACTCAATGGAACATCCTCTTCTTAAATCATATGGCAACTTTAATCTAGGCAAATGTACCCTTTCAAGTATGGAAAAATATCTGATCATGACTGGTAAATATATTGGGAAAAAATTCCTCCCATAAAACAAAGTAGAGGTTCTCAAGGATATTAAACTTCAATCAGGAGGGAAACGCCTGAGGACTACAATTCCCAAAAGTTCTGTCAGCATGTAAAATGGAAAGGAAATTGAGGAGTGAAATTCAGAAAAATCTGCTGAGTCACAATGTACCAAACCTAATCCCTATTTTATGTATGAGGAAACCATTCTCCTTAATGGATCAGAAACATGCTTTTAAGAGGGTAGTTTAAGAAGCCAGAGATAAGTTCCCTGAATCTTGGGCTCCAGCACAAGTCCGAAAACTCAGAATATGAAACCTCTGGTGACTGACCAGATTGGATCCTGCAACATTATTCTGGGCCATGTATATTCGCCTTTATTTGTGAGAGTATTTTATTCTTCTATAATATGCCATGTCACATCTCCTGTAGGTACCTGGATTTAGAATTACATCTGGAGCTGGTAACTGTTATAATTTGTGGCAGCCAATGACAGATAATTATGCCTTTCTTCTTAACTATAATCTTAATGATACTTCTCTGAGTTAAACTAAAGACTGGGCAGATGGTAGGGTTTGATGACTGTACTCCTAATTTCTATTTTTGGTTCATATGAAGAAAATGACACTGATGGTTTTACTAGCTTACTCACTGGTTGATGTGAAATTTCAAATATATGATCTATGTATTCAACTTTTCTGAAGCTCAGTTTCCTCTAGCCATTAGGTTTGCCCTAAATAATGGAGTCTTCAATACTAGTCCAAGTTTTTTTCTTGGCTTCTATGCTAGTAGATCTTTGAAAGAGCTTTATGATTGTTGCTAGTGTTTATTCTGATCCCTATATAAATTCCTAAATTGAGATATTGTTGGTTCCTGGCCAAGCATGAGAGAAATATCTGGAAGCTTCAGCTAGTCTAAAATGGAGTGATGTGGCTAGTTATATGGTCTTCTAGAACAACACATGTTATGCCTCAGCTCCATGAGCTGCGTTGGTTGTCTGTCTGCTTCTGGATCTAATTCAAGTACTGATTTGATCTTTAAAACCCTTTACGGCATGGAACCAAGTTATTTGAGGGATCACCTCTCCCTGATTACATCTGATCCTCCCATCAGATATGGCAAAAGAGGCTTGTTATGGGTCCCATCTCTCAAGGAACTGCATTTGGCAAGATCAAATCAATACTTGAATATGCTTCTCTGTCATAGTGCCTGCTTTATGGAAAGTTCCCCCCCCCAAAGTGAGATCAACTCCTTCCCTCCTCATTTTCCAGAAGTCCTTCAAGACCTGGCATTGTCATCAGGTCTGGGGGTCACAGGGGACTGGAAAGATCTTGAAGTGGCTCTGTTGCTGATTAAATCTTATGCTTGCTTTTTTAAAAAAATCAGTGTGTCTGTGTACTATTTTATACCTTTTTTTGCTATGCACCACCCAGAGTCATTTCTTTTAAGATGAGTAGCTATAAAAATTGTTTAGATGAATAAATAAATAATCTCTCTTGTGACATCAGAAAAATATAATAGCAGCCTAACTTGAATATCTTTCCACCCATTACTTTCCAAGAGAAGACTCTGTGCCCCTAAATGGCATTGCACTAATGAAATAAAGCAGAACAGTTTTATCTGTGGCTTCCAGATCTTAGTTTGTAGCTGTGCCCCATTATCAATTATTACCTTCTGATATTTCTGCTGCAGGGATTTCTTCTGTTACTTTATCTCTTTATAGTCCAAGGAGCATCATGTGACTGGTGAACAGAAAGAGGTTGTTTGGGAACAATCTTACCCAATATTGTTCCCATCTTTTCATGCAAGAATTCAAGAGGGCACTTGGCTAAGATGTGCATCCTATTGCAAAGAAGAACAGCAGGCGCACACTGGAAACCAAATGGCCATTCTTAATTAGTCTCTTGTCCCTTTGGGAATCAGTGATGGCAACGAACTGTCAGCAGACCATAACATGACCCTACAGTGACAAAGGATAGTGTTCTCCCCTGTCAGATCTGAAAACACCTCCTCTCGACTGAAAAATAGGTCCAGCATGTACCCACCTGAATGCATTTGCCCCAAATCAGTTGGAATATGGATTTGTCATGGAGTCCATGAACTTCTGAGTCAGTGCAAATCTACTACCTGGGGCGCAGACATTAAAAAAACCATTACAACTGAGAAAGTTGAACAAGAAATTGTTCAACTCAGGAAAGGACATGGCTGAACAACAAAATGATTGGAGTACCAATAATATCCCTTGCTTACCTTTACAACTCAACTTTTAGCAGAGATATGCCCAATCAGATATACACCTGCTAATCATCAATATTCCATGTATGATTGTCTCTACAATTCTGCCATGGACCAAGGCTACCAGATTTGAGTTGCAAAAACCCAGATGACCACTACATATATTTTCTATATATGTTGTTTGCAGGTTAGAATACAAGTCCACATGTGGCTGTCATGGGGGAAAGGAGTCTGAATCTCTAGATACAGAAGGAATTGAGACATTAGTCCTTGTAATTGGCAGAAGTATGAAGCCTGAGGATTATCTGAAATTTATCTGTTATTTATAGTATACTTACTGGCCCTGGCAGGAAACAGCAACCCTGCTTCAGAGGATCACAGGAATTAGCTTCAGTTAACAGATTCAGTTAGTGGGAAGAAATATTCCCCCCTCCCCCTTAACGTAAGACAACAATAACAATTTTCAGAATCAGGTCAGGAGGACACCAGAAAAAAATTACAATAAAACAGTATGTCCATATAAATCTGTCAATTGAAGGATACAGCTGGATATGCTGTGTTGGTTCCTTATCTCCTCCATGAAAAATGTGTAATTCCCCATGAGTGGATCTGAAGCCAATTCTTACAAAGCTGGCAGGGATCAGCTGGGTTAGTGTGCAGGCAGGATTTCAGCAAGGTTTAGGCATGACACCAAGTTTCCAAGAAAAGGCCTGCCTGCAACTTCTATAGTACTCACCCTTTTCCTTTCTTCACTCATATTCCTTTCTAGACTACATGTGTTTGACTTTCCAGTCTCAATCATTTAGATGTGCTTATTAATCTCATCCTGAGGTTGCTTGAATTAGTTGTGTAGAAGTGTGGCATGGTAATTTTAATTAAGTGCTGGTGACTAAGGAGAAGGGTATTTCCTGGAGATTAAATGATCAGCTGGGAGAGGTTGGTGGCTCTTGATTCTTCCTCAGGCCATAGGCCTAACCTGTCATTAGGCCCCAAGAAATGTCTGACTCTAATACTAGCTCACATGCACAATTAATATATAAGTGGAGTGATGAAACTGATGAGAGCAAAAGCATACAGCAGGGGTGTCAAACTGCTGGCCTGCAGGTCAGATGCGTCATGCTGAAACCGTGCCCACCCCATTGCCGGCAATGGGAAAAAAAGTGACGATATGTCATGACACATCACATGACATTGCAAGTCAGGTTACTTGCAATGGCAAAGGTTTGGTGTTACTTTCAGTATCATGAGATGTCATTTAAGTGAGGCATCATTGTTCTTATCCACAAACACAGGGATTCATATATATATATATATTGCCAAGAAATAGTTTTATTATATTTTCTCAGATAACAGTGAAAAAGAATGAAATGCCTGTATTTATTCTGGCTGCGAGAAGGAAGAAAGGCACTCAAAACAGTGCATATATGATTTCATTTATTTATTAATTTTATATTTATATGATTTATGTTGAGATGCCACCTTGAAAAAAATAAAAATAAATATTGTAAACAAAATGTGTTCTAAAAGTTCATGATGTGGAATGTTTCTGAAACTAAGCAAGCTAGAGGTGGCTAGTAGATGAACAAGATACTGCTTGGGAAACCCATCAATATTAGTTTGAATTTCATGCTGGAAGAAGTTAAGCATAATAAATTCAGTAGTTTTTTTATTGATTTAGCTTGTTTATTCACCCACCTTAGGAGGAAAACTTAATCTTTTAGAAGATTGCCCTTTGTTGGCTTCACTTCCTGTGTGGCTACCTAATTATAATTGATGTAATGTGTAGACCAGCTGGTTCATCTATTTGGACCATTTCTCTTGGAATTGGATTTAAAATCTGAACCTAATTCTGATGAAAACTCAAGAAAAGAACTTAAGATTTTATATAGCTTACCCAGTGGTGGGATTCTCTGTGTGGATGCCACTTCCAGAAGTCCATTCTGGGCCTGGGCAACAAAAAATTAACTACGGGTTCTGCCAAAGTGGTGCGAACTGGCTGAATCCCACCACTGAGCCTACCTACATAAAAGAGAAGGGAAGTATGTATATGTATTTTTTTAAAAAAAATGACTAACATTTTCAGCCATTGTAATTGCCTTTCTGTAGGGGCTGATCTTTCAAATGTCATTGTGATTGATGCAACTTGTCTTCATTGTAGTTAAATATAATGCAAGTTTCTTGATTCCAGTAACACCTGACTTACGAAATAGATTTAAAATTATAAATAAATAAATAGGTCCTACTGAGATACAGCATCCGTTAATCTGATATGTGCAAAATATAATGACTGCAGATTGTATGGTCCTTTATGTTTTCTGAGCTTGGTGGTTTTCTTGCAGACATTTCATTACCCAACTAGGTAGTGTAACATCATCAGTGCTGGAAGAGAGTGGGGTTTACTCTTACTTTTATATACTAGTGACTTGCCTTGTCAGGGTTGGTGGGAGTAGTCTTGTTGATTCCTTGATTAGGCTGTTGTTTACTGTTATCTTGTTTGTTTGGGTTAGTAGTTCCTTGATTGGCATATTGTTTATTTCTTGATAATTGATCTAGTGTTAACCTTGATGTTAATCTCTGATCATATGGGTATTGATTGCTGGTGGGGAGACATTTTGGTCTTTTGTTTCCTTTTTGGCTTTTTGATAATCTTTTTTGAATGGTATGTGTATGTTGTTTATTTCTATGTGCCTGTTGATGGCTGGTCTAAGTGCCAGGTTTCCAGGAATTCTCTGGAATTTCTGGACTTGGTTTGATCTAGGGGGCTCATGGTTTCCTTGTTTAAACTATGCTATGTGTGTAGGAGAAGAAGAGGTAGAGCCTGGGGGTGGAGAAAACAGTCTAGAGTCATTACATTCCACAACAGATCCAAGTTCAGCTCCCCTTGAATTCCATTAACTCTTATCTAGTGCCAATTTAGTACTATTAGTTCACTAGATTTTTGCACATAGGCTTGAGCAAACAATCTTCTTAACTGGAATTTAACATGTGGTCCTGATTCTTTGCGCCTGACATGTGCAGTGAAATTAAGGAGTTTTCATCACGTCTTCTGACTGCTAGTTGGTGTTCATGGATGTGCTCTTCTGCCTGTCTGTCATACATGATGGCTTTTACAGTCCTTACACTGTGTGTTATAGATGACTGCTGTTTTTTCTTCTGAAGTTGCTGAATCTTTTGCTTTATGTAGGATGTTTTGGAGGGTTTTAGTTGATTTGTGTGCTAAATGATGCCATGTGGTTGTAATAGTCTGATGATGATTTCTGAGATATTTTTGATGTATGGCAGTATTATCCTTTTCACAGCTTGTGTTGGGTGTGTTACAGTAGGTGGTCAGGCATTTTGTGATAATGTTGCATGGGTATCCATGGGTATCCATTTTGCCGATGTTCAGGGTTGCTACATTGTGTTTGTGCTTGTCTAAATAGAGTTCTCACACAGCTTTTTTGGACATTTGGTTGTTGCTTTGGCAATGGGGCACTTGATTAGTGTGAGACGTTTTATGGTAGACTTGGGTTTCTAATTTGCTATCTGTTGATGAGGATATCTATGAAGGGTAATGTTGTTTTCTTCTTCCCTTGTGAATTTTATTTTATTTATTTTATTCCTTTGGAAATATTGCTAATAGTTGTATGTTTTCTCTGGTTGGTCCTTTTTTTATTATGACAAAAGTGTCCAGATCCATATTTGGGCATGGGCATGCTATAGATTCCAAGACTTATATTACAGTCTCTGAAAGTGATGATCCCATGCACCACTTTGAATTTTTGGTATATTTGTCCATTAAACCAAAAGTATGTTGTCATACAAAGGTTGATAAAGTCCATGACTTTATTTCTTAGTGTATTTGATTAGGTAGAGTGTGTTCTGTAGTAGTGCTGTCATGGATTCTTTCATTAGTTCTGGTTCTATGTATGTAAAGAGTGCTGTGTCATCACATGGGACCATGATTTCACCATCTATGGTTAGGTGAGTTGATGGAAATTGACCAGATTGATGTAGTCTCTAGGGTACTGTCCTAAAGGCTAAAAGTCAATTTTCCATTACATACTGTAAATGGTAATAGTTTTCCAGCCTGAAACATTTGCTCAGGGTAGATAACTGCTATGACCCTACAGTATTTAAGAGTTTATCACGTGAACGTAGGATTGATCCTATAAATATAGCAGAAACACTAAAAGAAAAGTATTGCTGTTATTAAATATGTGAGATGCTTCCCTTCACTTTATAACACTTAGTGTGACTTTCACAGTGATGTGATTTCATCATGCTGTGCCATGTAGACAATGTAAGTAAATGCTTAGAGTCCCAGCTCTTGATTTGGTTAATTTGGAAAAAAATGGAATTTCTACCACATTTCTTTATTTATATAAAATCCATGCTGCTTTCTCACACATAAGCGACTTTCCCCACTTTTACCATCTAGATTCTGGAACAGGAATTTATAATTCTAATATAACTTCAGGATGCAAAGTTAGGAAACACCTGCTGACTCTCTCAGACACAGATTTGTTCATCTGTCTGCCTGTTTGCCTGTCTACTGGTTTCTCGTTCCCGTTTGTGAAACTGCTTTGACTCTTTAGAACTTTATGCCAAGAACCATATTTATTTATTTGTTTTATATCCTGTCTTTATTTTGCACAACCTCCTACTTTTCCCCATAAAGAGCCCTGTGAGGTAGGTTGGGCTGAGAGAGAATGACTAGTCAAAGTGACTCAGTCAGCTCCCATGCCTAACAGGGGTCTAAAATCCAGAGTCTTCTGTTTCTTATCTATCACCTTAGCTACTACACAAACCAACTCTCACTTATAATCTCATCTCATTTGGCTCAACTGAGCAAAACTGGCTTCCTATTTCAATGTATAAAGGATGCATCTTTAAGATAAAAAGAGTTGTCATGAATGTCATTTTGCAGATTTGTGATACCACAATATATTTTTCCTACTGGATTTCTTGATTAGAAAAATAGTCCAACATGATGTATTAATGCTTCTTGATCCAGAGGTATAGAAACAGAAATTGATATAGAAGACATTACCTAGACTAGAGTGAATACAAGATGTCTGATGTATTGTAAATTTAGGAATGTCAACAAAAGGTGATATGTGGCTTTCAGAAGACAAAGTGAGTTATGTGCTGAGTTTCCAAAAAAAAAAGAAAAGAAAACAAAAAACCAACCAACCAACCAACCAAACAAACAAACAAACAAACAAACAAACAAACAAATAATGAGCAGCTAAATAGGCCATTTTCTAAGCCCTCTACTTATCTTGGCTTACTTATCTTGAATTCAGAAACTAGCTGAACTTGGTTATAGGTGGACAAGAGACTATGATGAAATAGTAGGGTTATGTGCTAGTCCAGAAAGTTGAAAAATATCTCACAAGAAGGCAAATGAAAAACAACTTATATATTGTTGCCAAGAAAACTACATGGTTGTTTCTGCAAAGTTGATAGGACTTGAGTTCTACTTTAATGCAAGGACATGAGTTCTGCCTTAAATAGTTTCCAATTACCATTTTTATGACTAAAGGAAATATGTAGTTATTATTTTCAAATATGATATATGATTATTTATCAGGACAAGAATTAAAGCATTTCTACCCATTTCATGCAATTCAATACATATTTCCCAAACTCGGGCGCAAACTCTTTACAATCACGAGATGGAAGCAAAGAGTTCATGTTTTAAGCATCTCTTGTTGCTATCTAAAATTTTGCTGAGAGCCAGTTTGGTCTAGTGCAGACATGTCAGACTTGCAATGTCACGTGATGTCATGACATATCAGAGCCAGCAATGGGGTGGGTGCAGTTTCCTTGTGACGCATCCGGCCCGCAGGCCAGCAGTTTGACAACCCTGATCTAGTGGGTCATGCACTCAACCAGGAGTGGCCTTAGACACACAAAGCCAGCTGGACAACTTCCTGGGGTAAGAGTCCTTGCTAACACCCCAGGAAAAAAACACGTTACCAAGAAAACTATATGGATTTGCTCATACAGTTTCCAGGAGGAAAAACAGACTTAAAGCTCACACACTTGGGGGAAAAAAAATTGTGGAAATATTTGCAGCTCAGATCTGGGCTTTAATAATTATTGAATGTAATCACTCATAGTTAGGAAAATTGTTTTTGCTTGGAGCAAAATGTAGTGCATTTAATGTCACATACTAAGAACTACTAACTTTCAGTATTAAATGCTATGGCATTGCCCTCAGTGGAGCATATTTCTGAACTGATAAGATTGCATTGTAACTCAGGTAGAAATATGCTTATGTCTATATTAATTTCAATATATTTATCATTCATTCTTCAAAAAGAACCAAACAACAAACTCTTCATGATTACAAAATATAATTAGCCCAGTTCAGTGACATCAGTTATTACTACTAAACCTGGAGGGGGCATTTGACATTGCTTAACTAAATCCATATGAACTTTTTTGTTCCCAAGACTTGAAATAAAACCTGCCCTAACACATTGTGAGCCAGGATGACTTCATGAGAAAGTGCCACCCTGGCTTGCAAATTCCAATTATGAAATCAAATCCATAAGACAAACTTCAGAAATCAATATATAGCTTTATTTCTCTTGGTGGGTCATCTGCCTCTGATCATTGTATAACATCTTCAGTGGAAGGAATCTATCTAACGTCTGGAAATAATATTTCCCTGCCTTTTTAATGTGCATTTTGTTAAATTATTTTGTAGCTCAAGTTGAACTGAAATGATACAAACTGGGAGTTGGGAGAACTCCTTAAGAAACATCTTGTTACTCCTTTCTGTATTCATTTTATTCTATGATCACATCTTTTGGTGCAGTAGTTCTCTTTCTTTTTTTTTCTTTTTTGCATGGGAAAGAGACAGGGAAATGTTGGATACCTCAAGGTGAATATCAGCATGGATTGGCAAACAGGCCTGTCCCAGCCTTAGAACATGCACTGATCATCTAGGAGATCAACTGAATCAGATGGGAAGGCTTCCAGTGTACTGCAGCTGTCTTCCCAGGAAAGGAATATGATGGCTTCAGATCTGCATGAACACACATCAGGGCCAACTGGCACTTCAAATTGCCCACCAGATTATCAGCTGTAATGTTTTTTTGTTAACTCCTTTGATGCCACTGGCTATCTTGAAACATGCAGCTGATTTTTATCTCCTCAAGAATTTGTTTGCTTTCAAGATTATAGGACTGCAGCTTTACACATACAGATTAAAAGCCAGTTTATCACAGCTTTCTTTAATATTGCTGCTGAACTGTAGAAACAGCTGCTACAACCCTGGGTGAAGAGGATATCTGAGATGAGATCTGAATTCACAATCACAACCAGACTGTTGTTGTTGCTGCTGTTCTCACCAGAATTACTGATAACAGAATTTAACTTTGATTAGAATAAGAACAATTCATCCAGTTCCTATTTAACATGTCTGGGAGATGAGAATCATCTGCTTTGCATCCCAAACAATATAAAGCAAATCTAAGGCAGATTTGAAAAAGAATGAAACAATCATATGATATTCTTTCATTTATTAGATAAATTTAGAGAAAACATGGTAGCTCCCTTCCATAAAGATAAAGATTTATGTTACTTTTTACAGTAATATTTAATTGTTAAAAATAATATAAGCAGATATTGCACTTCATGCTTACTTATACTTTATAGCCCTCTCTAAGTGTTTTACAAAGTCAGCATATTGCCCTCAGCAATCTGGGTCCTCATTTTACTGACCTCAGAAAGATGGAAGGCTGAGTGAATGTTGAGCCAGTCAGTATCGAACTCCTGGCAGTGGAATGCAGAGTTAGCCAGCAATGCTGCATTCTAACCACTGTGCCAGCACGTCTCTTAATATATCCTATGAAAGATATCCTATGAAAACCAACTCTAGTAGAACTGTGTTGCTCTGAAATCTCACCAATCTCATGAAATGAATTGTGTCATAATAAGTGCACAGATAATGTTTTTGTATGAGACTTCTTGCAAAAAGTGAGCTAATGTTTTTTTTGTCATTTAGCATTCTTTACATGATAATTCATCCTTGCACATTCTTTTTTAAAATAAAAAATATTTACATTGTTTCTTCCTCCCTCCCTCCCTCCCTCCCTCCCTTCCAATATTTTTAACCCAGAAAACTTTTAATTTTATCTCTTTTAATTTTATCTCTTTCAGCAGAAGCTATGCTTGGAAACATGGCATCTGATTACACTTACATTCTCATTTCAAAATGTTCCCCTCTCTTTACTCAAGTATAGGAATGCAACCCTGCAAGTTTAGCTCCTGAATTATGAGCTTTCTGTTTTGGGAGGAAAAGGTACAAGAAAATGAGAAGACTAGTACTGGTAAAAGAAAAAAAAGATCAATTAATTGAAATTACATGATTAAAATCATGAGTTAGATTCTCCCACTAAAATGTTTCTCTTAAACCTGAAAATAATGCTTTTGCTCACAATTCATAAGAATCTCAAGTACTCAAGGTTGGTTGACATTTAAGTAGGTCTTCTTCAATGACCTAAAACAAATTACCCACACAATGTTGATCTGATTATTCCTTTGGTACAGATGACAATAATTGTTAATCAGGCTTGCCAACAATTACCCAGGCAAAGATCTCCCAACATTTTTTTTAAAAAAATTATGGGATCAAAAATAAAAAAGTGAGTGCAAGGGATTGGTTTCTCAATACATGACAGGCACCCAATCCATTCTTTGATGTGAAATAAATTTTGCATGTCGTTTTGGGGATTTGTCCTTTCTTTGCAAATGTTTCTTTTGTTCCAAAGATTAACTACTGAACTAGGCTTCCAAAATGTCTTGATTTAAATTCCATGTTCAAAGAGTGGCATAAGTCACAGAAGTCCATTGTGATAGGCCAGAATGGATGATAGAAGCCAGTTTCATCTTTGCCCAGCGTAAGAATCCTTTCTGCTTAGTGGCCCATTGTTCTGAACAGAATGTGGTCAAACTCTATTCAAATGTTATATAATATAACACTTTGTTTTAGAAACTGTCAAGAAATGGAGATAGGGAGTAATACATATAGTTGACTCCACCTTCTTCCTCTCCCTACAGGCACACCTTGGTTCATCTACTATTAGCTGCCCTTTGCTCCACAAATTCCAAAATATAGCAACTGCCATTCAATAGCAGCATTCATAGAGAGTAGATATTTAAGAAACCCTATGTTGCAATATTCCTCACTGCTGCAGAATGTAAGTTGCTTCATTCAAAATAGCAAAGAACTGGGATCAAATCCAGAAACTAATGATCATATTATTATGCATGTCTTATAAACTTCTGTTTGATTACAGTTAAAGAACTCAATGAGGAAAGGTCTGAATCAACTGAAGAGGTTGAGTTTTAATATACTTGTTTATTTTGTTTATTTACTGGAACACACCACACAGATACCTACTCCACCAAGAAATTATAGGTTAGAATGCATTTACCCCATGGCTGATCTCTGCTGGAAGATTAATTAATTAGGCTATTACATTACATAGTAATACCAAAAATTGTAAGACCAGTGAAAGATTATTCAAAAGAGCAATGAATAATTACTCAAAAGAAGTCTCAACTATTTCAATGATGGTACCACAAATTTACTCATTGCCTGATTTATATTGGAGTAAGCAGAAAAATAGAAATAAGATTAGAAACTGGATGGTTTGTTTTAACTGGATGTTAGCTTTCAATGCTTTCTCAGTGGTTCCTTCAATGCAGTGTTGAATGAGCTCACCTCCTATTCAGTCGTGCTGCTATTTTTATGCAAATAATTATGCTAATAAAATGATGGAGAAATAATCTCCATTGTTCCTGGGTATGGCATGCTATTACAGATTGCAATTGGAACTGCATGTCTGTGGCAAGGATTTCTTATTTCGTATGTTCAGTTCAGTGCAAAGAAGTCCAAATCAAAGTGCTCAGCAGTATTGTTTTGTCTTTTAAAACCAAACAACAGAAAGTCTGCCTGTAATCTTGCATTTTTAAATCACAAATTTGTTTGCCATCTTTTTTCACTGTCACCTATCCAGCATGTATTCTAAAGGGAAAACACAGCATTTAATAAGAACTGCTGTTCACATTAGCAGTGCAGATGGGCATGTGAGTGTGTAAGCATGTGTGCAAGAGAGATCAGGTCAATGGTGTAACCCTGTTTAAAATGATGCAAAATGACCCATGAATCAGGAAAACAAAGCTTTCTATTTTCCTAGACCTGTTTATTGCTGATTTTGAAAGAAATGTTTTTTTTCCAATTCAAATAGTTTGATAAGCTATACTTCTGGCACACCTACTATTGTTTTCTTTTCTTTTCTTTTCTTTTCTTTTCTTTTCTTTTCTTTTCTTTTCTTTTCTTTTCTTTTCTTTTCTTTTCTTTTCTTTTCTTTTCTTCTTTTCTTTTCCTCTGACAATTCATTTTTGTCTTTGTGTGTTGGTATCACTTTCCATTTCATGGCACTCCCTTGTTTAATCAGTCAGCTACCCTATAATTATATTGAAAAGACTATATAAATACTGAATTATTTTTATGCAGATTTCTTGATAATTATAAGCCTCGTAACCAAAAGCTAATTATGATGTAACTTCCACTTTTTAGATGTTAGGATAAGCCTTTGTCTTATTTTTTTTATTTTTATTTTTTAAAAGATAGAGAGAACCAGATAATTACTCCATAGTTCTATAGCATTTACTTTGTCACCAGTCATGTATTTATCTAGTATTACTCTGTAGTTAATTGTCCCTTTTAATGGAAACTGGCACCAGTGTTCTTGGCTTGTCTGCTTCTTAAAGTAGCTTTAAATATTACCAGTATTTAGTGAATTTTTCATGTTTTAGATAATGTTGGGCTAATTTAGTTTCCAGACATGTTTTAGATTAATCATGCGTGAAAAAGCACACAAAGATAAAAGAATGTTAGTAGTCCACTTTTT
Organism: Vipera berus; assembly: GCF_964194415.1. Classification (NCBI taxonomy): domain Eukaryota; kingdom Metazoa; phylum Chordata; class Lepidosauria; order Squamata; family Viperidae; genus Vipera; species Vipera berus. The sequence continues at coordinate 95,240,722 of NC_138206.1, forward strand.
TGACAGTTAGCTTGTGAAGTGTCCTATGCAGTATATCTCTATATTCCAAGGAATATATCCTTGTTTAAATGCATTTGGGATTGAAATCTAAATCTCATTTTTCATTTATTTTATTTGTGAGTCCAGAACATAAACAAAAGAAATACAAATATAAAATTTAAGATACAAGAAAAAAACCTAACCTGAAAAAAATTAATAATGAAAAGAAGATACCACTCAATTTCTGCAGGGAATTGTTATGGCTAGAAAGTTAGCAGTCATTATCATGGTTTTCCAAGTCAACCATAAATAACCACCCCAAAATAAAATTAAAAAAATAGCTGCTAGACAAATGCATCAAGTAAAATACAATCGGAAATACTTGCTTAGAATGAAGCGCTGGGCAACATTAAGGAAAGAGTGAATGGTAAAACAAAAAAAAATGCTTTAGTTGTTAAAAATTTCTTGTCCCCCTTCCTCCAAAACAATCTGGTTAGAGTGGCAGGTATGGTATGATTATAAAAATCATGGAAACTTTTCTTTTAGGGTGAACCAGTTTGGTGAAGTGGTTTAAGGCATGAATGTAGAAACCAGAGAGCTATAAGTTCTAGTTCCACCTTAGACAGAAAACCTTCTGGATGACTCTGAGCCAGTCACTCTTTTTCAGCTTTAGGAAGGAGACAATGGCAAAAGTTTTGGATGAAAACTATAGTGATTAGTCCATGCTGTCATCTGTCTCTATCTCTCTCTCTCACACACACACACACGCACATACACACACACCTGGCTTACTTGTCACTAAATCTAAATATCCACAGAGAAATCAGAAACAGGACTCTCTAGGCCAGGGGTAGGCAACCTCGGCTCTTTTATGACTCGTGGACTTCAACTCCCAGAATTCCTGAGTCAGCTATGCTGACTCAGGAATTCTGGGAGTTGAAGTCCACGAGTCATAAAAGAGCCGAGGTTGCCTACCCTGCTCTAGGCAAAAGCATCAGAATTTAAAGGGTTTGGTTACATTGTCTTCACTCTTAAGTAAATGAAAATCTGTTGTGACTTTTTTCCGTTCTACCTCAGGATCTAGGTTTTGCCTGAATATCTTTAGTCTCATCTTCGATCAGCTCTATAACAATATAGATTCATTTTTATAAATGGGGTTTTGCCTTTATTCTTATGATACTTAATAGGCAGCAGGAATACATATCAAATTTGTGGCTGATTCAGAATTGATTTGGATAGTTAACCTAACAAATGGCAATAAAAAATTTAAGCGATAGAAATAAAATTAAAAATAATCTTAAATGGGCTAAAGTAACAAGACATAATTCTCAAACTCTTCAATTAGAAACATCAAATGCCAGGTATAGTATGGGATATTTGGTGAGGTGACACTATTTCCAAAAGAGATCTTGGAATAATAGTTGGTTTAAAAATGAATATGAGCCAATAATGTAATGTGGCTGCAAAAAAGCAATTATGAAATTATATGTTGCATTAACAAAAGTGTACTTTCCAGATCAGAGGAAATAATTGTGCCATTTTATCCTTCTTTAGTTAGATCTCACTGATGTCCAATTGGAAGAACCACTATATTTATTTTAATTTATTCAATGTAGTCAATTATTTTAATTTATTCAATGTAGTCATCACCTATCTCTAATAGTATACAATGAAACCAAATACAAAATACAAAAAATGTTCAGAGAAATTGAAACAGGTTTGGAGAAGGGCTATGAGGATGATCAAAAACTAGAAATTAAATCCTAAAAAGAGAAAGTGAAGGGGTTGGATATGGTAATCCTTGAGAAAAAATGTCTGATGATAGACATGATATTATTCTTCAGATATTGGATCTAGATTGTTTGTGTTAATTCAAGCATGAGAAATAGAATTATGGATTTAAGTTGCAGGAAGATAGAGTTAGATAAAATATTGGGGAAAAACTTAACAACAAACTTCTTAACAATAAAAACAGTTCAAAATAGAAACAGGTTATCCAAAGAACTGATGAGGGTTGCTTTTTTTTCTCATTGATATGTTCGGGTAGAAGCCATATGTGGAAAAGGCTTTTATATGGATTCTTGCATCAAGCAAGAAGTTAGATTTAGTGGCCTAAAATTGTGCTTCCAATTCTCTTAATCCTCTAGGCCATTGTGCTCAACTTTGGTAAAGGTACTGTGGCTTTTTAAAAATTGACACATTCATTATTTTGCCACTTTTCTGGATATCCATGTAGAAGTTCATAAAATCATAGGGCTGGAAGGGATCTTGAAGGTCTTATAGTTCAACTCCCTATCCAAGGCAGGAGACCTTATTCCACCCTAGACAAATGGCTATCCAATCTTTTCTTGGAGACTTCCAGTGATGGAACACCCACAACTCTGACAGGGAAGTTGTTCCAATGATTAATTGTTCTTACAGTCAGGAAATTTCTCCTTAGCTCCAGATTGGATCTCCCTCTGACAAACTTCCACACATTGCTTCTTGTCCTGCTGTCAGGTGCTTTGGAGACTAAGTTGACCTCTTCTTCTCTCTGACAGCTCCTCAAGCAAACACACACACACACACACACACACACACACAAGTTTCCCTTGTCCAGTCATGTCTGACTCTAGGGGGTGGTGCTCATCTCTATTTCTTAGCTGAGAAACCCATCATTGTCTAAGACATTTTCATGGTCATGTGGCCAGCATGACTATACACCAAAGGCACATGAAATGCTGTCACCTTCTCACCAAACACTGTTACCTTTCCACCCATCCTATGTGTCTACTCTTATTTGCATGCTTTCAAACTGCTAGGTGGGCAGGAGCCAGGGCAAGTAATGGGAGCTCACCCAGTTGTGTGGTGCTTGGATCTTAAACCTGGACTATCAGCTTTCCAGCTGATAATGTCAGCGTCTTTAATTGCTGAGCCATTGTACCTCTTGTGTGTGGCTGTTTGTGTGTGTGTGTGTGTAATTAAAAAGGTTTGTGAGAAGACTGCTCTGTGATGCTTCTTCTTGTGGAATGTGTGTAGAAATATTTGGAGCTGACTCCAGCCCAACAGAAATGATAGCAAGGAAAGATAGAGACACACAACATATATGTTTCTTCATCATTAAAATAAGTGCAAAGTTCTACACTCTCAATCACAAGAATTTCACCAGGATTATTTTTTCTTCTTTGAAAATAATTTAGAACTATTTTCCCCTTCTAGTTTTTCCTTTCCAGTTAAGAATATGACAGAAGAACATTTCAGTGCAGAACTGCTCTGAACAGTTGTCTCTGTTTTTGTTTTAATTAGAAAATGGTAAAGAGTAAGAATAAATACAATGTTTCATACACAATTGGCAGTTTACAGCAGTACAGGTTTGTGTTATTTTGGCTGACTCTCTGCTGTATGATAATTAGAATAGTAGAGTTGGAAGGAATCTTAAATGTCACCAAGTCCATTCTCCTGCCAATGCTACTGTTTGGCATTATGAGGCATCTGCATAAGCTGCAGATGCAGCGAGAGAGGAAGAAATAGCAACAAGTTGGAAGCAGAAATGTTTGGCCAACAATTTCCCAGGACTCCCAATCTGGCTCAGTCTCCTTTGGTTAATCAAGGAGTCTGTTCCTCTCCCTCTGCTAAACTAATGTTGAATAACTCCATCAGTTGAATTTGGCCATAGTATGGGAGTATCAGAATAACAGAGTTGGAAGGGACCTTGGAAATTTTCTAATCCTACCCTGTCCTCAAGCAGAAGACCCTACACCATTTTAGACAAATGGTTCTCCAGTCTCTTCTTAAAAGCCTCTGGTGATGGAGTACTCACAACTTCTGAAGGCAAGCCATTCCACTGGTTAATTGTTCTCACTGTTAGGATGTTTCTCCCTAGTTCTAGGTTGCTTTCTCCTTGTTTAGTTTCCCTCAATTGTTTCTTGTCCTGCTTTGAAAAATAGGTTGACCCCCTCTTCTTTGTGGCAGCCCCTCAAATATCAGAACACTGCTATCATGTCACCCTCAGTTCTTCTTTTCACTGTACTATACATATTCAGTTCCTCCAACCATTCCTTATATGTTTTAGCCTCTGGGCCCCTAATCATCTTTGTTGCTCTTTTCTGGACTCTGGGTGCAATATTCTAAGTGAGGTCTTAGTAAAGCTTTATAAAGTACTTCATGTGTTCTTGATTCTATCCCTCTTTTAATGTAATCTAGGATTACATTTTCTTTTTTGGCTACTGCCTCACATTGCTGACTAATATTTAAGTGATTGTATACTGGGATTCCAAGATCCCTCTCACAGTTACTGCTATTAAGCCAGGTTTCACCTAATCTGTACCTGTACATTTGGTTTTTCTTGCCTAAGTGTATAAGGTTTTACACTTAGGCAAGAAAAACTTTTTTCTACATTGAATTTCATTTTGTTACATAGGGCCCAGTGTTCAAGTTTTTTGAGATCCATCTGGATTTTGAGCCAATCTTCGAGGTTGTTCGCTATTTCCACCAATTTACTGTCATCAGCAAATTTGATGAATTCCCCTTTTATTCTCTCATTTTAATTGTTTATGAAGATATTGAATAGTACTGGGCTTAAAACGGAACATTGGGTTACCCAGTACTGACTTCCCTCCATGTAGGTGTAGTTCTATTAAGGGCTATACATTGAGTGCAGTTTGTTAGCCAGTACTCCATCTGGTGGTGATGCTGTCTATCCTACATTTTTCTAGCTTATCAAGAAATAGGTTGTGGTCTATTTTGTCAAATGTCTTACTGAAATCCAAGTATACTATGTCCACTAACTTCATTGGTCCACTAATTTGGTCACTTTACCAAAGAATGAAATAAGACAGGTACTATCTCTTCATTGCCTTGATAGAAGTATCAAGTAGTGGAGAATTCTTTTTCTCTCATGGAATTCAACACAGTAGCAATGGGAAGAATTTATTTATTTTATTGTATTTTTATTTTAATCCCATTTATATCCCGCCCTTCTCCGAAGACTCAGGGCGGCTTACAATCTAAAGCACAATGTGCTTAGCAATAGCCTTCATTCTATGTATATGCCTGCTTATTACCCCCCCCCCAAGCGGCATTATTACAAAGTCAGCTTATTGCCCCCAACAATCTGGGTCCTCATTTTACCTACCTTGGAAGGATGGAAGGCTGAGTCAACCTTGAGCCTGGTGGGACTCGAACCTGCACTAATTGCAGGCAGCTGGTGTTACTTAAGGAGGCATTAGCCCACTGCTCCACCAAGGCTCTTTCAGCCTTCCTTATTTAAGCTACATATAGGAGCTTGCCAATCTCTTCAAAGAAAAGATTTGAAGGAATAATGGCACAACAACCATACACAATGAACCAAAAATAAGTAACATTGAATCTTTTTGGTTTGAAGTGAATGTTATACAATTATAACCCAAGAGACTTTCCAGGAAGAAGTAGTAGCAAGCATAAACAGGAGGAAGGCAGAATTGCTTGAGGGTGAAACAAGGCCTAATTACTGAATGAGAAAAAAGGTCACAAGATAAGAGATTCAGAATTCAGTATCAAACTGGTGGTTGAGAAAACTAAAAGAATGCCTTGTGGTAGATCATAAACAACTGTATTGAAGTAGTAGACCAGATCACATAATCTTCTGTTTGCATCCACCTGCATGTTCAAAAACACACAATGACTATAATGATTTTTTAAACTATGGTTTTTTTGAATAAACCAAAATGGCCTAGTGTGAACATCATAATACTGTATGTCATGGAATCATTAGACCCCAAACAGCTCAAGATAATATGTCAATTAGACTAATCTGGTGGAAACTATCTGCTCTTAAGGTACCCACATTATTTTGGTTTGCAAAACTGCTACCATTTTAAAACTGGAAACTAAAGCTACAGTGAAAGTTTACAAGGAGCTGGGTGGGTGGGGTCCTTGTGAAAGATAAAAACTAGCTTTCTCTTACTCTTCAGCTGGTAGATTGTAATCGTTCCATAGTTTCATAGGTAGAAGCAATTTATATATGAATGGAACATATGGATACTCCTGTGAGAAAACTCATATTGAAAATCAGCCACATTATTTATTCCATTTTATTCCTAAATATGAAAATGTCAGTCTTGTTTCATGAAGTGATCCTTCTTACTTTTAAAAAGAAAAAAGGAAAGTTTTCCTAATATAAAACAAAATTGCAACATATTTTAAGGATGACACTTTGTTCTGTAACAGATTGACAGCCATCAAAGATAAATTTATATAAACTTGTTTCATGGTTAGCATAGATTCTTTCTATGAAGTACACACACACTGGCTTCCTTGCACTATGAGGTAAATATTTTATGTTAATGAAATAGTTTTTGGACAGTTTATTTTTAAGGAGTTCAAATAATAAAATGAAGAAGCATACCTGGGTAATGAGGATCTTTTTAATAGGCACGAACTTTTAATTTTGCAAGCTTCTTTTAAGCTTTAGTGTAAGACAGACATGTCAAACTCATGATGTCATGTGACATTGTGCAACGTATCGGGATGGTTTTGCCATTGCTGGCAATGGGGTAGGCGTGGCTTCCGCGTGATGTGTCCGGCCCACAGGCCGGCAGTTTGACACCCCTGGTGTAAGACAATTAAAGTATTGAATTATATTTCTTTGAATACTGTAATATTTAAGCCCTATTGCACACAGAGGTACTACTTATAATGAGCATTCCATTCCATTCTAGGTTGAGCATTGACCAGCTGTTATAACTTATATACAAGATATATAACTATTTATCCAGAAATGAATATTTTAGGAAAATCGGTAATAATACTCTGATTCACACAGTAATTAATATAACTAAATTTATGGTTAGGCTCTAAAGATTCAGTTATTTGATTAACTGGATAAAAATAAGTATATTTAAAACATAATTAAAAACTCCCAGTATTTAGAAAACTCATATACAATGGAGAAAAGGACATTTGTTATCTTAATGTTAAACTGTACTCAGCTTCCATTTCCTGATAGAAAAAGATGGTTAGAAACAGTTGCTTTTGCTCTATCAAAATTATAATTTCCACTGTAATGGCCACAAAGTACTTATGCATGTATGTGCACTACTTGTTTATAAACAAACAAGACTTGTTCCTTAATAGCTGATTGAGTGAACTGAGTCAGTTAAAAAGAATGAATATCTGCTAAGTCTGAACAGATCTTGCTGTGCACATAAGCCCGTAGAAGTATATCACCTGTCCCATCAAGCTTCCTGAATCAGGAAGTTTGAGGCAAAGTTGTAGGGTGCTAGATTTGTGAAGGAGGATTTACAAATTCAATGATATAGCCAGCTGGAACATTACCCCAATGTAAACAAATTCAGAAATATTTGATGCAAACAGGAAGGTGCATAAAATAACAGAAAGATGCATTTTCTCCATATCTACATCAGTCGTCAAATGCACAGGTACTTTAAAGTTATTTATGGAGGTGATGTGGAATTTGAAAGCAGATGTCCTTTTTTTAAAAATCATCTTTTGGAGTTCAGATGCCCTCATGTAAACTGACTATGAGTTTTTCAGGAAAGCAGCTTTAGCTGGGTGTGAATGATCCAGAAGTCTCTTCTTGACAGAAATTAGAATTGTGGCTGGAAACAAATCCTAATGCATTAATGCTGCATGCTACATTATAATAGATTAGCCCCTTCAGGGGTGATACATAACTCAGAAGCAACTTCTGAGATTCCAGAGAAACAGTATTTTTGAAAATGCAGTACTCCATATTCAGCAACTGATTCATATGAATATTGAAGGGAAAATGTCTAAAGAAATTCACTGAAGCACACTAATAGTGCACACCATATTGTTACTGATATATAATGTGGTACATAGTTGTCTCAGTGAAGTAAGATAAGCTAAATCTTAAAAATACATTTCCTGCATGGTACAGAAAAAGAATATATTGTATTTAGATTCAAGAATAGGAGAGGAGCAGGATTACAGGGAGAAAACAGCAATATAACACAGACAAAAAGATTTACTTCCATCGCTTTGCTGAATTGCAGAAGGATTTCTACTTAATAAGCTGAAAGATTCAGCTCTGTTTCTTGAATGAGTGTTTAGGTCTCAGTGATTTGGTTTTGAGATGCTTTGTTAGGTAGTACAGAACAGCATTATACATTTCTAAGAACATAAATGAGGAAAAAAAAACAAGCTGCTTCCATTCCTTCCCCCCTTAATTAGCAAGGGAAACCTTAACAGCTACTGTATTTCAAGAAACCTCTGATAGTCAGCAAAAGTATCAAATATCTGAACCTAATTGCCAGAACAAAACATGAATTAAAATAGCTGCCTCAGATCTAATATCTATTACTGTTCTGGGAAACAGGTTTAGCCTGGTTTTTCATTTGAAGGAGCCAGTAAGGTGAGTTTTTTTGTTTTTTTTTGCTTTCTTTCGTGTTTTTTTTTAGGGAAAAAATATGCATGCTGTTGTGTTGTGGGTTCTGGAGAGCAGGAAGGACGCCAAGACGATGAGTACAGCATGGCAGATCTTTATTCGGTGGAAGTGACTGTACTGGGGAATAGGGGATACCTGCCCTCCTTTTATACCTGGCCAGGTGAGCAGCCAGCCAATTGGTTTGAACCTCTGTTTCCCGCCAAAACAGTTACAGTTCAACGCCCCCTGGTGGTGACTGCTATGTAAGTGTGTATGTATTCTCTTCACCTGGATACATAACACATGCAGTTGCTACAGCCAAGACTACACTTCACTTTATATGCATACACCCCTTCTCTGGTGGTGGCTGGGAGGACTTGAGAAGAAGTATTAGCAAAAATCTTTCACCAGAATTCTTAGTCTGGTGGAAAAAAAATCAGAAATGACAGAAGAAGGCGGGATAGAATGTGCAGAAAGGAATTTTCCACCAGTAGCTCATTTATTTATTTGTCGGTGCATTGATTCGCGTGTTTGCATTACCATGCATTTTTTCTGGTGGCTTTTAAACACTTTTAACACCCATAGAGATGGCAGATTATCTGTCCTGTTGCGCAAACATTTTGCTTAGGCAGTTAAAATGTTTGATGAATGTGTGTAATAGGAGGAAACTCCATTTTCCGATTACAATCTATGGAGAAAACCAATCAAAAATGTTGAAATCCAGTTTAGTAAGTTCTGGCAAATTCTGTTACTTGCTTCTCTAGGAAGGCAATCACTATGAAAAATTATAGAAAGAAACAGTTTTTGGGATTTTGGGAGATGGGAGTACCATGTTTCAAGTTGACACCTATTGCTGGTAGCTGCTCTAGAGCCATCACAGTATATTAAGTACCATTCTAAAGTCATCCACTTATGATACTTACTCCTTTGATGGATGAAAATGAACAGTGTGAGAAATATATCGAGCCTAAATTCATTACCAATGAAGGTGGCTAAGCAAAACTATCCAAAAACTTTAGCAGTGTCTTCTGTCTGGGAGCAGCTCTTCAGCACTGCAGCAGTTCAGCTATCTATTTACCACTAGAGAGAGAGAGAGCTTCTGATTTGGGACTGTAAGTAACAAATTGATTTCCCCATCAAGGCATTTTAAAGACATTTTGATTCCTAGATGTCAACTGAAAAATTTGAATTTAAAACTGCAATCTGGGGTATGATTATTGCATTTAAGTTCACTTGATTATGGTACTTTAGTGTCCAAAACATGATTGCAACTAGATTTGAATTTTCCTGATTTAACTTGCTTGTTAGTCTATCAGCAGATCAACTCTGTCTTTATTGTTATCTGTTGCTTGAAATTTCTGGGTTTTTTTTTCTTTTTCTTTTCGTTTTAGTAAAAGCTGATTTTCAGCATGAACAGCAGTGGTAAAGTAAGCTTTTAAAATTTTATTTTGCAATTGAGGCACCACTGTATGTTATTTCATTTTCTTTTTTTGTTCTCCATTTGGATGCAAAGTGATTGCAAAGTGAGGCCATAAAATTATGGTTCAACATTTGCCATAGGGAAGTTTTGGAAGATGAAAACATTAGAGTTCTGATGTGACCTGATGCAGTTGAATGACTCCCAAAGTCACCAATCAGTTCCCAAATATAAAAAAGACATCTGATCAGATTGTCATGCTTTGTGTTTAATGAAGTGTTACAAGGACTTTGACACAAACCATTACCCAATATTTACTTATCCAAGGCAGAAACCTACTGGAAAATTGAGTGAAATTATCCATAGTTTAACAGCTTCAAGCAGATTGCAGTATGATACACATTTTAAAACCTGACCCTTAGAGTTTGTTGGTGTTCACATATTGCTGTAGTGCAATATTATGCCTTAATAACCATGTTTTATTGACTCTTTTTAAATTTCAGTATACTTCATGCAGGAAAAAACACACTTTACCAGTGTTATATTCAAGCAAATATTAATATCCTATTTCATATCCAAGCTAAACTATTCTTTGATTGGGCTAATACATTACAATAGCATAGCCTAATCAAATTCATACTGGCTACAAACCTTATTCTTTCCTCCATTATTAGCTGTGTCCATAGAAAGCAATTATATACAGGTAAAACAGATACAATTCAAGTAAATTCTAGTACACTTGGAATACTACATCCAGTTTTGGTCACCACGATGTAAAAAAGTTGTTGAGACTCTAGAAAGAGTGCAGAGAAGAGCAACAAAGATGATTAGGGGACTGGAGGCTAAAACATATAAGGAACAGTTGCTGGAATTGGGTATGTGTAGTTTAATGAAGAGAAGGGCAAGGGATGACATGATAGCAGTGTTCCAATATCTCAGGGGTTGCCATAAAGAAGAGGGAGTCAAGCTATTCTCCAAAGCAACTGAGGACAGGACAAGAAGCAATGGATGGAAATAATAATAATAATAATAATAATAATAATAATAATAATAATAATAATAATAATAATAATAATAATAATAATAATAATAATAGTTATTGTTGTTGTTGTTGTTAATTTTAAAATGATTCATAATTTGTTAAATTTTTATAGAAGGGGCCAAAATTAAAGATCTTGTTAAAGTAATATCTTACTGAAGTTAATGGTGGTTTTAATTTTCCTAATTTTAAACAATACCGCTGGACTTATCTGTTAACTTAAACATGTACTGGATTGTACATAATAGTTACAAAATCTGGAATCTTTCCCTCTTATATTGAGCTTCAGCTATTGAGATAAAAGGATTTATTTATTTTAAGGAAGAATATTTGTAGAATGCAACTTCCATGATCTGCAAGTAGGCACTACACACTGCCCAGAGGCTATCATATGAGGACAAATTATGCACTGTAAAGATTGCTTAGAGGTGGAAAATATTTCCAATGTAATTTGCCAGATCCCCCGCATGGATTGCCCCTGTGACTATGTAGGACAGACAGGGAGGAAGCTAACCACCATACTGCAAGAACACAAGCGAGTGCTCAGACAAGGAGACCCAACTCCTTGGTAGCCTCACATTGAAACAAACAAGGGCGCACATTCAATTTTGCAACAACTAAGATTGTTGGGTGAGCAGACACAAAAACAGCCAAGGAGGTAATTGAAGACTGGGAAACAGGCCCCTCGTCAATCAACAGGAGTGCTGATTTACTCTGAGCTTATCAAGTATTTAGGAGGTGGGGCTTGGCAGCACAAGGAAATAACAGCCAATAGCCAGCCATCAACACCCCTATCTACATCTAAAAAGCTACACACAACAGCCACCATATAAATACTCCACATAGAAGAGCCCAGATAACACAGTAAATTTCCCTAAGAATGGGTTCCAGCATGAGTCCGAAAGCTCAGAAGACAAAGCCTCTGGTCCTGGTGAATGGTCCAGATTGGATCCTACAGAAATTGATTTATTTAAGAAAGTGATATGATTTTAAAGTGTGTTCTAATTTTTTTACATGGTCTTTTCCATGTACATATTTAAAATTGGATGTAATCCTTAAGGCTAATTAGGTAGCGTATTAATATACTGTTGAAGTTTTTGTATTATATACAGATGAGGTTTAAAGACTTAAAGGTATTTAAACAGAGGCTGGATAGTATTCTGTTTTAAGTATTGTAATGGATTCTGCACCAGAAAAGGGTTGAAGTAATTGACTTTTAAGATCCCTTCTAAATTTATGATTCTATGTTAATGATGACTTGAAAAGCTTCAGTATGGTCAAGAACAAAGAAAAGAAGACTAACGTTTCCTCTTCCTGTTTGTTCTGTTTCCAGACTGGCAGGGTGGTTTGCTGGGGCTTGCAGTCCAATGTAACAAAGTCAAGAGTCAAGCACTACAAGTAATTTACAAGGAAAACTAACCAAACCCAAGGCCAAAGTAAACTCTGGAGGAAATCTAAGCTTCAGATACCAAGTTTTAAGATGCAAGACTAAAATAACCCAACTAAAATTATCCAACAATAATCCAATGCCCCAACTTTTTAATAAAATAAATAAATCCTCCAAAAGGACCCTTCTCTTTAAAATCCCTCCTTCTTAGAAATGTTATAATTCCCTGCTCAAATACATGACTAATACTAATATAGTCCCAGCTGTAGGAGCATTGCCTAAATTAAGTCTAAATACATTGGGGGGATCTTCCAGTTTTGTGCCAAATAAAGAGTGATAATTACTGAGCATTTACAAAGCTAACAGAATTTTTTCTGCTTAATTGTATAGGGAAAAATATAAAACTAATTTATAATCTAATATATAAATATCAATTTCCATCCCCTGATGGCCCCAGTACTGCTCAAACAAAAATGGTGTACACTGTTTGCCTGAACATAATTAACACTGCATTTAGTTTAGACAAGTAAATCTCAGGAGGTGTATTCCATTTGCAGTGCAAGATACCAACCCAAGCTTGCTCTATCACATTCACTATGTTTTAGAACACTTTTCTAATAATTAATTAGATAAACTGTGACAAAGCTGAACATTCTCGAATATAACAACTGCATTCCAACTGAGCCTGTAATACTAAGTTACCTCTTCAATTAAAGTCTTGGGACAAAGTCAAAGATTAAACTTATTTTTTCATCATATAATGTAGCTGCACTAAGATTAGACCCAGAGGTTAATCATATTAACAGAATCCAAATATGGGGAGGAAGTGGGTCAACAGAGAAATGCTTGAACATCTGCACTGACATTTGAAATAATTGGCCAGGCTCAAATGCCATCTTTTAAAAGATGAAAGTTACAATTTCCTTTTCCCACACCAATCATCCAGGCTGAAAGAAATATGGTTCGCAACAGAGACTAAATATATGTGCACATTTGGCAAGGCATAGAAACTTTCCAGCACACTCCTATCATTAGGGAACAACTCTATACATATTTACCAGGAAATAACTCTCTCTAACAAAGTGAGACTGACTTGTGGGTAATATGTGACATTGCATAGTACTTTATCCAATACTTGTGCTCAAGCTTTATTTTGTGTTTGTGTGTGTGTGTGTGTGTGTGTGTATGCACATATATATCATTGTTAGCATTGACTCCTAGAAGTAGTGGGGTTCAAATATGTGAACAACCGGTTCTCTGTGTGGATGCTGCTTCTGGAAGTCTGTTCTGGGCCTGGGCAACAAAAAATTAGCTACCGGTTCTGCTGAACTGGTGGAAACCAGCTGAATCCCACCACTGACTCCTTGTGACTGTCTGGACAAATGGCATGACAAATCCCTGTAGTTTTCTTAGCAAGTTTTTCAACATGTGGTTTTCCATTGCCTTCTTGCTAGGGTTGAGAGAAAGTGACTGGCCCAAGGCCACACAGCTGGCTTTGTGCCAAGGTCAGGCTTGATCTGATGATCTCCCCTTAACCACCATACCAAACTGGCTCTCTTAACTCTTTAAAGTAATGAAAACCTTTACATTAATTTAAAAGATTAAACTAATTAGGTTATTTTACATGATTTCATCATCATGTTGCACATCTTTTGTGGGCAAATAGCTGCTAGAAAAATCTGAAAAGATAGGACAATCAGGACTGTGTGCTAAAAAGTGTACTTGCGTGAGCTTCTTGACCTGGCTTGTAATTCAACTGGTGATAATTCACACATTAGAAACCTGATTTTTTTAGGCATTTTATAGATTTAGATTTGCTTTGCACATAGGACTACTCCATCATTTAGCATGATGTTCATGATCATCCAGGTCTACTTAGCTATTAGCAAGTGATCAGAAAGTGTTATTTCCATCTTCAGATGATCTCAGTAACTTGTTAAAGCCAATTTTAATCTTGAACAAGCTGATTAATATAAACTATAGTTTAGGGAAAGAAATATTAGTTAAAGTAGTATTAAATAATTTTTCATATAATAATGTCTGGGCATTGCTGAACAATCTGCAACTTCACAAAGGGTCCATGAGCTGAAGAGTTTGAGGATCCCTGATCTAAACTATAATCAACAGTATCCATACACCTTGGGTTTAAGCAAAAATAGTAAGTGTAATGCCAATGCTTCCCTAATCAAAGTCATGATAAGGGAGAGAAAAGGGAAAATTTAGCTGTTCCAATCCTATACAAATGAAGCCAAAGATTACGTGTGAATAAACAAGAAGAATGCATCAAGAGAACAATTAGTAATCAAAGAGAAATCATGGCAGACAAGAGAAGTAATCAGTTATGTTAGTTTCATGATTTTGATAGTCACCCATCACCATTTCTACTGATGAGTTACATAGCAACAGTATTCATTCTGTATACTAAAGTTTAGTTTGCTTAATCATGGCTTATTAAATAAATATCATTTAGCTAGTTAATTTTTCCATGTGATATTTATCTGTAGTTGATTAGATATAAGAAAGTAGAAAATGTTTCTTGTTTTGATCCTAATAGCGTTTTTGACAGGTTTGCAAAAACTGCAGATTCCTAATCAATGATCTCCCCAGCTGGGACTAAAACTTTCCCAGCTATCAGTTCATGTGGAATTGAAGAGGTTTTAGTCCCACACATCTGATGATACCAAGTTGGGATATGATGTATACTTGTAGGGGTTTTTTTACTTAAAGTGTAAAGTACCAGACTCAAATTTTGGATACATTATACAAAGACATATCACTTTTGAAAAATCCGTAATGCTGAGAAAGCTAAAAGAAAAAAAAAGAGAATGACCAGCAGCAAACTGAAGAGATTAAATTACAGTACAATGTTTGCTGAGAATCAACACTAATTTGATAGTATACAGTCAATCAAATCAATCAAGGTTCAAAGAATGTCAATCAATCAATCAATCAATCAATCAAGATTTATAGATGTCTACATAAGGAACTTTTTATAAATAAGTTATTTATTAGATTTATACCCTGCCTTTAATTCAGGAGCACAATGTAATGTACAGGTTGTTGTCTTCTCCTTTTCCCACAACAACAACAACTTGGTAAGGTTGGTTCGGCTGAGAAATGGATTGATTCAAAGTGAGCTCCTATGGCTAAGTATGTACTAGATCCCACATCTCCTAGTCCAGTGGTTTAACCACTACACTGTAATGACTATACCTCAGCCTTTGTGTAGTGCTTGATTTAATCAACAATTATCCTTCACTGAATATACAAATTGTAACAATAACAATAAAATAAGTCATACAAACCATTTCAAATATCAATAGTGCCCCAAAATTTTGTTAGTATAGGACCAAAGTCTTCTACATAGCAGAAGAGAGTAAAGGAGAGAACAAACTAACTCTACTGTGTCCTCTGTCACAAACATGTGGAGAAGAAAGGTCCTCAATGGGCAAGCAGACCACACATACTTCTAAATCATACAGAGCAAGCTCCATTCTGCCAAATCTGATCCTTTAGGATTCTGTACCACCTGGTAGCTTTTTTTATGATCTTAAGGCACTTCAAAGAGTGAGGGGAAAATATTCAACCAACTAGTGAGAAAGTAGGATTTTTAAGAGCAAGAGTTTTGTTCATAGTTTCCATTATATAAAATAAAAAAGGATCAGTATCTTTCTTTTCATTATTTGCTCAGTGAAACCCAGCTTCCCATTCATAAAACAGTCAAGTCAGCCCTTGTCCAGCCAGAGCAATTCACACAGGTTGAAGGATTAGACATAAGCCACATTTACCCTTAAAAATAATAAAAATCTTTTTGCAGCTAGAGGGTTTCATAGCCAATAGTGTTTTTCCCTTAAGGTGTATCTGTTCATAGGCTTCAGATTTATGCACTGGGGCTTAAATTATAATTTTGTTTCAAGATGTTTGGCTAACAATAGCAGGCAGCAAAGTCTTCTTAAGAAAGATTTGACTCAGCCAAAATTAATGAAGACTAAACAAATACAACAGGAACCCAGGACAATTCTTGTGGTTTGGGAGGAAAAAAAAAGAATGCATTGATTATAGTATACTGGCAGATGTCTGTGTGAAATAGGGAAGGGGAGTGTGTTATGAACAGAAATAAAGCTCATAATCCACACAACGTTTTAAAACAAATGCAGACTGGTTGCATGGCTTCCAGAAATTGGTTTGAAACATGCTAAGTAAATGTATAGCTGTCACCATGAATATAGCTTACATTCCTGCTGTCTTAACCTCAGGCAGAAAAAACCCCCTCTCTTTAAAATTAATGCTTATTGGCATAACACATCCCCCCCCCTCAAAATCATCACCTAAATTAATGTCCTATGAGAAAGGTGGGGTGGGGAGAATTTAGTGAAAAGATAATTGTTCCAAGGAGCAGTAAATTTTTAGTATGGAAGGAATGCACTGTACTTGCTAAATCTTTTTTCTTTTCCAGTTAAGTAGTTATTCTTTCCCCCCAAGAGTTGTTTGTTAGAAAGCTCATTTAACACGGGTTCCTCATCTGAATAGTGAAAATCCAAATGCAAAAGCAATTTTTGGCAAAACTCTAGAGACAAGGATGTAGCACACACGTGTGATACTATCTCTTTTAAGAGAAAAACTCCCTCACACCCCAAAATTTTTTATTTAAAAAGTCTTATGCAGCTTTTTTTCTGATCAGGCCTGGATTGGTCTAATGCAACACAGTGTATAATATTATATTGTACGTTCACATTAAATTGTAATTATAGGGATTTGTTAAAGGAAATCAATATAGGGAATTAGCTTGTTCTCTGGCTTATCCCATTAAAGTCTATGAGCAAGACTGAATTAGGTTGACCATTTGTTTCAGGTATTTTTCCCCAATATATATTCCTGGTTTTGTTCCATTTTTTCACTGCTTAGAGCAATTGCTTTGCAGAAATATTAACATATTTCTATCCCATGGTTTATGAAAAGGCACTGATAGAATTGAAAAGGGAAAATAAATCAAGAAAATAAGTAAGCAAAATAAACAAACTTGGGAATAGGGATGTATATGGTAAAGATAAATATTTTAATTATATATCCAGAAGAGCATTTGTATAGGTGCAGATTTTCTTAATTATGTGACTGGTAACAGAAATAATTGAAAACAAAGACAACAAACAGAGCATCACAATTTGAAACTAGTTCAAAGAATGGAGTCCATTAAAATTGGTAAGTAAAAGAAATATCTGTTTTAAGAATCCTGTATTGTAATTTAACTGTCTCTGGTTTTTTTCTTTTAATGAAGTCATCACCTTCATTAAGAACATAAACATTTAACTACAGAATATAACTATTTAAATAAAAAGGCCAGCTAGCCAGGGTTTGATCTTATACCTTAAAGTGACAAATATTGGAGGCAAATAGATTTGGGACAATAAAATAATTCAAAGTGCCATGTGTTTAAACAGCTTAGATTAGGAAACACATTCAGGAAACCATTACTGTATAGTGTTGTTTAAGCTTTGGGCAATTGTAGAAGGTATTTAAATACATTTTTCAATTTGCTTCTCTGCATACTACTTATTTCTTATTTTAAAATAGGAGAACTAAAATCCATGTGAATTAATTCACATTATTTTGAGTATTATGCAATGCTCAAGATTGTGAGTGCCCTAAACTCTTTGTGTGCCCTTTGGTACATGAGGTGATGTTTAAACATGAGATGAGATGTCTTATTGGGCAAAAATGGAAAACTGAGATGTGCAAAAGGTGATGAATTCAAAAATGTTCTGAGTTCCATTGGTGTTGGCATGGGGTTAGGTTTGGGGGTAGAATTCAATCTGAAACAACAACATTCAGATTGAGTGAATTCTGGTGTTCTGAGTTTGACATGAGGTTGGCTTGAACTCAAAAGACTTCTGGAATCAATGAAACATCACCCAATGCATCCATGAAGGGCAGACTAGTCTTTTAAAACCTGAAACATAATTTTGAGCTCAGAACCTTTTGAATTCAGCACATTTTACTGCTTTTGGAGATTCTAAAATGAATTCCAGTGAATTTGGGAGCAAAAAAATAAAAATAAAATAAAATTCCTAGGCACACCTTTGTCTGCATCTTAAAAACTAAATAGGTATTTTGGGGGAAGAATCTTGTAAGCCTATACTATTTCTTCAATACCTCCTGTCATCCAAAAGACAAACCCAGTGCAAAAGAGTTACCCATCCCTGGCATATGTGTGTAGATTTCATATGCAACAATTTAAAGTCTGTCTCTCAGAGAAACTAGAAATACGAGGAGTTTGGTGAAAAATGTTCTCCTGCCTCTGTGGAGACCTTGAAATGGGTCTTCTGGGATGGACCATTATTTGCCCCAAGATGCAGAATCAAAATTGTGGGGCTTAGGACCCCATTAATAACAGGAAGTACTATCCTTAGTATTAATGATTTTGCCATAGATTCCTAAATTAGAAAATCTACTATACCTTTTAGTTCTTTTGTTGTTTGCTTTTAAATGTCTATTTCTTAAGTAATACACAGCAAGAAAAAAAAAAGCATGAACGTATGATGTATGAATGAACTCTCTCCAAAGAGATACTAAGTGATAAAATGCCCTGCTATTCAAACATGTAAAAGTCATTACAGCTTCCCTACTTCCTCTGTTAAAATCTCTTCTAGGAATAGCCAGTAAAGAGATGAACTTTGTAATATACAGAAATACAGAAAATAAATGCGAAGGCCACTAATGAATTAAGTGTGTTTTTATGACTTTTTTGTCTGGTATGAAAATACCAGGACTGGTGAAAAGTAGTAAAATGATGATTGCCTAGAGAGAACCTTGAAATAAGGAATGTGAGCTTATAGGAATGTTACTATTTTCAAATGATAAACTGGGGGCTATTTTGCACATTAGATTATTAAAGGGATGCACCTAAGATGTCTTAAGTGCCACTGAGATTGGTGGTTCATTTCTTTATTGTTCAATTGTTGATAATGAAAGCATTTTATCAGTCCAAAGTAATAAAATAAATGTTTCAGCATTCTTCATTTTGCTGCAGCCTTGCAGCACATACTTGGAAAGACACCATTCTGTCATTTTGTTTTGTTTATCTGTTGTTTTTATGTCTAAATTATCCATCACCAAAATCCTTGATTAATGTAGAAAATGCCCAAATTCTAAAAGTGAATTAAAATGTTCAAAAAGTATACAATCTGGCATTTAAATAGTGGTGTCATGTTGGGAAGAGACTAAAATGTTAAAAGAAACAAGGGCAGATTTATTTGTGTGTGTGTGTGTGTGTGTATGTGTGTAATTTTTTTTTGGATTGCTAACAAAGAATTAAAGGGAAACTTTAATTCTTTGTTAGCAACGCCCCCCCCCAAAAAAAATTACACAAATATGAGCTGTCACTGCTGTGACTACTGCCTGTGGATAGCCTTGGGTTAGGCTGAAACAGGAAATAAGATTTGTCCCATGTTTGAGGCCTAGCAAGGTATTCTAAATACTTAACAAACACTTAACACACACACACACACACACACACACACACACATGTGTGTGTGTGTGTGTGTGTGCGTGTGTATATATATATATATATATATATGGACCTTTGGTCATTTGGGTTTTTTCCCACGTAGAAATGAAGGTGTAGGCGCAACATTTCGACGGAATCCCATCCGTCATCATCAGGCTGGTGGCTTCTGCTTCCTTCTTCTGGGAGAAGCATGTGGTAGTGGCTGTTTGTTCCTCTTTTTTAAACTGCCAGAGGGGGTGTGTTCTGTGGGTGGAGGTGTGCTCTGATTGGGTGGGGGATTAAGTGTGTTCTGATTGGGTGGGAGTGTGTTTTGAATGGTGGCCACTACCACATGCTTCTCCCAGAAGAAGGAAGCAGAAGCCACCAACCTGATGATGACGGATGGGATTCTGTCGAAACGTTGCGCCTACACCTTAAAAACCCCGACATACAGACACCTGCGAAAACCTCAGAAAACATATATATATATATATATATATATATATATATATATATATATATATATATATATATATATATATATATATATATATATATATATATATATATATATATATATATATATATAATTTAATTTTAATATATATATTAAAATTAAAAAACTAAACGAACACTGGGATGGAATAAGAAAAACTAAAACAGTTTTTATTGTTAAAAGATCAAGCTTTCGTTAGTCAGTTTGGCTATAACACACAGAACTGTCAACAATCCACTTTTGATAACAGACACCCAGAAACAACTACATCCCTCCAAAACGGATGCGAGACGACTCAAAGGAATACAGCCAGCCTCAACAAACAGACCGGTGATGCGCTCCATGAGCGGAGCGTAGAGACACTAACAGTATAAACGCAACCTCCCCACCCCAGCGTTTCCATCCTGACAACATTGGCAGTTAGCCAACAAAAGCTTGATCTTTTAACAATAAAAACTGTTTTAGTTTTTCTTATTCCATCCCAGCGTTCGTTTAGTATGTTAATTTTAATATGTTTGGGATTCACATTTTTAATCTTATCAAGAAATATATTAGATGTCTAATATTATATGTCTTTAATATTTAATATTTTTTCCATTACTATGTATAATAAACAAACAAGGAGAGAATAATCCATCAGTGACTGTACATTAAAAATAAAATAAAAACAATTGCGTATTTTGAAAATAATTCCTTCTCTATAAACTGATATTCCTTACTACAAGGCTGTCTTTAGATAATCTTTTTTTCCCCAGTTTTAACAGTCAACATACATCTTCATAGCAGACATAAAAGTCATAAAAAGAACGACAGAAAATATATTACTGGTCTTCTCATTCATTTTCTGCATTTCTGTATATTACCAAGTTCATCTCTTCACTGAGAAAAAAAGAAACAAAGAAAAAGGGAAAGTGTTCTTAGAAATTACTGTGGATGGCATTCTCCATATTGTTTTAGAAGCCACCGGGAAGTGTTGACCTCAAGTCATAATCAATCATAGTCAATTGGCTGCCCCCAGAGACGTACTTTCCCAAATGATCTTAGAGGACAATGGAAGTCCTGAAGGACAAGGCATTAGCTCAGGTGTATCAAGCCATTCATGGCTTTAAAAATAATAAGTAGCACTTTGGACCTATCTGAAAGCTAGTTGGCATCTGGTATAAATTTTTCAAAACTGATGCAGTTTGGTCTCTGTGGTATACTTGGAAACCAAGCTGTTGCAGTTTTCAAGTCACATTCAAGGACAGCACTTCAGAAACGAAACACGTATCACTGTTTTAGGTGATTTTTATCTAGAGAAAGACATAGCTAAAGGTAATAAAGGATGCCTCTGGTCTCTATCTGAAGGATCAGGATCAGGATCAGGATCAGGAAGAGATAAGGATCCAGGATTACTACCAAGTGGCACACCTGCTTTTTCTGGGAGCGGGAATCTATCTAGAATATGAAAGTCTATCACAATCTTAGAATTATGAACCATTACCCCTCCTCTATGTGTGATTGAATCAAGGAAAACAGGATTAATATTTTCCAGATAGTCCCCCGTGCTCCTAGCAGGTAAAAAAAGTGGACAGTGGGCAGACCATCCCAACCAGCTCCTCACAAGTTATATATTGAAACTAATCTTGCCACTAAGGCACATAATGACATTTCTGGACACCTCTGACTATAAATCTAATGCAGAATAGCTTAGAACTGAAAAAATGTATTGCCAAAATTCTCATTGAAAGTTCTACAGTTGTTATTCTCTCAAAGTTCTGAAGAGCTCAGCTGGAGGAGTCTGCAGATGTGATGTGTGCATGACTTCTCCTCTGAATGTACACAGGATCTCAATTATTCTCCATATTGTGCATCTTCTGAGTGGGACTGAATTTTGTACACTAGTAATTTATCTTTGCTACATCCATCTACAGATTTCTTCTCTGATCCAGGGACTGACTTTGAAGGATTTGAGCAAATTATTGGAGGAAGGTGAGTTTACTTCCCTATTTCAGGGATTCACCTAGACCAGGGATGTCAAACTGGCGGCCCACGGGCCGGATGCATCACACACAAGCCACACCCACCCCAGCAAAAATGTCATGATATGTCATGATACACCACATGACATGATTGAGTGTGACAACCGTGAACTAGACTATCAACAGAATTTCCTGCATAATCAATACTAAAAATTAAAACCTTCGAAGACGTGGGAAAGCCTGAAACTGAATTAACCCATTCTTCCTTTGCAGATGGAATATAGCAGTAAATCAAATCTTAATCAAGATGTTATCTGAAAATCTAACCATAATAAAGTAGCAATCCACCCAAAATGGACAACGTATCATCCAAAACATGGCAAGGCAGAAACTTGCAGATAGAGGACTCAAGAGCTCTCTTTGCTTCTTTTCAAGGTCTAAGGCTGGCAGTTTCACCACACTCAAACTAGGCAAATTTAGATGATCCTTCTTTACATTCTATTCATATGCTTTTTTCAGGATTAATACAATAGTTTTCGGGAACCTTGCATTGGACAAGCAAATATTTACATGCCGTTAGAAGCAGAAATGGCAAAATGGTGTTCTATGAAATTACATTGATGCAGATGTGGGTAGTTTTTAATGAAAGGATATTCAACATTTTTGGAATTCTATTTTTTCCCCCAGGAGGGCAACCACACTGTAATAGAGAGAGTGAGCATGGGCAAGGATAGCCTGCATTTGATGTTGGTTTGGAAATAGCTTGCAAGATTTTTTGCAATATTGCTTTCAGGGAGATAAATGTGTTCAAAATGTGCTCATTGCACTTCTCCTTTTTGTAAATGGAACTCTATTCAGGATTTCATGCTGAACTTTAGAATAATCACTTCATATTATTCGCTGTTACATTGTCTAAAAAAAGGCTGGTTTGTTTTTAAAGAGAGTGTTATGGTTTTATTCAGCCCTTGGAAGTAATCATGTGAGATATTTGGTTTAGTTCTGAGTTTCAGAGCATTAAGTATCACAAAGGAATACATCTAGAGAAATGCTCACAAGGCGTATGCATCTTCATGCACTGTTGTTATTTTTTAAAAAATACAAATCAAATCAGAACCAACGAGCAAGTCCACAAAATGAGAAACTGTAGAAACCCAACATGGTAGTGAATTCACAATATTATTGTAGATCGGTATGACTGTGTGTGTGTGTGTGTATGCAGTAGGTATAAGTTTGGGAAAATGGGGATGAAAGTTTAATACATAGGGTAAAGAAAGAATAAAATGTTGATGCTTTTTCATTTGCCAGCACAAAAATATCCCATAGCCCTTATAGCCTCTTGGACAAACCTGTCCATAAATACTGAAGTTATTAATATCAATTGTGTTTAAAACAGTGATACTGGTCCTGTTGGAAGCACATCATTAAGTTATGTGCCATCATTTCTAATCATTTCTAGAATATCTTTTGACTACTGTATAGTCTATCTCAAATGTCAAAGAGTTTCTTCCCAGGACCTGCTCCTATCTACCAACAGCATTGAGTAACTTTCTAGAAATACCTGTAACATCTGATTATTTATGGATGTAGTTCCAGTTTGCTATAATGTTAAAGCATCAGGCTAGAAACCAGGAGACTGGGAATTCTAGTCCCACTTTAGGCACAAAGCCAGCTGGATGGTCTTGGGATAGTCACTTTCCCTCAGTGCTAGGAAGGAGTCAATGGCAAACCACTTCTGAAAATCCTTACTTAGAAAACTGCAGGAACTTGTCCATGCAGTCTCTGGGAACTGGACATGACTAAATGGAAGGAAAGAAAAAGCACAAATATAGAGTATTTTCATTTGCTACAACATGACAGCATTAAATACTCTTCAGGGAAAGGTCCCATATCCATAAATAAAGCAGTTTGGCTTCAGAAGGAAATACAAGATCAGTTGACACATGTAGGCATATATTAAAATTGAGCATCAGTATGGCTATAGAACTGCTTGGTGTATTTTTATTTATTTATTGCATTTATTTGCCAGTCTAGTTTAAAGGCAAAGAATCTCAAATGGGAAAGTATGAACTTTGAAATGCTTCAACAAGAGTTTTCCCTTAAACAGCACATAGATCAGCTGTTCAGGCAAAGAGTTGTATTTCTATTTAAATAGTAGTGATTATTCATACTCTGGCAGCTATGTATATCAATGCAGTTGCACCTAGGGGGCATAAATGTCCTCCTTGTTTCAAGCTCACAGTTGGTGGATTTGCCAAAAAGTACACTCTATTTTGAAAATATTCCTTATTTCTTTCCTGCTCAGAAATTTAATGAATCTAGCCAATATGCAGTCCTTATTTTTTGCTTCTTACACCATTCCTTTGAATTGGATTGTCCAGTTCTAGATATGTCTCCTTCCCATATCCTGGACTGATTATGTCCCTTTGGAGGTGTTTACCTTAAGTAGCCCTTGTGCAAGGAAAATAATAGACAAAAAGAGGTTGATTGGCCATATAATTTAACTGACATTTGTGTCGTAGGATTCACCACCTAAGCCAATCTGGTTTTCTTCTTCCTCTCCTAATCAAGGAGTCCGACTGCTTCCTGTTACTGGCTATGGCCTTAAGGTATCCATAAAGAGTTAAATGCAACATTTCTGAATTGATTAGCATAACATTTCATCTGTTGAAGGCAGAGGCTGTGGATGGCCTGACTGTGCTGATCCAGCAATTAATGGCCATTTTATTATTATTTCAGGTCTTTATCTTTTCCTCTTCTATAGGAACATGACACACAAG
The DNA here is from genome assembly GCF_964194415.1 of Vipera berus. Taxonomy (NCBI): domain Eukaryota; kingdom Metazoa; phylum Chordata; class Lepidosauria; order Squamata; family Viperidae; genus Vipera; species Vipera berus. The sequence goes on from NC_138206.1 coordinate 95,265,626, forward strand.
TTTCTCCTGGAAAGATACTGAAAAAGAGTTTCTTTTGGCTAGCCTTAGGGAACTGTCTCTCTCTGTTCTTCCAAATTTTTGTGCCTGACGTCAGTGAAAACTGGTTTTAATGGAAATCTGATATGCCAGTCCCCTAATGTATCAAAACATACAGACAATGTGTGATGTGATATAAAGACCAAGGTTAGGTTATGCACCAGATACATCAAAGGCAGAGGTATTTCAGAGGAAGATTGCCTGAGCCTAGAAAAACATTTCACCACACTTTATTAGGAGCAGCTAAATAGTACAGCCTTTGCACTCAACAAAAAGAAAGCTCCCTTCCTTTGTAAGATAAACAGGGGTGGGAGAAATTATGATTGAGAAGCTGCCACTTCCAAAGCTCTCCTCATCTCTCACCAGTTAGGATGAAACAGGAAACAGGTAGCTAAACAGGAAATAAGGCCAGCTTCTCCCCAGCTAACTTTTGTCTGGATCTTTTCAGGAGTATTTCAGGAGAATTCCCTCTTATCAGAGGTTTAGTGATCCTTTTACATTCACATACAATAGCGCACCTTTGCTAATAGTATATAATCTATTGCTATAAAAAAAATCCATGAGTGCAAAGCTTGTAGAAAGTTCTTCAGCTTTAATATTATTTGTTTATATATACATCCTCTGCTTTCCTGTATTCAGAATTGAAAGAAACTCTGTAAACAGGGATCAGGGTTGTAATCATGAATAAAGGGCAACTGGGAACAGACAATCATCAGTCAATTCCTCCACTCACATCATGAGTCCTATGTTGTATCTGTAATCATATTTTTATATCATTCAACTTTCATATCAATTTTTATATTCATATCACTTTACTGAACCCTGGTAAGACAGAGTGGCTCTTAGTTTTTGTCTCCCACCTCCCAGGCCCAGATGATATTTCATCCCTGACTCTGGATGAGGTGGCATTCTGCCAGATTAAAACTGGGGCACAACTTGGGTGTTTTCCTAGCCCAGGGGTCAGCAACCTGAAACAGTGAAAGAGCCACTTGGAACTGGTTCCCTCACAAAAGGAAAAACTGGGAGCCGCAAAAACTGTGTGCGCATGCACGTACATGCGCGCATGTGCAGAACAGGCTTTGACTGAAGAGTGGAGCCAAGGCGAGATATGCACCTACCCTGCATATTTGAATTGATTGGTTGAACTTTTTTAGTCCCACTTTTTTTTTTTTTTGGATTGCACATGGCAGAGGACTGGGAGCCGCAGGGGACGGCTGAAAGAGCCGCATGTGGCTCCGGAGCCGCGGGTTGCAGACCTGTGTCCTAGCCTCATGGCTCTTCCTCAAAAAGGACATGGCAGCCATTGTTAAGGGGGCCTTTGCATAGATTTATCTGGTGAATCAATTGTGTGCCTTCCCATATGGGGAGTCTTCCTCATATCCACTCATGCTTTTGTTCACTTCCCATTTGGATTACTGTAATGTGGTCTACAAGGTGCTGCACTTGAAGACCACTGAAAAGCTCTAATTGGTCCAGAATGCAGTAGCATGAACAACAATGAGTGCCCTAGGTTTATCCATATAACACCTCAGTTGCATGAACTGCACTGGCTTCCAGGTTCCTTGGATGCAATTCAATGTGCTGGCACAGAGTCAAGTTATCTGTAGGATCACTTGTCCCTAAGGACATCTCCCCATTATACCGGATCAGATAGAATAGGCATACTCCAAGACCCTTCCCTTAAACATTGCTGTCTTATGGGATCCAGGAAGCCTGTCTTTTCCATGAGAGCCCCTACCTCATAGAACACTCTTCCCTCTGAAATTCAGCATCCTAGCTTTCCATAAAACACTTAGGACTGGCTTTTCCCCCAAGCACTGAGATTGAGGAGATAACTTAATGATGGACTGCTTGTGAAAATTTAACTTTGGTGCCAGGTTTTAATGTTTATGGTTTTAATAGATATATGTACGTTTAAGAGCATATTGATATCATTTTAATAGTTGGTTGAGAACCACCTAGAGTTCAATATAAGGTGGATGGCTATATAAATGTTTTAAACAAACAAACAAACAAATAAATTCTAGAATGTCCCATATTTCATGATTCCTTGCAAAGAATGTTAAAGTGTAGCTTTCATGTAATCCAGAATGAAACCTGCAAATTAGGTATGGAAATAATTACAGAATGAATCTCAATTCAGTATGTGTTTTGCTTGCATGTAACATGAATTTTCATCTTATCTAGTGTGGATAGCTGCCTGCAAAAAAGTAAACTGTTATTCTGATATATAGTTCAAATGTTTTATGACTGAGTGTTAAACGACAGGATTTGCTCATCAATCTCTTGCACAGAAAATGGCTTTGAAAATGTATGCAAATGAACACTTTGCAGGACAATCTGGCAAAAGACATTTCAACATTTTCTCCCCCCCCAAAAAAAGCTTGTTTATTTCCATGTCAGTTACTATAGTTGGGCAGAAAGTCTCACCAGTTGAGTGGATCAAGAAACTCATACTGCATTTCTTCAATTATTTTTTTCAATTTCCTGTACCAAGCTTTTATTCCCATTAGATCATCTCAAGTATCAAACTTTAACGTCACTAAGGAAGCACAACAAAATTGATCTATATACTACTAAAATTCTCCTGTTTGTGTGTAACCTTTAACTGGATGTATCATAAGGGAAACATTTTTGAACTAAGATCTTCTAATAGACTAACTTACAGAATGCATCTAAAATCCAGAACTCATGAAATTTGGCAAATTTAATAAAACATTTTGTTACTTAAAATTATAATAAAGCATTTTTATGATATAATACAATATGGTGCAAAATATTTCCTGAGATCAGCTTCTGACATTTGGCTGTACAATACAGTTCAATATGGGCTACTTTCAAGGCAGGTACATCTTTGAATATCTCCCTGAATTTTTAAGAACTTTTCCAGTGCATTAGAAGCTTTGACATTGTTGAAGACATTGAGAAATCCAGTAAGGAAATATCTCTGAAATGATGACCTAGCAGGTCACGGGTTGTCTATTAATTATTAATATTGTAGGATTTTCTGCTTCATGTGCCAAAATAATGTGGATTATATTTTGTACCTTGTACTTTGTTAAAGCAAGAAAGAAATATGATTCAGCCTTTCCAGTGCAGGGAGCAGGATATTTTGCTTTGGCCCTGGTTGAATGTATGAATTTCCAGGTGGTAAATATTGACATTCTAGAAGATTTGATGTCAAATTTAGTACTGTATCCAATTCAACTGCAAGACTTACTTTCTTCTAGTGTGCATTTCACCTCTGCCATTCGAGCATTACTTCAGAAAGTCTGGCATTCTGAAAACCTTTTAAAGAAGTTGAACGCTGACATTGAAGTTACTTATGTGTTTTTGCCTGAAATATGAAGCAAGACACTACAGATCATTTTACGCATTATACCATATGGAAAAATACTAAAAGAATCAATGAATTATATTGATTCAACTTCCTTCTGATTTTCTCCCCAGTGGAATCAGTTCATATTTACTTTCTTAGCTGGTTTTGTCCTTGGGATTGTCCAATCCATCCCTGTCTGAAATACATGATTTGAACATTTCATGTTGAACTATTTCACAATACAATCAATAAGTTAAAAATAATGTTGTTGTCAAACCTGACTCTTGGTAATTGTAGGAACAAGTCTCAGCAGCAGCATCTGGAGGAATAGCTTGCCTGTATCTTCTTCCTAGGCTGAGAGAATGACTGCCCAAACTCACCCTGGTGGATTTTATGTCTAAGGCTGGATCTGAACTCATGAACTCCTACCTTTAAATCAAGCAGCATTGGCTCTCTTCTGTCCCAGATATCTATGCATATATATAAAAAAATACCACATTATTTATGGTGTTTTACTGGTGAAGTTTTTTTATTGTTGTTATTTTTGCCTACATCACTACAAATGCAGGTAATTTATATGTGTAACTGAATTAACTCTCTTTCCCTCTCTAAAATGGGCAATATCTTTACACAGCCAAATGAAGGGTTACTAAATAGTATGCAAAAAGTATTGGTAATCTAGAATTAGAGGCTTTGGATTTCTTTTTTTTCTCAGTCAAAAAAAATGTTTTTGTCTTGTCTGCAGATATAACCATAAATAATAGAATCTCAAAATTAAAATTTAGACTGAGTTTTTATAGTTACTTACCTGGGAGTAAGTCTTTTCAAATTAATGAAAAATTCCCACTATTTGAAATAATGGAAAATAAGTACCGGTAAGTTTATTTTTATGACAGCCAGTTTGCTGTAATGGATGAGGAACCAGATTAGAAACTGGAAGTCTGGGAGTTCTACTCATACCTTAGGCCCAGTCCCAGCTGGATAACTTGTGCTTCTCTCTCTCTCTCTCTCTCTCTCTCTCTCTCTCTCTCTCTCTCTCTCTCTCTCTCTCTCTCTCTCTCTCTCTCTCTCTCTCTCTCTCTCTCTCTCTCTCTCTCCCCCCCCCCCCTGGGAAGAAGGCAATGACAACGACTTTTGAAATTCTTGCCAAGAAAAACTGCAAGAACTTACCCACACAGTCATCAGGAATCAACACTGACTTGAACACGCACGCACGCGCACACACACACACACACACACACACATAAACACAAAGAGAGAGAGAGAGAGAGAGAGAGAGAGGAAAAAAACCACATCTTATCACTTAAATAGGTTAACTTTAAAAACAAAGATTTGAACTCACACCATTTTAGAGGGGGAAACAGGCTGAATTTGGGGTATATATATATATATACCCCAAATGTATATATATATACACACACACACACACACACACACAAAACAGTGGAAGGAAATTATTTTATTTTACAGTATAGTTACAAATGATTACAAATGATAACCTCAAATTAGTCTCAGAAGAGCCCTGAAGCTTCTTAGCCAATGCTGTCATTTTGATTAGTTGGTAATTAATAGTAATAAAACCAAGATTATGATCTTTTCTAAGTGACCAAGGGCATATAAATAATGGTGATGTTATTGAACAGTTCAAAATTTAAAAAGATCCTTTGATATCTCCCGGGGGGGGGGTAGAGAAGGAGGAGGAGATCATCATTCCCAAATGATTATAAAAGGAAGCACAAGGGTAAACTTATTTTTCTTTATGGAGCTCAGTTTGACTCAGTAACAAATTCAACTTCACCTCATTATGGATTTACACGTCAAATTTCTAATACTTCTGCTATATGGTCGAACATGCTTCAGCTGGGAATAATGTTACTGGTGTTTTAGGGAACAATGTGGTATTTCATGTTCAGGTACTAGCTAAAATCAAAGTATTCTCCATCAGGTCTATCTATTTCTACATTTCTTTATGATTTCTAACTTGAAAAAAGACACATCATATAAAAATTACCACATGCTATTACTCCACTGCTGATATTATCTATGCCCTGTGAGGCAGGAGAAGGTGTTTTTCTTTTTACAATTCATCACAAACATAAAACTGCAAAGTGATCTAGCAAGTGCCTTTATTCCATTATCAAACATGAAACCAAAACTTCTGTGCACCCAGCCAGTCTGTTATTGAAAGACCCTGGCTCTGCACAAACATTAGAAAGCTTTTTATTAAGGTTCATTCCAATATTCTTCCATCTGCTGTGCTAGAGGACAAATATAACACACTAATATTTTCCAACAAATGTGGCAGCTTCTGTGGTTTAGAAGCTGTTAAAATCATTAAGCATTCCTTTTTACACCACTCTTTTTGTAAGGATCTTTATATGGAAATTATATCACTTCTAACACTGCACTTCTGTGCTTGCTGTGTTTCTTTTCCTTTAGCAGGCAAATTTCCTGGTACAAAGTACTGTAGTTAAATCTTGGTTAAGGCTTGTGAAACCCATTGGAAGGTTGTCTTATGTGTTTATGATATTTCAGTTGAGCTTTTGATCAGTATCAACTGTATAGTGATGTATGGAAGCTGGTCTTATTTTTAAGTAGTATTAACACTGAGTTGAGCTAATTTATGTGCTCTTTCTGGATGAGGATAAAATATAAAATATGAGTATGGAAATAAGTTTTTAAAAAGACAAGGACACTCTGTTTAACCATAAACAGGTGGTTTGGGGATTATTGGTGTGAAATATATGAAAATGGTCTGAGACAGATGCAGAAAAGAATGCAGATGCAGATGGTGAGCAGGCTAAGCTGGAGGATGGGGTTAAATGCATCATCAGTTTGGAATCATAGTGTAGACACAAGAGATCCAAGTCCAACCTTCCATGAATTAAATTGACCCTTATCTTGTATAAATTTAGCTTGAACCATTAGTTGCTCAGATTTTTGTGTGTAGGTATAGTATAACTCTCAGTGATAGATCTCAAATCCTGTTCCTGGTTATTTGCACCTGAGAGCAGATGGTAGGTAGGGATCACTAAACAATATGTTTGTCTATAAGACTAGCAATAGTTTATAACTGGTTCTCCATTGCTTCCTTTTCCTTTGTCTCCTTTCTAATGAATCTTGGGTTTCCAGTGACAACCTAGCTTAGTTTCTGAGTTGAAGCAAGTTCATCTAGGTGCTGCTGTCTGCTGAGATTTAGCACCTAGTACCCCTCCGTAAATCACAGGTGTTCAAGGTTCTCCTTGAAATGACTCATTTATTAGTACCTCTTACCAACAGTGTCAGCAAAATTATGTACGTCATAATTCTGCTTACATTTAAACTTTTTCTGCAACTTGACATTGAGAAGGATAGATACTACAGAAGTTATACTGCTGGCTTGTTGTTATTTATATCATGATGACAGCAGGCATATTGTGTTCAACTTATTTCACCTGGTGTGGTGGTTAAAATTAGGTTACTATATAAATAGATGTGGTTATGTGACTTTGTAAAACAAAAAGATGCCATTAACTTTAGTATTCTGGAGTTCATAAATGAAGCAGTAATGTTGTTTCAGTCAAATGGTTTTATTAAGACTCTGTCCAGGAAACCTTTAATGCTATTTCCTACACTATGCTCCACAAGGTGACTTTGAAGGATTTTTACTGGCTGAAGTCTGTGCAATTTTAGTATAGAAGGCTTAGAATCAGAAGAGATTCTCCACAGTTTCACGTGAGAGTTAAATTCTTAATTGAGCATCCCATATCACATCTAAATTATTCCTTCTTTGGGCCTAGGAAAATATAAATGCAAGCTGTGTATACATTTCCTCAAACACCTTTTCATTGTGAAATGTAAATTTTCCCCACTTTAATGGCTAAAAAGGGAAACCTTAAAACAGCTATCTTTTTAAAAACGCAATACATTTTCTAAGGCACATTTTTCAGAGTCCTTTGAAAGAAAAACATTCTTCCAATTTTACTTTTTTTTCCCAACCCAATGGCATGTGGTAAAGAAATTATGCAAAGCAATTTTACTGTCTACCTATCTATCTGTCAGCACATCAGCAGGTTAATTTTTCAAAAGTTAACAACACAGCACCAAATTTGGTATGGTGTGATAAACCAGCAAAAGGAAGATTAAGTTTGAAAATGGATTGGAACTGGTTTGAGGCTGCAGGAAAAAAAAAATCACATCCCCCACCCCAATAGATCCCTGATAGGGAGACAATTGGGCAGAGGCTCGCAACAGAGCTAGCTGCTTCAATCTAAACCCTTTTCTCCTGGTCACGTGACCCAGAGCAGGGCATATGGCCTTGAACCTATGGTACCAGTGTATGCATGCACAAAAACATAGGGAGATACAACTCCAAGTGAAATAGAAATCCACACACTGAAGCAAGCTGTTATTTCGTTACACAATTTATGTCACTATTAGTAAAAGGATTGGAGAGAATTCCAAAAGCTATGCTCAGCATGCTTCCCCTAATTCATTTTAAAATGTCTCTTTTCAAGTAGAAATTGAAATGTTCTGAAGTAATGTTATAGTTTGTAATTAAAATTGCCTTGTTTAGCTTATTTTATCTTAAGAGCCTTTTTTGTATCAAATTATGCTTGGTGTGATTTATACCTGGGTAATAATATTATTGTGGATGTTTTAAGAGGTGAGGTCATGAGGACATTTCTTTTGTTTGATGGGCAAATATTTGGTGTATTGTTCCTGGCAAACTGGGACAATGACTTTACATAATGCTAGCGCCTGCCTAAATCCACAGACCATTCTCAATAGGATAGGGGGGGATTGCCAGGATAAATTCAATATTTGGGAAATGAGTTTATTTATGAGCACTAGGAGTATAGACAAAGAGAAAGGAGGTATAGAAAAATATTTAAGAAACCATTGTAGCAAAGTAAATGGGAGATGAACATTTGGAATAATTGTGCAAGACTGGGAAATAGAGAGATAGCTGTGTGCATGTTATTGGAGAGAGGGATTGAGTTATTGCAGTGACAGAGTTTGTTTAGTGATATGTAGTAGATTTAGCCTTGAGGCTCTCCTTGTGTTCCTTTTGATAAGGGAAAGATAGCAAAAGGAAATGCACATCACACCTGGACCACGGAGGGTCATTACTTTTCTGTTCCTTTTCTGTAATCCAGAAATGTCTATGCTGGTTAAAGATTTTAAAAAAGACTGCAGCATGCTGTGAATGGGCCTGTATGCTTGTCTTTTTATAGATCACCTGCATTACATTTATCACACTTTCTCAAGTCATGGGAGGTTAACTATCTTGGCACATGCCTAGATAAAGGCTTACTTCATGAAATCAGTCCTGGAGAGGCTTTGGTTGAGCTATCAGGTGATGAGTTTAAGGTACACTTATTCTTACATATTTTATATTTATCTTAACATGTGCTTGGCATTTATTAAGCCAAGGCTGCTGTTTCTATGATAGTGTTGGTGGTAGATGATTAGCCCAAAGCCTCATCAAAATGAAATCAGTACTATATTAAAAGATAAAACTAACTATTCCAATTAAAAATCAACATCACAATATGATAAATTGCAACTCTGTATGATAAAAAAAAATTTCTTGTCCCTTGGGCTGTCTGTTTCTTCCTCAAATTTGAATTCTCTTGAAAATAAATCGGGAAATTCTCTTGTGATCCTTGTGAGTTTTGTCTAGCTCATAGCATTCTAGGAAATGTTATGAACATTGGGTGCTATCTAACAAAATGAAATTCAGTGGTGAAAAAAGTAAGGTTCTACATTAGGCAAGAAAAACCAAATGCACAGGTATAATATAGATGGTACCTTGCTCAATAGTAGTAACTGTGAGAGGGATCTTTGAGTCCTAGTGGACAGTCACTTAAATATGAGCCAGCAGTGTGCTGCAGCTGCCAAACAAACCAACACAGTACTAGGCTGCATTAACAGAGGTATAGAATCAAGATCACATGAAGCGTTAATACCACTTTACAATGCCTTGGTAAGGCCACACTTAGAATACTGCATCCAGTTTTGGTCACCACAATGTAAAAAAAGATGTTGAGACTCTAGAAAGAGTACAGAGAAGAGCAACAAAATGATCCGGGGACTGGAGGCTAAAACATATAAAGAATGGTTGCTGCAATTGTAGTTTAATGAAGAGAAGGACTAGGGGTGACATAATAGCAGTGTTCCAATATCTCAGGGATTGCCACAAAGAAAAGGGAGTCAAGCTATTTTTCCAAAGCGCCTGAAGGCAGGATGAGAAGCAATGGATGGAAACTAATCAAAGAGAGAAGCAACCTAGAACTAAGGAGAAATTTCCTGAAAATTAGAACAATTAATCAGTGGAAAAACCTGCCTCCAGAAACTGTGAATGCTGCAACACTGGAAGTTTTTAAGAAGAGACTGGACAACCATTTGTCTGAAATGGTATAGGGTTTCCTGCCTGAGCAAGGGGTTGGACTAGAAGACCTCCAAGATCCCTTCCATCATCATCATCATCATCATCGTTGTTGTTGTCGTCGTCATTGTTGTTTTTAAATGGTCTGAAGTTCTGCCACGCTCAGTCATTTCCTTGAGGCTGGGGAGTCTCTAGCATAGGAGAATATGGCTATGCCTGCTAGATACAGTAGTACGTTTATTGGAATGCAATATCCTTGATTTTGCCATAATGAATGTTATAATTAGGTTCCAGCATAAATCTTTGAAAAGGAAATTCTGGTACCCTAATCATAAATCCACCCAGAGGTTTTGTAGAAGTTATGACCTTGTAGCTTCATCCCCTGCCACCATTTCAGCTTCAGAATTGGCTCAGCAATGGTGGAAATAATACATTCTATCATGCTATAAAAATGCTCTCAGTTGTTAATATAAAGGGACAACACAGATTTCCCTCATCCTCCAGTTGTATTCTCCCTCAGTCCAGCTTTATCTGTGATGCTGGCCCAAACCCAGAATTAGAACTAAGTCCAGTCAATGTATGAGCACCTATAGACACTACTGGAGTTCAAAAGAGGAATTGCACTACCATGAATCTCACAATTCAGTGCCTTAAGGAAGTTATTAGGACCGTTTTTTAGTGCAGAAAATCAAATCTGAAGCAGTGCCCAAGGAATGAAATATGTAAACAAGAAATGAATGATTATCCTCAGTAGCAATCTGAAGGGGATATATTTTGGATTAGTCTGTGTCTGATGATGTCTTCTCATTTCCCTTGGGTACAACAGTTGAGAACAGGTATGCCAAGTGAAATCTCTTCAGATTGCTGGGGCATGAGCAGGCTTATTATTAGTTAAAAATAATTTAAATTGTACTCTTGGAGCAATTTATGAGCTTGCTCGTGGCAGCAAGTTATTATTTTGATCAGGCTGCTCATTTCTGAAATCTCTTGGCAACAGCTTTAAAATAACTTTCCCTTGGGAATGAAGACCAATCTGCACTAACAAATTAGAATGTACTAAAATAAACACACATTTCTACTCATCTTTGCAGTGGTATTGTGAGACACATTTGAAATCTGACTTAAATTTGCTAACAAGGAAAACACAATGAAGTATCTGGTTCAGTGAATTTTTATTTGCTGCTGGCTGGGTTTCTTACTAGTTAAATGCAGTTCCATCAAGCCATTCTCCACCCTAGTTAGTGGCAGCTGCCATCAGCAATGCGGGAATCATCAAAATATTGCCAGGAGAACAGTGGTCTAACAAACACAAATTTGCCACATAATGGATGTTGTCAGCTAATTAAAAGGGTTCTGTGTAATTCCAGTTGCAATTCAAATAATATGGTTTTAGACATGTGTTTTCCCTCCAGTTATTGGGAGACCCAGTTCTACTTTCCTATTTAGCTGCAAAGGAAAAAGATATCCTATTTATCTCTTGGAACAACAAGATAATCAGTACAGCAGATGTTTGGTTTTAAGTCAGCTCACTATTAAGATAGATTCTTGCAGAATTGTGACAGTAGAAAGAGTATTTCTCCATCCCCTTCTGAAACCCACAATTGCTGGGACCCAGAACTATTTTTCCTTTTTATATATATTACCAACTTTATTAAAAATTACAACTGCAAAGATAAAAAACTAATACAAAAAAATAAGGTGCAAAAAATAAAAAATAAAATAAAATTGAAAAAAATAAGAATATAGTAAAGAAAAGAAATATATAAAGAAATAACTTCCTCCTTCATCACAAGAAGTATAAGCAATTTTAGTAATTTATTACCTCATTTAAAATGCAGCAAATGTTTTTTTTCCTCATATCCCAACAAATCTTTAAAATCTTATCACTTCAGTAATGATCAGCAAAAGTCCATTAAGATTTACTAGAGATAGCACATCTATTTTAACCTTGGTCAAATAAATCAACATTATATTCCCTCTTTTTATTTTTAACAGTCTTGATCTTCAAATAATGATCTAGAACTTGAATATTTTTCATTTTTCTTTGTCTCTTCTCACAAACCTCTTCAAAGCTTTAACAAGTTTCTTTTGTAAATCCAATATAGGAAAATTATCCAGGTCATTCTCATGATTTGTTATTTGTATATCTGTTTTAATTATTAATATATCCAGTTTCTTTTGTACGTCCAGTGTAGGATCTTTTTGCACATCATGTTTGTAGCCTGTCATTTTAAAATCCAGTTTCAAATCAGTCTCAATCTTCTATAACATCTTTGAAACACAGTCTATCTATAGAGGTAGGCACTCTTAAAATTAATTTCTGGGTACATGCTTCAAAAATATCCTTCAGTATCTTCAATATTAAAATATTTTGCTCCATTCTGTACTAATAAGTAAATTTTAAATATTCTGATCTTTTAATTGTAACCTTTAGTTCCTTCTAGTTCCCTCTAGTATCCAACCTTCAAAGTCATAAAGGTGCTTTTTCAAAAGGCAACTGGACTTTGTGTTTTCCTTGAAGACATTTCACTTCTCATCTAAGAAGATTCTTTAGTTCTGAATGAATTTGGGGGGGAATGGAAAGATACATATTTCTTGCAGTCATCTGGTTGTTAGCACTCTCTCTAAGAGTTGTTGAGGCCACTTGGGGGCTTATATGTGCCCTCAACAAGTCTCACAGAGGGAGTTCTAAATAGCCAAGAAAATGATAAGAGAACATTCTCTTCCACTCTAGAAGAGTTCAAATAATCAGGACCCAGTGGTGGGATTCAGCCAGTTCGCACCAGTTTGGCAGAACCTGTAGCTATTTTTTGTTGCCTAGGCCCAGAATGGACTTCTGAAAGCAGCATCCACACAACCAGTTGTTCATATATTTGAATCCCACCACTGCCAGGACCTGATGGATTACATCCCAGAGTTCTGAAGGAGCTGGCAGTCATGGACTTGGAACCATTGAATTATATCTTTCAAAGATCCTGGAGCACTTGGGAACTACTAGAGGACTGGAAAAGAGCTTATATGTATCCCATCTTCAACAAAGGGGGGGAAATAGATCCAGGAAACTACAGATCAAACAACTTGACATCAGTACCTGAGAAGATCCTGGAAAAGATAATCAAAAAACAGATCTCTGAACACCTAGAAGCAAGTTATAACCATAAGCCAACATGGGTTTGTCAAAAACAGATCATGCCAAACAAATCTTATTTCATTCCTTGACAAGCTGACCAGTGGACCAGTGAAATGCAGTGGACCTAGTATACTTGGATTTCAATAAGGCATTTGACAAAATAGACCACAACCAACTTCTTGGTAAGCTAGAAAAATGGGGGATAGACAGCATCACCAGCAGATAGATTCATCACTGGCTGACAAACTTCAATCAACATGTAGTCCTTAAGGGAGCTACATCTACATGGAGGGAAGTAAGCAATGGAGTACACCAAGGTTCTGTTTTAGGCACAGTACTCTTCAATATCTTCATAAAAGATTTAGATGAGGGAATAGAAGGGGAATTCATCAAATTTGCAAGCAACATCAGGCTGTCCAAAATAACCAATATCCCAGAAGTTAGCCTCAAGATACAAATGACTCTCAACAGACTTGAATACTGGGCCCTATTTAACAAAATGAAATTCAATGTAGATAAAAGTAGTGTTTTACACTTAAGCAAGAAAAATGTGTATAGGTACAGATTAGGTGAAACTTGGCTCAATAGCAGTCAGTGTGAGAGGGAACTTGGGGACCTAATAGACAATCACTTAAATATCACTCAGCAGTGTGTTGCAGCCACCAAAAAAGCCAGTGCAATCCTAGGGTGCATTAACATAGGGATAGAATCAAGTGCTCTAAGGATTAAAGGAAACTCACCCAGTTCTTTAAAGCATGTCAATCCAAGGTTCCTAATGGCTAAGAAGAAATTAACAAGCAATTTCTGAAAGTAATTAGAAAAGAACATATATGAACCCAGTGTCCTTTCAAAGTCGCTGACTGCAGTTTGAGCAAAATGACTATTCCTCATCTCCCAGAGCTCTAAACCTACTGTAGACCATTGCCTTGCATTTTCCTAATCAGAAGCAGCTGTCTGGACCACTTGTAGGTGATCTCAATTTTCTTCTTTGGTAAAGAGGAATTGCTCTTCATTCTGCCACAGTCTTTTAGTGGAGTTGTCTTCAGTTTACCATTTTCCCTTGGAAGTTGGACCCAAAGTTATTTTTCAACTGCTTCCCCATCCCCAAATACACTGCCTTCTTTTGGGTCCACACACAGAAACACATTAGATATCATTTCCATCAACACAATCCTGAAAGACAAAAATATATTCCTTGTATCCTAAAGTAGCATGCATCTTTTGGTGTAATGAATATTTTGATCACAATTATTATTTGTTACATATATTGAAGGGCACGGAGATCAAATTCAGAGCTGCTCCAGGAAGGTGGGACATACCCATTTTCTTAAGTAGGGAACTCCCCACCATCTTAGGACACCCATGTAAATCTTTAGAATCCTTTCCTTAGCACTTTTCTTTCTTTAGTCCCAGATTCTGAAGCTCAAGAAAATAACTTGAAGGAAATGCATCTTCTCATGCATCCTTCTAGGTTGTGGAAGAGACACTTCCCCTAGGGCAGACATGTCAAACTTGTGACATCACGTGATGTCATGCAATGTATCTGGATGGTTTTGCCATTGATGGCAATGGGGTGGGCGCAGCTTCTGGATGATGTGTCCGGCCCGCGGGCTGGCAGTTTGACACCCTTGCCCTAGGGTTTACAATATTCATGTACTTGTTTATGTATGAACTCATATATACAACATCTGTGCAATCATCTTTCCTAGTCTAAACTATACTGATGTTGACTTAGACTTAGGTATCAAATTTTCATTTTGCAAAAAGAGTTCATCACCTCAAGATCTTGTAATGTGATGTGATATGTGTCTGTCTATATATATCTAATCATGCACTGTATGTATGTATGTATGTATGTATGCATGCATGTATGTACATAGACAAGGCAAACAGAGGAAGAAGAAATGTCAAATAAAACAGCATCACAACTTTTTTTAAAAAAATTGTACCCAATTAGAATTACCCAGACTCAAAAGAACAACAAAAGTATGGATCCATATCTTTTTTATATTTCCATATAAAAGTTGGGAGATATTATATTTTGAAAAAAAAGATATAAAAGTGAAACATAAAATTAATCTATATAGTAGTTCTTTCTATTGTCTCCATTCTATATTGTTTTCCATTGCTACTGCCTTTACTATAATAATTACTATACTCTATTATACTGCTATTTAATTATATTATTACTATTACAATATTTCTTCTATATTATACACTATAGTTTTTCCAGCAATCTTTTCTTCTTAGAAATACTGTTCTGCCTTCTGCGTTAATTCCTCTATCTTTCACTCAGGTGCCTTATTTTTTCCCCCTTCTTCTCTGTTAATAGCACGTAGAGTATATGCCTTTCCACATTGTGCTTTGCTTTGTTGTACACCTGTACTTTCTTTTCTTGGACCATATACTTCCTTTGAAGTAAAGACACATTCTCCCATCTGGCTGCTTCTCTTTGGAAGCTGTAGAGCTTCCAAAACTATTCTTCTACCCTCTCCTCCCATACCTGTGTTAAGGTTGCAGTTTTATTGGCAACTTTGTTGTGTTATCACTGAGCAGGAGGCTCAGACAAGCAGGAGGAGAGTAGCAAAGATACCTGAAATTTTTCTAAACAACTTCTTCTTCCACAAAAAGCAAATCTAATGGACAAGGAGAACAGGAAACAAGGTTCAAAAAACACTCTATAGGACTGGAATTCAGAAACAGTTTTTAGACCTCACTGGAAGAAAGAGACTTGAGATTCCAAAGAAAAACAAAAGATGGTGCTAAAAAAGAGACAAGAGGCTAAAGATGAGGACAAAGAGGAAAAGCAGCAAAGAAGAAAACAGTAGGAGTTGGTAACTCTTTATTACAAGAAGCAATAATGTTATGTAGTAGCCAAACTCTCTGTTTCATGAAATATATTGCCTTCCAGGAGTACAGGTCAAGAATGCAACAGAAGTGCTAAGGCATGTCAGTTCTCTGACAGGTATCCTTTCTTTGTCACCAACATGGAACAAATGGCATCATCCAAAGAAGGTACATTTGCATCATTTCAGATTCTGAAGCTCAAGGAAAGAACTTGAAGGAAATTCATTTTCTCATACATCCTTCTAGGCTGTGGAAGAAGACTCAAGAGGAAAAGAATAATAATATAGATAGGTACCTGATTTTTATTTGAGGATTGCAAATATCAGTTAATAGAACTGAGAATTGTGTGTGGAGGTGACTCTTATGAGTGGAATACAGCAATTGAAGGATACAGAAACAATAGACATAGATGAAAAATTGTAGTGTATATTCAAAATAGCATCTGCACAGAAGTCCAAGGGAAGGAATTTGGTGCTGTCTTTGTGGTCATCATGGTTAAAACCAATGAAAGAAGAGAGTGTGCTCTTGGCTATCCATCAAAGAAGATATGGATGATATTTTCCAAAAGCAAAGTACAGATCTTTTAGAGAGCTATGAAGTAGTAATGATCCTGTATTTTTTATTATTTTGACATCTATTAAGAAAGAAACTCTACCAAGCATGTTTCTTCCAAGCAATTCTTGAACTGTTTTTCTGATCCCTTATTCTTTCAAAGGATAAAGAAAGATATGAGGTGAAACTTTATCCTTGACTTGATATTATCTAAAAATGAAGACTTGGGAAACAAAATTGAAACATGTGACAATGGAAAAAGAAGAAGAAGAAGAAGAAGAAGAAGAAGAAGAAGAAGAAGAAGAAGAAGAAGAAGAAGAAGAAGAAGAAGAAGAAGAAGGAAGAAGAAGAAGAAGAAGAAGGAAGAAGAAGAAGAAGAAGAAGGAAGAAGAAGAAGAAGAAGGAGGAGGAGGAGGAGGAGGAGGAGGAGGAGGAGGAGGAGGAGGAGGAGGAGGAGGAGGATGCACTTAGCAACAATTTCAGGAGACAGCAGACCATGTTGTTACTGCGGAAAAAAAAGTGAAAATGAAAACAAGGAAGGAAACACAGAAAGCAGAAAGACGTATGGGTCTCCAAGGAAGAGCATGTGCAAATGAGATTTGTACATATGACGTAAATAAAACAGAAGCTCAGAACAAGTTGAAGTAGCAAAAGATTGCTAAAACAAAACAGAGATTGTTCAGGCAAGTTCATAATAAAAGAAAAGGGGGGGGGAATGAAAGGCCTATGAATGAAGAGAGCAAAATAGAAACTTCTAATGTTCCATTTGGAGATAGTTTCTTAGAGAAGAAGATATGCATTATTCTAGGCAAAAGAGGTAGTGTAGATTTTCAGCGTACACTTGACAAAAACATACCCAAAGAGTAGATGCAGAAGAGAATATCTGGCCTCATAATGGTGTGTGCATGGAAAGTACCTTGAAGTTGGCCCAAGCCAAATACGAACAAACATCACTTTTATGATTTCATAAAAGGCAAACACAATTTTAAGCTGCATCAATAGGAAGACAGTGATTCCATTGTATTCAGTAACATACCACTTTAAATAATTCCATCCAGTTGTGTACCTATTTTAAGAAAGATTTAGGAAAACTGGAACAAGGGTAGAAAATGATCAGAAAATTTAAAATTAAATATTATGAAGCGAGACTGGAGGTATTGGGTAAGCCTTAAGATAGAGTGATTAAGGCAGAAATGATTGCAAAAAGTTCAAGGAAGAGCAGAAGCGTCCTGTACAAATTGGAATGACTGTCTCCCCCCATGGTTTGTATTGCAAGTCATAACACAAACCCTGGTTTTGTGTATTTGTACTTGTATTTCATGATGGAAGCATTCCAGAATTGGACACAAGACCATACATCCTTATATCTTGAAATATAAGTCATACACACACACACACACACACACACACACACACTTTGGTCATTCGGGTTTTTCCCCGCGTAGAGTTGAAGGTGTATATATTTGATTTCTGTAGCTGCCCGTCTCAATCCAATTGACTTTGTGTAAATCTTTGTTTTGACACAGGAACAAACAGCTTCTTTTGACCTTAGAATAGAACTTAGATATTTTGAGAAATGGTGTTTTGACTGTTTTGCCATAGAAAACAATCTTGAAATGAACCATTCTGGCCTTCACATGGACCATTTTGACTTTTCAGAGGTTGAAATAAAATGTGCATGCTGTGAGAATTCTGGCCTGAAGTTGGAACAAAACACACTTTATGGTTTTGTTCTGAATAAATGCAGTCAACCTGACTCTTTTGATGCACTGTCAACTCTGCAATAAACCTGGCTGAAGCCATCTTGCTTGTTTTTGGTTGCCACAGGAATGGGAGGAGGAATGGGGAGTTTTATGCTAGTCTAAACATTTCTCTGTCCCATGGGAACCAAGGTCATTTCTGTTCATTAGACTGGGGGTTGAGCCTAATGTTAGAAAGCCCACCAAATCATTTTATTGGGAAACACATAGTTTTGGGGTGGAAAGTTTAACTTTGTAATACTGTAACTTTTTGGATGGAATTTTAGTCTTGGTTTCACTTTTGACTGTGCCAATACTTTGTAGCCAATAAAGATGTTCTCAGAGGAAAACTCAAGCCTCTGAGTTCTGCTTTAATTGGTTTTATCTATTGGAAACATGACATTAAGTCAAGACTACAATTCTCTCCAAAAATTACAATATTACAAAGTTAAACTTCCCACCCCGGAAACTATGCAATCAACTACATTTCCCAATAGAATGATTTGGTGGGCTTTCTAACATTAGATTCAACCCCCAGTCTCAAGCCTTGGAGCTCTGCTTTAA
This sequence comes from Vipera berus, assembly GCF_964194415.1. Classification (NCBI taxonomy): domain Eukaryota; kingdom Metazoa; phylum Chordata; class Lepidosauria; order Squamata; family Viperidae; genus Vipera; species Vipera berus. The sequence goes on from NC_138206.1 coordinate 95,284,183, forward strand.
TTGGTTTCATCTATCAAACCATGACATGGACATTTGAAGTGGGACCTTGTGGACTGTTTCGTTTCAGATGCTCAGCAAAATGTTTTCCATTTTGTGCTTGCTCCCATTTTCAAGTATTTGAAAGGATATCCTATCTGTTCTCTATCATCTGAGAACACAGAATGCAAAATGATGTTCCTGATATATATGAAGATAGTTTCTGGTTGATTGTTTGGGAAAAAAATCCTAAAACTCACAGCAGTTTGACAATGAAACCATTTATTAAACACTGAGTTCTTTTTCACATGGTAGAGATCATGATCTTCTTGGCTGCAGTAAGCCCTCAATGGAGTAGGAACTCCACAATATTATTCTGTTGCCAACAACTCCACTGGACAGAGATATTTTCTCCATGTGCAAAGTATCCATTTCTATATATCATCATCTTACAAAATAGAGAAAGATTTTGTTGGAGGTCCATCTTCAACTCCTAATCCAGGAACAAAATCTGCAAATGGAAGAATAGATTGTTGGACTGGAGCATCTGTGTCATTTTTATATTACAGTTGCAAAGTGGTAAGAAGCTAGAACAGGGGTAGGCAACCTTGGCTCTTTTATGACTGGTGGACTTCAACTCCCAGAATTCCTGAGCTAGCATGGCTCAGCTTGGAAACCTCTCCCTTTCCCCTCAGCATGGCTGGCTCAGGAATTCTGGGAGTTGAAGTCCACCAGACATAAAAGAGCCAAGGTTGCCTACCCCTGAGCTAGAAGAAGGTGGCTTTCTTCAAAGTGCTGTCTTTGAACAGGAACTATTTCCCCTCATCATGTGTCTAATATTGTCCTGAGCAATGTTTCTCATCCCAAGCAATTTCCAGAAATCCTGGCCATCATTGGTTGGAAACTACATACTGAAGGTTGCCCACTAGGGAAACACTGTTCTAGATTTCCATTCAGATATTAGAGCTGACAATAGAAACAATGATCTATTTTTGTTGAATTTGTTATGGCTACCCACTCTGACAGACTCTGAATGGCTTACACAATCTAATGCAAAGTTAAAATAATTACAGAGAGAAAGCAAAGCAGCCTGGGCTTCAACAGCCACTACAAAATATGACGTGGCATCCCCATTCCTCAAACCCATTAACTCTAGGCTTGGGACCAAAGTCAGTTTTTAAGGTGCTTTTAAAATACCAGGATAATTGGTGTCTTGGAGGGGTCGAATTGCTGTCACTAAGCAATATGACATTGTATGGTATCATGTGACTATACTGCTTAGCAATGGCAATTCTGGAACTCCCAGTTGCCATTGTTAAGCAAATCAATATGGGTCATTATGTGAGGATGTCACAAGGTCACTATTTGTCAGTCACCTCCTGCTGGTTTCCACATTGACTTCACTTATCAGAAGCCAATGAAGAAGGTTGCAAATGTGGGATACTTTGATGTCACAATGAAGAGCCAAGTGCCCAAAACAAGATCATGTGACTCAGGAGACACTGCGACAGCTGGAATTACTCATAAATAGCTCTCATTCAGCACCATCACAAATTCAAGTGGTCACTCAAGAAGTGGTCATTAAGTGAGGACCATCTGTGTAAAAGAAAATATAGCTGTTTCAGGGCGTTATTTTAGAAGTTAAGGCACAAGATTAGAAGCCAGTAAATTGTGTGTTCTAATTCCACTTTAGGCACAAAGTCAACTTCTCTCTCTCTCCCTGAAACCACTTCCAAAAATATTACCAAGCAAACTGCAGGGACTAATCTAGGTAAGAATCAGCACTGACGTGAAGGCACACACACACACAGAGAGAGAGAGAGAGAGAGAGAGAGAGAGAGAGAGAGAAAGAAAGAAAAGAGAAGAAAAAGAGGATAAGGTAATTATGCCCTTCTCTTCCTTTTTCCTCTTTCTCTCCCCTAGCCTTACCCTTTCCTTCCATTACTATCTATCTGTTAGAAAAGCAAGTTCCTTACATGTAAGATTTCAACCTCTCAAAATATGGTAATCTTGCCAAGGTAATGAGATCATCTGCAGAGGTGACTGCATGAGCTTTCCTCTGTTATGAATGGGGAAATTAAGACAATGTGACTTCAGTAAAAAATATTGTGGTTGCGCAGGGTGGAGGGAATAAAATGTAATGCTACATTTCAAACATCATTATGGAAATATTGAAAACTTTATATGCCTGGCATGGTGCATAAACCAAACCTTGCAAATCTTCTCTAATACTGTCTTCACTAGCATTTTTAAAAGAAGACGGAAAAAATACAAAACCACATAGTCTTCTATTGACCAGAAATGCTTTTCCAGACCTCTTTCTATTCAAAGCTTCTTCTTTAAAAGCAAAGAAGAAAGTCTTCTGGGTTTCATGGTTGCTGCCAGCCTCTTAATATAACCACACCATTGAAAATGAGCTGTTTCATGACCGTTGGCCTGACTCATTGCTTTTAGAGAGTGTGTTTGTGTGTGTGTGTGTGTGTGTGTGTGTGTGTGTGTGTGTAAGTATGTATGCGTGTGCATTATGTTGTGGAAGGAGATCATGTATGGATCATCTTTCTCTGATTTCACCACTGAGGGACATTCCTGTGGTTGCTGCCACAATTCTTTCAAAGAAAATAAATGATACAAGGAGAATGCTTTGTCCCTTAGGAGTGATATAATGAAACCTTAACATTAGGAGGGACAGAAAAGATGGAAGAAAGAGTCATATAATTGCTATAAGCCAGGGACCAGTCAATGTAACGCTCTCCAAATGATTCAGCTTCAATTCCCCATCAGCCCCAACCAGCCTGGCAAATAGCAAGGGATTGTGGGAGTTGTCATTCAAAAGATGTAGCAGGCAGCAGGGTGCTTGGACCCAATTTGGCGTTTAACAACTTTTCTGAACAGCTTCCCAGTATAAAACCAAAATGACAGTTGAAACATTTGGCTTTTCCCAGAATTCCAGCCAGTGTCTTCTCCTTGCCCTTTTAAATTTTTTTGAAAATGCTCATGTTACAAGGAATAAATAAAGCAAGGAAGCAAGGAAGCAAGGAAACCTTACTTATTATACCTGGTTCTATGATGGATGCAGACCATTGCAACTGGGCAATTTTTTGTCTCCCCAAACTACTTCTGTATGGGAGGAAGGGAAGAAACTGGATTCCTAATACTGTGAGATTTCTTGGTTTACTATATGAAATATCCTAGCAATGGAAATATATTCCCTCGTTCCTTAAGATCTGTGCCTTGCAAGCAATTTTATCTCATTTTGGGGAAAATATTTTTTTTTAAAAAACCCAGTTACAAAACTCCTTATAAAATGCATTCTTCAGGTACAATGTGTATGTGTGTTTGTGTGTTCACAGTTTTTATATAATTACAGTCTGTACATACGTATATAGATCAGGATTATATTCTCATTCCAAAGACAAATGTTGAGTTCAGTCTTATTGAAACACCAATATGAAGGCATCAGTTTGCTCAATAGTTCTTCTACATACTGCAACATACTGCAACCTTCAGTCCAGTGATAACAACAAATACTCTCAAGATAATTTAAGGGAATTTCAAGTTTTAAAGAAAAGATTGGACAGCCATTTATCTGGGGCATTACCATGTTGGAACTCCTTTCTGATTCATATTCTTGCATGAATTAAAATAGAAACATCAGAAGACTATCTAATCTAATATGATGCCCAATGAAATCTCTCTTGACCTTTGCTGCTATTGTACATGTTACTCAGTCATGTAAGGTATATGAGAGTTGCAGCTATATAAATCAAATCAAATCAATTCAATTCAATTCAATCAACCAACAAATAAATAAATCAGGACTATATTCATATGCAAAACTGTATGAGCATTCTAGACAAGATAGATACACATCCTACATCATCGCTGATCTGTTTGCAAAGATGGAACCTTTTCCTGATGTCAATTTTGGCATGCTTAATCATCTTTGAGACTTTTCTTTCAGTGCCTTGGGACACATTGAATATTTCTTAATCAGAGCTGAACAATGTGGCCCCTGTGGGAATTAATGTAGCCACTGAAGCTTCCTTAATGTCTGTTTATTTCCCCAGTCAATCAATCTAGCACTCTATAAAGTAAAACTGTAGTGTCCAGCATCATTTTTTTTTGCCAAAAATGCATTTCCAAAAGCCCTAGAGACAAATCAGAAAACAAAAATTTTGGATGGCTGTGCCCAACCCAATGCTTAAACATCTGTCTATTGTCTAGAAAAAAAGAAAGCAAAGTTATTCTTGAGGAACCTCACCTACCTGACCAATGTGCTATTTTATGTATTGCAGGTTGTATTTTGTGAATATACAAGCTCTGCTCCCCATGGTAACCATTTTATGAAATCATTCACAACATCTCCCTAATATTCTGAATGTGTACATTGTCCCAAAGCAATGCTGCCTATTCCTAGCAACTCAGCTTTGATAGGTTTGTTCAGCTATAAGTCTCGCTCTACTTGCAAGTGATATTTTGGTTTTGGCATGTTCACACAGTTGTGATTCTTTTCTTCTTCTAAACAAAGGGGCATTTTAACAGAGAATAACCAATAAAGGAGAATACAGTATATGTAGCTCAGGGTTGAAATGAGAGGTGCTCTCTGAGCTTGGTTGTTTTCTTGCAGACATTTCATTACCCAAACTGGATATCATAATCAGTGCTGGTCACTTGTTTGGTTATGGATGTGGGTGGAGAAACTGTCCATAATTTATAATTCAGTTGGAATTCATATGGAAACTGTTCAGTTCTAGGGAATATACCTTTAATTTGGCCATCATCATCATCATCATCATCATCATCATCATCCAGTGAATTCTGAAATGAGATTGCTAGATTATGCATTTAAGAAAGGTAAATGAACATATTTCCTTTTTATAATACAGAAATTAAAAAGTATCAAATCCATTTGAAAATTGAATATGGTTCTGGACCTATGGGTATGGGGATTGGCATCGGACCTTCGCTCCTTCCGGCGCGGGCTGAAGACCCACCTATTTGAACTAGCTGGTCTGGCCTGATGGGGAATTAGGGTTTTTTAATGGGTTTTTTACTGTTTTTATTGTCATTGTATTTTAATTGGGCATTTGTTTAATTTCTTTTTAATTTTTGTACTGTTATTTATATATGCCCTGTTAACCACCCTGAGTCCTTCGGGAGAAGGGCGGTATACAAATTGAATAAATTGAATTGAATTGAATTGAATTGATTGTTGTGGGGATTTCTAAGCTTTTATTATTTTTCTTCCCAGCACATTGATAACAGCCAGGGATTTTTTAAAAAAGAAATCCCCTGTTTTACAGGCAGATTCTGAGAAAATGATCAGCCTATACAGAAAGTTGTATCCAGAAACCCATGAATATATTTCTCTAATACTATCTGGCATAGTTTTTGACCAGCAATGACATCTTCCTTGTTCCCCATATATATATCTATTGTCATCAACATGTCATGATCTTTGAATAGCAATATAGCCAAGATTTTTATGTCATATTTGCCAGTATTCCATAAGACCAAGCTTTGTCACAGTACATTGGTAGTAATCAGATCAAATAATATCTCAGGCATTTACTCCTCTTTCTAAAAGAACACCAGATGTTTTGAGGGTACTCATCAACTGTGCATTTTGCACAAAGTTTTCTGTGGATAGATAAAACTAACCATCTAAAAGCCACTGACTGAGAACAACCCTCAGATCTGGCTGCCTGCCCAGGTGACTTGCAAACATTTGCAAATGTCATTATGGTTGTAGTAATCCTTAGAGAAAGATCAGTAAATTTTGTGAAAAACAATAATTATGATTACAAAAAGAAAAAAGAAAAGAAAAGAAAAAAACAGGCTAGGTCATAAGGAAATTTCTGTTAGGGCTTGTTCTAAAATTTGTAAAGAGATATAAATCATTTTATAGCATTTGTAGGGGTAATATGCAACTTTCTTTCTTTCCAATTTCTGTACTAATTTCTTCTCAAGAATGTCAAAAATTTCCCCTTAATCCTTTCTTCAGGTTTACATGACTGTGTATTGAGGAAGATTAATTTGTCTTGAATTAAGGACAATATTTTTCAACCCCCTTGCAAACTGACAAATTATCTCAGGATCTGCTAATCTCCCCTTATTCTATTTACCTCACCATGTGTCATTCCATGTGTCTAGAAAAAGGAGTGATACTACCTTATGGGATATTAGGATGGTGGTGGGCCTTATTTGCTGCCCTAGAGATTACCACTGCAATGTGCCAAGGAGTGTGAGAATGATCTTGAGAATGTCCTGTAGACATGGGAGTTCCTGATAAGGTAAAGTGGTAAAATCAAATGTAAAAAGGGGTGAAAGGTATAGGCATGAGTGAAGACAGTCCATCTAGAAGAAGGAACTCAAAAATCAAATTTGGAGGAAGACACTCCTGTATTGTTCTCCAACACACTGTATGGATATTGCTTAAACATTTAGACAAGTTTAGATGTTAGATGATGATACTTTCAGATTAAAATATTCAATCTTCTATCTTAATTATTCTGTTTAGTGAGAAAGAATGTCGAACATAAAAGTGATGACTGAGTCATATCAAAGCTGTCAGAAAATCTGCTCATGGAAGGTGCCACTAAGTGGGGCAAAAACGTTCCTTGCCTACAAGTTGCTTTAAGCATTTCACATTTTATATACTGTACATGAGTACATACAGTAGAAAGTGAAATGCTTGAACCAAGAAACAGTTGAAGCTGTCAGAGCAAAAATGAAGCAAACTAAATTAGACATTTTAGGAATAAGTGACTTTAAGTAGACCAGAATGAATAATTTAAATCAGATGATTACATGCTATACTACTTGTGGTATAAGATCTTTTGAAAGAATGGACTGGCAGTGATATTCAAAAAGGTCATCCCTATCTATAGATTTGGCTATAACTCAATAAATGACAGGTTTATATCTCTTAGAAATAGTGGCTGCAGTATCAGGAAAGGATGGTATACTATTAATGGATGATTGGAATTCAAAAGTTAGAGAGATGGAAGATTGGGAGTGAGCAAATGCAGTATTGCAGGAAGTAGGTTAAAAGACTTTTGTGAAGAGAATTCTTTATTTATTGCCAACAGCTGCTTCAAGCCAGTACATGAACATCAGCAGATGCACAACAGTGGAATCAAATTGACCACATAATAGGAAACAGAAGATGGGGAAGTGCAACACAGCCAGCCAGGTGCAGATTGTGGAACAAGCCATGAATTATTGGTTTCTAATATATGCATTAAACAGATACAAGGAAAAGCAACAACAAAAAAGGAGATATATTTTTAGGAAAATCAGAAGAAATTACAGGAAAATTTCTAGCTAAGATAAAAATACTCAAGTGTAATCATAGAAGACATCTAATAGAGGAAAAATAGGTTTAGTTAATAACATAACAGAGGAAATGTAGATTTTTGCAAATGAGATTATAAAATGATAGAGTGAATATATTTAGGAACCTCCTCCAACTGAAAGAGATAATAGTTAAAATAAAAATCCAAACACTACTAATTTAAGATACATAGACAACATAGATTTGTTATGTGAAGGTAAAAAATAAAAGATGTGAAAATAAACTTAGAAAAGGAAAAGTCTGGGAAGTAAAAATGTCCAATACTTTTTTTTCTGTGGCAGAATATACAATTTGGTGGAATGCAGGCAACATTATTTTGGCTTGCAAGAAAATTGTGGAATGAGAGATCCTGGCTTGCACAGAATGACATGACCATGTTTCAGGCTTTGGTTTCAACAAAATATATAAGAAATAACTATATCTCTACAGAAATAGAGTACAACAATGCTGAAAACTGTATTGAATGCATTAAAAGGGGGGAAATGATATTGCCATAGGTGTATACTATAGGCCACCCTACCAAACAGAGGAAATAGATAAGGTTTTTCTAGTCAGTTAACCAAGGTATGTAGGAAGCACATCACAATAGTGGAAGATCAAACAGGTTCCTGACAAACCTAGCAGACAACTTTGTTTCCCCAAAAATAGAAAAGGGAACTAGGGGATCAGCCACATTGGACTTAATTCTCACTCGTCTGTGGACTGAGAGACAGAACCCTGCAGCAGAGATTGTTTGCCAGACCAAATCTCACATTCGCCGAAGCACAAGATGAGGTCATGGCTGATGAAGCAGCCGGAGGTGCAGTACAAACAGTACAGCCCACCAAATCTCCAAAGACAGAAGATTCCGTCCACCACGAGGTCGCCATATGCGGTGGAGAATCGTCAGAAGAAGAAGAACCCAAAATAAAGAAGCTCCAGAGACAGCCAAGCGCACAAAACCACGGCAATCAGCAAAGAGAGAACAATTACAAGGCAGTTCTCTTACCTAGATATAAGGGGTGCGGAGGCAACCACTCCTGCACAAATTGCAGATTCTGTTCGTCCATGTGTAGAGCCTGTGGAAGGACCAGGCACATTGCGATGGTGTGCAGAGCTTGCCAGAGAGACAGGCCACCCAAGAAGTTGGAGGAACCGACTAGGAAAGGTACTGTGGCCCTGGGTCCAGTCAGTGTGGGATTCTTCAAGAGCCGGAGAAGCGTTTGTTGCACCGGGGCTCGTCGTCCCCTTAAGCCTAAACTTAAGCTCCGGGTAGAGCTACAAGGAATTCCATGCAAAATGGCTTGGCGGTCTCAATTATTTCACAGGACACATTCAACCTTGTGTGCAGATGCAGCAGCCAGTGGGCTAAACTAAGACCATCAGATATTATTTTAACAGATTTTCAGAATGCTCGGGTTAAAGTTAAGGGTGAAGCCACCTTATTGGTGAAATTTAAAGGGTTTTGGGGGCACCTGGATGTCATAGTAGTAGAAGGCCCAAGAACAAGTCTTATAGGACTTGATTGGTTTGAGGCTTTGGGCATTCAAATAACAAGCATTAACCGGACACAGACAGCAGACCTCAAGGCTGTTTGTGAGGAATTTGTGGATGTTTTCGAGTCAAAATTAGGAACTTATACTGGGTCACCCATTTCCTTTAAATTAGATCCTAATGTTGTTCCGATAAGGGTCAAGCCTCGCAGAGTTCCTTTCACCTTAAAACACAAAATTGATTCTGAAATCAGTAAGTTAGTAGAGCAGGGTGCATTGCAGTCTGTTGATGGGGGGGACTGGGAAACCCCTATTGTCACCCCACTAAAGCCCAACGGGGAGGTTCACATTTGCGCAGACTACAAACGCATGTTAAATAAAGCCTTAAATCAACATGCATACCCGGTCCCGATAGTCAGCCATATTCTAGCCTCTTTGCAAGGGGAACCATTTTTGCTAAACACATGGTGAGTACAACAAAGGAGGCGCTCAAGCGCATCATCACAGGTGACTGGCATCATAGACTGGCAGATTTCTTGCTCTGTCAACGCACTACACCCTGCACAGCTACAGGAAAAAGTCCTGCTGAGCTTCGTTGGGGAAGGCGATTAATTACTAAACTGGACAGGTTGCATCCAGACAGAGTAGCATCCGAAGCCTCTAAACCAAAACCCCCGAGGGGGCTGCAAACAGGTGATTGGGTTTGGGCCAGGAACTGTGGGCCTGGAAACTTGTGGGTTCCTGGTCAGGTGATCAAAGAATCCGGACCCCTATCTTATAAAGTGGGGTTGGAGGGAGGGCGACTGGTCAGAAGACATATTGACCAATGTAGGAAAAATTTCCCAGAATGGTCACTAAGTGAGGACTATGGCACAACTCCCTCCTGAGGTCCTCAAGCTGGCATCCAAGCCAGCTCACACCAGAACTACCAGGGTTTTCCTTCCTCAGTGGAACTTGATCCAGAAGAGGAACATGGCAGCTCAGAAGTGCAACATGGAATCCCTGACCAGGCAAACCAGCCGAATCTCAGCGACCATTGTGCCTACTCTGCTAAACAGTCAGACTGTGGGGTGGGCCCACCTGGAGAGGCCAGCCAGAACAATTCAACTCCCCTGGACACAGGAGCACAAGGGGACATGGGTCTACCCAGCCCACCAGGTAAGCTGGTAGACCACAAAGTGACTGGAACCCCAAGGTGTTCATCCAGACCACATAAACCCCCAGCATATCTTACAGACTATGTTGTAAAGTAAAGTGATGTGTAATGTATAATACTGTACCACTACCTACTGAAATTGGGGGTAAAATGTAACTTGTTTTATCTCTTTGTAGTTTATTGCATTGACAAGCTATTCTTTAATCTCTTTGTAGTCCACTCTACAAGGCACATCTGTAAAGGTCGCGTGATATCATTCTAACTATCTTGGGAAAACAAAACATTACAATTCTTATTGTTATTTATTATTTTACTATTGTTGTTGTTGGGAGTGATTAATAAGCCTTGACTATTGTCAAGGGTATTATAGCATGATCTTAGGAGGGAGGGGTGTTATGTACTGGGCTTTTGGAATATCACCATGTGCGTTGCTGGAGAACTAACGGTTCTCCAGCAACTCAGACAGGACGACTCTGGTCCTACAATTGGTCAACTTTGGGCTGCAAGCATGGCTTCAATCCGATTGGTTAATACCATAGGGCCTGGCTATATATTGAAGCAGGGTGACTCCAATCTCTCAGTACAGTTTCTGCTTAAATAAAGTATGAGTTTTTCTGTACTCATCTGCGTGTCCTCATTCCTGCTCATCAGAGCCCACGACATAATAGATACAATGATAGATGGTGTTGAATTAATAAGAACCTTGCAGAGGGGGAGTGATCATGCAATATCGGAATTCAATGTTATGCAAGCTCAAGTCAAACTAGAGTCTTGGACTTTAAGAGAGCTAATTTCAATAAACTTAGAGAGAGCTTGGGAAGGATTCCATGAATGAGAATCCTCAAGGGGAAAACAACTCAAAAAGCTTGGGAAATTTTGAAGAGAGATTATAAAAGCTCAGTCTAGCACAATACCAGTGAAGAAGAAAAATAATAGCTTTCAAAAGAAACCAGTATGGCTGCATAAAGAACTCTCTGATAAATTGAAAGACAAAAAGATCAAATATAAAACATGGAGAGAGGGACACATAATTAAGGCAGAATATTAGCCAATAGCCTGAACCTGCAAAGATGAAGTGAGGAAAGCTAAGGCTCAAAATGAACTAAGACTTGTGACAAAAGTCAAAAATAACAACAACAAAAAAGCTTCTTTCAACACATAAAAACAAGAAAAAAGTCAAGGAAATGATTGGTCCATTAGTGGGAGAAAGTGGCAAGTAGATGACAGGCAACAGGGAGAAAGCAGAATGACTTAACTCATTTTTTGCATCTGTCTTTACACAAAGGGAAAAATAGTTCAACCTATCAAAAACAGTATCCTAAAAAACAGGTTAGAAATATGAGTTAAAATAAGCAAGAAAATGGTAAGTTAGCACCTGTCCACCCTACACGAGTTCAAATCACCAGGACAAGATGGATTACACCCCAAGTTTTTGAAGGAACTCACAGACATGATCTCAGAACCACTGAGATCCTGGAGCACCGGGGAACTACCAGAGGACTGGAAAAGAGCTGATGTAGTTCCCATCTTCAAAAAAGGGAAAAAAAGTGGACCCAGAAAACTACACACCTGTCAGCCTGACCTCAATATCTGGGAAGATTCTGGAAAAGTTAATCAAGCAACGAAACAGTGAACACCTAGAGGCAAACAAAATCATAAGCAAAAACCAACATGGGTTTGTCAAAAACAAATAATACCAGACAAATCTTATTGCATTCTTTGACAAGGTGATAAAATTAGTGTACCAGAGGAATTTACTTGGACTTCAGTAAGGCATTTGATAAATTAGACCACAACCTACTACTAGATAAGATAGAAAAATGTGGGTTAGACAGCATCACCACCAGATGGATTCATAACTGGCTAACCAACCATATTCAACATGTAGTCCTCAATGGAACTGCATCTGTATGGAGGGAAGTGTGCAGTGGGGTACCCCAAGGCTATGTACTCTTCAACATCTTCATCAATGATTTGGATGAGGGGATATATGGGGAACTATCTATGACAGCAGATGACACCAAGCTGATAAGAATAGCCAATACTCCAGAAGATAGGCTCAAGATACAAAAGGATCTTGACAGACTTGAACATTAGGCACAATCTAACAAAATGAAATTCAATGGTGAAAAAAGTAAGGTTCTACATTGAGGCAAGAAAAACCAAATGCACAGGTACAGTATAGGTGGTATCTCACTCAAAATAGTAGTAACTGTGAGAGGGATCTTGGAGTCCTAATGGACAATCACTTAAATATGAGCCAGCAATGTCCTGCAGGTGTCAAAAAAGCCAACACAGTTCTATCCCTCTGCATTAACAGAGGGATAGAATCAACATCATGTGAAGTGTTAATACCACTTTACAATGCCTTGGTAAGGCCACACTTGGAATACTGCATCCAGTTTTGGTCACCATGATGTAAAAAAGATGTTGAGACTGTAGAAAGAGGATAGAGAAGGGCAACAAATATGATCCAGGAACTGGAGGCTAAAACATATAAAGAACGGTTGCTGGAATTGGGTATGTCTAGTTTAATGAAGAAAAGGACTAGGGGTGACATAATACCAGTGTCCCAATATCTCAGGGGTTGCCACAAAGAAGAGGGAATCAAGCTATTCTCCAAAGCAACTGAGGACAGGACAAGAAGCAATGGATGGAAACTAATCACGTAGAGAAGCAACCTTGAACTGAGAAGCAATTTACAGTTAGAACAATTAATCAGTGGAACAACTTGCCTCCACAGGTTGTGAATGCTCCAACACTGGAAGTTTTAAAGAAAACAACCATTTGTCTGAAATGGTATAGGGTTTCCTGCCTAAGTATGGGGTTGGACTAGAAGACCTCCATGGTCTCTTCCAATTCTATTCTGTTCTGTTCTGTTCTTAGTAACCATTAATAAGACTAAGGTGGGCAACCTTGTCCATACATCTTTGATTTCAGTAAAAAGCACTATATAGGTTTCAGCTGATCAAAGCCAGGATGGGTAGTAGAGGTGGTAGAACTATAATCCTATCTGATGGCAAGAAGATTGAGACCTAGGATATAAAAAGCATGAATTAATAAATGAATAAATAATAGACACTGTGACACTAACATAAAGGAGAAGGATTTAATAGATCTGAATTTTGCTGCTTAGCTCTTCTGGACAGGAATTGATGAATACATGAAGGGAATGAGATGTAGATTTATTATGAATGAAATGGCTTAAATCAGGGGTGTCAAACTGCCGGCCTGTGGGCTGGATGCGTCATCCGGAATCCATGCCCACCCCAATGTCACATAATGTCACGAGTTTGACATGTCTGGCTTAAATGTATATCAGAAAATATCGTTTAAGTCATCTATATTATTGGGAATGTTATTAGCATAAAAACACAGAAGTTGGCAATTGCAGTGTATTGCATGCCAATGAATTGTGATAATGGAAGAATACAGCATTGAACAAATTGTGCCACATTTAAAAAATGACACCAGTGAATAATGTTAAAATATGGATGTGGCTTGTTTATGGAGAGGCTGTGTTTAGTATCTATATGAGTTGTTTGATATCTATAGGAAAAATGTGTCAGTGCCTGATAATTGTAGGAATGTTTTTGTTTCCCTCTATAGGGGCAAATGTAGAAAAAAAATGAATGCAAGAACTGCAGGAGGATTAATTATGTAATTATGTAATCTGAGTACAGGGATCAATGAAGATGCTGAAACAACTACTAAGGTAAGTGTGAAGTCAGTGCATGTATTTGTATGTGGCGTTCACACAACTGAGATTGCTAAGAAAATAAAGAAGTGGGTGTATTGGGGGTTGGGGTTGAATTTACATACAGTACAACTGGTGCTGTGGGACAACAGGACTAACATATTTACACATAAAATTGTCCTATGGATAGAGTTCTTGGACCACTCAACTATGCTTCCTGTTTCTCCCTTAGGATACAATTGAAACTGGTGTGAAAATACAAAGTGGTCCAAGGTTGGTGCACCCAGAGAAGATTTCTTAATGATGTAGGTGAATCAAAGTCAAGATGAGAACAAGCCAAGGCCAAAGAACCCAACATAATTCAAAGACACAGTTGAGGAAATTAGATGCCAAAGTTAGTTCTAGAAATTGGGAAAAATCCTTGCTAAGATTAAAGACTTTTCCACTTGGCCTTGTATTGCTTTTTCTTCAACTGTTGTCAATAACAAGGTGGAAAGCTACCTCAAATTATGTGGACACTTGAAGTCATCCACTCTTATGGGGAATGGGATACTGAAGCTGGGAATTGTTTGCTGCCCTGAATGTCTGTTGGGGAGGCACCTATATTAGTGGAAGAATGTCCTAGAAAAATACTGCTCCTAGAATCAGAAAAATGGAGAGTGAAGAGAATCCACATTTTGATCCATTAGCATCCTCTTGTTGACTCTGTCCTTCATAGCATGAAATAGGAAAATGTTTGGCAGAGTTCTTTCTGAAAGAATGCAAGGACTAACAATGGGCAAAACTTGAAAAGTATGGTCTAGCTTTATGTTAGATAGGCTATATGCAGAACAATATTTGCTCTTCATCGGGTAATTAAAAATGTATGCATGTCAGAACATTCATTGTAAATTTTATTATAAACAATTCAATGTTAATCAGAGAATAAGCAAAATATATGTGATGTTTGCTGTAGGCTTTCATGACTGCTATCTATTAGGAGTGTTGAGTTTTCATTTGCCTCTGAAGATGTCTGCCACAGTTGCTGGTGAAACATTAGGAAGTCACTAAACCCTGAAGTTCAACAATGTTTCATTGGTAGTTTATTAAAGAATGCTTAATAGATAGATAGATAGATAGATAGATAGATAGATAGATAGATAGATAGATAGATAGATAGATAGATAGATAGATAGATAGATAAGAATATTTGCAAGTTACAGCTGGAACAGCACACAGTTCTGGAAACCCCTAGGGTTACACATATAACACAGCTATTGCATAAGCTGCATTGGTTATCAGTTGCTTCCAGATTCAATTCAAGGTTTTGGTGTTACCTTTAAAGCCATACATTGCATATCTGAGGAGCCGTCTCTTTCCAGTGGGACTAACTCATCCCCCCTCGCACCAGCAGAAAAAGTCTGCTACAGATCGTATTTGCTAAGGCATTCTGGCAGGTGGGGTCAAGGAGAAAAGCCTTTTTCTCTGTGGCCCATCCCTTTGGAACACTCTATCACCAGAGGTGAGAACTGCTCTTTTTTGTCTTCTGGAAGGTATTAAAACTTGGCTTTGCTGGTTGGTTTGGGGCCCTGAAGAGGGTGTTCATTGCTGGGAGGTGGTGCAAGAAGACTTTATCCCCATGCCATCTGTCTTTTAGTTTTGGTTTTTGTATAGTTTTAAAATTTTAAACTGTATGATTTTAATACATTTTAATTGT
Organism: Vipera berus; assembly: GCF_964194415.1. Lineage (NCBI taxonomy): Eukaryota > Metazoa > Chordata > Lepidosauria > Squamata > Viperidae > Vipera > Vipera berus. The sequence goes on from NC_138206.1 coordinate 95,299,537, forward strand.
TTTTCTATTTGCTTTATAATCTGTAAGATGCCCAGAGTTCCCTTGTAAGAAAATGGGCAGCATAAAAATGCAATAAATAAATGTAGACCTGGATAGCATATTAAAGAAGTAAATAATAGAAGATAAATTTTAATAAAACTAGGTAAGGTCACACAGGATATTTCTATGATAGCAGAGATAAAAAAAGGTTAAAGCAGTGGCCTTTCCAATGCAATGCATAGCTGAGAGGGTTGAATACGAAAAAAAATAGAATAAAAGAAGAAGATTGGTACTTTCAAATAATGAATTTGGAGATGGTCACTATGAATACCATGGGCTACAAAAATAATAAAATAAAATTTCACTTAACCACTCTGAATTAAAGAATAACTGCTCCTTTGTGGTGATGATCATGAAGCAGAAATTCTGACATTTTGGACATGCAGTGTTGGAGTAGGGAAAAAAAAAACTTTCCTTGACAAAGCTGAGAGAAGAGAAGAGGGAAAGGTAACAACTAAGATAGAAAGGAAGGATCAAAGAAATTTCACAGTGATCACAAGAACAACTATTTCTAGAGACAGGGTGAAATGGAGAGCATTTGTCCAGGAAAGTGTAGAAATGTGTTGTGCTCTTATTTTATTGCTAGTATTCCACCAAGTCAATGAATCTCAAGCATTGTTATTCCTACCAATGTTTTTCCCCCTATTTTTGTATAAATATGCATGTAGGAAGGTCTGCTACTTTGTCTTGTTTTTCTGTCCAAAGTTCAAGCTAGAACAGAACCTATTCTTCTACTGCACAGCATAAAAGAAACAGCAACTTCTTCTCTATCCCTATTCCTTCTCCCTCTACTATACCTTATGCATATATATAAGTGTATCAAAGTCTATCATCAGAAGCAGTGAAACAAAAGGTTCCTAAGTATTCCTGCTGAATAATAAAAATTTCCCTTGACCACCAGGCACATTAATGAGCACGATATGTTAAACTATGAAAGGTGAAAATTGGAGCAAATGTTTAGATTTGCTGGTTGGCATGAGAGAAGGGCTTGGAGTGGCCACCCAGGTTGTAGCTCATTTGCAATATCACAAGCACATACTTCCTGGCAGGAAGCGTTGGAGGAAGCTATGTTGAATCAAAGCTTCCATGTGTGAATTTCAAACACATGGGGAAAGACCAATTAGGGTGGGAGATGGAGGAAAAGCATATATATCTTCTATTTTAAAGAAGAAAAAACAACAACCTGAATTTGCATCTAATGTCTATCAAACCCCAAGTGTCTGATGCCGAAGTGTAAGCTGCTGCTATCTTTCTATTTCATGGAATAAATTGGTTTCTTTCCCTGCTAATTGTCTGAACCCTTTTAATTTTTAAAAACTATTTTAATTCAAAGTAGACAGGACGCAGCAGCCATTATTTTTATTTGCTGAGAAAGTTGCTGATAATCATTTCTTGGAGGTTTCTTAAATTAAGTAGGCCTTCAGTTTCCTCAAAGTTTTATGTTCTGGATACCCTGATCTAATCCTATGACATGTCTGAGTCTCAAAGGTGCATTTAATGCCTCTTACCTATGGTAATGTACACAACAAAATGATATTCTCCTTGTTCCTTTTTCATTTGGTTTTAGAGCATATTGTTTGACCATTTAAAAAGAATCATGGAAGACATTTTTATGTGTTCATGGTATCAAATATTACATAGCCAAGACAGAAACTTCAATCTCTAAATCTCGTTTCACTAAATGTCAGCCCTTTGAGGTAGGCAAGGTCAGGAAATTGGCATCTAGGAGTCTTGAAATACACTTTAACCCATTTAGGGTGTGGTAACAGAATCTTGAAGGCCAGTCAAAATGTTTAAAGAAAATTGGCTTATAATAATTCTTCTACTGGTGAAGTAAGTAAAGAGTGAAAACATTAACATACATAATTTGGGCTTGTCCTATTATTATCATATTTTGGACTGAAATCTAGAACCCTGTTAACATGAATTCAGATTAGTTATTCCTTGTCAAGGATATTTTTCTTGTTTATATCTCTGGTATTTTGGACTGTACCAAGTTGTAAATAATTGTAAATTTCATACCAGGAGAATAACCAAAATGTTTTCTATACCATTAAAAAAAATGTACATCTGATTTGCGGTACTGAATTGTTGCCAAATTTTTAGACAAAGAAGCGAGGAAAAAGACTTTCTAGCAATTGATCAATTTGTGTGTGTGTGTCATTTATTATACATTATTCAAGGGTCTCTCACACTTTCTCATCACAAAGAAGGGGTGCCATAAACGTTTTAAATCACTGTGGGATTGAACGTTTGAGAATTTTTAAACATTAACTTGTGTTTGGCTTCCCTTTGTTTACTAGACATTTTAAAAAATTATTTTTGTTGTTGTTGTTGTTCTTATTCCTACAAAACTAGGGTTCAATGTTACAGAATATACAGCTTAAGACTATCTAAATACATGACTTTGTTTTTTGCTCATTTGTAGAAATGAAAGACCTAGAAAATTAACTCCTAGTATTTGAAACTGGGCCTGCCATTTTTTGCTAAATTGAATGAAATAGAAGCACATCATGTGTTCCATTGAGGAATGAATTTAGCTATTTAAACACTCTATCAAAAATGAAATAATTGGCTCTGCACTTTTTCTGCCAATTATTACAAATTAGAATTTGAACCAAATCTACTAAACAACCTAATTACTTAATTGCCCAAGAGAGATTACAACCTTGTGGATAAAGTATAAACTGCCTCTCCCACATGTGTTTACAAGAGAAACTATTAAGATTATGTCTTGCAGTCTTTTAGATTTTTTTTCATTTAATGTATTTATAGTAACCAGTGAAGGCATCATACATAATATAGTGTGGCATTTCTAAACCTTTATAATCTAGTAAGAAAAACACATGAACAAACCATGCACTGAAAAAAAAAGATTATAGGAAATTGTATAGTTTGCTATTGGGGTACAAATGTTTGAGGAACAAGTTAAAGAACCAATGCTGATATGGGCTAAAAATTTGGGATATGGCATAGATTTTGATATCTGGCAAACTCTCTGGGATAGAAATAAAAAGATAATGCTGGCCTCAGCTTATAAAGAAAATGGATGTTTATGATTGTTCTTTGTTTTTATACCTTGTATTTAGCTCTGGGAAGTCGGGGGGGAGGGGGGAATGGGGGGAGGGATAGGGAGGGTTAGGTAGGGTTGGGTGGAGGGAGGGGGGGATTGTTAAAGATAAAATGTACTGTAAAACTTTTCAATAAAAAAAAGAAAATTTATATAAAATGTTTTATTGGTGGCATCTCCCCCCAGCACGATTAGCCAAAATGTACAAGACAATATCCCCTAGAAGTGTTCCGAAGAATTAGGTACTTATTTTCATGTTTGGTGGTCCTGTAATAAGATGCAAAAGTATTGGCAAAGGATTCGGACATGGCTGGAGGAAATATTAGGACGGAGAGTCGAATGTAGACCAGAATTTTTCCTGCTTGGCATAACAAAAGAGAAACATAGCAAAGATGAGTTATATTTAATAATACATATCATCACAGCAGCGAGAATGACGTTCGCCCAGAAATGGAAAAACAGTGAAATACCGGAAGAGAGTGAAGTGATAAGTAAAATTTGGGCATGTGCAGAAATGGACAAGTTAACTTTGGAAATTAAAAATAAAGACCAGTCACATTACTACAAAATTTGGAATATATTTTACTCATGGTGGGATCAGAAAGGAAGGTCACAACAGAAACACACAGGATGCTGATTTCACATATTACTAGAATAAGGTGGTTGATAAGATTGAATATTCTATAACTGTATATAAATGATATGAACGTATGTATATATGTATATAAAACACAAAAATGATGTAATGACAAGAAGGATTGTCAGACCATTAACACCTTGTCCAAAGTTTTAAATAATAAAATTTGTTATTAAAAAAATATGGCTATATAGTTTAAAATATGCTAAAATTATCTGTAAAATACTCTAGTAATATACTGAACAATATTATTCAAAATAAGCCACACTAAATTTATTCATAATCATCATTCTACCTATTGGTTCACTTGTCTATCCATCCATGTATTCATCCATCTGTCCTTCTAACTGTCCATCCTTCTGTTTGTTCATCCATCTGTCTGCTGCGCATCCATTTGTCCATCTATTTGTATATCCATCTAACCCTCTGTCCATTCATCCATACAGCTATTTGTCTGTCCATCCATGTGTTCCTCTGTCCATCTGTGTGTCTGTCCATCTGTTCATTTCTCTATTTGTCTGTGCATCTGTTTGTTCATTCAACCATCTGTCAATCTGTATTTCTGTGCATCTGTTTGTCTGTCTCTGTCCATCCATATATCTGTCTGCCTATATATCTATGTCCTTCTGTCTTTGTCCATCCATTTTATCCATCTTTCTATTTGTCCATCTGCTCATCCATCCAACCATTCATCCATCTTTCCATTTGTTTGTCTGCCCATCAAAATTTAAAAAAGAGCAAAATAAGGATTTTAAAATGAGCACCAAAAGCCTGAGAAGGCTTTGTTTAAGAAACCTATAAACATACAAAGGAGACAGTTGTATTTCTGACATTTGTATTTTGGTAAAATTGCCTTTGATATAATTTTTGAAACAAACAAACAAACCATACCATTGTGGGTTGTTTAGAATTATCATGAAGAGAGAATTTGCAAAATAAAGAGATAAAGGAAATTTGAAACACCCTGTGTGAACAATATATTACAGAAATACTAAGTACTTTCAAAGGGAGAATGGAAGAAAGACTTGTAAGAAAAGAATGAGAGAAGAAATGAAAAAAGATTAAAAGAAGGAAGGTTAAAATAATTGAATATATAGATCAAGTGACTGTTCTTTCTTATGCATCTATCTGAATAATTTGCTTGCTTTTAAATTTGTTTTTTTTCCCTATTAATGGGCTTGTGAACATTTCCCAAAAGTATGTGTACTTGCTTATTTTTTCTTTTGTGAAAAGAAAAAAAAACTTGCCTGGAATATTTATAGCTATTAATTCTTATTAACAAGACTGAGATCTTTATAGCCTTTTCTTTCTAAAAAATATCATGGAATGGAAATTTCCTAATTACTTTTGTGCTATTTTTGTTGATGGAGAAGTCTTCTAAACATTTTCATAATGGGAATCATTTTTGAATGTTGACTGGGTGACAATAGATCGGTGTCCTAATACCCTGGGTGTCAACAGAATATCAATAATGCCAGGTCATTCATTCTGAAGAGGTCATGGGAGTAGAATGAAAAGAAGAAATTAAATGTGCTCTCCAAAAGAAAAAAAGAAAAAAAAACCCATAAAGATAGTTAATAATGTGACAGTTACTCATAATAAGGAAATCCACTATTCAGGCTTTAAAGCTACAGAGTATCCCAATAAGGAAGTGGTTAAGAAGACTCCTGTTGTGTTGAGATATTAGAAGTCACCCTGAACTATAAATTTCCTTGTTTTTACTAGGTAAGGTTACAACTGAAGCATTCTTTGAACAGCCCCATTAGTTAATGAATGGCCTTTATTTTTGTTCCATTTCAAACTGGTTTCTTAGAAGAAAAAAATCAAGCATAATAAATTTCATAGCTTTTACTTAATACTAAAATATACATATGTTAGTTCCTCTTGTTTCATCTCTTAAATATTTTTATTTAACTTTCCTACTGAATTTATAACACTTTTTGGTTTATGCCAACACTCAACAATGGCTTCCCAAAATAAAAAGAACATATTCAAAAGTAAAATTAGAATTTTAAACAATTTACAATTAACATTTCGATTAAAAAGATATGCTTTTACCATCTTTCTGAATGCTAGCTGATTGGGAGTGTCCCAACATTGCAGAACAAGCTCTGTGTCTTAGGGATGTGCTCTAAATGCATTAAAGTTTAATCCTTAATTCTTCCCCCTGTTCCTCCAGATGTTTCTGTGTAAAGCAATCCACAGTTAATCAGGCCTTCAAATCACAATTGGTAGCTAAAATTTAGAGGTATATCTTTCAAGTTCAAACAAGACACACTGTTGAGCATCTGTGGACACAGGATGCCTCTGCAGTCCCTGGAAACAGAGTCTAGCACAATTGGAGCATTGGAAGTCCATTGTTGTAATAACTGTGGTGTTGTACTGTTTTTTCTTTGTGAGCTACTGGGTCTTTGGTTTGCTGAGGATAATTTGAAGGGTTTTACTTGGTGATGCATAGGTATTCAATGTATGGGAATGATATCCTTTTTATATATTTTATTGGTTGTGCTGTAGTGACTTATATGGTTAGAAACATTTTGGAAAAGGTGGGTGGGTATCCATTTTGGTGGAAGATGTTGTCTAGGTGGTTTGTTTCCTCTTTCTGATGTTTGGATTGCTGCAGTGTATTTGTACAGAGGAAAGAGTACCAAGTAAATGTAATAATGCCTCCCCCCCCCAAGTATTCTGTCTTAGATTTACAAGTTCCATGTAAAGTAATTGGCTTAAACAGATGTTAGTAGACCTATTTTATTTCACAGTATGGAGAAAGAACAAGTAAATCTTAGGATTAATTGCCATTTACAGCAAATGCAGTTAACAGGTGGAAAGTGTTATTCAGATGAGCCATTACAAATTTGCTATGTATCTAAAAAGTATTGGCATAAATCACTCATGTTTAAGGGAGAAAATAGTTATTAGCCATAAAAAAATCACATCTGTGGAAATTTATACAGTTCGATAGGGGGCAAGATGAATACATTTGGCAGTTAAATTACTGTTTACATTTATTAAGGAAATAAAATACATTTAGAAAGAATCAGTCAATCCAATAGAATTTCCTATGTATATCCCTTTTCTTGTGGCAGCTTCACTAAATAGATCTAGTCTTACACTGAATGGTAGTTGAGAAGACAATAGTATCTTGTGTTTAGGCTTACAAATTATCAGATCCATGGATTCAGTTTTTATTCTAGAAATAAAAGCAACATTATATAATTGCAGAATTAGACTCTTTGGGAGGAAGATTAGCAATAAGTAATATAAGCAATTCAAATGTTCCTAATATGATGTTGGAGTTAATATTCCACTTCTCCTACTGATAAGAAATCCAAAAATGTTTAGTCAGGTTTTTATTTTTGGCATAAGGTCAATGAACTCTTATGATTTTGTGTGATGCATGGTTTATTTTCAAACCTTATACAGGTTGAGCATAAATAACAACTCAAAGCATTAACATTGTAGCAGTTGCTTTTCACACATTATATTGGGAGGGGAACAATTGCTTCAGCCACACTTGACCCCACACTCAATCTGGCTGTTTATCCTGTTATTCCTGCTCATAGACCTGATTCGCCCTTCTTTAGAGGAAAAAATAATGACACATAATCTCTGTCATTTCCTGTGGTATTTTGGACACATTAGGTCTCACTGTTAGTTGCTATTAACTATCTTTTATCTTGTACCATCTTTCTTCTAATTGCCACTTGCTATTAACTATCTTTTAAAATATCTTATGAAGCATTGCTTCAGGATAACCCACATCAATAACTTTAATATAAGAAAACTTTGTCTTTGGAAGTGTGGAGTTAGAAGGGATTTCCAGGAGATCATAGAAAGCTACCCTTTCACAACTCTAGCAAAGGGAGTCTGAGCAAAGCTATAGTATTAATTTAAATAATATATCTGGTTGAATTCAAAGTGTCCTGGTATGTAAGATATTTTTGATGTGCATTTATGGTAATGAAGCTATCACAGACTCACTGATATTTCTGGAAATCATAGGAATCTATAGATCAGTTAAAACTGATTTATCTGTTACAGCCTCTCAAGAAGAAAACAATATCTCAGCACTGAAGTCTGAATACAGGTACATGTATTACAATGGTAAGGTAAAGGTAAAGGTTCCCACGCACATGCGTGCTAGTCGTTTCTGACTCTAGGGGCCGGTGCTCATCTCCGTTTCAAAGCTGAAGAGCCAGTGCTTGTCTGTGGACGTCTCTGTGGTCATGTGGCCAGCATGACTAGATGCCAAAGGTGCATGAAACACTGTTACCTTCCCACCGTAGTGGTCCCTATTTTTCTACTTGCATTTTTTTACGTGCTTTCGAACTGCTAAGTTGGCAGAAGCTGGGACGAGTAACAGGCGCTCACTCTGCTACACGGCACTCAGGATTCGACCTGCCAAACTGCCGACCTTCTGATCGACAAGCTCAGCGTCCTAACCCACTGAGCCACCGCTACGAGGTAATAAGCCTTCCTTCCTTGATAATCAGGGGTTCAGCATGTCATGGGAACCCAATCATGATCTTTTTTTCTTTTGGGAAGCTAGATTATCATACTAAAGTTGTTAAGATCTCCAGAAGGTAGGAGAATGGGCCTCAACATAGCAGATATCATTCAATGAAAACAAGGATAAAGTGATATACATTGGTGCCAAAATCCTAACCAATCATACAAACTAATAGAATAAAAGTTAGCAGTGAGTTATGAGGAAAGAGATCTGGACTATAGGTAAGCAATTCAATTAAGGTGTCAGTACTGTGCATCCACTGTAAATTGCCAACAGCATTTGCTATTGAAATTAGAGATATCAAAATGATAATGCCTGTATAAAAATCAAAGGTGTGACCACCATCTTGAACATTGTGTGCCCACCCCTCAAAAGAGATATAATGGAAACAAATAAGTTTCAGAGGAAAACAACTAAAATCATCAAGGAGCTGAAGAAATTTTCCAGCCAGCCCTGTCCCTAAATTTTCAGCACCCGGCGTATAAGACGACCCCTGACTTTTGAGAAGATTTTCATGGGTTAAAAAGTAGTCTTATACGCCAGAAAATACGGTATTCAAGATGGACAGTGATTAATATTTATATGTAAGGGTGTAGGTGTATACATATGTTGTGTATAGCAGGTTTATATGTGTGTTATGTATGAGTACACTTTTGAGAGCAGGAACAGAATTTCATTTTTAATGTGTGGCAGTGTGCCCACAGTAAAAAAAATGACAATAAAGGTTATCTTATCTTATCTTATCTTAGCACAGGGTGAAAATACAAATCAATTTTTATTCTTAAAAGAGTTTTTCAGCAAAAACCTTTGTTAGATTCACTCTATATGAAATAATAACAACAATTACAAGGTTTAGGAGGACTTTTGCCTCCCAATGTACTTTCCTAAGGTCTTTAAAAAAGTGAAGAGGAGAAATAGGTCTATTCCTTGGCCATTTAAGGAGAAGAAAGAAAGAAAGATGACTGTGGCACTGAATTTGTGGCCTTTCATATTACAGAGTTCTGAACCTGCACCCACTTTGTCTTGGGTAGCGTTACTGATCCTTGACCATTGTGCAAAGGATTTTATTATACTTTAAATAAATGTTAAGTAAAAAGATTCTGCAGGTCTCACAGTAGGGAGAGTGGGATAAGGTAGTGTTGGAAGGGAAAGATCTTTCCTCATTCCAATTAGACCAGTGTTTACCATCCTTTGCAAATTTCAGTTGTCAGCTTGCAAGATTCATTAGCCAGCATCTCGTTGCTGAGAATTCTTAGAATTTCACACATGTCAGAGCTACCTAGGCTGCAAACATTCATTCAGTGTATTCATTTTAAAAGGTGAGCTTATATGGATAGCCAAGGTCAAGAATGAGAAGGAAGTAGGAAGTGGAATAGGAAACCTTGGGAATTGAAAGAGTAATGAGAATGAATGAATGAATGAATGAGCCTCTGATCTGAACCCAAAAGCATAGATTTATTTCCTTAGCTATCACTCTCTTTCTGTACCACCTTTTCAGTTATAAAATACCAATCTGGAAAAACTGTGGGTTGTGTGTGTGTGTGTGTGTGTGTGTGTGTGTGTGTGCGCACACATGCACACCCTCCCACACACAGTATAACACTTGGTTGAAATTGTGAGCTTGGATTTCAAATGGTTACGAGAGAATATATGCAGCAAAGTTTTCTGTGGGTCTCATCCAGAGAAACTGGAGGTCCAGCTTATTCTGTATATGGGAAAGCTCTTTGGGGTATGAAGATGTATGTTTTGTAAGATACCACAAGTGGCATGTCCTGTTAAAAGGTCTTGTTTTAGCTTTGAAAAATAAACACAGATAATTTAGGAATTCAATCCAGGCAGTAACTTCCTGCATTGGCAAGCTGAAAAACTTTGAATCGCACATGTTTTTTATAGGAATCAATTCAAAAAGGAAATCTAGGCATGTGATTCTTAATCTAACAAGACTGATGGAATGTGGGATGTATGTAAAATTTGGGAAATGTTATTCCTTGTTGAATTGTAACAAGCATTTACAATTAACTTTCTGTTTATAGCTGAATAGACCTAATTTATTACTGTTTTGAAAGAAGATTATATCAACTAGTTTTGCTAGATCTCTCACAACTATGCTATTTCATTAAATGGGCAAGACTGCTGAAAGAAATTAAAACCGTGGCAAAAACAAACGTGGCTGATAATTATTCTTCATAGCTATCAGGTTTTCATACCACTATTCAGATGTATACTTTTCAAGTGTAACACATCCAGGGAAAATGCTATAAATTAACTTGGCTGATGAGGATGTTGCTGGATCAAAGGGTAGCAGTCTGAGCTTAACCAGAGTAGGGAAATATAAGCTATAGCTAAGAAGCTAGAAGAACAGATCAAAGAATAAAACACAAGTCAGCCCTAAGATGCAAGTGAGAAGACTGATCCAAATAACAAGCAAGGTGATAGAAGTAAGTCAAAACCCCAAAGGAACACAGACTTGAAGTCTCCATGAAGGTTCTCACAGAGAAGATGCTAGATGCTAGTTTTACTACTTTAGGCAGCTTTCCAGGAACCCAAGCTATTACTGTACTGATAATGAATGCTTCCCACAGGTGTGGACTACATTGTCTAGACCAGGGATAGGCAACCTTGGCTCTTTTATGACTCGTGGACTTCAACTCACAGAATTCCTGAACCAGCATAGCTGTCTCAGGAATTCTGGGAGTTGAAGTCCATGAGTCATAAAAGAGCCAAGGTTGCCTACCTCTGGTCTAGAAAGCCCTAGTTTTCCTCCAGTTTAATAACAGAATTTTACAAATTTTCATCTGGAGAGCACAAGGTTCTAGGAGGTTGGTTTTGTATGGGAATTTTGGCTACAGGCCAGTTTATTCACCACAGCTCTTCCATTTCAGCTTTACCTAAGTATAGGCAAATGAATTTTAAACACTTTCAAATTTTATAACTTCTTTAATTTACATAGTCTTCTTTTTTCTCTCCCATTTGTTATAATGCTCCCAAGGCCCATTCTAGATCCAGATTTGGAATGCATGCTTTACTTTCTGTTTCAGATAACATTCTTGAACAAACATTATAATAGAGGTGGGCCATAGAATGGCAAACACTATTCCTTCAATATTAATTGCATAATTAGCTTGGGAATCATTGGATTTACTTTGTAGAAGATAAACAGCTTTCTGGTCATTATGGGGAAGAAAAAGATACTTGTGCTTTGATTTGCCTTCATAAAATATAAAATCTGCCTCTCTTTGATTCATTTTCAGTTACATAAAAGCTCAGCCTAAATTAGAAGTTGGTAATGAGAAATGGAAAGTTGTTTGTTTTCGTCATAAATCAACTGACTGGGACTTTTTCATTTTATTATTAACGAAGGATATAGTCACAAATAATGTATTACTCAAAAGAGTTTTGCTATGTTATATTTTTGTCTGCCTTAGTCTACCTTTCTCCAAAAGGGAAAAAAAATGGTCTTTAACTCTGAAGTAACACTGTATTTATTGCTGAGAAAAGTCTATGTGATCCTAGCAGAGAAACAGATCCTTTATCCATCTGAAATACCCTGTGCTCCAAATTCTAGCTGGAGGAATGGAAAAGAACCTGACACATTCCAGATGTGGAATTTCAAGTCTTGTCCCCCTGAGTTAATATGAGTCATCCAGTCCCTGGGGTAACTGAGTCATTCTGTCTCCTGGCAATTCATAATCCCTAAAGACTAGCCCAGATGCACTGTAGCCGTTTTTTAACTTCTGCCACCTACTGCAAAGGAAGTTAGGAGGCTGGAGCATCCTGCTACCTCTTCTTTTTCACTGTCCCCTTCGCTTCCTCCCTTCACAATTGCACAAATATGAAACCAAATGCTGCAGTGACCAATTCAGGACCATCACCATCACAGAAAGGATCCATGGGCTTGCTTATATCACTTCTTTATGTCCCTTTTTTGGTTGCCCCAATCTAAAGCTTCATCCCACAGAAATAGAAAGGATAGTTAACTCCTCAGACCCTATTTCATGACATGGTTGACTGGGGGAAGATAGCTTATCCTCAAACAGCTCTGAGAACTTTTGGTGTAAAACAAGTTCTCTCCATGTTAATTATTAGGGTTAGATGAGTTTAGCCTTTTCTGTAACACAGTGCACCCCCCTCCCAATCCAATTAAATTTGTCATGCAAACTGGACCATAATCCTATTTCATTTTTTGGACTGGAGTGTCAGACCTGATCCAGAGAAATTGAGAGCCAAATCTGCATTAGATAATTGAATTTTGGTTAATTTCTGCCAGCCTAAAGATGCAGGCATTAAATCTGTCATCTGCAGGAGGTTAAAAACTGTATCACAATGATTGGAGTGGCCAGGTGATCAAACCCCGGCCCATTTTTATGTGCATGTAACATTTAAACATGGTTGAGACTTTGTTTATCTGATTCTATTAATATTTTTATGCTGTTAACCCCCTTATCCACTTACTTCAGATGCATCTTCTCTTTTTTCTCTGTGTATTTGTTGTTGTTGTTGTTGTTGTCATTATTATTATTATTATTATTATTATTATTATTAATAATAATAATAATAATAATAATAATAATAATAATAATAATAATAATAATAATAATAATAATAATAATAATAATAATAATAGCCTTGGTGGAGCAGTGGGCTAATGCCTCCTTAAGTAACACCAGCTGCCTGCAATTAGTGCAGGTTCGCATCCCACCAGGCTCAAGGTTGACTCAGCCTTCCATCCTTCCGAGGTAGGTAAAATGAGGACCCAGATTGTTGGGGGCAATTAAGCTGACTTTGTAATAATGCTGCTCGGGGTGTGTGTGAAAGCCCTAATAAGCAGGCATATACATAGAATGAAGGCTACTGCTAAGCTTGTAAGCCACCCTGAGTCTTCGGAGAAGGGCGGGATATAAATGGAATTAAAATAAATAAAAAATAAAAATAAATTTTGATATGGACAATATTGGTTCTTGGTTTTGGCTCACTAAGTGAGCCAGTGCGGCACTGTGAGAATGATGGTCTGGTGGTCCAGTCAAACTCCTTCTCCATGTCATTCACAGTGCTTTTCTTTCAGGTGTTATTTCTGAAGGGAATGTCGGAGAGACATATCAGCAAACACTAAAGTAGAAAGAGCTTCCAAAATATCTCATTTTTCCTCTAGAATGCCATTAGGATATATCTGAGATATTTTTGAGGAAAATTATCCTCATAGATGGATCTCAGTACTAAATCTGGGCAAGGAAAGGCCAGTGTCCTAGTTTATTAATAAGAAAACAAACCAGAACATTGTGGTGGTGGTTTTAATCTTTGTACACTGCCCAGATTCAGTGACCTAGAGTCACTGCTATGAGATGGGTGGCTTTGTACATCATTTAAATAAATGCATATTGAATGGCTAACTTGCATTATGGAACAGTGTGAAAATAGTCTGATGATATAAATTGTATAAAGTCATTGTATATACATGTAGTCCTCAACATGTAATTGAACCTGGAAGTTGTAAGTCATGGCAGACATTAAGCAGGTCACCATGTGATGGCACCTAATTTAATGACACTTTTTTGCAGCAGTTGAGCAAATGCCACAGTTGTTAAGTGAACACGGTAGCCATTAAGTAAACTTCTTTCCACCAATTGGCTTTTTTATTGTCAGAAACTGGAAGTAAATGCTGGAAATTGGCAAAAAATGCAAAAAAATAAAAATAAAAATACAGTCACAGGACTGCAAGAGGTTGCAAATGGCCCTAAATGTAAACCAGGTGCACAAAATGCAATCACGTGGTTACAGCTGTGTGTATGAAGCAGTCACAACTTTGAAAACAGATTGGGGAGGTCCATTGCAATTTTGAACAGTCACTAACTAAGAACTACCAATACATTTAAAAAAATCTTGCAGAGTTTTTAATGTTAGCTTTACTGTACTGAGCAACTCTCTTTCAACACACTTGCTTTTACCATAGTTCATTCTTGACTGTGAGATGGACTACGTTGTTTTCATAGCAAATGTATGGGTTAATACCTTCTGTTTAGGTATTATGCATTCATCAACCTTCTTACTTTCCCAATGAAACCAAACAGTTCTGCTCCCCCTTTTTTTTGGATGGTGTGGAGACATGGAGCAATTACAAGTACATCTGCAGAAGCAAGGATTAAGATAGTGGCAATGACCATGTCACTGAAATGGCCTCTATATTTCATGTCTTGGGCTTATGTAGGTGGAGTTCAATTGATTTCTTTATGCTCTTAAGCCTTCTAACATTAAAAGGAAATATTTTGCACCATGAACTTTTCAGGATGCAGCATTACCTCCTATCATTTTTTAAAAAAAATTCCATTTATATCCCGCCCTTCTCCGAAGACTCAGGGCAGCTTACAAGCTTAGCAGTAGCCTACATTCTATGTATATGCCTGCTTATTAGGGCTTTCACACACACCCCAAGCAGCATTATTACAAAGTCAGCTTATTGCCCCCAACAATCTGGGTCCTCATTTTACCTACCTTGGAAGGATGGAAGGCTGAGTCAACCTTGAGCCTGGTGGGATGCGAACCTGCACTAATTGCAGGCAGTTGGTGTTACTTGCTATCATGCCTAATGACTTAACAAGTTATGGAATTACAGTTTATATTAAGTCATTCTTTAAAGCCTTTGTCTTTATATCATTTATTTATAAAGTATATGAACACAATTGAGAAAAACAACAATGGTGAAAACTATTTACTTTAGGCCTGACCTTTATTTAGGTAAAGGTAAAGGTTCCCCCGCACATGCGTGCTAGTAATTTCCAACTCTAGGGGCCGGTACTCATCTCCATTTCAAAGCTGAAGAGCCAGTGCTTGTCCGAGGACGTTTCCATGGTCATTTGGCCAGCATGACTAGAGGCCAAAGGCGCACGGAACGAGTAACAGACGAGTAACAGGCGCTCACTCTGCTACGCAGCACTCGGGATTTGACCCGCCAAACTGCTGACCATCTGATCGACAAGCTCAGTGTCGTAACCCACTGAGCCACCGCGTCCTGACCTTTATTTAGCTATATTTAAATCAACATATTTACCTTCAGGCTTTTTGAAATCTGTTTTGTATCATTGACATTTTACAATTACGTATGAGAATAGGCTTAACAAAGCCTCAAAAGTCTGAATCAATACATTAGGGCATGTTGAAGCATAGTGTGGGTGCACAAAGAAAAACTTTGCAGGATTATTTAGAATTTTGGCCAGAACTAAGTTTAAGTGCAGGAAAATTATAAAACTCCATCTAGTAACTAGCATTGCACATGCAATTTATTGGGAAACAGTGTGTTTTTATTGTATCATTTATTTTTATTATAGTTTTATTATAAACAGTGTGATTACAGAAGGATGGTGAGATGTTGCTAACTCCATCCATCACTTCCAGTCAGATTAAAGAAAAGGGGAGCCTACTCCTACTTATGCTTAATTTGTGTATTTGTGTGCAGACATGTGCCTTTGAATCAGTTTTGTCTCCTGGCAACTGTCTGAACTAGGTTCTGCAGTTTTCTTGCCAAGATTTTTCAGGTTTGCCTTCTTAGGGCTGAGAAATGAACTGGCCCAAAGTCACTCAGCTAGCTTTGTGCTGATGCCTTAACCACTACACCAAATTGTTTCTCTCTTCTTGCCTTTTTACAACAAAGAAAAGAAACAAAAGATCCACTTTTTATGTTTACCCTGGATAGTATATTCCTAGATTCAGGACTAAAGAGAGATGTGTATGGCTTTATTAATGATTAAACCACATGCATACCAAAGTTTTGATAACAAAACCATATAGTCATGCATGTTCCAGAAAATATATGTTAACTCAATAGATTTGTTAATTTATTTAACATCAAGAGGATGAAGATGGACAGATAGACGAGAATGGTACAGGAGGAGATCAAGCTGCAACTCTTTTGGATGATCCTAGAGAACAGAGGGTGACGCGTGCTGCCTTAAAACGCTCAAAAAAGAAAAGAAAATAGGTCTAGTAGAAATCTATGGAACTTCCACAACATACTGATAGTCAAGTGGTAGTTGTGTTTTTAAGAGTTTTGGGATGATATGTATGGTAACAGAATCTTTAATTTGGAATTAATGGACAATTTACTACAGAGGAAGAGGAAGAAAGTTTTGTGGGTTAATGTGGGTTAATTTGTGTAAGAATTATCTATTATAGCCTATTTTGGCTAGAGAGGTTAATAGGGATAGGTGTTTGTGATGTGTAAATGAGAATATGTTTAGGAAATAGTGAATTGTGGAAGAACATAGATGGGAATGACGCTAGTTTTCTTTTATTTTAGTTCTTTATACATATTTAGTATTATTAAGGATTGGTTTACTCTATATAAGCTAGAGAGTGATGGATTTTAGAGTTTATAATTGTTAGTATATGATTGTTTATGATTGCTTTTTAGATATATACCTTGTATTTTGCTCTGGGAAGTCGGGGGGGGGAGGGGGGGAGGAGGGGAAGTAGGGGGGGGAGGCAGGGGAGGGAGGAGGGAGAGGGGGAGGGGGGGATAGGGGGGAGGTAGGGAGGGGAGGAGGGAGGGGGAAGGGGGGTTTTTTAAAGGAAAACTGTATTTTAAAACTTTTCAATAAAAAAAAATAGATTTGTTAATTTTAAGTAGACAAAATGGGATTTCTATTTAATTATCAATATTACCTATATTTTCAGACATTTAAATTCTCTCTCTCTCTCTCTCTCTCTCTCTCTCTCTCTCTCTCTATATATATATATATATATATATATATATATATATATATATATACACACACACACTATGTACTGTATATATATATATATATATATATATATATATATATATATATATATATATATATATATATATATATATATATATATATATATATATATATATATATATATATATATATATATATATATATATATATAAATTTTGGATTGCTAACAAAGAATTAAAGGCAAACTTTTTTAGCAATCAAAAAAAAAATACACAAATATGAGCTGTCACTGCTGTGACTACTGCCTGTGGATGGTCTTGGGTTAGGCTGAAACAGGATATAAGATTTGTCTCGTGTTTGGGGCCTAGCAAGGTATTCTAAATACTTAACAAACACTTTATATATGAAACAAAACAATAATTCTTTATCAATTAATTTTTAGGGCAGTGACATTTCATGTTATTGTTATTCAAAATGGCTATTACAGTCTATGGTAGTCACAAAGTTCCATTTCACTTCTTCTATTAGAAAAAGATTATATAGAAGTTTACTGCCATATTTAGACAGAATGATATAATTTGTCTTTTTTGTTCATATTTATTTGGAAATGAAAACACAAAGTATTTTCAAATTACAACATTATTTGAAGTATAATTGTGGCTTATTCATAAAGCCATCATAATTAGAATGAACTAATAACAATAATTAAACATCATCCAACATTTTTTGATCATCTTAATTGTAAAGTAAACAATGATTGCTTGGATCCCAACCAAACTTTCTCAGAATGTTATTTTTTAAAAAATAATAATAATAATGGAATAAAATACTTTGGGGGTATAAGATGCAAGGGAGAACATTAGCAATGCAATAAGTTGCTCTAAATAGCAGTGTGACCCCATTTCAACATAGATATATCTATTCCCAGGGACAGAAGACCTTTCTAAAGGTCTAATCATGGCACAAATATACCACACTGGCCATTTTTTGTTCATCCATTGCCTCACACTCACCCTAAACTGTATCTAGCACTGCTTAAAGTTATTTTTAGCTGTCCCAGTTTTAAAATAATATTTCTCTCTCTTTCTGACATTATTTTAACCATAGGTATGACCTGGAACCCTTCACCAAAGATGTGGCTACTGGCACAATCAAGAGTTATGATCTGCTCAGCCTTACTAGCTATTTTAGCTGCTATAGAGTTGTAATCCCCTGTCATCATCCCCCGCCCCCATATGGCAATTTATGGTCATTTTTGCTTTGTCTGAATACCTGCCTCCATGAACACATCTGCCCACATAATAACTAATCCTTCCCACAGTACTTGTTGCATCTTATACTAACTTTGTAGAAAAATGAACTCAGTGCTATTTTGAAAGAACATTGGCCCTGTATTGTGCAGAAGGTTCATTTAAACTACTCATCATTAAACTCTGCTTAAATGTTCCTTGAAAAGAATGCTATACCCGTGTTCAATTAATCTGCCTGATAGGTAACAGGAATGGAGATGCTCCATGCCTTTTCCCTCAATTTCTGCTATCTGTTAGACAGCTTGACAGAAGGCAAGACTTGCTATTCTAAGTATCCATCTACATTAAAAGAATGCTCAGTATTTTTCAACTGGCATGTGACTCTTGTTGGGAGGGACAATGAAACCAAGGGAATACCTTCCTTCCTTCCTTCCCTCCCTCCCTCCCTCCCTCCCTCCCTCCCTCCCTCCCTTCCTTCCTTCCTTCCTTCCTTCCTTCCTTCCTTCCTTCCTTCCTTCCTTCCTTCCAAAAATAACCATTACACACCATTCAGAAAGGTAGCAGATTTTATACAGGCACAGTTTATCACCTCCTCAAAAACTAATGGCTAGCACTTAGTTTAGATGGGAGAAAAGTCCCCAAGGCACTGCAAAAAAAAAGCTTTTATTCCACAGTTAAAATTCTATAGAATTGAGAAAACAATTTTCTACTGACACATAGGAAAGGTCAGCTGAAGGTTTCAACAATGGTGGATAGAGTCTCAGATGATGGTAGATGAAGCCAAAATGAGCAAATCAAATCCACTTTTTCCTTGCACCTTGTCTGGATCCATCCAGCTTTAAAACCTGAAAGAAAAGAAAGGGTCTTTAAGGGTTATGAAGACATTCCAATTGTCATGGGAAGTGGAAATTGGGAATCACCTCTGAGATAAGAGCAATATTTTTCTCCCATATCTTTTATCCTCTGCTTTCTAACTGATCCAGAAACACCCTCTTCTACACAGAAGAAGTTAAGTAATAACTTTGCTCCTGCTGACTACTTCTGGAAAGCTCTACAACCCAGTTTGGTGATGCTTGCTCCTCTCAACCTGCAACTTTGGTACCTTGACTCCTTGATCCCTTACCTACTTTGATAGAGACACAGCACTTGGCTGTGTAGAAAATCTTAGATACCTCCTTACTTTCCTTCTTCACACATGCACACCAGTAAGGTTGACAGCTTAGAACTGAGGCCTTGTACATGGTTGTACCACTATGTTCCAGTAGCAATACAATACCCTTCTATAAGAGATACTTCAGGCCACAAAGAATCAGTCTGTAGATCATAAAACATTTCTAGGTTGCAAATTACTACTTATTATTATCACAAACCAATGTATGCATTGTAGAGTGGTGATGGTGCAGTGGTTAGAATGCAGTACTGCAGGCTACTTCTGCTGCCTGACGTCTGCCTGCAGTTCGGCAGTTCAATTCTCACTGGCTCAAGGTTGACTCAGTCTTCCATCCTTCTGAGGTCGATAAAATGAGGACCCAGATTGTTGGGGACAATATATTAACTCTGTAAACCACTTAGAGAGAGCTGTAAAGCAGGGTGAAGTGGTATATAAGTCTAAATGCTATTTCTATTTGTATCCATCCATCCTTTCAAAGCAAAATTTCCACAAATTCTTCAAAGTTCCTTTGAAGTTCATTTTTAAAAATGTAACTGCTTATATGTGATTTAAAAATGTAAGCACCCAAGATATGTCTGTTATGCACAATTTTCAAATACTGTAGACCCTTTTTTAGCTACATCTTTACATCTGCATGGCCAGAGTTTTACTGGAGAGAGAACAGATGCTAGTGGAGTTTAAGCTGCAACAATGTTTGGTTTGGCAGCTCTTGAAATAATGCTCTAAAGCTCCCACTAACCCACATTTGTAAATTGGAAGGAGGCTCAGTTTCCTCTGTAAAATGAAGTTGAATTATTTATTTATTATTTAGCCTATCAGCTCTTGCTTCACACAAAAGGTAACTGACACTGTATGTAAAGATAGCCATATGGTTTGAATTGAATGATCATATTGCTTGGATAACAAATCTGATCTTTGGAGGTGAGAGCATGAGACCCCTATCAGCATTCCTAATTGATTACATTATCCTAGTTTGTCTGAACACAACATTTCTGTTGCTATTCTATTTCTGTTCTCAACAATTTGATTGGTATCTCTAACCCAGTCTTAGGATAGAACTGTTCTCTACAGACTTAGATCTATTAAAAGGGCATTGAAAGAGCTCCAGAAATATGAAATTATACAAAATGGTAGTGAATGATATATCCATCTTGAAAAGTGGAGCATTTTCAAAAGGGTCAATCCTGCTGTTCTAAAGAAAAGGAGTATTACAGCTTTAGTATTTTGGGGTTGGATACTGAAGAAGCTGCACCCTGAGAAGACACCAGGATGATTACAATTCATGTAAGTCTAAGTATAGATACTTACAGAGTTAGATAGATTCCACTTCAACCTGCTGCAGTGAGCCAAAGTGACAGTGAGGAGGAAATGACATGTCATCTGCTCACAAAAGGTTTGCTTTGGTAGGGCATGCCTCTCTCTTCTCTCTCATCCCTGGTGTTGTTTATTTGGTAACCTGCAGCCTCCCTCTTCTCCCTCATCCCTGAGTTGCTTAGTCATATAGGCATCAGTAAGGGAAGATTACATATTACTGAGGACAAGCTACATTCTTGGCTATCTAGCAGATATTTGTTGCCTAGTTAAAGCAAAAGAGGGGAAAATTATCTAATTGGGATTAAGACAGGGAGTTATGTTGCAGCTCACTGTTAGCAAGTCATATATTTCAGAAAGTAAATAGGAAGAGCTGGGTTTTCTAAGCAGCCTCTCTTTCTAGTGTTAATTAAAAATGCAAGTCAATCTTAGGACTGTCCTGACATGGTTGGCCCTAAGTTGTATGTAATTGTTAAATAGCAGCACTGCTTTAAATTGCACTCAATAGATAGATAGCCAATGAGCCCTAGTGATGCACCCACAAAACTATCTGTAAATCCAGTGGAATGGATTGTGGAGCATTCCAAATTGACAGACCTAATCTTTCAGGGGAGATGTCACAATCACATAATCACAGTCACAAAAATGTTCTACTTTAGGTTGCAATATCACAATGCATATTTTGTAATTTTCCCCTTGCTTCTGAAGAGTAAGCCCTATCCCACACATGCGATGGGGAAGGATATGACCTACCTTACTAGTTTCATGTAGATATTAACAAAAATTGGGGACAATTGCAGGACACTCAGGCCAGCAACCTTGAAGACTGAAGTCTATTAGCATTACTTTCTTCATGTAATTAAACTGGAACTATCATAAAACAGGTCTTCCAAATCCTAACTTCTGTTAGGTAGCCTAGAAAGATGTCAAGATTAATGATATCAAAAGCTACTAAGAGGTCCATAAGTAGCTGAGTCAAAGGAAGTATTTTCCAATAAAGACATTATCACTGTTTATTTTAAGCAGGCAGAAATACATCCCACATTCAGGCAATGGCTAGTTTTCTTGCTTGAACTTGGCAGAAACTTCATAACTACTCAGTATGGTGTGACTAGATAAAGAATTGTTATTACATGGTAGGAAGATGTCATTGGAAACAGTTCATTCTTTCTGCCAGCTATGAAATAGAGACTCTTAATAAACCATGGTGGTTAATTATGACATTGTCTTTCTCTTCTCTACAATATTTCAATGAATAATTGGCCTTGCACATTTCAACCATTGATATAGATGCCAATCAGTATTTGATATAGCTTACATTTTTGCCCTAAGAAAATGTAGTTCCTAACATAACCCTCACACAGTGTATTGATCACTTTCCTTAGGTAGTAATCATTTTTGAGAGAAATTGAGAAATTAACAACCATTCACCAAGTTGAGTAAAAGAGGACTGCTGAAATTTTGCCCAACTATTTCAAAACTCAGCATTGTGTCTATTCAACCAAGTTGCCATTGTTTGCTCTCTGGATGTAAAGGAGCCACTGAGAACAGAATTTCAAAACACAAAAACTAATTTTCATTTGAGTAATTATTAAGCTGTCTAATTCAGGAATGTCAACTCCAGCAGTGGGTTATGTCCTTTCCATGAGTTAGATTCACCCCCTGAATCCATCTATATTCAGTTTGATGAAACCTAGATGAGCTCATTGTCAACAAATCCATTCCTTTAGGTCAAATCAATGCATCAGTAAAGTGGTTGATTCTCTTTTTACCTGCACAGAGTGGTCATTGGTGATCAGGATTGTCTAGAAATGGGAGATGAAGATTTACAACTTTTTTTTAACATTCTCCCATTCTTACTAGTGTCTGCCTATTATTACCATTAGAAACTGTCTGCTTTAACGTCCCAGTAGAAATAAAAGTGTATATTCCTTTATAATTTATTTAAGATCTTTTAAACTGTATTATTATCTAGAAATGTTTCAGTATATTAAAAATTTAATTTAAAGCTCCATCATACATTTCTTCTATTCAGCTGAAAATAATATATTATAAAGGAATAAGGATTTTACTATAACTTTCTTTTTCCTCTGAGAAAAGGGTAATCTTTTTTCCCTGGTTCAGAGATCAATGTCACTATTGATTACCCATCTCTTTGTGCTTCTCTAGGCAGAAAGAAACAGGCCACAGTCTTTTGCTATCAGTACAACTGAGTGGAATTGTTTACCACTGAGGACAGGAATATGAACCAATGGGGCTACAATACTCTGTCCATTAAAGTTATCTCCTCCCAGAAGTTGTACTGAAAGATTATTCTATCCTCAGCAAACAAGAAAACCTCTTGCCCCAGATCTCCAATAGAACATCTCTTCAAACTGTCAAGTAGTGCATCATTCCCCCCTCCTTCTCCTGCTTCTGCTCCTCCTCCTGGAGGAATGCACAATGCAACTGGAAGTGCCATAGATGCAACCTAGGATTATTCACGCATTGCATAACACAGGCTTTATCATAGTTCTAAGGTCCCTCCCTGAGCTATATAAGATGTTTGTTGATTCTTGAATGCAAATTACTCCCATTTAATCTTTCCCTGGTTATTATTTTCTAATTTAGGAAGAAAATTACCCCACAGATTACAATTATTATATCCAGAATTATTATTATTATTATTATTATTATTATTATTATTATTATTATTATTATTATTATTATTATTATTATTATTATTATTATTATTATTATTATTATTATTATTATTATTATTATTTTAAAAAACTATAGAAATATAATGCTACCCAATAGTTATATGGTATCCTAGTCTTGCAATTTTTTTGCTATCTTTTAAAATAAATATTTTATTAATTTCTAGTTTTACAATCATAAGTACTTAATAAACAATGTGTTGTCTGAGTCCATTAGTAATTCAGTGTTACATATTAACTTTTTCAATCTAGGCGCAATATTACACCATCCAATGCTTCCTCTCTTCTTCCAGTCGTACACATTTTCCCACACTAGGCAAATATAATTCTTATTGTTGTTAATACATATACAATTGAATTCAACATCTTTGCCACATTTTCCTGATAATATTAATAATGTTGGTTTAAAATATCTTTTCTAACCAAAATATATCTTAACTGCATTTGCACTTAATATCCATTTGTTCAATTAATATCCTGTTTTCCCCGCTTTTTAATTTTAATTTCCCATCAGTGTTCAAAATGTCTCTATCACTTATAATTTCTCATAATAAGTTATATTTGGGTAACCAAAAGCTTTCCTTATTCAAACTCTCTTAGCATTTTCATATTTTCCTTCTCATACTAAAATGTAATATTCTAGTTACAAATCCTATCTTTCTAGTTATAATAATACTTCTATTTCTAACTATTATCTATTCTCAGCCATTTTCAAACATCTGATTAATAGTATAATATCCCATCTAATGGGTCAAAAGCTCTATTTTATTCAGTCTTACTCTAGCTTTCTTCCTTTGCCAACTAACTTTCCAAGTCAATGCATTTGAATCATCAAGTAATTCTTCCTCTATTTTTGTGTATATTGATTAGAATAAGAAAGACAATTTGATTAAAGTATTTTTGGAAGGACACTCAGCCCATTGATATTCATTAAACAGCCTCCCTCCTTCTCCAATGTTCCCCCATTCTCCTAACAGCTCTATCTTCCATTCAGCTGGCTCTTCTTTCTTATCCCCAGTTGTGTTCTGAGATCTTGACAAGTAAGATATCTTTTCCATTTCCAATATTATTGCTACGTCTACTAATTCTTCGTTTGTTTGAGTCTGTCTTTAGGTCTTCCATCTTTAGATCTGCTTCCTCTAATTTTTCCTTCTATTTTCTGGGTTGCTAGTTCCTTCTTTGTAGTCATTTTCTGAGTTTGTAGATTTAGATTAGAAAATTGTTCTTTTATCTCCTTTGTGTTATTTTTAGTCTTATCATTTGTTGTTGTTGTTGTTAGTTGCGAAGTCATGTCCGACCCATCGTGACCCCATGGACAATGTTCTTCCAGGCCTTCCTGTCCTCTACCATCTTCTGGAGTCCATTTAAGCTCACGCCTACTGCTTCAGTGACTCCATCCAGCCACCTCATTCTCTGTCGTCCCCTTCTTCTATTGCCCTCAATCTTTCCCAGCATTAGGCTCTTCTCCAGTGACTCCTTCCTTCTCATTAGGTGGCCAAAGTATTTGAGTTTTAGCTTTAGGATCTGGCCTTCTAAAGAGCAGTCAGGGTTGATCTGACCGGTTTGATCGCCTTGCAGTCCAAGGGACTTGCAGGAGTCTTCTCCAGCACCATAGTTCAAAGGCTTCAATTCTTTGGTGCTCAGCCTTTCTTATGGTTGAACTTTCACAGCCATACATTGCAACTGGGAAGACCAGAGCTTTGATTATACACACTTTTGTTGACAGAGTGATGTCTCTGCTTTTTAGTGTGCTGTTTAGATTTGCCATGGCTTTCCTCCCCAGGAGCAAACATCTTTGAATTTCTTGGCTGCAGTCCCTGTCTGCGGTGATCTTGGAGCCCAGGAAAATAAAATCTGTCACTAAATCTTATCATGAGTAAGGCAATTATCTCTTGTATTGATTTTAATATACAGAGAAATTCTTTCTGAAATTCTGAGCAGGGAGTTGGACTAGATGATCTCCAATGTCCCTTCCATCATCATCATCATCAACAACAACAACAACAGCAACAACATTTTCTTGTTGATATGTCATTTTGGGGACTTTGGGGACAGGTGTTAGGGATGGTTTTTTACCATTTGAAGATAAGTATGGAACATTCATTTTGTTTTTATATGTAGTCTTTATAGTCAAATATATTTAGGGATTTAAAAAGTTTCAACCAATTGTCATTTGAACTCTTAATTATCTAGCTGGCCTATCAGTCTATCCTTAAGTCTTCCCTTAGCAAATATAAGTAAAGTTCAAATTTTTCAAATTTTTCTGTCCAATGAAAACACATCCTTTTTGTCCAGAGAGAGAAGAGCAATTAAAAATTGCTCATCAATCAAAGGTTTATAATTCAAAGTATTCCATTATCTCAATCAATAATGCATGTTTCTTCTATAGGGAATTAACTCCATGACACAGCTCTAAAAGTCAGTTAGTATTTATATTCGTAGTCTAGGCAGGTCAATTTCAAAATAGTTTATTCTTTCTGCCACACAAATAAGCAGCCCGAGAAGTTTTTTTCCCCTCTTCTTTTTCCCTGCTGCAGTCTTCCAAAGTGAAAGTTTCTGAAAACAACAGGAGTCTTATCTGAGTTTGGGCTTCAAGCCAAGTTTCCTTTAGGCATAATAAATTGTAGTGCCGTAGTTCGCCACTAGATGTCGTTGATGCCATCTTCCAGCTTTTTACATCTAAACCTATATTACAAGTTTTTTAAGTCTCTTTTTTAAAAAAAATATATATATCTCAAAAGCACTTTTAATCCCCAAATTTCAAAATTATACATGTGTATTGATTCCAAATTAATCTTGTAATTTTTTTCTGTTTTTCCCCGGGCAATTAATTCATCACTTTTCTTTTCCCGAGGGAATGGGGTGGAAATTCCCCTTCCCTCTCTCATTGGGGAGGACTCTTTGTTTGGGTGGTTTTTCCCAGGAAAAAGTCTTAACATCATAAAGAGAGAATAGGGTCTCACCCAGTTCCATCCATGTTGCTCGAAAGTTGCTGATTAATGCTTATTTTCTTCGACTGTCAGCAGCTTCTAACTGGCCACACGAATGTAGCCAGTCTTTCCCCTGCTGGTTTGTAAGGCTTCCTTGAATCAAACGGAAGGGATGCCACCCTCCCACAATCAATGAGGGTCCCCTCCTTCTCCATCGCCTCTTCAAGATGACTTTTGACCCTTTTTAGGGTCCCCAGCGGGGTGAAATCAAATGTGGAAGATGGAACCCCATCTTCCTGTGCTTATTATGATGCAATGTCAAACACATTTGCTCTTTTGTAGCAACTGAATTTCAAAGAGTATAAATATTTTTCATGCAGGTAGGAAAAAACACTCTTAATATATCTGCTGCTTTTTTTAAATTGATACCACTATTGTAGGTGCATTACTCAGTGAATCTGTTTTAATGATAATGGATTACTGCTACAGAGAATAAAGGTCTGTGTTTCATAAAACCAGGTAGCTTAAATAGCTACAATTCAAGTGTGCTCAGAAATATAATTCACTTTCTTTGAAACAATGATGTTGTCTACATTCATAAATACCAGGTAATTGTATTCAGTTTACAATGATTACAGATTGAAGGGAGTTCATTCCAAAAATTTTCCTTGGGCCAGAAAATTAATTGAGATCAAGTTAGAATTTCCACTTGCTTTGTTGGCACAAATGCAAAAGATCTATAGTAGCAGAGCCATAACCTGAATGAAATGTGTGTGATGACAGAAGCAAGCCACCATTTCATTGGTGAGGATCTTCTCTTTAAAAAGGGATTATTATAACTTCCCTTTGTTTATCATTATGTGCATCTTGGGAGAACATGTGGCTCCTTCTTTGCCCATTGTTGGAAATTATAGATTTAGGATAGGTGTGTATTTAGTACAACAATTGCAGAGAATAAATAGCCACTACTGAATCAGCTGGTAATGGAAGTGGGGAGCTGGTTTCCACCTCAAAGTGTAATTAACTCCAGAGGGGAGTTTTCTTTACAAGAATGCAAAGGCTTAGTGTAGCTGAAGCCCTCTGCTGTCAGGGTCACCACTAATTTAGAAATGATTGTGTGTTAATCTAACCCTACTACAAGTGTATAGATTATTATAGTCACCAAAATGAGAAGTGGAGGGGAAGAATTAGTTCTAGACTATTGACCACAGAAGGTGCAATAATGCCAAACCAGGGCAAATGTGGTAAGGTAAGATGATAGAACTATGTTTCCCAAATTGCATGTACTTGAAATCCTGATAACAGGTATCAAAGACATGCCTCCAATAAAATCTTCCCTCTGAGAAGCAGGATTTGGAAATGTTCAAGGAAGGCTCTGATTGCAGAAAAGAGGAAGGTTTATAGATTTACTTCAGCTTAACTGTTTTCAAATTATATTTTAGTGAATACTTGTCTTTTCTAGAGTACTATCAAGAATTCATCTATAAGAAGATTAGTTATTGTAAATGAGACAGTGAATGTGTCATGTCTATCCTGCTGATGATGGGTGTTATGATGGATTACTGCATATGGAAAAAAGGGATCTTAGACATAGAATGCAAGTATATTTTGAAAAAGTCTGGACTAGATTGTCTCTCTGGACATCTTGCTCTCGGTATTAATGTATATATGTATGCTTATACATATGCATGCATTCATGCCTATTTTTCCTGTGTCCTGCATTTTCTTTCTATACATTTTCCTCATTAGAGAAAATTATCTAGTGAAATAGAGGCAGATTTGTTCTTAACAGTTCTGTTTTAAAAAATCCATAAAAAATCACGGCAGTCTAGAAAACTGTCTGGACAGTAAAACAGAAGTGCTTTAAAATGATCCACAGAGCTCTATGTGTGCTCAGTGTTATCAAAGTTATTTTGTGCTTTAATCATTGGCCATAATTTAGTGCTTAAATTCTTACTTTACAGGCTTTCTATTTCTTTCTAACACTTTGCTATTATTCATAAAAGTTGCTATATAGTGCAAGTTTACAGTATGTTTATTTTATATATCATACAGAGATATTGCCCAATTCTCTAATACAGCAAGTTAACTTTATAATGCAAGTTACATTTCTTTTAGGAAACTAAAATGATTAACTACCATATAACAATGTATTTTTTATAATCTATTTCACTCATGTATTTTTTAAAGTCATAAAAGAATGTCATTGCTAAAGCTCATAATAATGCTTCCTGAGTCTCTGTCTGAATCTTTATATCTAAAATGAAATAGAATTAGTAATTGGATATGCCATGGGAATATAACTGTCCACTGCACAGATTTTATGCTAGACAAAAATTAAAAATGAATAGGAATAGGAATTGTTAAACTAATATGCAGATCATACACAACAATGACCGGTTAACAATAGTTTAATTTAGGTTCCTGCATTGAGTAAGGCACTAAACCTAATAGTGTTTTCTAACTCTATTATTATTAGGAAGGTGGATGTTTTCGAGACTATCTCCCTGCCCAGAACGCTTCTGCAACTTCATCATTGGCAACCTATCCCTTGTGTATAGCTCTAATTAAATTCCCTATAGGGTAAATGAAGGCTTTTTGTAAGCTGGCAATCCTGTCTGCCTACCATATGATTGACCTTCTTTTTTGTTCTTTTCTCTTTAGAGAATTCTCTTTTGGACAGTCTGTTCCTTGAAATGTTATTTCCTTCTCTGTGGCAACTCCTCTTTGGTGATTTTCTGTAACCCATGTATTTACATATCTTTAGAAATCAAATCCTAATCCTATAATTGCCTGTCTGACATCTTCATTTTCTTCCCTCTCTCTCTAAGGCATTTAGCCCATTTCAACTTCTTTCATTTTCTTTCACAAGCAGCTCTATGTATAGATGTGAAAAAGCCTTAGTAATTCTCTTCCGCTTTTTCCTAGCCATATCTTATGAACAATAAATACAGTCTGTACATCTGTGAGATCATGTGTCAAAATGACACATTTACATTCTATCACATTTATGACTCTTTAATTCATGCTTTATATTAAACCATGATTTGCTCCTATAATCCATTTAAGAAACCATGATTAGCTAGATGTGTAAAATATACTAAATCATCAACCATGTTTTGCAAACCACAATGGCTCTGATTAAGCAAACTGACTACATATTGGCTTAGTGATGGGTGTGAACTAACTCATGTGACTTTGATGCTTGATTGTATCATCTACAGCATGGGTGTCAAACTGCCGGCCTGCGGGCCGCATTCATCATAGCGAAACTGCGCCCACCCCATTGTTGGCAATGGCAAAAAAGTCACAATACGTCGTGACTTGTCATGTGACATTGCAAGTTTGACACCCCTGATCTACAGATTACTTTCTGTGATCCATGCTCTTCAGAAGAACCTGCAAATATGCAAACTGTTACCCTACTGAAGCCATACCCACAAACTAATTGCTTAGATAGACTATCATATCAATAATAGAACTAATTTCCACCTAGGAAGTAATTCTTGTATAAAGTTTAGTTTTTCTTCATCAGGCATTTTCTGTACAATGATTAGAATTTTTACCTATGGATTTCCTACGATTAAAAGAAAATCTAGAATAATATAGCAAAAATTTATATACACATTAAATATATCAAAAACAAAGCGAAACAAACAGGACATGCCTGCTTTAATAAACTGCTACTTAGAACTATTTCTAAATCCATACCTATTCTAAAGTTTATACAAAAACACATTTTTTATAAATTCTCCTGTCATTGATATCAAACTAATTGGACTGATACTTCACTATTATTCATAACACAAAAGTTGCTTTATAGTGCAGGTTTACAGTATATTTATTTTATATATCATATTTAGATACTGCCCAATTTCCTCATACAGCAGCTTAACTTCATAATGCAAGCTAATTTTGTTTAGGAAACCAAAACAATGTTAGCTATATAAAAATGCATTTTTTTATAATCTATTTTATTCATGTATTGTTTAAAGTCATAAACAGAATGTCATTGCTAAAGTTCATAATAATTATTACTATTATTTAGTTTGAGCCAGCCACTCCAAAACACATTTTCATATATTTTTGTGCAGGCTATGTACAAATTGTGTGTAGCTGTCTAATTTTAGTTCAGGCAGCATATCAAAATTGTGAAAGTCTAGTTTAGAATGCATTTATTCACAGAAAGCAAAAACAATAATTTTAAAACTAATCATTCCAAAATTTGTAGTATGTCAAAACTTAATTAAATAAAAAATAAATAACAAATAATGTTCAAATTCCATTCATTCGACAATAAGATTTTTAAAAAAGTATGTCGTGATCTTCAAATCATGGAGTCTGTACTGCTTGCCTCTTTTAAGATAGAATGTGGAAAAAGTTACAAGTATTCAAAGGACAGGGCCATTTTGATGTAATGGTTAAGAGGTCAGACTAGAAATCAGGAGACAATGGGTTTTGGTCCCATCTTAGACACAAAGTCAACTGGATGACTCTGGGCAACTCATACCATCTCAAGTCTAGGAAGCAGGCAATGTACAAGTCACTTTCAAAAATCTTGCCAAGAAAACTGCAGGCCAAACTGTCTGGGCAGTTACCAGGAGCTAAAAATAAAGAAAACACCTAATTCAAATACAACCCATCCCAATTAAACTAAATAGGACCAGTTGCTGCAAGAGGTCCTGGCATAAATAAGGTACTGAACTATGGCTGATCTTTAACATTATAAAATCCATGTTTGATTTGGAACAATAGCCATTGTTCATGCTTATATTTATTTCCTTCATCAACAGTTAAGCATTTTTGTCTCTGTGTGTGACAATGGTGACTTACATTTTTGAGCTTGAAAAGGCAAAACAGATTAATACAATGAAATATGCAAATAATCAGTGAAGAAATATATTAAGAATAGAATATTATTTACATTACAGATATTACCAGATGAATAAAGGTGGACTCGTACCATTAATCTGTTGATTGTATTGAATAACACTGATTTAAGAGATAGCTATTAGTGTCAGATCTAAAATGAAATCATTGGGCTACAAAATTGTCTAGCTTAGTATTACTGTTGCTTGTAATTTTATTATCTGTTTTTTTCGTTGGCATTAAACACTAAACTCCTTGGTACCAACATTTTAAAAATCAGATTGTATATCATTGCTCAATATGCATAATGAAATCAATGTAGTGAGCAAATGTTTAAGAAGTATTACAATGTTTTAAAATTTCTAAATTTCATATTGAGGTGATTATGATTTCAGTGTATATTCTTTCTTGCTTGAAATGGCTTATTATCAACAACATATAAGCAATTAATAACGGTAAACATGGTTACAAATATTGTTCTTGTTACTATTATTACCCCAAAGGCATAACTTGTTAAGATTAGACAATTGTAGGTTACAAAATGATTGCAGAATTTTGAGTTTCTATCATATAAGATAGTAAAAAAAATCCAGAAGAAGAGGTGTACATGTGTAAACATGCATTTGCAACCTATATCTTTACCAAGTCAATCTTAGATGAATTCTTTTCAGATCTGCATCAATGCAGTTGAAGTTGCTCCAAGCTTTCTGAGAAATTAGTGCAAATTGTTGTTCATCCTGCATATTTAGAAATAGCAACCTGTTCCCATAATTTGCAAAATACTGAAAGCCTTCAGTAAAAGGAAAACAGAACTTCATCTAAGCAGTGTTCATAAATATATAAATAAAAATCCAGTTAATTATAACCAATAAACACTGTTTCACAGAGAGGATAAAAATAATGATACTGTATATGCATTTTTAATACATACTCAAATATCCATCCGTCAGGTTAGCAACATTATTCAGACCACAGAAAAGAAGTAAGAAGTAATAGAGCAAAAAGTAAGGCATGAAGTAGGAGAAAGAAAAGAATCAACACCTTTCATATACCTTTCTATATTTTTACATTTTTGCAAACTAACCTTGTTTTCATCATGCTCATTAACCATTTCATGCATTGCTTTTTGCTTATTGAACTTCTCAGTTCTCTCTCATCAGCTCCATCCAACTTTTCTTCCTCTTCCTCTTTATCCATTCATTCTTCCTTCATACTGTATTTGCTTTGCAATTCAATCCTCATTAACTGTCTGTATAAAACCAACTTATCAATGTGTTGTCACCACTCACTAATTCGATTTTTTATCCACATTCACTCAGTACCTGCTTATTCTTGCCACAATCTTTTCTTGTTTTACCACCCCATTTTTAACCCATTCTCACTATATTAAATTACTGCTAATCTGTTTCTCCTGACATGCCTACTTTCCTCATAACAAAGAGGGCAAAATAATATTTTAATTAAGAGCCATTTTTTGCTTGCTTGAAATGATTTCACATGCTATTCATTAGTTTTCTACCAACAGAGCATGTCTTAAAATGTATCGGTTCCTTTTCCTGTCTTTAATAAACATTCTATCAAAGTCTGTAAAAAGCTCTAGCTTTTTGACATTTATGTATAACTTGCAGTTGTTCATTTCATTTTCCCCGACAAACACAATGCTTTCCTAGGCATCTTTTGCTGTTGATGCTAGAATGATGAAACATGCCTTGTGACATCATCACAATGACACAATTAATGTACTTGTATTATGATGTCTAGTACAAGCATATAAATTGTATTGTTTGTGTTATGATAAATATCATTTGTTTCCGCCCCACACACACACACCAGTTCCCCCTGCAGATGCCTGTGAATACTTGATCTTTGATGTATATTGATTTTCAAAGCTATGCCTCTGATTGCAACATACAATGTCTGACATTTGATGTAAATCATTGGACAATGACACCATATGCCTACAAAAGTGTACATATGTTCATGTTCCCAGCAAACATGCTTCTAATACCACCAGAAGCATGGGTTGGGACGCTGAGCTTGTCGATCAGAAGGTTGGCAGTTTGGCGGGTCAAATCCCGAGTGCTGCGTAACAGAGTGAGCACCTGTTACTCGTCCCAGCTTCTGCCAACCTAGCAGTTCAAAAGCACGTAAAAATGCAAGTAGAAAAATAGGGACCACTACGGTGGGAAGGTAACAGCGTTCCATGCGCCTTTGGCGTCTAGTCATGCCAGCCACATGACCACGGAGACGTCCTCGGACAAGCGCTGGCTCTTCGGCTTTGAAACGGAGATGAGCACCGGCCCCTAGAGTCGGAAACAACTAGCACGCATGTGCGGGGGAAACTTTACCTTTACCTTACAATAAAGAAAGCTGGTTTGGTATAGCAATTAGGGCACTGGACTAGAAACCAGAAGATAATGAATTCTAGTCTGCGTTAGGCACAAAGACAACTGTGGGAGCTTGGGCCAGTCCTGCTTTCTCAGCCCTAGAATAGAGACAATGGCAAACCATTTCTGAAATCTTGCCAAAAAAACTGCAGAAACCTGTCAAGGCAGTCATTGGGAGTCAAGACTGACTTGAAAACACAATCATACCCATAAAAGATATGATAAAAAACAAAGAGATTGTTTTTTACTTAGTCAATACTCAGTGTTGTACCCTTTGCTAAGCATTCTATTTTTAGTCCCACATGCTTTATTTCCATTATATACTACTCTTAGTACATTCAACTTATGCTGAGTTGCCTGAACTGTGAAATGGGTGGCAAATAAATTTGATAAATAAAAAAAAAATCATGCAAAGATCCCACAATTAAGTCTGTTCCTTTTATTCACATTCTTTCACTAAATCAACAAATTGCAATGCACTTCTTTTCTCATATTTCCTTTCTCAGGGATAAATGAAGAATAAAATTCTGGTTTGTGCATTCCTTATCCAATATAGTGGTACCTATTTATTTACTTGCATTTGTATGCTTTTTGAACTGTTAGGTGGGCAGGAGCTGGAGGGAGGACAGGAGCTAACCCCATCATGTGGCTTTCGAGTCTTGAACCTGGGCTGCCGGCTTTCCAGCCAACAAGCTAGTTTCTTAACTGGTGAGCCACTGCACTGCCATGGCATCATGCTGGCCACATGACCACAAAAATGTCTTCAGACAGTGCTGGCTCAATGGCCTTGAAATGGAGATGAGCACTGCCTTCTATGATTAGCGGAATAAAATCTACAGGGAGTCCTTTTTTTTAACCTTTAACCAGTATAAACTCTGGAACACTTTCCTATGTTTGTACCTTTTCAGTCAGAGTTTGTGCCAAACAGAATATTCTTTTAAAGCAGAATAACACCCCTTACAGTTCTGAGTTCCCTCAAACTATCTTTCCTTTTGTGTAGATAAATAATTGCATTTTTTCCAATCATAAACACATTAAACATGTATGCAGCTTCTCCATAAATAAGCTTTAACATTTCTCAAGTTTCACAGGCTAGACCATAACTTTTTATTTTTTTTAAAGAAAATTTTATTGGTTTTCTAGTTTTACATTTAAATATTTGAAAAGCAACGTGGAAGCTGAGTTGGTCAATAATTCAATAACATACAAATACCGTATATACTTGAGTATAAGCCGAATTTTTCAGCCCACTTTTTGGGCTGAAAAATTCCACTTCGGCTTATACTCCAGTCAACAAAAAAAACTTACCGAGGACTTGTGCGCGGCCGAGGCTTTGGTGCTTCCGGGATCGCCCGCACCTCTCCCAAGCCACCGCCGTCCGAGACCTGCCGAAGTTTGGGGAGGTTTGGGGAGGTGCGCGCGCACCTCCCCAAACTCCGCGCCTTGCCTGCCTGCTTCTTTCCGCAGCGGAAAGAAGCAGGCAGGCAGGGCGCGGAGGAACGGAGACTTGCCAACGTTTGGGGAGGTTTGGGCGCCTCCCCAAACCTCGGCAGGTCTCCGTTCCTCCGCGCAGACCTGCCGACTTTGGGGAGGTTTGGGCGCCTCCCCAAACCTCCCCAAACCTCGGCAGGTCTCCGTTCCTCCTGCCGACCTTTGGGGAGGTTTGGGCGCCTCCCCAAACCTCGGCAGGTCTCCGTTCCTCCTGCCGACCTTTGGGGAGGTTTGGGCGCCTCCCCAAACCTCCCCAGGTCTCCGTTCCTCCTGCCGACCTTTGGGGAGGTTTGGGCGCCTCCCCAAACCTCGGCAGGTCTCCGTTCCTCCTGCCGACCTTTGGGGAGGTTTGGGCGCCTCCCCAAACCTCGGCAGGTCTCCGTTCCTCCTGCCGACCTTTGGGGAGGTTTGGGCGCCTCCCCAAACCTCCCCAAACCTCGGCAGGTCTCCGTTCCTGTTTGGGGAGGTTTGGGCGCCTCCCCAAACCTCCCCAAACCTCGGCAGGTCTCCGTTCTTCCGCGCAGACCTGCCGACCTTTGGGGAGGTTTGGGCGCCTCCCCAAACGTCCCCAAACCTCGGCAGGTCTCCGTTCCTGTTTGGGGAGGTTTGGGCACCTCCCCAAACCTCCCCAAACCTCGGCAGGTCTCCGTTCCTCCGCGCAGACCTGCCGACCTTTGGGGAGGTTTGGGCGCCTCCCCAAACGTCCCCAAACCTCGGCAGGTCTCCGTTCCTGTTTGGGGAGGTTTGGGCGCCTCCCCAAACCTCCCCAAACCTCGGCAGGTCTCCGTTCCTCCGCGCAGACCTGCCGACCTTTGGGGAGGTTTGGGCGCCTCCCCAAACGTCCCCAAACCTCGGCAGGTCTCCGTTCCTGTTTGGGGAGGTTTGGGCGCCTCCCCAAACCTCCCCAAACCTCGGCAGGTCTCCGTTCCTCCGCGCAGACCTGCCGACCTTTGGGGAGGTTTGGGCGCCTCCCCAAACCTCCCCAAACCTCGGCAGGTCTCCGTTCTTCCTGCCGACCTTTGGGGAGGTTTGGGCGCCTCCCCAAACCTCCCCAAACGTCGGCAGGTCTGCGCGGAGGAACGGAGACCTGCCGAGGTTTGGGGAGGTTTGGGGAGGCGCCCAAACCTCCCCAAACAGGAACGGAGACCTGCCGAGGTTTGGGGAGGTTTGGGGAGGCGCCCAAACCTCCCCAAAGGTCGGCAGGTCTGCGCGGAGGAACGGAGACCTGCCGAGGTTTGGGGAGGTGCCCAAACCTCCCCAAAGGTCGGCAGGAGGAACGGAGACCTGCCGAGGTTTGGGGAGGTGCCCAAACCTCCCCAAAGGTCGGCAGGAGGAACGGAGACCTGCCGAGGTTTGGGGAGGCGCCCAAACCTCCCCAAAGGTCGGCAGGAGGAACGGAGACCTGCCGAGGTTTGGGGAGGTTTGGGGAGGCGCCCAAACCTCCCCAAAGGTCGGCAGGAGGAACGGAGACCTGCCGAGGTTTGGGGAGGCGCCCAAACCTCCCCAAAGGTCGGCAGGTCTGCGCGGAGGAACGGAGACCTGCAGAGGTTTGGGGAGGCGCCCAAACCTCCCCAAAGGTCGGCAGGAGGAACGGAGACCTGCCGAGGTTTGGGGAGGCGCCCAAACCTCCCCAAAGGTCGGCAGGAGGAACGGAGACCTGCCGAGGTTTGGGGAGGTTTGGGGAGGCGCCCAAACCTCCCCAAAGGTCGGCAGGAGGAACGGAGACCTGCCGAGGTTTGGGGAGGTTTGGGGAGGCGCCCAAACCTTCCCAAAGGTCGGCAGGAGGAACGGAGACCTGCCGACGTTTGGGGAGGTTTGGGGAGGCGCCCAAACCTCCCCAAAGGTCGGCAGGAGGAACGGAGACCTGCCGACGAGCCGCGGCCACACAGGGTATTCCTGTGTATTCAGGCTTGCAGAACGGCGGATCGGCTTATACTCGAGTCAATAACTTTTTCCAGTTTTTGGGGGTGAAATTGGGGGTCTCGGCTTATACTCGAGTCGGCTTATACTCAAGTATATACGGTATCTTTAGTACAGATCTCAAACTATTACATTAAATGTTTCTTCTCTTTTCCCCTTGGTATTTACTGTCTCATATTTAAGTTAATACAATTCTTATTATATCGATTAAATAAAAAATTACTTTATTACATTTATCAATAATTTTTAGTTTATACATATCCTAGTTGTTTAAACATTCAAGCTTTTTAGACAATCAATGTCCTGGTTAATTTTTCCCAATTTTTAGTTTCCCATTAATATTTATATTTAACATTTGATATTTATAATTTCCAAGTTTTAAATAACCCCAATTCCCTTTATCACAATTCATTGCAAGATCTAATGTTCAGGATACACATCTTATCTATTTGAATTCTCACCATCTTACATCAACTAAATAGTAATACAATATAATATTCTTATTTACTGGTAATTTCCAGATATCTTAAATTTAGTAACCAAAATTCCTCCTATTTCTACATTTAATACTTCCTCTCTTTTTCTCTTAATATCTACTATCTCATATTTAAGCTAATAAGTTTTATTATTACTGCTAAGTAAAAATTTATTTATTACATTCATCAATAGATTTTTAGCTTATATATATCTTAATTACCTTTACATTTGACCTTTATAATCAAATCAATGTTCAAAATTAACTATTAATATTTACACATCTAAGTTTTAAATGACCAAAGTTTTCTTTATCTCAGCTCATAACAATATCTAGTATTCAAAGTATACATCTTATCTATTTGAGTATATTCTATTTTAATTCTCATGAATAAGTCAAAGCCCCAACTTTCTTCAGTCTTATTCTGGCTTTCTTTCTTTGCCAAATTGTCTTCCATGTCCAGGCTTTTGAGTCATCAAACAAATCTCCCTGTGTTGTTACATAGATTGTTTGATGTAGAAAAAACCATCAGGTCACCATTTTTTTGTGAGGATTAACAAATCATCTCTCTATTTTTCCATCTCAACGTAGTTGTCCTGAACTGTTCATCTTTTCTTCAATCTGTTCTTCTTCTTGATCCTTAGGTTCCTTCTGATTTATGTAGAAAGTCTTTTCCTTTTTCCATATTGTCAGTCCCTTTTCTTGGTTTTCCAAGGACTGTATCTGTTGATCAGTTGAATCTTCTGTCATAATCTTTAATTGTTCCACCTTTTCTGTTATATTCTGTGTAGTTGATTTTTTAGTTGTAAAAAAGTTTGAGTTCATATATCTGGGCTGACATCTTGTTCTTTTCTGTAACCTCTTATTTCATCAGTAGCTGTAAGAATAGTTTGATGAATTGCTTTCAACATAGAGAGAATCTGTTCCTGATCTTCATCCATATTCTCTTAGTAGTGTATTAGGTTAAAAGCTTTACAATCAGAGAATGCAAAAAATATTTTTCACTGAATATGGAACACAGCTGGGCTTCTCACAGCTGATATCTACATAAAACTTATCTATTGTCTGGGCTCCTGGCCAAGTCTGTTTTAAGCAAAAACAAATTGTAGCATCAGGTTTAGCCACAAGATGTCACCCCTATCATTTAAAGTTTTCTTTTAAATCCAAAGTTTTTATAATCTTTTCAGTTTTGTTTCTTTTTTATAAGTAGAAAACCCGACCTTCAGGAATAATAGAAAATCTTTTAGTCCACATTTTTTTTAAAAAAATAGAATTCCAATTAGGATCAAGTTATTCTTTCAATGTTTTAAACTCCCCTGGATAGTCAGTCGCCAGTGTTTCTAGAGGGAGGGATAAAATCTCCCTTCCGTCTCCACAGGGGAGAAAGTACTTTAAGCAGCTTATGCAGGTAAAAAAAAGTTAGATTTAAGAGAGGTAGATCTCACCCAGGCTCATCCGTGCTGCTTTATAATTGCCTCATGGTAAGTATGACTTTGGCTGTCTGCAGCCTAGTGACAAGCCACATTGCTATGGCTGGACTTGTGTCTGCTGGTTTGGAGGGCTGCCCTGGATCGATCGAAAGGGATACCACCCTCCCGTGATCCAGCGGGGATCCCGTCCTTGCTGATCGCCCCTACAGGGCAACTTTCGACCCTTTCAAGGGTCCCCCAGCAAAGCAAAACTGGACACGGAAGATGAAGCTAGCCTTGCTGACATCCATGGCGGCTGCATCGGCAAACCGGAAGTCTAGTCTGTACCTTTTTTAACATTCACTACATGTATGATTTTTTCTTTCACTTTCAACTTTCAACTTTCTTATATTATTTACAGCTGTATCTTCTCTCTTTTTACATGAAATACCTTTGTTACCCTCCTATTTTTGTATCATTTTTTTTAAATATACAAATTGTCTTCATTCACAGAATTTTTCACTTCATCACTGTACATCATTTTTTAATACTTCCCATTAGCTCCACACACTTCTGTGACACTTTGTAAATTATATGATTTTCATTATTTTGGTATCTGTTACTAATTATCTGAATCATTTTCATAAACAATCAAATCAAGCACCCTTTTCAAGCAAAAAAGCAGTCACTAAACAGCCACCATTCTAAATAACTTTTGGATTTCCAAAATGCCTAAGCATTTTTCTGGCAATGTCTCACATCCATTGCATGTTTGAATATTACATTTCTCCCCAAAAAACCAGTAATCCCTGGTTCTTCTACTAACACTATTTAGTGGAGCATAATTTGCAACATGATTAACTTTTGAGGTCCCATTTTTTATATAACCTTACAAGAATCAAATGAGTACCAACTCATATTTTCTGACTTACAGTTTAGGTTTTTTATTTTGAATAGAATAGAATAGAATAGAATAGAATAGAATAGAATAGAATAGAATAGAATAGAATAGAATAGAATAGAATAGAATAGAATAGAATAGAATAGAATAGAATAGAATAGAATAGAATAGAATAGAATAGAATAAAACTACATCAGTTGTTTTTCAGACCTCTATTAGTTCTCTTGTGCTCCAGGATCTTTGAAAGATATAGTTCAGTGGTTCTGAGAACATGTCTGCCAGCTCCTTCAGAACTTTCAGGTGTAATCCATCTGGTCCTGATGATTTGAACTCATCTATTGTGGACAGGTGCTCACTTACCATTTTCTTGACTATTTTAACTTGTGTTTCTAATCTGTTTTTTATGGTACTGTTTTTGATAGGTTAAACCATGGTTTGGCAACCCACGGCTCTAGAGCCGCATGTGGCTCTTTCAACCTTCTCCTGCGGCTTTCAGTCATCTTCTGCCATTTGCAGAGAGAGAGAGAGAAAGACAGAGAGAGGCACTTGCGCTTCCCTTCTCTCTCTCTCTCTCTCTCTCTCTCTCTCTCTCTCTCTCTCTCTCTCTCTCTCTCTCTCTCTCTCTCTCTCTCTCTCTCTCTCTCTCTCTCTCTCTCTCTCTCTCTCTCTGTGTGTGTGTGTGTGTGTGTGTGTAAAAAAGAGAATGGTCTCACGCTGTTCTCCGAGAAGCTGACAAGCTTATTGGGTGGGGCTGCTGCCTTTGCTGCATCTCCACAGGAAGCAGGAAGCAGCAGAAAGAAGGGCAGGAGAGCCAGCCAATAAGAATGTGTGTCAGCTTGTCCAAGAACAGCGTGAAGCCAGCTTGCCAGGTGAGCAGAAGATCAGAGAGAGGGAGAGAGAGGGGGAAAGAGAGAAAGAGGGAGGGAGAGAAAGAAAGGGAGAGAGAGGGAGGGAGGGAGAGAGAGAGAAAAAAATTCATGCACAGCAGCCTCTATTTCTTTTTAATTAAACTCTTCAATCAAGCTCCCACCTTTGCATGTGTGCGTGGACACACGGGCAAGTTTTGTGGCTCCCAGTGGTTTTTTTCCTCTGGGAAATGGGTCCAAGTGGCTCTTTGAGTGTTTAAGGTTGCCGACCGCTGGTTTAGACTGTTTTTTCCCTTTGTGTAAAGACGGATGCAAAACATGAATTTAGTAGTTCTGCTTTCTCCCTGTTGCTTGTCACCTTCTTGCCACTTTCTCCCACTAATTGACTAATCAACCAAACCTCCATATTCCCTTCCCTGCATGTACTGTATTCATCAAACCATTCTACAGAATGGGACCACCTTTGTTCACCTATTCTCTCACTTTTTCTTAGTTTCACAGGCAACATAGCAACTTTACTTTCTTATTTCATTATTTAATTCATGTCCTTTAACATTTATTCCACTTACATGCCAGGTCGCAACCTTTCAAATGCCATGGTTTTTACTAGATGGATCCACAGATATTAACTTCCATCACTCATATTACTTTGGCCATTCAAGGCTTTCACATAACATTTTTAGTACAACACAGAAGGTCAAGACTAAAATTTCTGTTCAGGTCTCATGCAGTGTTCCCTGCTAATGGAATGGAAAATACTGGTCAGTTCTGGCAACACTGTAAGTATGCCATGAATGGAACCAAATACTCATGCTATTCTATGCAAAATCTAATTCTAAATTAGAGACTATCTAGTAAGCATTACATCAATACGAAATATATATGTTGTATGCACACTCAGAATGCCTGAATTTTTCAGATACTAAAAAATTAATACTTAAATTAGATGCTAAAATTAATATTAAAAAGAAAACTTTATCTTGCCTTCAGTTTTACACAAGTACTGTTTCCAGTCCTACAAGGTCAAATACAAATTTAAAAAAGGCAAAGGATTGAAACCTAAGTGCAGAATAATGAGTTATTTAAAATGTCATTGTTTCATTAAAACCAATATCTTATTGAAGCCCATTTTCTAACTGCAGTAAAATCTCTTTTCTGAGGAAGAAGAAAAAAAATACAAATAAGCATTTAAGTGTGGTTAAACTTCTTCCTTACTGAGTACTATAAAGAATGATTCTTTTACAATGGAAAATCAAAAAGGAACTGGACTTTTCCAGATTGAAAAGCGCTTTCTCCACAGAAGAGGCCAGTGATTTTGCAACCAAAGGATTGACTGAGTGCAGGTAAAGCAATGTCAGCAATCAAATTGGTCATCACCAAATTGAATTATGGTATGTTAATAAAGACGCTTTCTTGACACCCTGCCACAAATGCACATGCTCGTGTATATATGGGTGAAACTTTCATGGAACCAAAGCTTATTTATGGTATATAGGATGCTAGGATATAGATCAAGTCACCAAGGGAGTGTCCAGTTATGTCAGAATGCACCTCCAACCATGGTTCTCAGGAATACAGAAACTGCCTCACCCTACGATTACAGGCAAAAGGAGCGAGGTGAATGTATTTCTTTGGGAACTTTCCCATTCCAGATGTGGTAATTTTAGATGCAAATATTAGGGGTGTGGTGTATTTTGCATTCAAAAGCAAAATAATCTTTTGGTAATGCTTCCAATTCCTGAAACTAAATGCTTCATCTCCTGGGATTGCATAGCAACTGCAAAGGTCATAAAAAGATCTAATCATCATCTTCATTATCATCAATCTCAGAGATCTTCAGAAAAGAAGCATCTGCTTTAAAGAGTTGCAGAGTGGTTTTCTAACTAACAAATATATATATATATATATATATGTATGTATGTATGTATGTATGTATGTATGTGTATGTATGTGTATGTATGTATGTATATGTATATGTATATGTATATGTATATGTATATGTATATGTATATGTATATGTATATGTATATGTATATGTATATGTGTGTGTATATATATATATATATATATATATATATATATATATATATATATATATATGTATATATGTATATATGTATATATGTATATATATATATATTCATTTCAGCTTTTTTGCAAATTAAGGAGAAATTTTAAAAACAAACAAATCAGCATATTTGCACATATTTTCGTGTACAGTAGGGCTTTCCAACTTTTTCACCCATTGTACCCCTTTTAGGATATTGCAATATCCGAGTACCACCAGTCACCTAGCAAGGTGTCAAAAACTGAACAAAAAAAAGGAAAAAAGCAATGAAGTACAGGTAGTCCTCGAGTTACAACAGTTCACCTAGTGACTGTTTGAAGTTACAATGGCACTGAAAAATGTGCCCCCAAGCCACAGCTGAGCAAGACACCTGCCTGCCCGCCCGGCAGTGCTCTTCCTCCTGTCCAAGGTTTTCATTGCTGTGAGCATTTCTGCTGAGGATTGGCAGTGGGGGTGGGGGATGGGGATGTTTGGTTTTTATTTCCCCCATCTGCTGGGTGGTTGCAGCAGGTTTTGGTCACTTCACATGACCCTGTGACACTGTGACCATCATAAATATGAATCAGTTGCCAAGCATCTGAATGTAAATCACAAGACCCTGGAGATGCTGCAACATTCCAGCTGATCAGCGCTTCTTCTGGGATCAGCAGACGTGCCGGGATCAGCGCCGAGCTCCAGCTGGAGCCTGGCTCTGATCCTGGTGCTTCCGCTGAGCCCTGACAGCCCTGCAGCTCCA
Source organism: Vipera berus (assembly GCF_964194415.1). NCBI lineage: Eukaryota > Metazoa > Chordata > Lepidosauria > Squamata > Viperidae > Vipera > Vipera berus. The sequence continues at coordinate 95,342,969 of NC_138206.1, forward strand.
GCCATCTCTCGCTCAAACTTGTGCAGTGCTACCACCAGTTCAGTTCATTCCCCTTCCCCAACCACTTTTCTAGGATGGTCGCGTACCACCTGCTAGGTGCCAATGTACCACTGGTTGAAAAGCCCTGGTCTACAGCTTCTACATTTTTATTACAGTTTTTTCACAATATAAATGAGGTTTTGCATGTATTTGCCCTTAATATAAATATTTTTCCTCCTCTCTCTCTTTCTAATAGTTGCAAATTTTTCTTCTTCTGAAAAGTGTAGATATATCCTGGGACAACTGAGATTTTTTTCTGATTGGAACTACTGGAATGAACCCTATTGCACTAATTACTACCAAAATGTTGTATTCACTCAGAGGGTCCTTGGTTACTGATATCTATATTATAAAAAATAAATAAATAAATTATGGTAAATTTCATCTGGTCATACTTTATTTCTGGAGAAGGTCCTTTTTTATCATATGGGATTGAATTGAATATTGATTCAAAATATTATTAAGTGTCCATTGGAGTTGGGTGGCTAATACATTCGAAGAATAAACAAATAAAGTAAGTTTGGAACTATGTTTTCTGGGATTAAAAAAAAGTTTTTAAATATCTGGGATCATTCTCTTTATGATATTTCCCCTCCTATTTAGAGCTTAGACCTAGCATAATGCTGAATTTTTCTTTTCAGCTGCCTGTGTGTTTCCAGTTACCTAATCAAAATATTTTGAGTTTCCCTATCTTGGACATCTTTACACTTGAGTGCTCATTCACAAACAGTTGTCAACCTATCTCACTTCATTGTTTGTGTTGCACCTGCTTTTTCTTCCTTTCTCATGTATTCACCTTGATACCTTGTTCCTACTTGCTTTGTGAGAATGTTGTGTGCAGCTGTAAATCTTCAGACCACCCACACTGTATTCAAGGATACTCCCTGGCACACATTTCTTATGGGTTGAGCAACCTGGTACTTCTCTGAAATAATTTCAAGTATGCTAACCAACCAATAAATAAATTCTATCTATCTATCTATCTATCTATCTATCTATCTATCTATCTATCTATCTATCTATCTATCTATCTATCTATCTATCTATCTATCTATCTATCTATCTAACTATCTATCTATCTATCTATCTATGAATGTTCTTGCATAAAAACTATGATCGTTTTCCCTGAAGCAACTGCTAATTTATATTTCCTGTCTAATTAAGCTTTGCTTTTGCATATCTTTCAATATTACAATGACCAAAGCTTTGGATTAATGAAATACACTTCACATATATATTATTCTATCCTCTTGGTTCTCACAAACTGCTTCTGTCTTCTACTAGAAGTGTATATTTAATTGCCATATAGTCATTCACTTGAAGCATTCTTTCATTGAAATTGTAAACCTGAGTTGAATAGTAAGCCTAAATGCTTCATTATTTGCTATAAGGTGCAATATACAAATGCAATTCTCACACAGAATGTGCTTGCCTCTCCCTCCTTTTATCCATGTGAATTAGGGAAGAGCTTCTCTGAGATATTTACTCACATTTCATTCTTGCTTTGGACCCAGGGTCTTTTTATCTAACTGCTGCCTTGGTAACAATTCTTACACCTTTCCTTAAAGGCCTTTCCCTCTGCCCTCTACATAAATGAAGAAGAAGACTCGTGCTTTTCACCCTCCTGCTTGTTCTGGATGAAAGAGTACATCTTTTAGTAAAATTTTTTAAGGGATTAGGGAGGGGGGTGGGAGTGGGTTGTGGTTGTTCGGCTATGGGGGGTGGTCTATCAACCGCTGCTCAGGCCAGGCCTGGATCTGATCGTGTGGGGGGAGAGCGGGGTGTGGTTGCCTCCGGGGCTCATGAGCGGGTCGTGGGACTACCTATTCCCACGACATTGGGGAATGGCAGCAGGCGCATGAACAGAGGGCCGTATCGTTACCGGGAGGGTCGTCTCCGCTATTTACAAGTGGTGAGGCGCTCCGACCCTCTGTTTCTTCCCCAGGGTCCCGGGAGTGAGGATGTGCAGCCTCCTGAGCTCCGGCTGGTGTACCTGAATGCCAGGTCCATGGTTAATAAAGCTCCCCTCGTTCGGGATATAGTTGAGGGTGAGCATGCGGACCTGGCTTGCATCACGGAGACTTGGTTGGGCCCAGAGGGTGGTGTTCCTTTGGTCGATCTTTGCCCACCAGGTTTCCGGGTGCTACACCGGCCTCGGGCTCATGGTAGGGGCGGGGGAGTGGCGGTAGTTATTAGGGAGACCTTATGTCCGCAGGAGACCACCGTTCCCCAGATAGTCGGGTGTGAGTCGCTCTTTTTGAGATTTGGTCCAGGGGCGCAGTTGGGCTTGCTGCTGGTGTACCTTTCGCCTAGTTGCGCAGCGGCAGCCCTGCCTGAGCTACTCGATGTCCTCTCTGGGTTGGTGGTTGAGTTCCCCAAGCTCATAGTCTTGGGAGACTTCAATCTACCATCCCTTGGAGGTTCATCTGAGTTAGCTCGGGAGTTCATGGCTTCCATGACGGCCATGGACCTGACGCAGGTAATTTCTGAACCAACTCATGAGGGAGGCCACACCCTTGACTTGGTTTTTTTATCTGGACGGTGGTTTGATGATCTTGGTGGGGGCTCTCCAATTATCATGCCCCTGTCATGGACCGATCACCACCTCCTGCGGCTGGTCTTCCGCTTTGCCACCCCCTGCCGTGGGGGTACGGAGCCAATTAGATGGTACCGCCCCAGGCGCTTAATGGATCCTGATAGGTTCCAGGCAGCGCTGGGGTCCCCACCTGCCTCCGATGCTCACAACTCGGCGGATGCCCTAGTGGAAGCCTGGGAAAGGGCGGCCACTGAGGCACTTGACAATCTCCCATCGAGCTCCATGGTTTACCGCAGAGCTCCGGGAGATGAAGCGCCGGAGACGGGGCCTAGAGAGCTGTTGGAGGTCCAGCCGATCTGAATCCGACCGGTTTCGACTAAGAACCCATATTAGGTCTTATCTCGCAGCGATGAGGGTGGCGAGGTGTAATTACTTCTCTGCCCTCATCGCGTCCGCAGATAATCGCCCGGCCGCCCTGTTCAGGGTGACCCGCTCCCTCCTTAATCAGGAGGTGAGGGAGGAACCCTTGCAGGGTCGTGCCGAGGAGTTTGGTCAACATCTGTTGGATAAAATCGCTCGGATTCGGACCGGTCTGGACTCCAACTGGGCAGAGTCCAACGATCAGGACACGGGCGGTCTTGTCGATGTTATCTGGGAGGAGTTTGATTCTGTGACCCCTGAGGAAGTGGACAGGATTATGGGGAGGTTGAGCTCCACCACATGTTTATTGGACCCGTGCCCTTCTTGGCTGGTCTATGCAGCTCGGGAGGGGACACGAGGCTGGTTCCAGGCGGTTATATCGGCTTCTCTGAGTGAGGGTAATTTCCCCACCGTCTTGAAGGAGGCAGTGGTGAGACCTCTCCTCAAGAAGCCCGCCCTGGACCCAGCTGTATTGAATAACTTTCATCCGGTCTCCAACCTTCGCTTTCTTGCGAAGGTTGTTGAGAGTGTGGTGGCGCATCAGCTCCCCCTGGTCCTGGATGAAGCGGATTATCTAGACCCATCCCAATCGGGTTTCAGGCCCGGGTACAGCACGGAGACGGCATTGGTCGCTCTGGTGAATGATCTCTGGAGGGCCCGGGACAGGGGATATTCCTCTGTCCTAGTCCTATTAGACCTCTCGGCGGCTTTCGATACCATCGACCATGGTATCCTGCTGCGGCGTCTCAGGGGATTGGGAGTGGGAGGCACAGTTCTTCGGTGGTTCTCCTCCTATCTCCTGGGACGCTCGCAGTCAGTGTTGGCAGGGGGGCAGAGGTCGACCCCAAGGACTCTCGTTTGTGGAGTTCCTCAGGGGTTGGTCCTCTCGCCTCTTCTGTTCAACATCTATATGAAACCGCTGGGTGAGATCATTTGTGGTTTTGGAGTTGGGTATCATCAGTACGCCGATGATACCCAGCTTTTTATTTCGACCCCAAACCACCCCAGTGATGCCCTTGACATGATGTCCCGTTGCCTGGAGGCGGTTCGGGTCTGGATGGGGAGGAACAGACTTCAGCTCAACCCTGACAAGACTGAGTGGCTGTGCATTCCAGCATCCCGGGACATTCAAAATATTCCATCTCTTTCTATGGGGGGTGAGCTTTTACCCCCCGTAGATAGGGCTCACAACTTAGGAGTCCTCCTAGATTCACGGCTTACTCTGGAAGACCATATAGTGGCCGTGACTAGGGGGGCTTTCGCCCAGGTTCGCCTGGTGCGCCAGTTGCGGCCCTATCTAGACCGGGATGCCCTGTGTACGGTCACTCATGCGCTCGTGACCTCTCGTCTGGACTACTGCAATGCTCTTTACATGGGGCTTCCCTTGAAGACCACTCGGAGGCTCCAACTGGTACAGAATGCGGCCGCGAGAGTTGTCTTGGGAGTTTCCCGGTACTCCCATGTTACACCTTTGCTCCGTGAGCTACATTGGTTACCAGTTGTCTTCCGGGTGAGGTTCAAGGTTCTAGTTATGGTCTTTAAGTCCCTACATGGCATGGGGCCGGAGTACCTTGGGGACCACCTGCTGCCGGCGTCAACTTCCCTCCGCCCTGTGCATTCCCACAGAGAGGGCCTCCTCAAGGTGCCTCCGGTCAGAGAATGTCGGCTGGCGGCCCCCAGGGGGAGGGCCTTCTCTGTGGGACCAGCTGCCGGTCGAGCTCCGGATGGCACCGGACCTTCGCTCCTTCCGACGCGGTCTGAAGACCCACTTATTCGAACAAGCTGGCCTGGCCTGATGGGGGGATTTTAGGGTTTTTAATTGGTTTTTATACTGTATTGTTTTATTGGGCAATTATTTAATTCTCTTTTTATTTTTTGTATTTGTTATTTATATGTGCCCTGTTCACCGCCCTGAGTCCCTCGGGAGAAGGGCGGTATATAAATTTTAATAATAATAATAATAATAATAATAATAATAATAATAATAATAATAATGATCATCATCATCATCATCATCATCTTGGTGAGAAATAAGAGAATTTTAGAAGTAGAAGTCAGCAATCGGAGGTTTGGATGGTATGTGTTTTTTATGATGAGATAAAGTCAAAGATATTTAAGATATTTATAAAGTAAAATAATTGTAGAATTTAAGAATCATATTAGAAATATATTACTTAGAATATGGAACAAGTATGAACTCAGACTGTGCCTGAAATGCCTTTATGGGTCTCAGCACAAGAAGCTTTTTGTATTAAAAAAATAGCAAGTAAAAAGAAATTATTAATTTATCAAGAATTGTTACAACAAGACTATGGGGGATATAAGGTGAAATCAAGATAGTACCTGACTGCAGAGGGATTTAGTTTTCAATGGTTTTCATATGCACAGTTAAGAGAAAGATTTAAAGTAGATAATAAGACATTTGGAATTGAGCAGCAGGAGACAGAATTTTAAATTGACATGTACAAATGTACAAATGATGCCCACGTGAATGCTAAAATGTTTTAGCAATTTTAATTGAAATTAGAAATGGAGGAAGAACAACTGAAAAAGTATATGATAAAATGGGCTAAGAACTTTGGATATAGCATATTGATGGAACAGAGGGAAAATATATAGTGTTCTGAAGAATGAACAGTAGACTGTTATAAGAATGATCCTTTCTTAAATAGCCTGATATGACCTGAAAAAAAGGAGACAAAGAAAGAATCACAGATGTTAAGGAAAAGGGATGTTAAGGATATAAGGGGGTATCAAATAGGGAATATATGACAGACTGATAGCAAAAGTGAAAGAGAAAAGGAGAAGAAAGCTGCATTCTGGGTCCTGATGCAACCCATTTTGCATTCTAGCTTTAATGCTGGGATTAGTTCTTTGTACATGCAGTTCACAGCAGATTCCTTTTAATCAATGTGACCTTCAAGTAAAAATGTTTGCCCACTTCTCCAGTGGTGTTTGACTATTTCTGCTACATTTCATAAAACCAATAGATTTGTTGTGCATCTCTCTTTTTTAATAGATTTTAAGAGTTTTTAAGACATTTGTTTTGTTTCTGTGTGTGTGTGTGTGTGTGTGTGTGTGTGTGTGTGTGTGTGTCCATAAACATCTAAAGGCTAGACCCTCCAAAGTCTAGATGGGAGGAAAGTTGTAGAAGTTGCAAAAAATGAGAAGGCTAAGATCCTGAGGGACTTCCAGATCTAGATGGACAGGTAAGTACTGATCAATCAACCAGACATCATGGTACTAGGTAAAGACCAAAGGACAGAGATGGTGATAGATTTAGTGGTGTTAAGTGACAGCAACATCAGGAAGAAGTAGTATGAAAAACTGGAGAGATACCATGGCTTAAAGGAGAAACTGGAGAGGATGTGGAAAGTAAAGGCCAAAGAGGTCCCAGTAGTTGTAGGAGTACCTGGGGCAGTGACTTCTAAAGGAAAATACAGTGAGATAACTGAAGATGGTGTGATTATTGGGCAAATATCTTTTTGCATTAATAAGCTTAAAGACAGTAGGTAAATGAGAATTTGGGCTCATCATTAGGAAACTCCAAGCAACTCCAGGTCTAAGAGTAAGCATCTCCTATGCATCCAAGCATGTGGAAACTAATTTCTTAAAAAACTAATTTCTTTTAATCATATTTTACTTCCTAGTCTCAGGCTTGCAATGGTGCCCTAGCTGGTAAAGACAACATTCTGCTAAGTCTGTCACTTAGACAGAATTATATTAGTGTTAGAGATGAAGTAATAACCATTCTCCATCAAAAGAGGTTTTCTTTTCTTTTTCAGTCAGTTTGGAAGAACTAACTTTATTTAATGCAAAAAAAGGGGGCGAGTGAGAAAATCTGGTAAAATCAGGTAGTCAATCTATCTGGCATGTTTCTGTGGCAGTGCCTTCTCTGCAATTCAGCTGAAGTCCATAAGAGCAAAGCTAATTTGTGATAGAAAGGAAGCACATAGCAAATTTGGTTTTATTCTCAGCTTTGTCTTGTTTTGTAAAAATAGCAAGAGAGTGAAGACTGAGTTGGGAAGGGGAACAAAACTAGGACCATGGCAGAGTAAAAAAAAAATAAGATGCCTTATGGCAGGGGTGTCAAACTGGTGGCCCATGGGCCAGATGCATCATGCACACCCATCCTGGCTCCACAAAGGCAAAAAACGTTCTAATACATCACATAACACAATCGAGTTTGACACCCTTGCCTTATGGCCAATTACATTATTGTTCATCACAGGCCATGATGTAAAGGAGAGCCAGGAGAGTCACCATCATCTTCATTCAGATGCAACATCAGGTAATAAATAAAGTTTTATTCTGAAATAATTTTGTTTTCTATCACTGAATTTGCCATATTGCTTAGCATGGGATGAAGTCACTCATTCTACCAAACTGAGTAACAAGGTAACTTCACTGATGGAAACTGTTCTGGAATAAGAAAAGTACTTTTCTAAAGCACTTCTTCTGAATTAACTTTGCGTTCAGACAGGGCACCATATTTTGAAAAAAAAAATCTGATTTTCCAAGCATCCATTTTTTTCCCCATTTAGTAAAGAAGTCTCTTCTAATCAAATCTTTCTACAAGTCATTTAAATCTTTTTTTTTTTCTTTTAAGGAGGAGAGAATAGGAAAGACTTGGAGGATAAAAGCTGTTTTCTATTCACATTTTGTTTAAATGCTTCCTTCTGTTTTCCCTTTTTCTCTTCTTGTCGGTCCCTTTTTTTTTCCTTAATGACTTTGTAGGAACAATGGACAGATAAAATTAAATTGTTGCTGATCAACAATTGCAAACCCACCGACCCCTCTTTAGGAGCTGCCATGATCTGAAAAAAACTAAAATCTGGAATCTAAATTTGCTAATTCTTTACAAATTAAAAAAAAATGCTGACATCTGGCTGGGATGAAGAAATGGGGAATAGGAGAGTGAGTTTGCAACATGGTAGACAAGGAAAATATATTTTGCTTATTGCACATTTATTCTCTGCTTTATTTATAATATACAGTATTGACTCTATACTGACTCCAGTTGCATTGTAAATAATAGAATTTGAGTTAGTCATTGGATTTCTTCCTGACTAATGGCAAAAGTAAACTCATTAATTAAGTAGGGCAGCCCTCCATATGGGGCTGTCATCATAGAAACCTTGGCTGAACATTAAGTCAAGATGTTGCCTCAGATGGGCATCTCAAAAGTGCAGAATGGAGACACGATATAATTATCAGAAAGGTTGGGACAGTTGAAGTACCTTTTTATCATTGGAATTTTAACAAGATTTATTTCAAAGGCCCAACCTCTTAGCCTTGACCCAGAGCTAGTTTATTAATTCTGTCCCTGTGCAATTCTGTATGGAAGCCAGCTTATACTCAGAGGCCCCACTTAAGGCCTGATGAATTAATCCCTTAAGATTATAGTCACAGTACCCTATCTTACCTTTAGCCTATGTTTTATTTTAAAAATGATATTTAAAATTCTTTCTGAGCAGACAACCTTCTTTTAGATGGTACATACTTACAGAATATTAATATTAATATTTTAGTTCACAGAGTTCCCTTTGTGTGATCATCTCGTTATGAGTGTAGTTTTAGACACATTTTCTTGGACTGGTTTTCCCTCTGATTTGAGGTTATGTTTAATTGGAGATAAAAATTCATTTTTGTTGCAAAATGTGTTCTGGGTATGGATATACTGGGTCAATATATATGGCCCAGATTCAGACATGAAATCCACTCAGCATGTATAACCTCAATTTTTCTCAGGTTTTTAATAAAGAAAACTTACAATTGAATAGATTACAAAAAGACTGATCAATTATTTCTTGTGTTCCCTTCATCAGAAGAAATGTGAGGCTTACAGCAAATAAAAGGAATCAAATTATACTGATGTTTGTTTTGTTTTGCTTTGTTCTCCTTTTGTATTTGTATCGATGCCCAGATTGTTAAAACATCCAATGAAGTTTAATACTGTATTCTTTAGACACCATAGTTTCACTCTGAATCAAAATGTATTCTGATTAAAAAGTGCAGAACAATTAAAAAGTTTTTTCCCCACTGCACATTGAATTCTTTTCTATAGAATGTTGAACTCATTAACAAATTAATAATAAAGTGAAGAAATCAGCCTTTCACTTACAAGGAATGCCAATGCAACAGAGTGCTTTTTTTGTAAAAGAAAAAGGTGCCGGAACTCACACATATCATACAACCCGCCTTGCCTACCCTACAAGGTTCCGTCCAAAAAAGGTGCCGGAACTCCGTTCTGAGCGTTCTATGATAAAAAAAGCCCTGTATATAGTGACAAATAATGCATAGAATAGCAGAAATTAAAAAGAAAATAAAAAAAAATCAAGCCAACAAACGACAATAAACAAACTACCAGTTTAGAATCAGCATGGTTTGTGTTTGTATTTTGCCAATCAAAATCAGTTTAAAAAGTTTACTTTCAATTGGGAAGGAATGTTCCCAATATGACTTGGTTATTTTAGAAAACTGTGACATTTGTTATTTGGTATATTACTGATAACACAAGGGACATTTATCAATCTTTAAATAAAGTATGCTCTATTAATTCATAAAACAAGTTACATATAATAATACATGTCGTAATATTATTAATAATGTTAATGGTACTATTAATAATATTAATTTTAACTGAGGATTTAATCTCCTTCTGCAGGGTGTAATACCATTAAATTTAAAGAGATGGAAATAGTCTATCCAGTGGCCATGAAGTAAAGTACAGCCTGCTGCTTTCCAAATAATAATCATGAGGTCAATATAGTTGAATAGGCAGGTTTAGGGCTGCCAGATCATGATTCAAAAAACAAACCAAGGCAAACCAAACAGCTCTTTGCTGCCTTGTATTGGGTTTTTGCAGGCCAGATTTAGCTGCTGTAGACCAGGGATTTCCAAGCTTGGTGACTTTACACCTTGTGGATTTCAACTCCCAGAATTCTTCAGCCAGCAGTTGCCAAGGTTGGAGACCCCTGCTGTAGTCAAGCCCTTGCTGCTTAGTTTATAAGGAGGACAAACCTGGAGGTTTTTTTGTTTAAAAAAAATCTTTCTCTAAGAAGGATTAGTAAAAGGCAAATTTTCTCCTGCCAGTTCCTTCTTTCTGAACAAACTCAGGCATATGAAGTGGAATAATTCAAGAATGAAGAGAATGAAAAAACCCATGTCTTCAGAATTTATCCTGAAACTCTGGATCATTCCAGAGTATAATTTCACCCCATGCCTTCTAGCCAAGGAGATAAAACAATGCCCAAACACATGAGGTTAGGGAGAAAATTATATTTTTACTCTGCCATCTGCTTAATAGGAACCTTATAAATGAAGACCTATTCTCTCTTGCTTAGGAGTATGTGTGGGCTCTGAAACACACATGTGTATATGTATTAACACTGCTTTAGGAAGAAAAACAATATTATAGGTCTGACCCTAATAATAGATAACTTAAATATGACATGTAAGAGACTACAGTATTTGTTGCTAATTTATTCTGGGAGGAGCAACGAGTACTAAAAATAATGAGTACTGAGCAAACTGTGTGACTTATCTCATCACTCTTTATTTTGGCCAGAAAGAGTAGCGAATCACAAGTCAGCCAATGCCAGCAAGTTCTACCTTGCACACTGAGTACCGGGAGAAAGATGAGAACCGAAACAAGATTTTTGCTTCAAAATGCATTGAGTAACGAATTTGACCAGTTTTGAAGCAGTCAAGTACCGAAGTATGAGTGTATTTAATTTGGGGAAGTTAAATTATAACATCCTCATTAAATTTTTCATCATCAATCCCAAATCTGCTTGGGGATTTGTCTATTGTTTCCCACATGGAAGCTTTCAAATACATTCAAAAAGTCCTTCTTCTCTATTACTTTGAGAGCTTGTACATTTCTACATGGCATATGCAATTAAATAGCTTTTTAAAGACCAGCTACTTGGCATATATTTTTAGTATGGTTCCCAGTTTCAAACAGACATTTAGTTTAAACCAGAAGATTAATAGGTTTTCCAGAGATTCCTGTGTAGTTTGAACTTATGGATATTTCTCAAAAGGTGGAGAAAGCTGCCATTAATTTAAAGATAAGATTTTGTGCCAGGTCAAACTTTAAATAGAAGATTATTTAAACATGTCACTTTTATCTATGAGACATTTACAACAATTTGTTTTGGTTGTTTATTTCCACTGGACATTATTTGAGATAACTGTATATAAAAAGAGAATGTCTTCCATAAATTTCTGCCTTGCATTCCACAATGTAATGGCTGCACTCTAGCCCACAGTTGATTACATTTCAATCCCATTGAAGCCAGTAAGTTTAAAAATACATATTCACAGGTGGATTACACTTCATGATTATGATCTTGCCAAACCCCTAGCAAACATGCAACAAAATATGTGTGTGCCTTCAGGCCTGATGCCCGCACTGTTTGGCACACCTGTAAACCATTGTTCACCTACTGTAAATGCTATTCTGAAATTGTATTAAAGGTGAAACTCTGGGGGAAAAAAGAATGTCTTGATCTTCAGCATTACTTCTGTTGGCATTAGACATTAATTAAGTTTCAAGCTGAGTAAATATTGGCTCATTGTTGAAGTATTTTTTTCAGCCTGGCATACATATAAAATACTATACTATTAAATAAATACGTAAGGAAAACATACACATTAAAAGAAGTCAGATGAATATTAGTAAACACATCCAAGATTGTATAGTCTAGATCACAGGTCTGCAACCTGCGGCTCCGGAGCCGCATGCGGCTCTTTCAGCCGTCTCCTGCGGCTCCCAGTCCTCTGCCATGTGCAGTCCAAAAAAAAAAAGTGGGACTAAAAAAGTTCAACCAATCAATTCAAAAATGCAGGGTAGGTGCGTATCTCGCGTTGGCTCCACTCTTCACTCAAACCCTGTTCTGCGCATGCACGCATGTACGCCCATGCGCACACATTTTTTGCGGCTCCCAGTTTTTCCTTTTGTGAGGGAACCGGTTCTGAGTGGCTCTTTCACTGTTTCAGGTTGCCGACCCCTGGTCTAGATTGTGTAGGAAAGGCTAGGGAAATATGAACATTTCTTCACAGCTAAAAATGTGGAAATGTTATCAGGAAACCTATTTGAATAGATATTCAACTAACTTGTTCCTTCCTCCTGGAGGTTCCCCCCTCTTTTCCACATTGTGCTTACCAGACTTCATTCTTTGGCAAACTAGCATAAGCAATTACCCTACAACAGTGTTTCTCAACCTTGGCACCTTTAAGATGGGTGGACTTCAACTCTCAGAATTTCCCAGCCTGCATACAGGCTGGAAAATTCTGGTAGTTCAAATCCACCTATCTTAAAGGTGCCAAGGTTGAGAAACATTACCCTACAGGATAGGCAGCAAGGAGAGAAGGTTGAGAAAATACCTTATATTTTTCCAATGCTAATTAATTTATAGTGTTTATTTATTTTTATTTACTTAATTTCTGTAGCTACCCAACTCAGCCAAGTGACTCTGTTTAGTGAGTTCCTGTTACTTGCAGACTTAGCCTGGCAAACTATTTGTTTTATGAAAATAAGATGAGTGAGCTAACCCCTCTACCACATTTAGGAAGGGGCATCATTCATACTTTATAAACTATCCTCCACTACTGAGTCTGCTATCTATGCAAATGTTTTCACATTCCATTTGTAAAAGACAAATTTTAGGTCTCATAAAAAATTAAAGGACCAAAGCTTGAAAAGACCTCCACCATTTATTCTAAAATATAGCAACTCTACCTTCTTTTTTAAAGGCCCAAAATTGTTACTACAGTACTTTCCTTCCTGTGCTACATTATGAAGAACAGAGTTATATTCTTCTGACTTGCAGAACACTTCTGGGTATTACACTGGACTTTTCTATCAGAAGTGTTTGAACAGCAATACAGTCCCTTACAGACACAGTATCTGGATCAGGCCACAAATTACTCCCAGGCATCCCGGACCGTACTTGGCCAGTTTGAGTAAGAGGAAACACTCTTTACCACATCACTTGTTTGAATGTGTGAATCTTTTCAGATGAGCCATCACAAGAAAATATGAAATTCTTTAGGAAACAATCATTCTTCTAGATTGAGCATTACACGTTTATTTAAAATCAGCTCAGATCTCTTACTTTGGCTATACTGAATCATCCATTTGAATGACTTGGCAGATTTCATGGGTAACCAAAAAACTATGTTGCATTTACTTAAATTCCCCCACCATTATTTGCCATTCTGGACATCTCTGGCTGCCAGATGCACTGTCCTCTTATGGGACAGTGATGGAGAAAAAAGAAAGATGCCATCCCTTTAGACAGAAAGAACAAAACAAAAATCCATAGCAAGGCTCTGTGAAACAGAACTCCACCTCCAGCCTATTAAACAATAAAACTCTTTTGTAGTCTAGGCTACAAAAAACTTTTCTGAGGCTAGCCTACACCATAAACAGAACAGATTTTCTAAATCTTGTGCATGGTTACCATCTTTGCTGCTCTTCCTGGTACTGATCCTATCCCACTCTCAGTAAAGAGAAAGTAAGATCTTAAAATTTTGAATGTGTATATGTATGTATGTGTACAATATTCAGGGAATCAAGTGGCACTTAATGTTAAAAATAAACTTATTAACAAGATTGTTATGTATTGGGATAAGTTGCTTGTAAACTGTGTGTGCAACAGTTAACAGCCATTATGGGTAAGCTCCAGATAGCTTGTCTCCAGAGTTGTTACTTTGCATTTAAGGCAGGAAGTTACTGTTTAATCTCATTGGCTGCCGACTAGTGGCAGACCAGATAAATAGAACCTGAGCAGCTTTTGGGGCTGCTTCTGTCTTCACTGAATAAATGCATTGCTGTTTCACTATTCTGCCTCATTAATGCCTCACTGAATTGAAAACTTAACATTGGTGACAAGGATGGGATGTGCTGCTTAAAAAGAAGACAGAAGACACTAGGGGGTGAGACCAGCACCTGACCCTGGTAGGAACTATGTTCCCCCCCCTCGGTCTGCCAGCAGGTCACTCTGGAGACCACCACACCCTGAGGATCCATCCTAGGGCCAGCACAGCAGCACAAGGCATTACAAGAGCAAAGAAAAACTCACCATGGCCAAAGTTGGAAAATTGGCGGAATTTGATGTGGCGCACCCAGAGAGGTGGAGTTCCTACATCTTCCACGTTGAGAATTATCTACATGCAGCAGCCAGGAGAGTCTACCGCCGAGTTCATAGCTGCCCCTCATCAGGCGTCATGGCTATGCAACTTTATAGATCTCGAAGAAAGACTGAGAGATTGATTAGTCTGCGGATTGAGGAATTGAGATCTCCAACAGAAATTATTTGCAAAAGAGACTCTTACATTCCAAAATGCCCTGAAGGAGGTGATGGCCGCCGAAGCTACTGGAGGAGCCGTCAAGGCCTTATGGTCCTCCAAGAACACCCTGAGCAAAAAAACAGTCCATCACAAGGACGACGAGAGAACAGAAGACTCCAACACAGACCTTGAAATCGATCGGCTCCAGAAGAAGCCAGAGAGGAACCAGCAGCCACTTGAGAAGGCAGTTCCCTTCACTCGATGTGTGGGCTGTGGACGTCATCATAGACGCTCTGAGTGCAGGTTCTGCACAGCATCGTGCTGGGCATGTGGCAAGAAATGCCACATTGCCACCATCTGCAGAGGTCTCCAGCAGGACATACCGCAAGAAGAAGTATTCAGGAAAGGTACTGGGGCCTCCGGGCAACACAGAGTTGGCTATTGCTCTAGCCAAAGGAGTGTGTTCAGAACTGGTTCCCATCATCCCCTTAAAAAGAAGCTTAGGCTAAAGGTCAAGCTTCAGGGAGTTCCATGTAACATGGAACTGGACACTGGGTCAGCCCTATCTATAGTTTCCCAAGGAACTTTTAATCATATCTGCAGTCGCAGCAGCAAATGAGTAAAACTCAGGCAATCTAACCTGTTGTTGGTGGACTTCCAAAACTCCTGTGTAGCTGTTAAGGGAGAAGCTACACTCAAGGTGCAGTTCAAGGGGTTTGAGGGTCCATTGGATGTTGTGGTTGTTGAGGGCCACCGAACAAGCCTCATCAGCCTAGATTGGTTTGATGCCTTGGGCATCCAAGTAACTGGCATTCACAAAATGCTAGCAGCAGACCTGTCAGTTTGCCAAGAGTTTGCTGATGTGTTCAGCCCAAACTTAGGAAAATACAAGGGGCCTCCAATTGCCCTCCACCTTGATCCTACAATAACCCCAATACGGATCAAGCCTTGTTGAATGCCTTTTGCCCTCAAGCCCAAAATTGATGCAGAGCTAGACAAGCTGGTGCAACAGGGGGTGTTGCAGCGAGTAGATAGTGGGGTGTGGGAGACCCCCATAGTCACGCCAGCTAAGGTCAACAGTGAGGTTGCATATGCGTAGATTATAAGTGCACTATTATCAGAGCACTTCAACAACATGCATATCTGGTGCCTATAGTCAGCCACATTTTGGTGTCACTACAGGGAGGTTGTGTATTCACTAAGTTAGACTTGGCACAAGCCTACCAGCAACTGCCCATGGATGATGCCATGGCAGAAGCTCAAACCATTGTTACCCACAGGGGAGCTTTCAAGGTTAGGGACTTACAGTTTGGGGTTAGTGTAGCCCCAGGGCTGTTTCAGGGAGTGATGGAGCACACACTTAAGAACATTCCAGGTGTGTGCCCCTACTTCGATGATGTCCTCATAGCTGGGGAGTCAGAGGAGGTTTTGGCTGAACGGCTCAAAGTCGTCCTTCAGTGTTTCCGCAAAGCGAGGCTGAAGCTAAAAAAAAGAAAAGTGCAAGATCGGGGTAGATTCAACAGAATTCCTCGGGTTCCACATAGATGCCACAGGCATTCATCCAGTGGATTCCAAGCTCAAAGCAATCCAGCAGGCTCCCAGTCCAAAGTCTAAGGGAGGTTAGGCCTTTTTATGACTTCTGAATTTTTATCATGCCTTTCTTTCACACAAGGCTGCAGTGGCAGAGCCGTTAAACCAGCTCTTGGACAAAAAGGCAAAGTGGCAGTAGACAAATGTCCATGAGAAAAGCTTCTCAGCAGTCAAATCACTGCTGTCTTCAAATTCAGTACTCACCAATTGTCAGGAAAAGCTGCCTCTCTGCATCACTTGTGATGCATCTCTGTATGGGGTAGGGGCTGTGTTAAGTCACTTGTTGGCAGACGGGAGACAGGCTCCCATTGCTTATTATTCTAGGACACTGTCTTCAGTGGAATGAAATTATGCACAAATAGACAAGGAGGCACTGGCCATAGTGGGCAGTATTAAAGTTTCAGGATTACTTGTATGGCTGCCACTTCATGGTCTTCACGGACCATGGACCACTTCTAGGGTTATTCACCATGGACAAAGAGACACCTCAGTTTTTATCCCCATGAATGTTAAGGTGGTCTATCTTTCAGCTTATAGTTACAGCCTGATTCATAAACCGGGCAAGCCTCAGCAGGCTTTCCCTGTCACAAGTAGAGCCAGACCCCACTCCGGCTGCTTGCATCCTGGCTATCCAAGACTTGCCAGAGTCTCCCCTTCATGCTGGGTATGTAGCTGTGGAAACAGATGCTGATAAGACACTTAGCTGTGTCTTGAACTGGGTGTACACAGGAAGGATGAGCTTTCTGCTCATAAGGGGTGCATCCTTTGGGGGAGTCAGGTCATACTCCCAAGATCTTTGAGGCCCAGGGTTTGAGTCTCTGCACAAGGGCCATCTGGGAATAGTCCGGATGAAGGTGCTCATGAGGAGTTACTTCTGGTGGCCTGGGCTGGATAAAGATATGGAGGCTCAAGTTCATAGCTGTTTCACATGTCAGCAATCAAGGCCAGAAATGTCACAAGACCCTATCTACCAATGGGAAGCCATGCACTCTCCGTGGTTAAGAATCCACATTGAATTTGCCGGGCCCTTTCAGGGACAACTGTTCTTAGTTGTGATGGACAGCCACTCTAAGTGGTTAGAGGTCACACCAGTCCCAAATATGACTACTGTCAGGACCATCCAGGAACTGCACAGAATCTTTGCAATGCACGGACTACTTTTTTAAAAAATTCCATTTATATCCCGCCCTTCTCCGAAGACTCAGGGCGGCTTACAAGCTTAGCAGTAGCCTTCATTCTATGTATATGCCTGCTTATTAGGGCTTTCAAACAGCCACCAAGTGGCATTATTACAAAGTCAGCTTAATTTCCCCCAACAATCTGGGTCCTCATTTTACCTACCTCGGAAGGATGGAAGGCTGAGTCAACCCTGAGTCAACTAACACTTGATGTGTTAGTCTCAGACAATGAGGCTCAGTTTACCACTACAGAATTCCAGTCATTCCTGAGTTCTAACCTGATAAGGCATGCTACTTCAGCCCCCTTTCACCTGGCCTTGAATGGCCAAGCAGAACGTATGGTCTATACAACCAAAGACTCATTAAAAAGGATTGTAACTGGGGACTGGCAGCACAGGTTAGCAGATTTCTTAGTGTGCCAATGCACTGCAACGGGCAGAAGTCCAGCCGAACTTAGATGGGGCCGGCACTTAATTACAAAGCTGGACCAGCTGCATCCAGACAGAGTTGTTTCTGACACAGCACAGCCAAAAACATCACAACAATTGCAAGTTGGTGACCAGGTTTGGGCCCAGAACTATGGCCCAGGGAAACTGTGGGTGGTAGCAGTGTTTGTTCAGGTGTCAGGGCCACTTTCTTATGAAATGGTCCTGGAAGACAGCAGAGTGATACGGCAGCATATTGACCAGCTGTGCCGGAGCCTAGTAAACCAACTGCTGGCACAAGACTCATTTCAGAGCCAACCCCAGGGGCAATTTGACAATGCCCCATCAGCAGAGCCTGCTTTTACTGTTGAGACTCCCAGCCTGGGAGAGGAAGAACTTTCGGCAGGCCATTCAACCCCACTCACACAGACTGCACCAAATGAGTGGAACTGGCAACTGGCTCTGATTGCCAGCCCAACTCAGATTGTACCACAAATGGACTTTGGCTCGGGTCTACCGAAACAGACCAGCCAAAGGGACTTGGGCCAGTCCGAAGCAATCGGGTCTCAAGCTCCTGATCGACCTAGCCCAACAAGCGAGCGGGTAGACCAGGAAATTCCAGTGGCTCTGAGGCACTCAGAGTGACAGCAAAAACCACCAACTTATTTAAAGGACTATGAACATTGTTTAAGATATGCACCATCTAGGGATAAGGGGTGTTATTTATTGGGATAAGTTGCTTGTAAACTGTGTGTACAATGGTTAACAGCCATTATGGGTAAGCTCCAGACAGCTTGTCTTCGGAGTTGTTACTTTGCATTTAAGGTGGGAAGTTACTGTTTAATCTCATTGGCTGCTGACTAGCGGCAGACCGGATAAATAGAAGCTGAGCAGCGTTTGGGGCTGCTTCTGTCTTCACTGAATAAATGCATTGCTGTTTCACTATTCTGCCTCATTAATGCCTCACTGAATTGAAAACTTCTGTCTTCACTGAATAAACACATTGCTGTTTCACCATTCTGCATCTTTAATGCCTCACCGAACTGAGAACTTAACAAGATACTAATCTGCAGATAAGTGTTTCCAGTTTCAAAAGATAATAGATATTATAGCAAAATCCATATTTGTACAAAATGCTAAACTATAATTATTGAGAACTCTGGCTTAACATTAAAGAGCAGGCTGAAATAATCAAAACAATAGCGAGGGTGAAAAATTTAGCTTTGTAGTTATTTCCAAATCCTGATTTTTAACCTATAAACCTGCTAGAAACCTGGCTTTTTAAAGACGGGCAAACCAGGAGTCTGAGTCCACTTCTAATGCAAAATGTGAAACTTCCCTGGCCCTCTTCACTGCTGGATAATTTAATTGTTCCCACTTGATGGGAAGAGACAGAAGTGATCTGGCAATATGCACTGTGCCTTTACCTGCAGATTGCTTATCCACTTTAGTCAGAATGCTGCTAATTAATCAGTGTTTTCTGCTAATACAGACCCTTCTTGACCACATGCTTGAAGATTCATTACTTCTGATATGAGATTTGTTGCTTTTAATGTTCCAGAACACTTTTAATGCTTGTATATTTCTTTGATCCTTTGTATTTCACTGTGACCTTTTAAGGAAAACTTATATGAGAATGAAAGTAAGAAGAACATAAATTTTGTCTTCTCCATCCAGTTGTCACATGGGTAGAGTCAAGTTTGTAAATTCTCTCCAGAGTTTGTTTTCAGAAAGAGAAAGGCATTCCTTGAGTGTGGGTGGGGACATTTTTGAAAGGAATAGTATTAAAGTACATTTAAGAATGTACTTACAATTATCTATATCTACTGAAGCAGCTGTGGGAAAACTACCTCCTGGTATCCTATTTTTTTCTTGTTATTCTGAGAGATAGCACCCTAGTAAGATTTTGCCTGTTGTACTTTTCCTCAAAGTTTTATATTGCATATCAACAGATAACAATATGAAACATATTAAATGTCTGTTACATTCAATATGTTCAAAGCTTATTTTCAGTGTTTTTTTTGTAAAAGAAAAAGGTGCCGGAACTCACACATGTCATACAACCCGCCTTGCCTACCCTACAAGGTTCCATCCAAAAAAGGTGCCGGAACTCCGTTCTGAGCGTTCTATGACAAAAAAAGCCCTGCTTATTCTTATGATGATGATTATACTGATTTTAAATGGCCACGACTCCATGGACTCCATGAAGGACTAGCTGAGCATTTAATTAGTGACCCATGAAAGTGTTTTAAAATTATAAGGAGGAGAAAAAAAATCACAGTACTGCATTTTTAACTCATATATACTTGTCTGTCCTCTTGCATACTGGATTGCATTATATATAAAATATTTTTAAAACTTATTTTTATGTGCTTTATTTATACAATGCATAGCACCCTTTTCCTTGATCCAGGGAGGTTTAAAAAACAAAAGAAATATTGCATAGAACAAAACCATAAAGAGCTAAATACCAAACCAACATAGGGCCACCACCTGCATCAAAAGCTTACTAGAACAATACTGATTTTAAAGTTAAAAATAGGTGAAAAAATAGAGGCAAAGGGAAAGATATTTCAGAGAATGGGGACCATGACCAAAAGGATACCTCATGAAGCTTGGGGAACTGTTAGGATCCTCTCAACATTCTCAGGCTAATCTAAATCTCAGAAAGATGATCCAGAAAGTATTGAGATATCAAGCAGGTCGAGCTTTATAGTGATAACTAGCATCTTGAATTGGACCAGGAATCCTACTGACAGCTATTAGCAACTGAAGTTTGAACCCTACTCCTCCCACTGAAAAGACTGAAGAACTGTCTTTTACAAATCAAGCAGAGATGACCTTTCAGGTTAAATGACCATGATCTATTTTTTTTATTGCCAGAAACAGTGGCTGGCATTTTCTGAAGCAGAATGAACTGTTTTATAGCTAACCTCTCAGAACTTCACAGCACAGAGACTGATTGGGTTCTTGTATTTGAACCTGGAAAGATGATCTGATTGATCTGTGACACAGGAATCCAAGAAATTGGCTCCTAACTGGCTCTTTGTCCAGGTAGATTTTGGTTATTCAGTTTTGAAAAAAAATCCAAGAACCAATTTTTGACTGGTGTGTACTTGAGTCAGGTGACTGCCTGGTTATTTAGATTAAGTAGACTTATGATTGGTTTAGTTTTGAAAAATCTGAGAATACTGTTTCCTGATTGTCCTGTCTTTGAGTGAATAGAATAGAATAGAATAGAATAGAATAGAATAGAATAGAATAGAATAGAATAGAATAGAATAGAATAGAATAGAATAGAATAGAATAGAATAGAATAGAATAGAATAGAATAGAATAGAATAGAATAGGCAGAGTTGGAAGGGACATTGGAGGTCTTCTAGTCCAAGCCTTTGCTCAGGCAGGAAACCCTATACCATAGATAATTCTGATGAGGCTGCTATAGATTGCTTTTGATTAGTTAAGAGTTGTTTAAGTCTTATTTATTTATTTATTTATTTATTTATTTATTTATTTATTTATTTATTTATTTATTTATTTATTTATTTATTTATTTATTTTTACATTTATATCCCGCCCTTCTCCGAAGACTCAGGGCGGCTTACAAGCTTAGCAGTAGCCTTCATTCTATGTATATGCCTGCTTGTTAGGGCTTTCACACACACACCCAAGCGGCATTATTACAAAGTCAGCTTATTGCCCCCAACAATCTGGGTCCTCATTTTACCTACCTCCGAAGGATGGAAGGCTGAGTCAACCTTGAGCCTGGTGGGATGCGAACCTGCACTAATTGCAGGCAGCTGGTGTTACTTAAGTAGGCATTAGCCCACTGCTCCACCAAGGCTCATATTATTGCTTGATTGATGCCAACTGTAAAAATGTACATGAGCATATTGTCTTTTGCAAACATCAGAAAAAAGACTGAATGGTTTAATAAGCTTTTTAGAATGATCTTCAATAAATGGTAAAATAAAGCTGGATTTTAAAAGAAATGTGCACTATATTGTATATCCATTTGGTCAAATAATTTAAAGGGTATTGTCTATGGATATGTCCCAGACAGCTGCATAAAAGTCTTATCCACCAGTCCTAGAACCAGCAGAAAAATAAATCAACATAAATTTGCTCCCCTCATTAACAAATCATATTCTGCCACATATAGAACAAGCTAAGGTAAGTAGTTGGTGGTTTCCCACCTTTGTATCCTCTCCTGCCACTAATCACTTTCCTTAATGTTGGGTTGGGTAAGTGTGGGCAGGTGTTTGGAATGGCATGTTTAGCTACTGTCAAGTGACCTAAAGTTGAAACCCAAATGCAGAGGTTCTTGAGGTCTGTGACTAATCAGTTGAGCTATTTCTGGATATACATGTAGAACTGTTTTGAAAAAATATATAACTAACATTAACTTTTCTTAGCAGACACAGTGGAATTCGTATAATGCAAATAATAGCAATAGAACTTAGACTTATATACAACTTCACAGTGCTTTACAGCTCTCTCTAAGCTGTTTACAGAGTCATCATATCACCCCCAACAACCTGGGTCTTCTCTTTACTGACCTTGGAAGGATGGAAGGCTGAGTCAACCTTGAGCCAATGAGAATCAAACTGCCAGAAGTCAGCATAATTAGCCTACAATACTGCATTCTAACCACTGTTCCACCACAGCTCTTTCTGGACATAATGATGACAACAGCAACATCTGGCAGAACTCATCTCTCGACCTTCTGTGTAATACACTGTAGGTTTAGGGCTTCCTGAAAAGAGTGCTAGTGCTCCTTCCAAGGACTGGTAAACCTGTGTTTTTATAAGAAGACCTGAGTGCTTTCCAAAGCAAGGACAAGCCTTTCTCTGGCAGATCATTTGATAGCCTCCTCAGTTTAAGTCAAAATGGATGTGAAGGGTAGATTCCAGTAACTGGGAAAGAACACAGCATTCCCAATGCATCCTAAAATTGCCATTCAGAACATGACTGATGCCACTGTGTCTGTTTCAGCAACCACAAGATTGATGTCACATGCTAGGTCATTATCAATGGCAGAAGTTATGTTGAAGATGAGGGGAAACACTACCATAAATTTGAAATAACCAAAGATGACTTCAAGCTGCTTCAGGAACAACTGAAATGAGACAAAGGTAGCATCATGACCACATAGCATTTTTTTTTAAAAAAAAGGTTATTGGGTTATGTTCATGCAGCATTTACTGAGACTTATGAATGAGACCTTCAGGTCTGGGAGACACTCAAAATAAGAATAACATAAAATATATCTTGTATAAAAATGCTTACAGGAAAAGGCAAGCATTTTTCAAAAGATCTCAGCACAAGTTTTTTTGGTCTTTAAAAAGGGGATGGAATTTGTGCCAGTAGAGAATATGAAGAGTGTCAATGACATCATTCATGGTTGACTCTAAGGTGGAGTCTGTAGTTTCTGAACTGAATAGATTGAAAAGATATGAAAACGAAGAGGTGGTGGGCATGCCACTATCCCTGGAATATCATATTCCTTTGAGCTTTACCTTCCTTTCCCCTGGAAGGCTGTGTCATTCATAATACTTCCCCCCTCCTCTTTCTCAGTAATTTCCCACCAGTAAAAACAAAATAAAATAAATTGGGTCTTAAATATTCGTAGATAGCATTCCCTCTCTGGCAGATATCAAATATCTTGATTTACCATGTGAGCTGAGAATGTTGATCTTATTTTGGATGCCATAAAGATCTGGAACTGAGCTAACATACCCATCTCTGTTTTATATATATAACGAGGCACAACCACAAAACAGAAACCTAACTACAGCTGCAACATCAGCCAATTTAAACCCCTCCAAACCACACAATAAGTAAACTGACACCCACTATAAAAACATGGCACCACCACAAACACGAAGCCGAACAAAAGCAGCACAACTCACCAGCTCAGGTCTAAGGCTGGCAGCTGAGACCAGCCCATCCACTCAAAACACACCCCCACCCAATCAGAACACACCCACCATTCAAAACACACTCCCACCCAATCAGAACACACTTAATCCCCCACCCAATCAGAGCACACCTCCACCCACAGAACACACCCCCTCTGGCAGTTTAAAAAAGAGGAACAAACAGCCACTACCACATGCTTCTCCCAGAAGAAGGAAGCTGAAGCCTCCAGCCTGATGATGACGGATGGGATTCCGTCGAAACGTTGCACCTACACCTTTAGTTCTACGTGGGGAAAAACCCGAATGACCGAAGATCCACATATAAACACCCGCGAAAACCTCAGAAAACATATATATATCTGGGATAATTTATATTGGTGGCGCAGTGGGCTAATGCCTGCTTAAGTAACACCAGCTGCCTGCAATTAGTGCAGGTTCGAGTCCCACCAGGCTCAAGGTTGACTCAGCCTTCCATCCTTCCGAGGTAGGTAAAATGAGGACCCAGATTGTTGGGGGCAATTAAGCTGACTTTGTAATAATGCCGCTTGGGGGGCCCCCAAAAGCCCTAATAAGCAGGCATATACATAGAATGAAGGCTACTGCTAAGCTTGTAAGCTGCCCTGAGTCTTCGGAGAAGGGCGGGATATAAATGGAATTAAAAATATTTATTTACATATACTAGGACAGATTCCTAGGTTAAATACTTGGAATTACTGCCAATATTTTCTTATAAACTGGTTTGTTTCATGATACATATCTGTGGTGGATGTGTTGGTGCTAGGTATACTAGATTAGCAAATTTTAAAACTTGCAGGGAACTGAGCTGCAACATCTGGATATTGACTAGGTAATAAAAAAATACAGAAGTTCTTTGTAACCACTGAGTGGTTGTCTAAGTTTTTTCTTCTATCTCTATACCAGACATGTCAAACACAAGGCCCGGGGGCCGGATCTGGCCCGCGAAGTGGTTTCATGTGGCCCGTGAAGCCATCCTGGAAACAGTGAGGGAACAGCCCCCACTGCCTTGGCCCTGGCCCAGAGACCCTCCTTCTGCCAGAGACTCTCAGATCTGACCCACTCCTGCCCAGGCCCCCATAGGCACCCTTGATGCGAACGATGTAGAGCTGGCCACACCCACCCAGTAGGCCATACGCACTCTAGCCATGCCTACCCAGTAGGCCACGCCCACCCTGGCCATACCCACCTGGCCCCCTGAGGGCAACCACAATGCTGATGCGGCCATCAATGAAATTGAGTTTGACACCCCTGCTCTATACTATGGCTTCATTTACTTGCCTCTCAACATAATGAACTTTTTCCTTGTGTTACTTCCTCATGAGGACTTTTAAAAAATATCTAACTATTATCTCTCTGTGTCTCTCTGTCTCTGTGTCTCTCTCTCTCCCTCCCTCCCTCCCTCCCTCCCTCCCTCCCTCTCTCTCTCTCTCTCATTTATCAATTATCATTGTCAAGGTATTGAATTAACAGCTAACCATGTAATGAATGTAATGATGGGAATGACTTAGCAGGGTCTGTGTCTCTTTAAGACCCTTTGTATAAAGGGAAGGCTCTGCTGATGTGTTCTTTGTTCTTCTGTTTCCTGTTGTAACTATGGTTTGTTGGTTCCTGCTGTATTAGCTCATGCATGTATAATGTTCCTGGTGTATGATATTATAGATAGTGTAAGATAAACCACCATTTATTATAGACCACTGTTTACTGTGTTTACTCCTGGGTTATCTAGTGCAATAAGACTGTGCATGCTCTGACAATCATCTATCATCATCTACCTACCTACCTATTGCCTGTCTATCTGCCTGTCTTTGTGTGTAAAGTCCCTCAAACAATTTGAGACTCTTTCTTATTCAAAAGCACAGGCTGCCACATTTTGCTTGATTCTGCCTTGGCTGAACTTGTCTGTCTGGGATTATTCTTCAAGAGCCATGCAGGTTGTCACAAGTACCATCCACCCTTCCCTCTTTTCATAGGAAAA
This sequence comes from Vipera berus, assembly GCF_964194415.1. Taxonomy (NCBI): domain Eukaryota; kingdom Metazoa; phylum Chordata; class Lepidosauria; order Squamata; family Viperidae; genus Vipera; species Vipera berus. Next base: position 95,368,372 of record NC_138206.1, read on the forward strand.
CATGCCAAAGGTGTGAACAATGTAATTTCTCTCTTTCATCAAAGTTTATGAGGATCATATTTTGTATTGCTGTCAGAGCTGTTCTGTTTACTTTTTTAAAGTTTACTGAAAATCAGAATTTGAATATATAATTCTTTTTCCTGTCAGCAAGACAAGCTTCTGCTGACAAAGCTTCTCCTTTGTACAGAGGGACTATTTTTGAGCAAAGTTGCTAGGAAATCTATTCAGAGAGATACAAAGTTTTATGCCTTTTCTCTGAAAGCCCTACATGGCATGGGTCCGGACTACCTACGGGAGCACCTTCTGCCGATGTCAGCACCCCACCGTCCTGTGCGCTCCCACAGAGAAGGCCTCCTCAGGGTGCCACCGCTCAAGGAATGTCGGCTGGTGGCCCCCAGGGGGAGGGCATTCTCAGTGGGTGCGCCAGCCCTCTGGAACAGCTTACCAACCGAAATCCGGATGGCCCCCGACCTCCGTACCTTCCGACGCGACTTAAAAACCTTCCTGTTCCAGCAGTCCGGCCTGGCATGATAGCGTTAATTGGGGTCCCAGTTTGTTTTCAATATTGTTTTTATTACTTTTTATTGTTCATCTGTAGACCTTCCTTCCTCTGTACACCGCCCCGAGTCCCTCGGGAGAAGGGCGGTTTATAAAAACTAATAAATAAAATAAATAAATAAATAAATAAAAGAAGGAAGGGACGGGTAGAATATATATATATATGGAGGAGGATGATTTCTATATTTAATCCTGAACTGTCAAGGAACAAACTATACTGCATATCCAGTATACACTGGATTTGGTAAATCACAATTCACAGAGCTCTGATACAAAGTATTTATTGTATGTTGGCTTTTAATGGCACATTTTGTATAAAGATTGGCCTGTGGGGAGATATTACTTGGAATATGAATATTAAGACTATTTGTAATTTGTTTGAAATGGAGCACCGTTATTATTAATGCAAAATGGGCAGTTTACAGAGGAAATGCCATTTTACCCAAGGAAGATAACACTTTATCATCAGATTTGTTTAACATTGTTTGATCTCCAGAGAAAAATAATAAGATACTTTTCTTAATTTCACGTTATTTGCCCTAAAAATGCATAACTTTAGTGTGCAAAGAAGCATGGTATTTTATATCCACAGTTCTGTCTTGATTAATTTTGAAGCTTGCTATTAACAAATATAACTATGTCTTAAATAGTTATTCCTTCAGCCCTGGATTCCAAGGGAAACATATAGCTTCAGTTTAGATACATTATTTTTATGTAGGGTATTTAAATTTTATTTGCACGTGCAGTTACTAAGGTTTCAAGTGAATTTAATATCATGTATGTTGCAAATTATATTTTACAGTTCTTGATAATGCAGCTATATGAAATGCATAGGAGAATAAATATGATACCATATACAATTATACACCTGACCATTTGAAGGGTGTTGTGGTTGTTTGTTGGATGTTTAGAATCCCATTTCTCTTTGTTTTGGTCCCATTATCAAATCTGTTCAATCTGTGCATGTGTCTATTTTCTTTAAAAATATACACACACACACAAACTTTTGATAGAATATGAATATTTTGGGAAATACTTTTTGCCACACACATTTTTGAACATTTACCTAATATACAGTAGATTATGTGCAGTTTTGAACACTTGCAGTTTTGAGTTCATCTGGGAGAAGCATGAGTTTTGCAAGACCGCATTTTTAGTTCAAATGTCTGCAATTAGGTAGTAAAATTCTGACTCAAATGAATTTCTTTTCATGCCTAGATGTAAGCATTTGTACAGGCATGTCAATTTCAGATCAGCTTATGGCTTTTGTATGGGGGGAGGTGGGGGGCAGGAAAGAATTGCTGTTTAAAAAAGAAGTGGGTTAACTCAAAATCAAGCTTAGTCTTTTGTAGAAATAAAAGTCACAGTTTCCTGATCTTAGTTTAGCATGGAAAAGTAGAACTACTGTGTTGTGCTTTGAATCATTATGAGTCATCGGATTGCTTGGAAATAACAAGCATGTTAGAAATGTTCTTGTAGCTTCTGTTTAATTTGGTTAACAGAAATAATAGGACCTGGTGAGAAGTGTGTTGATGGACGTTTGGCAAAGTTGTACAGTTTACACTGGAACACAGCTGGGTTAAGAGCCTGTCTGGAAATGACAATGTTGCATCTGCCAGATATGCAGTTTGACCATTCTGAGTTGGCCCACTGGGATGAATATGTAATTTCGTTACAACAAATTTTACACTTCTGTGTACGCATGTGTTTTACTTAAACTAACAATGTCATTTATATCACCTCAGGAAAACCTGTACCTTTATGAATGTAATTTAATATGAAAATTCTTTCTTCTTCAGATGGTTCCAAATTATAAATTCATAGACAATATGGTACATTATCAGTAGGGCTCGAGATGCACAATTATCTGTCAAGGCATGCAAAATCACAACTGCTGCATAAAGGTCTAGGTATTTATGATTAAGCTTTGACAGCAAGCATAAGGGCACTCGGGGAGGGCAGCTTCAAATAATTCTCACCCATTGAAGCATTGGTGAATATGGGTCAGAATTAGAGTTATAGAGGGCCATTGAATCCTCAGCTTTGCTTCTAGAAATGTGGAAGAGTTCACTTCATAATATTGTCAATTATGTATAACCCTTAGATAACATTAGAAGTTTCATAGCCTTGTCAATATCATAACAAGACTCAGTGCTTACAAATAAAAGTGGACAACCAGTTTTAGATTTATATTAGAACCTAACACAGAGTTAGTTGTACATAGACTCTGCCCTGGGGCAGGTAAACTGTCCAGGGAATCTTCACACAGCTGTGAACTGAGGTAATAGCAGAAAAGGTCAATCAAAGTGATGACATCATTCCCTTCTTTTGTCAGTGTGAATCTTGCAGGCAGTGCAATGGGACAAATTCTTGTTGCTCAGAAAAGTTTTAAAATTGTTGCCAAGTAATTGGTAATACACATAATTAGGAATGCCTAAAAAAGCAGAAAAAGTAGTTTCTGCTACAGAAGGTTCTCAATTTATTCCTCCCCTTAGAGAGGAAGATATTGTGATACCAAGAGCATAAGATGAAAAATGTAGAACAAACATTATTAGCATTGTAGTAGTATTGGACAACAGAATTTGTTTGATCATTGCCCCCAAATTTCTGCTTAAGTTTTATTTATTTGTGGGATTAATACCCTGTCTTTCTATTCAATTAAACTCAATACAAATACTAATGCTATGGCTGATTGCCCTTCATTGAGCTGCATCAGCTTTCCTTCATCTGAAATGTTCAGACAACACTCAGAATTCATAAAGACCAATATTTTTTTTACAATTATATTTATTTTATCAGTAACTAATAACTGGGTTGATAATGTGTTGTAACACCAGAATTAAAACATATATTTAAAACTATGTTGAATCTAAATTTCATAAGATCCCTCCCTCCCTCCCTCCCTTCCAGAAAGAAAAGATTTAATACCTCAGCACTTTTAGGAAATTTTTTGCTGTTCAAAGTTTTCTCAGGAAATGTGTTTAAATTCGCCCATTACTCTATCTCTGCCTCTGTCACACACATATATACACAAAACATACAAATGCCCAGAAGCTTTGGTTACACCTCAGATTATTTCTACTTATATTGGGCTGGTTAATGTGAGTAGGATTTGAGACCTGCAGCTTCTCTTCACAAAGAGATATCTGTGGATTTTTTCTATCTTTTTTCTTACCTATCAAAGTAAAAGTTAAAATTCTGCCACAGCCGAAGGGGCCAACTCAAAATTTACTGCTAACACATTCACATTCAACTGCTCACTAGTTCAATCTGTCGCCTGCAGAACACAATATAATAGGATGAAAATTGCCTCTTAGCTGTTGGCTACCTGAAAATTGCCTTCTTAGCTGATGCTTCATGGAAGCGTCACTCGCTTCCTGTTCTTCAGAAACTAATTGAAATTCTTTCCCTACTTGCGTAAGCAGTAGAATCCCCAATACAGCATGTTTCTCACTATACCATACAGGAGTTATTGACTCTGTCCAATTTGGAGATAGATGGTAATCATTCTTCGGAAATGATGTTATACTGAAGAAATCATAGATCCTGAAGACTTATAATTGTTTTTGGCAGCACAAATGCATTATACTACAGTTGATAAAGAGGTATTTGGTTTCTTCTTCAACAAGCTTTACTAGAAAATCTGTTAATTATATTTTTAAAAAGATTTTGCAATGCATTGCATTCAGTGCTATAGGTGCTATATACTTACAGCATCTTCAAAGCAACATTTGAGAATGGACCCCAAAACTCATTCAAAATGTTCATAAGATTGAAAGGTTGAATGCAATAAATGGGGAAAATTGTTAAAAACCCAAGGAATAGTCATGATACCCTCTTAATGTAAACAACATTAAATTTAAGTGTTTGGTTTTTTTCTTCTTGTTCCTTCCTATTCTTTGTCCTGGCTCCACCTAAGGAGCCTTACTTGCTTATTTATTGAGCATGTTGTTTTTGGCATCTGTTCAGCTTTGTGAGATTCTGAAGTGCAATTACCAGAGCTGTTCTACATGTGATAGCTTTGTGGCCTGTGCAAAATCATTATGATATTATTCCATCCATAAGCCTTCACAGAATAATCAACTTGTTCCAGGTTAGCACTAAAATATTTGGGTAGAAATATTGGGCAAAGGCATAATCATAAGCTAATTAAGTTTTCAAAGTATACAACTTCTAGGTCAGCTGTCACAAAACAATGCCAAATCCAAGGAGAATTCACAGTGTTCAGACAAGGCTTGGTGATAAGAACAAAGTATCAACTCAAATAAAAGTTATTCCAAAATTAGAGAGTACTCAGGCAGAAGCTCAAATATAGAAGGCTCCTATCATCTATTTACATACAATCATAGCTAGCAGTATAACAATAAGACCTATAATAATAGTAAAAGCTGCAAAAATCCAAAGGAGCAAAGAAACAGATAATGAAAATCTAATACTGTTACCGGTAATTTCATGCCTTTGACAACTAGATCAAGTAGCTGTAACCAATTGTAGAATTAGATAAATACTCCCAAATAAATTCTCACTGCTTTCATGGGGTTCATCCAAACAACCCAGCAGTTCTTCAGCTCTCTACTGCCCCAAATCAGTTAATTGGGATCAGAATCCACTGGCATGGAATGCTTGGTCATGCTAAGATTAAGAGTGAGTTTTTAAGATCCAATTGCTTCATTAGATGCAATGAGAGATAGTAGCAATTTGATTTTCACTGCTTTCTAACATCTTCTAATATCAATGTTTCCATCTATACATTAAATACTGGATTAATATTTTATTGAATCACATATTTTTTCCAATATCCAGTTCTGTGCTTTTTTCTGCTGGGTGGCCCAACTCTACTATTTTTCTTATTAGAAATCTGCAGTCTTTTTGCAATCAAAAGGACTATGATGTGAAATGTGACTTCACTGCTTCAGCAAGGGTTAAGGTCCCTTGCCTGGATATTTTCAAAATTGATTTGCAAAGAGATTAATGTGGTTATTTTTCAAATAGTTATATCAAAATATTATTACAGAATATATTGGCCTATTAGCTTATAATAATAATCGCTCAGTGTGAAGAGCTTGCTGGACAGGACTTGTAAACCAGTCTGGTGTTCCTACAGAACAATCGCCTAACTTCTTAAAAGAATCTGCAAAAAAGTGCTCTCTATCAAGAATGGACTTTTTTTTTCTTCAGGTTAGATCTTTAAATGGCACACTGGAGACCAGACTGCCAAGAGTAATAAAGGCAGAACAAAAATGTAATTATGGTTAACCTAGTTGAAACTTAATTAAATAAAGAAAAATGAATGAATACCATATCTCCTAATTTGTTGAATGATTTCCACATTAAAAGGGGGAAAAATAACATTTAGAAGGCCTTCTCAGAAGCTTTAGAGGAGGATTCGGACTCGGGAACTGGACACCAGAAATTGGCATCTCCCTTAGTTTAAATTTGTTTCCCACTTTGGCATATAGATCAAAACTTTTTAGGCTCAGAGGATTCTGTTGAACCACAGAGATATTACGTATAATTGCCTGGGTGCTGTTTATGTGTGTGTTGATGATGTAAAGAGCAACCTCAGGATCATAGAAGGAGTAGCTCCAAATCTTTTTTTTTTTTTTTTTTGCTATCCTCAGAAAAAATTGAAATCCAAAGCTGATATTTGTATTTCCAGGAAAATTTCTACTAGCACATTTTGATGTACTTTTCTCTAATATAACATAGGAAGCAATGCCGAACAAGTGTTTGTTTTCACAAGTACAAAATAGCCTTATGCCTTAATTATATGGATTTCCTGTTCCCCCCACCTTCAGACTTTCAGTTTCCTCCCACTTATGTCATGGAACCCATTTTAAAATGCTTGATTTTCAGACTGGGATACAAAGTTGCTTTCAGAGTAGTGTCTCTTTATTTAGTGTTTGATCCTTGATTTTACATGCATTTCTCCATCTGGCAATTGTTACTTAGTCAGATGGCTACCAGCTGGAAGGGCAACATGTGCGTCCCCATTGAATCTGATGGAGAAGCTGTTCAGGAAATGTGATTTAAAGAAAGACTTCACATGTGTCTCTGCATGGTGTGAATGTGAAGGCAGGTTTTTCACACATAAATGACTTGGTGCCAGAATTCATCTCTCAAATATGTATGCAAGCTGAAATATTATTATTTGCTATCACAGATAAGCCACAAAATATTTATTTGAACTAATGGTATCCTTTTAGCTAGAGTTCTCAAGAAAATCCTATGTTAATGTAAATATAGCAAAAGCTAAGAGTGGCGAAAAGAGCCATGAAAAGATACATGGTCATCATTACAAGACAAGATAGAAAGACCTGCACATGGATTAGAGAGCAAATGAAAGTATACAATATCATCAAGAGAGTAAAAGGATTGAAATGGAAATGGGCTGGTCACAAAGCAAAAAGAACTGATGGCAGGTGGACCAAGGCAGTCATAGAATGGATCCCACTTGATAAAAATGGGATCCACAAAATAGACCTAAAAAAGATGGATTGATGATATCAGAAAGTATTACGGGTCCAATTGGCAAAAGAAAGCTCAGGACCGTATTGGTTGGAAACATGTGGAAGAGGCCTTCATACTGCAGTGGCTAGACAATAGCTGGAATAAGGATTTAAATATAAGTGTTATACATGAATACTGACATATCACAACACGGAATTATTTCAAATTCTCAGGGCAGCCATTTAAGATAGGTAGATGGCTAGAGTTTGCATCAATTTCTTTGGATTTTTTTTTAATGCTTCCAATCCAAAAAAGCCTCCCTCAAGTCAACCTTCACATGTTCCTCCCGGAGGACTCCTATCTGAGTTCCTTTGATCCTGCATACTTTTTCAAGACCTAACAGTTACAATACATAAACCTGTTATTTTTGAATTAGACTGATTTTTTTTAAAAATGGTTTCTCGTATAAAATGGAATCAATCAATTCTTTTCAAGTTCAGTCTGATATGTTTGGAAATTAAACAACTGGCTTACATTATACATTCTACTATTCTCATTTCCTTGCTGTATTTTTAAGGTTATAGTCATTCTGAGATCAGCATTGTTTAGTTGCAGTGATTTCAAAATGCTGAGCAACTGAAATTTTATTGACGTGAATATTTAGATTTTAATTAGAGATAAAAGCAAATATCTCATATGCTGAGCAAAGCAATAAAACTTTTATTTTGAATCTGGAATACTGGACTGGAGAAATAGGCTTTAAGCTAACAGCTGCTACCCCTCCCAATTTTCAAGGAAAAGGAGTTTCAGAAATGCATGCATCATTCTCCACCTATTTCATTGCAATCCCTTTCTCTTTTCTTTGGATGGTAACAAGCTCAGAATGCCTGCAGCCAGAGCTTGGCTGAATAATAATAAAAAAACCTCTATGAAAATAGTTGAAAATACAAAGTGGAAACAAAAAGGACAGGAAGAATATAAAAATCCAGTGATCAGTTATTAAAATGTTAGTGTTTTCCAATAAAAATCGACTTAGTGATGTTTCAAATAGTTTTTATTTACAAAATAAAAACATTAACCGATGCAGATCAGCATTCCTTGGCTAAGTAAAATTTCCAAAAGTTATCTAGCATTTGATACCATTGACTATGCTCTAAAAAGGAGATTTTCTGACATATCAAGTATAAAAAAAGAAAACAATAAATATTATAACAAACTTTATCAATTCCACTTCTTCAAATAAATCTAATAGGATTACTTTAAAGTGGCTTATTTTAAAGTTGAATCTGCTTCAATTTGCAGGCCAGTACATGTATAGAATAGCACATGCAATGGATTAAAATTCCGTGTCTTATCAACTATTATTTTACAGGAAGCAAATATAAGAGTCTCTTTTGGATAATTTGCATATTCCTAGTAATTTTCATCAGGAAAATGTTGAACAGGATTTCATGAACCTTCCTACATTTTTCTATCCTATTCAGTTTGTGCACTCTCATTTTAAATGTAGTACATTAAAAAATAAAAGCTGGAGATTAATCACATATTTCAGTCTAAGTTTTATTTGAAATTACTATCCAAATGAATACTGCTATTTTTTATTTTTTAAAAAAAAATCATGCATATTCCCATATGTGTTATCCAGAAATATTTCAAAGTACCTGACACTGGTAATCTGATCCTAGGCAGGTATATTTGGAAAGGAGACCCATTCGGAAGTTTTATTTACAGGTACAGGGGTTAAGATTAAGATTTTATCCAATCTGTTTGTTCAAATAAATATAAAACATAATGGAAGTTTTCTTTCTGTTTGTAGCTTTCTATATATTTAGTTCTATATTAAAGCAGAACACTTTAAAAAAACTTACTAGTAAATTAAGGCACAGTTTCATCTAAACATTTTCTAAAAGTTAGTTGGAGCTAAAACTATTCACTTGTGCCTCAACTAAAAGGAAAGGGCCATACCACTCTGTCTCAATTTCGTTAAATATGTATTTGGGTGTCATGAGTTCACTAACATCCATTATCCTATTCACAACACCAAATACTTCAATGTCTCATTTTTCTCTGCTGTGCTGTTGTTTAAATTATAACCAATCAAGATCCTTCTGCTTTTCCAGGAAACTATCAAATCTGTGGAAATCAGACCATACAAATATTTGGATCAAATGTCCAGCAAACTAAAGAAGTCCAGTGATTGTTGGGTTTGGATTAGTGCTTGTTTAAAGGAGGAACAAAGGTTCTATTCTATCTGTCATCAAAAAGATAAGGATGGAAACTTTATTTTATGTATTACTTAATATCTCAAAACGGACATTTGTTGCAATGTTACTGATAATACTGGTTACCAGTAATACCAATTACTAGTTTTGATACTGGACAAACTGAAAACATAAAGAAAATTAGGACTGAACCTCTGGCTCTTAGTATATCTCATCTTCTTTTCCTTCCCAGACTGATGATTTCTGTTTCTCTTTTTACCACTCTTCTTGAAGGAATAAAACAAAGAAATGTGTGAGCCCAGAAATTATTCAGTTTTACCTCTGAATCCCTGAAGACATTCAAAGGCAGTACAGACACAAAGGGCTTTTTTTGTCTTAAATATTTTAACACTTCTGAATTCTATGAGAGCTAGCATTTATTACACAGCTTTGGCCTTCTCTTTGCTGTTGCTTGTTTATTTAATGTTTGCTCACTTATTTATTTTCTATTTTGACTTTAAATTTATTTTTACCCACAATTTTGCTTTCTTAAACTTAAATAATGTGCATATTGGGTCAAATCTAACCCAGGGTTGGTGTTGATTGATATAGAGAAAACCACACTGGGATGATTGATTTTACTGATGTGGCCATCAGTCTTTTGAATGCTCCAGTGCATTATAGGCATGTAGTAAGTTCACCATTGAACCAGGCAGCAATATGACAACAGCTTTGGGAAGCTGTCTTGATTAGTAATGGTTGAATGCTTCCAAGCATACTTCAGAACCAGTTTGGAATGTATGACAATCCTTAATAAGCATTTGGGGTGGAAAGCCCTCTTGTCTGTTTCTGAAAGTACACAATTCCAGGTGTGCAATGTCAGTACATATATGCCTGATAATAATGTTGCCTGTATGTATTTGCTTTACTGCATTGCTTCATCTAATTTATAGTTTCCCAAACTAGCCACAAAATGCCGCATTTGGAAATTCAACTGCCCTGCCATCACTATTCCTAAAATTCCTTCCCAAAGTATCATATGAAGTTCAGGAATTGCTATCACATACATGTAATGATTAATCTCATAATCAAAACAGAAAAAAATAAGTGGACAAAATTAGAGGTTGTTGACTGAGCAGTCCACTCCCATTTCTTATAAAAAAACAATATTTTCAATCTAGACTAGAAAGCCGAAAAGCTGGTCTTGGAGAACTGACATAAATTCTCCATATGAAAGACATAGAAAAAAGACTTGTCAGAGTGGGGAATCAGAGTTTAATATTTTGCTCCTAATATGGTCACAGACTGGGATTCTTTTGCCTGCAAACTGTGTTGCTGAAAAGGGAATCCTATTTTGGGTGGGCACAATTTCATAATTGTGAGAGATAAAATGTCCATATATCCTATTTGAATTACCAAGACTAGTTTTGAGTAAGACAGACCCTATGGATCAAAACAGTAAAGCAAATCCTTGCAAGTAGCAATATTAGCATCTAGGTATGTGCCAACATGGTATACTAGGACACTCATTTAAGAAAGAGATACTAAAAAAAATCCATGCTTATTATTGAAAACACAGCTTCTAGTTACATCTTCAAGGCTGCAATCCTTTTCCTACTAACTTGTGGGTAAATCCCATTATCTTCTGCTATGAAATTAATGTGTAGTTTAAACCCTTAATCATGCTTGGGATAGAACAATTGAAATTAACCGAACAAGTCAATCATGACAAATTACATTTCCATTAATTTAGTGATTGTTCTTTAAGCGTGACTAATATGGATCCTACCCTGTGATACAGTATAGCTGTTTTAAAAACAAGCAAAGAACCTTGCTCAAGTTTATAAAAAGTAGCTTGTCATTCTGCATTCTGGTTGTAATGTTCTAGTTCAGGGGTAGGCAACCTTGGTTCTTTTATGACTCGTGGACTTCAACTCCCAGGATTCCAGAGCCAGCCATGCTGGCTCAGGAATTCTGGGAGTTGACGTCCATGAGTTATAAAAGAGCCAAGGTTGCCTACCCCTGCTCTAGTTGATCAAGATCATAATCATATGGACATTTCTAATACATGACACTCTTTTGGGAGGTGATTCATAACTTCTTTGTTGGGGGGGAGAGAGAAATCATATGCTTCAAACACTGCTTTATATATGATGAATAGAGCTGTTATTGTTTTCAAAGTTATGAATAATAGGTTATACATGGAAGTGTATATAATATACACATTATCTCCAAGTCAGACTGTGGGTTTCAATCTAACTTTTTTTTACTTTGAGAAGGGGTAGATGGGGGAGTGCTTTGCAGGTGGTGCTATTCTAGACATGTCTTCTTAGAAGTAACCCTAATGAGTTCAGATATGATTCACTTTCAATAAATGTATAGATTACTGTAGTAATTTTATTAATTTTCCTTTATAAAAGGAAAACCAGGCTAGAACTATTTTAAATAGAAACTGTGAACTATTCCAGTAATTCTTTTCAGTCAATTGGGTCTATACAGGAGTCTTCACACTGGGATGTCTCACAGTTAAACAAATTAGATTAAAAATGAAATGGAATTGATAAAATCTGACATTACTTTATGTATACATGGTGGTCTCTTTTTGAATGGAAATGCAGAGACAATTTTATTACAGGATAAAATTGTTAGATTTTGAGATATGAAATATGGGACATTCTTACAATAACACTTTGTTTTGGTTTAGTGTATTACAATTCAATCTGCCATTCTAAATTGCACCCAAGTACATTGGGTCAGTCCAGCATGTCCTCATTTTCTTCCTGGGAATTGTATATACACATATTACTTAGGAACACACGTACAAAAAAAATCTTTAAGTAACATTCTTCTTCTCTTTGGGGGACAATACAACAATAGGCTAGTTTATTAAATTGGAATAAAATAATTTGACTCTCTCTTGAATGGTTGCTCTGCGTCCTGGCTAGCAAAGTTTTGCTGGGGAAGGGAATTAATTTTGGAAGCCAATTGTCAATTCTGGGATGCAAGTTATCTTTCATTTGCTTTTCCCAGTGTCTGCTCAAGGTTTCCGCCTGCTGTGTGCCAAGTGTGTGGCCTTGCTTAAGGCTTTGAAAAATACCTTAGGATGAAGGAGAAAAGGGCTTTATCTTCTGTTTGTGCTTGTTTCTTGACGTCAGCAGGAACAAAGTCCCAGATATCAGATAATGATTGTTGCCACAATTATTTGAAATCAAATTCAAAATGAATCACCCTAAGCATTTTAAGATGGTGTTGGCAAAGTGAAAGCTTAAAATAATTCTCTATTATTTATTTAGTGCAACAAATTATGGTTTAAGTTGTGGGTTTCTGAAAAAGAAGGTACTTGAGAAGTGCAGGAAATGTATGGACAGAACCAAGGGATTACACTGATAACATTTGACATATAAACACAATTTGACTGATGGCTTTTATCACATTCTAAAAAAAAAAAGCTTTTAGCAAATCTTGATTTGTTATTAGGCTTGTTCAGTATCTGATTCTTTAACCATATTCCAAACTGATTTCCCCTAGTTAAGGGATAATTTTTTTTAGGAACATAAATTGCTTTTCTTTCTGACAATCTTTTCCCTGGAGAACTGGTTGTTGATAATCCAGGATAATTCATTGAGGAATGAACATGTGGGATTAAGTACATGACCTCAGTGAGCACAATTTAAGGAACTTTGATGTAGAGATGAAAGCTTTTTCTTGAGGAGGGGTGATTGAGCATTACAAGGTTTAATCAAATTATGGAATGAATAAAAGCAGAATGAAAGGCAGAATGAATAAAAGCAGAATGAGGGAGATAGGTGGTACAGAAATGCAAACTATTAATAAATAATAAATAAATAAAATCAGTGACTTAAGAGAGGTAAAAATCTATAGCAGTGTTTTTTGATGTCACAATTTGTGTGGACTTCAACTCCCAGAATCTCCCAGCCAACATTTGTCTGGAGGAAACAAAGTATTAGGATGGTGGTGAACTTAAACTAAATATTAATGCTCTGATAAAAGAAAAAAAAGAGTAGAAAATTGACATGAGAGAAAATTTGAGAAAACAAACTATGTTTTCTTCCCCCATCCCATCACATTAGATGATTGTGAGAAGACATCCATCCAAGCATTTCTATACCAAAAACTCAGTGTTGGAGGGTTCGTGGGGTGAGGGATGACAAAGACAAATGACAAAGTAGCTGCTTATGAAAATCTTCTCAAGGTCAACTAGGAATTTCAAAAGAAGGGATGAAGTAAAACAAGGGGACTATCCCCTAATTGGTAGCCTACCTAGCACTTCTGGTGATGATAAATACTGATCTACTAAATATTGCTCTATAACCACTCATCCCTTCTTTGGGAATTTAGAAATATTCTTTTATATATATCCTTTTTTATTGAAAAGTTTTACAAAGTTTTAATGAACCCCCCCCCTTCCCCACCAACCCTCCCCACTTCCTTCCCTCCCCTGGACTTCCCAAAGCAGAATACAGGGTATTACATATAGCAATCTTAAGCAAACATATGCTAAATATCTAATACAACGTTAACAAACCTTCCACCCTTTAGCTCCCTTTATAACAAAACTAAAATAATTATAATAACACTTCTATAATTATTAAAAATTATTCATATGCTATTTGAAACTTTCTAGTCCCGTATTTGTTTTGAATATAATCAATCCATCTTTTCCATTCCAAAATATATTTTTCTTGTGACTGGTCTTTCAAATATGCTGAAACTTTTTGCCATTTTATATATATCCTTGATTTAGTTTTGGTCTATGACATCTGGACATCTGTTTCCATTATGGAAATCTCAGCAACTTTTTCATGATAGTTCTTTTCATGTTCCTCTGCAATTGGATTAGGATGAATGAAAAACAAACGTTGGCAGCATTGCTAAGAAACATTTGGAAGAAGGATCTTCAACTTGCCATGCTGATAATGAGTACAGCAGGTTCTGGACTCTGTATCACTCCAATTACCAGATATGAGGTAAAGATCAAAATAGCAATCATATCCTGAAGAAGCTGCATCTAGCGCAAATGATTCAGCTAGATAGAACATTGTTTTACCCACTGACAGGTCCAATGACCTCACATAAGTCATCCTAGCCATAAACTCGAGACATTGCAGCAGATCCCAGGAGGCAGACCAGCAAAGCAAAGATTCAAAATCAAGGCTTCTTGAACTTACTGTGTTCCAGGAATTGGAACCCAGAAATTCTTTATTCACCACTGATTATGAAACCATTTTTTAAAAAATAGAGAAGACTCTTTCCTGTCTCAAACACCTGCCTGATTTCCCAAGATCCAGCATCTGAAATTGCGATTCAGCATCTAGATGAATGATTTGTCATAACTGATAAAATGCCAGCTTGAGTGAGCATGAGAAAAAGAATATTAGGAATGTGCATGAAGGGACAAAGAGAATGCTCTTTGTACTTATTGTAGCTTCAGAACAGACAGCACGTCCTTTGCAATACTGCCAGTTCAGAGAAAAAGCTCCTGAATTATTATGCTGTTTCTGCTACTGCCGCCATTCAAGGGGACGCCTACTGACTCTCCTCCCCTCTGTCTAGTTCCCCAGCTTTATAAATTTATGAATAAATATGCACATTTTACATCCTACACTAAGCTCTGTTCTTTTTATCTCTCCAATCTGCCAACAGACTACTTTTGCAATAAAGCTGAGAAGAGCATGAAAGAGATAATAGAATGGAATATACTATTCCATAGGGAAGGAGGGAAGCATACTCTTGAATGTTGCCCAACTTAAAAAAAAAGTTAAGAAAACTTATCCTTACAGAATCATTGATTCCTCAGAAAGCAGCCTCTGGTGCTGCTATGCATTATTTCTCCAGATAAGTCAACATTTTTTAAAAAAATGTGAATCCTACATAATGAAATATGTAGTCCCATCTATTCTTCTTCACCTTCTTTCAGTAGGTGAAATTTAGTTTTCTCCTGGTAAATTACCCTTTCATTTCTACTGTTGGTGAGCTTTTGGTTGGATGAAGCTCAATTGCTTTTCTTGAGTTTTACAACTAGCATTTCTTTTTTGTTCATAATTAACACAAGTCTTAACTGGAGTTTCTCCTCTTTTTGCATTTTTTAAAGCCAGAGCTAAATCCTTCATGTCTATGTAGCATGATCTGAGTCAGTGTAGATGGCAGAGATTTGTATGTGACTAGAGGCTTGTAGAAACATGATGTCTCCACCCTTGTCTGGCTCTTCAAAATAGGCAAAATGAGAATCTTTATATCTTGATAATTTTTATTTAAATAGTTCATTTCTACTTAAGCTAATCTAAACTCTGCACAAATGAACCCAGTGTGGATACGACATACAGAAAAAGGCAAAGTGTTTATACATGCCTAGATTTTATGCAAAGTATTTGTTGAATTCTTTCGAGTGAATGTTCATGTTCTACTCATGTTTTGTAAGTGTGGAGATTTGTGCAAAAATCCTGCTAAATTCAAACTTTATAACACCTTTGTGACAGTTTCAAAGTCGATTTGATTAGTTGAAAAGTTAGGCATGGATGTGCTCTCCTCAAGAACAAATAGTAGACCTGGCTTACAAAAATTGTCTATTGCATTTAAGATTCTTTACTTACTCACTTTCTCTGCATTAATTAAGAGAGACAAGTAATTTCACAATATGTTTCTAGAAAAGCCCCACTTAAGCTCTTTTATCTGTTATTTATATTAACATTATCATTTTGGATAAGGTTTGATTTGGGATTAATATGTTATGCCTGCCTTCCTTTGAAATGTGCCCAATCCAGCTGAAGGATCCGGGCATCTGAATTTTAACTTTGGTTCTATGTTACTGAGCATAAAATTAAATCAGATTTTAACAGTCCCATCTTGCTAAAAGGGTGCTGGAAATTTTTTTTAAAGAGAAAGGATATTGTTTTCACAGTTGGTATTAGACATCAGAAGTAACTCCATCAAGATGAAAAGCTATTCCTGTAAAGGGGAGATTTTTTAGTGGTGGCTTCCCAGTTTTGGAATTCTTTCCCAGGAAAGTTCTCCTAGTTCTTGTCTGTTTTGTACTGATCTCTGAACTAGACAAACATGTGAATTATAATCTTACTTTTTGTTTTATGCTATTTTAATGATATTGTGGCTTTTTGAATATTAAGAGTCTTATGGTTATAAAACCATAAATAAATAAAAGAGGTGGAGGTAAAGACTCTCTTTAAGACTTTTTTTGCTTAAGTTTAACCATTGTTTCCAGAGTATAAAAAATTAACTGCTGAACACATTAGGAAAACTATTGAGATGGCTTAAATATTTGTACCTGGATTTATTTCCAAAAGTTAGTAAAACACACTATGATTTTATGTAATAGCCCTAGTACCCCCACCTTTATGTCACCCAATTATCACTCCTACAGACTTTTTGCAGATGCATATTTTGAATTACTCACACACATATATTTTGCATTGCTTCTCAAGGGCTGCAAATAATTATTCAATTATCATACACTAACTGTATAATAGGCTACACAGAAGAGTTGCATATATTATGTAGTGCTGTAACCCTGCTGTAGGTTTGTCAATGTAATTCAGCATGAAGCTTTCTTTGAATCACTTCTGTGAGACTTGCATTCATTTGCTACCTTGCCCTCCAGTAGTTAGGCAGGATAAATTTAAATAAACACCTCACAAGGATTTAGTAATGCAATGTGTTACATGAAAATATAGAGCATAAGGGTAGTGTGTTTTAATCTCATGAGCACAGGTCATAGCTTTTGGAAAATGACATGTAAAGTTGAAGATGATTTTGGAAATGAGACAAAAAGCTTCTTGCTGTATGAAATTATATTATGTGAAATCTGCTGTTGAAGAAAAATGAAGGACACTATATGGGAAATCAAACAAGAATGTAATTAGGAGTCACATTTTATAGCAAGATGGATTAAGAACTGTGTTCGTGCTTTGTGCTCAGCAAGACATGGACTTTTTCTTTTATCCATTTATTTAAGTACTGAAAACTGATGATCAGAGATTTATTCTTCACAAATTGGGATACTAACAGCTCCTGGACTAATGTATAGTTCAGAATATAATAATCCATTGGGGTTTGCTCTTTCCAAATGATCCAAGACAACTTTGATATGAAACTATATTAAGAAAGACATATTTTGAACAAAAAGAGTTGCAAAAATTGCTGAGGAATGTGAAAATGTAATAGAATAGATGTAGCTAAATATCCATGGACCATTAACCAGTATTTTGGTCAATATACAGTATATATAAAAAAGGCTTCTACTCTTTTTACAGACAATTTGTATATTCCTCTACTTGTGGAAACTGATCTGTTTATTTCTATTTCAGATAAAATTGTAACCTATATAGACAGGAAGCATAATATTCATGTGCTTCCTTTCCCCTCTCCATATTCATATCACAACAAACCAATCCTTGCATCCTTACTTTTTCCCTGTGGAACAAAAGCTGGGTCAGGAAATGAAAATTTTGTTCCGGCTTCAGACATACCACTGAAAACATAGATGGCTTGTTGCTAAGTCTCTTTATAAAAACCTCTCACAGTGGTCATAGCAATGGGCTTGAATTATAGTAGTGTTATCTCTGGTTTGATGGGTCTTATACAGAGCAGTTTTAAGATATCTAAGAAATCAGTGTCTAAACCAGAGCTTCAAAACCAACAATTGAAACTGCTGTTTATTCATAAAGGCAAAACTAAATTTGAGCATCTCATCTTGTTTGACTCTCACTGAAGATTAAGCTGGAGGTTAGTACTCCAGATGAAGGCTTGTCTACATGAAAACTAAAACATCCAAAAGAATGGTTTTAATTTTCACTGACTTTTTTAAAAAATATTTATTTTTATTTGATGAATATCCAATCAGTGTAATACCATCTGTGATCTTTAGAATCAAGCCTGGATAAAAATTGCCCAAGAATCTTCTCACAAAGAGATATATTGTATTTACCTCCCCTGCCTTTCAATGACTTAGGATGCAAAAAATAAAAAGTAATGTAGATGGGGGGAAAAGTATAAAGACAAAAAATATTTTGTGCAATGTTATCTTTTTTACCTTATCTTGTTCACCCAGAATTGCCAATGCCAGTTAAAGCTAATCATGGAGACTCTTCTGACCCAGACAGCATGTTCAAAAGGCCAGCTGAGGACAAAAGATTAAGATAGACTTTATTGTCATTTTTTAACTGTGAGCACACTGGCACACATTAAAAAATGAAATTCTGTTGCCTGGTCTCAAAATAAAATATGGGTATATACTGTATCTACCCATACACATACATAATACACACATATATGTACCTACACACACACACACACACATTTGAAATCAGTAAAAATAAAAATGATGATCTCCAAGATATAAGAAATAATTCTTCTTTATTGCTGAGCTTTCATCAACAAGCTGTTGACATCATCAGAGCAAGGGCTGAATGATAAGGGAGTCAGTACATACACTTATATGGTAATAATAATGGTCAAATTGTGGAATGTGGGTGTGGCCTACTCATGACAAGCTCGCTCGTGTATAATCACAGTGGTTCCAGCTTTGTTGGGAAAGCCAGTCTCCGGTTGATTTTTAAAAGTCATGCCTAGCAGCTGCTTGGCGCGTATCAGCTGTTAGGTGCGTAAATCTCTTCGCACCATGTGCAGTCATGCGCTGGGTGACAGGCTCTTCGTTCGAAGCAGAGTCAAGGAGGTTGTCTCGTTCCCTTGCGTGCTGTCATCGCAGGCTTGATTCTGCTGTGGAAGGGAGCAGATGTCCTCGTGGAGTGGTTGCTGTAAAATCAGCTCTGTTGTGTGATTTGGTTTGTCGGATCTTAAAACTCTTTTAGTGTATGGTTGTTGTGTGTGTCTGTCTTGTTTTGCATGGTTGTTTGGTGTGTTTGAATGAAGTTACCTAAGTGTTATGGTTGTCAGTTGTGAGTGATTTTGTTGGATGTTTGATCTGGCTTGTTATTTTTTGTTTTATTGTGCATGGTGGGACAGATTTCAGTTTTGATTGTGGTCTCAACACTCTGTTGTTGTTTGGGTGTTGTGTGTATTTGTTTTGTTGTGTGTGGTTATTTAGTGAAGTTGCAATATTTGTGTCTTGGGTGTTGTGGTCAGAAGTGGTGTTGTCTTTATGTGTAGAAGTGTCAGATGGTGTGTTGGTTATGCAAGCTATCATTGTTGTGTTAGAATTCTGTCTGTTGTTTAGTTCAATTTGAATGGGTTGTGTTGCAATAATCTCATCTGTTGTGTTGATATGGTGTTTGACAGGTGGGTGGAGTAGTGTGTCTGTGTCTTTGTTGTTTGTATTTAAGCATTTGGATGTTTTGTGTTGTTGTAAATGCCTTCTCAGAGTTTGGTATGGTGGTAATAATTCAATATGTCTATTAATTGAGTTATTATCAGACAACTAAGCCTCTTTCAATAGATGGCCACCTTTAGAGATGACTATTGCTCCTTTGAAATCAAAGGTATGGCCATGTTCAGCTATATGGGCTCAGACTTGGGAGCGTTATTCTCGTCTTTTAACTGCTAGAATATGTTCATGTATCCTGGTTTTTAGTCTTTTGGATGTTTCTCTGATATAATTGCAACAACATTTGTTGCAGTTGATTTTGTAGACAATAGATGATAAATTGTCCTTGGATAATGGTTCTTTGAAGCGCATTACTTTAGAACTTAAAGTTTGGTTGGGTCTGTGCACAATGTTGATATTATATGGTGCCAGGATTCTAGTACTTGCTTCAGAGACCCTGTTGATATACGGGATGGTTGCCCAGGTTATGGTGTTCTGTGAATCACGGTTTGAATGTGATGCATTATCCTTGCAACATTGTTGGACAAATTTAGGTGGAAAGATGGAACCACTGTGATTATACACGAGTGAGCTTGTCATGAGTAGGCCACAACCACATCCCACAACTTGACCATTATTATTACCATATAAGTGTACGTACTGACTCCCTTATCATTCAGCCCTTGCTCTGATGATGTCAGCAGCTTGTTGACAAAAGCTCAGCAATAAAGAAGAATTATTTCTTATATCCCGGAGCTCATCATTTTTATTTTTACTGATTTCAAATGTCTACACCTGGGATATAGGCTGGGCAGTTAATATTCACTTGGATGCCTTTGGATCATTTACCTTAACAGAGGCTGCCAGTGCCTCTGTTATTTTGTATCCCCTTTTCCCTTTATTCTCAGGAATACATGGTAACTATAAAAAGCAGAACTGACTCTATTTTAAATATGAAATGAAGCTTAAATACATGCTATAATTGCTCATCTTTAACTATCTCCTGCCTTGCTGCTCTTTGTTATCTCTGTGTTAATTGCTAAGGTTTTCTAAAGTGAGGGAAAAAAGGCGAGTGGATGAACTGATTTCACGGGGAAAGCAAGGTGATTTAGATACATCTTTCAATACTTTGAAGCAAAGCAGGGTCAACCCAATTTGGCTTCCATATGGAGCTGAACTACACAAGTAGTTTGGAACTTTGGAATGCTACAACAGGACTCGCAGAAAAGCCACTTGCTTTGACAATTGATGCAGAGAAGGAAAAGTAACTACGAGAATGTTGGCTAGATTTCATAGACTATTAGACCATGCAGACTATAGTACAACCTTGAGCACCATTTCTGAAATTCTAGAGAGTTCTTCTACAAATAGTACACAGGTAGTCCTCGACTTACAACCACAATCAAGCCAAAAATTATGTTGCAAAGTAAGACATTGAAATTTGCCCCATGTTATGATCTTTCTTGCCACAGTTGTTAAGTCAGTCACTGCAGTTGTCAAGTTAGCGACCTTATTGTTAAGTGAATCTGGCTTCCCCATTGACTTGCTTGTCAGAAGGTCACAAAAGGGGATCACATGACCCTGGGACACTGCAACTGTCATAAATACATGTCAGTTGCCAGTTTGGATCATGGACCATGGGATGTTGCAACGGTGTGAAAAATGGTCATAAGTCACCTTTTTCAGTGCTGTTGTAATTTTCAACAGTCACTAAACGAACAGTTGCAAGTCAAGGACTACCTGCAGTCTCTGTAAATTTGCTCCCTGATATTCTTGCATTACTCTCTCTTTTCTAATTTAATACCCATGTCTAAATTTAAAATGTTTCATATGAGGGAAGGATTTATTTTTGTTTATGCTATTTTGCACAGCATGGTCTTTATTGAATGCATGTCTCAGTCTTCCTAGTAAAAATAGTTCTGAACAATTGTGGACTAATTATATATTTCTAAGCTCTTTTCATGCTGATATTGATATACAGTAATTTATAAGAAAAAAGTCTGAAAATTTTATTTCAGTGTTATCATTCCATATTACTGAACAGTGGACTGAATCTGGGAATTTTGTTGCAGAGTGAGTCCATGAGAGGGACAGAATTTGGACCAGGAATTTCTCTGCTTTCACTTTCACATTTTAAATGAATTACACAGGAGTGGGCATGCATGGTCAACATAAGGAATGGTATAAATGCAGAGATCTCCTGCTACTCAGCTAAATGTAAGATCTGTGAAAGCCTGTTTTTTTCATGCTACTATAGTTGAATTACCTTGAATTTCTATTTTAGGTTCCTTGAATTGGGTTCAAAGTGGAATATGTTATTGAGAAGAAAATAGTGCAGAAGGACAACTCAATTAATATTTTCAAGATGAGCTTATTTCTTAGCCTGAGAAACTGCATTGCAGAGTGTTCTTCAAATGACTGGTCTACCTGCCCTTCCATCTGGGAGTCCACTGAGAAGGTCATCCCAATTATTAAACAGCCATGATGGAAACACTGTTCCATTTGCCTGGAAAGCACAAGAACTCTCTCGAGCCATCTAAGGCAATCATACATGTGCCCTAAAGAAAGGACTCCTTTTGCCTACTAAAGCATAGCTCATATTAAAATTAATATGAGTTTTCATGTGCACAGAGAAAGTGAATTCAAGAATGATCCAAATAATTTTAAAATAATCTGACTACCTTTCATTTAGGAATACATTGGAATGAAGCATGACTGTTGCAAAGCAAAAATTGTTTTCCAGAATGTATTGATGATAATTAGGTTGCCTGCATCATAACATTGATAAGGCAGAAATATCAGTAGCTACTATTGAGTATATTGTCATTGAATATAATTAAAATATATTTAATTATAGTGAATGGCCAGCAAAGTGAAAAACACTAAAGCAACAATCAAGTACAAAAGACAACGTAATACAAGACTAAGAGAAAAGGAACGGTTAAACAAAATGCATTTAAATACTAGAAAACACACACACACACACAAATTGCAATAGAAGAAAAGAAAAGAAAACTTAAACTCAGGATCCAAAAAGATCTTGACGAACTCGAACAATGGGTCCTATCCAACAAAATGAGTTTCAATGTGGAGAAAAGCAAAGTTTTACATTTAGGCAGGAAAAATCAAAGGTACAAGTGCAAATTGGGCAAGACCTGGCTTAAAACCAGTAACTGTGAGAGGGACCTTGGAGTCCTATTATTATTATTATTATTATTATTATTATTATTATTATTATTATTATTATTATTATTATTATTATTATTATTATTATTATTATTATTATTTTAATTTGTATACCGCCCTTCTCCCGAAGGACTCAGGGCGGTGAACAGGGCAATACATATTTTTTTTTAAAAAGTAGACAATTACTTAACCATGAGCCAGCAGTGTGCAGCATCAGCCAAAAAAGTCTATACAATCCTGGATTGTATAAACAGAGGCATAGAATCGAGATCATGCAAGGTATTAGTACCGCTTTATAAACCCTAGTAAGACCACACCTGGAATACTGCAGCCAATTTTGGTCACCATATCACAAAAAAGATGTTGAGAGTTTGGAAAAAAAATCAGAGAAGAGCAACTAAGATGATTAAAAGCCTGGAGACTAAAACATATGAAGAACGCTATGGGACTTGGGTTTGGCTAGTCTAAAGAAAAGAAGAAACAGGGGTGACATGATAGCAGTATTCCAGTATTTGAGGGGCTGCCACAAAGAAGAGGGGGTCATGTTATTCACTGAAGCACCAGAGGGCAGGATGACAAACAATGGTTGGAAACTGATCAAAGAGAGAAGCAACCTAGAATTAAGAAAAAACTTCCTGACAGTGAGGACAATTAACGAGTGGAACAGCTTGCTTTCAGAAATTGTGGGCGTTCCATCACTGGAGTTTTTTAAGATGAGACTAGACAGTCACATGTTTGAGATGTATAGATTCTCCTGCTTGAGCAGGGGGCTAAACCAGAAGATCTCCAAGGTCCCTTCCAGCTCTGTTCTGTTCTGTTCTGTTCTGTTCTGTTCTGTTCTGTTCTGTTCTATAATACACTGAAATAGAAGAGAGGCTTTATAATGTCATCTTTTCAAGATTTGGATGTTTTGTGCCTTTTTTATGGAAATAACTGGATATAGAAACATAGCAAAGCTATCGTGATGCAAGCGTTCTCATATTTGAGCAGGAAACAAACCATTTATTCCTTATAACAGATTGTTTTTATATAACATATACACTACAGGTAGTCATTGAGTTACAACCACAATTAAGCCAAAATTTATGTTGCTAAGTGAAACATTTGTTAAGTGAGTTTGCCCCATTTTACGACATTTCTCGTCACAGTTGTTAAGTGAATCATTGTGACTGTTAAGTTAATGAAATGGTTATTAAGTGAATCTGGCTTCCCCATTGACTTTGCTTGTCAGAAGGTTGCAAAAGCTAATCACATGACCCCAGGACACTGAAACCATCATAAACGTGAGTCAGTTGCCAAGGATCTAAATTTTGAGTATGTGACTGTGGGGATGCTACAATGATTGCAAGTGTGAAAAATGGTCATAAGTCACTTTTTTCAGTGCCATTATAACTTTGAATGGTCACTAAATGAACTATTGTAAGTTGAGGACTACCTGTATTGGATTTATGACTCCATTTGTGACAGGAAATCTACCATATCTTTTCTCCTCCAAGACAATTTTTTCCTCTATCATTTTCTTGTCTTCTGTCTCACTATTTGTTCTTTTTACTCCCCCTTCCATGTGTTGATCTCTTTTTTCTTTCCTTAATGTGAGTAATTGTCACTGCATTTTCTGCAGATAGCAGAAGGATGCTTCTGTCACTAGCTATCAGGTTGTTGCTTGATATACTCCGGTCAACCAGATAAGAACATGTGAGCAGAAGCTCCTGAAAAGTCCAGGCTTTCCTCATGATTTGTTTCCATAGGATTTCACAGAGAGGCTATGGAAGCTGAAGAGATGGTCATTCAGTGAACAAGAAGACCTCAGTCCCCTCAGGATACATTCTCCTTTGAAAGATTTCTCAAGCAGATCATCATTCATGAAATTGTGTGAGAACTAATAGGAAAAAACAGTGTGTGTGTGTGTTGTGTGATCTTTCTGCCTGCTTTTACATGCATTCTTAGCCATAGAAATGTGCAGTTTGTGGGAACTGCAGGCTATCTGTACAATGGGCAGCTGGGAATCTGAAGAGGAATGATTGCAGTGAAGGACATCTAAGTTAGCCTTTGCCTTCCTATATTTGTGCACCGAAGAATGGAGGTTAAAGCAGGAGATACATGCAAATTTCCTTGTATCTCTTTCCCTTTTAATAACCTTGCACAGATGCTTTCTGATTTTTCCCCCCACAGTTTCTAATAATGTTCCCAGAGAAGTTCCAGCATTAAAGAGAACTTCAGACAGGGCACTGCAGTCTTGAAGAAGTTGCAATGTAAACAAAGAGGTTGTGGTTCAAGAACATACATATTAGGCTGCCTTCCATGCTTACAGTACAAGGCATAAATAAATGAGGATGCCAACCTCATTTTAAAATTTGGTTTTCATTTTAATTTCCTTCACATAATAGTTCATCAGAGTCAACAGCTTTCCTAGGAATGGGGCCTTTAGCATGTTATGTACTTTTCTAAATTAACTATTTTAGTAGCTCCAGGCAACAGAAGGACAGAAAGGGCAACTAATTAAATAATTAATCTAAATTCTAAAATAATATATTTAATGTGAGGCTTTGCCGGCAGGTAGCACTTTATAAAGAGATGCACAGAATAGAAATACTACTCACATAACTAAGATCATGCCAGAAAGGACCAAATGTTTGGAAAGATCAATATTATACAATTAAATACTTTACTTCAAAGTTTAAAATATTAAACATAATTCTACAGTGCTAAATAATACTTGCAGTTGATTCAGGATTGCAGAAACTTTCATGATTCTTATTTGTTGCATGCAAAAAAGAAAAAGTATCATGAAATCTGGGTCCAAAGAAAATACTTTTAATTTTTATTTTCTGACAAGTTAGAACTTCTTGGCGACATTCTCATAGATATGCTGTGAATGCAGGTTCATGTCTTAGATATGAGATGTGCACAAGATCTCTGTCTTATATACTTGATCAGTTGTGAATGGATCTGTGGCTGTCTTACTTCTGAGGTTTCAGACATTTGGAGGACTCCTCCTAAGGGGCTTTATCAGATCAGGAAGTCAACTAAGTTCATAGTGAGAATAGAAGTATCCTAGCATCCTTACAACACTAAAATAAGCTTAAAAATGGAAAGAATACAAGAAGTAGGAGGTTCCAGAGAAGGAAACATTTGGTAAGGGTGCAGGACAGATTTAAGCATAGAGTCAATAATGATAATGATGAATACTGATGATACCAGATTGGCTCCCTGGAAATACATTACTATATATAAGTTACTTAAGTCAAGGAAATTAAGAAAGGCCTCTCTTGTATATGTACACACACAAACACGAACATTTTTCAATGGTTACACATATGTGTAAGTTCTTCAAATCCATCACACTAACCCTTTGGTTAGTAGTACATCACCGTGACACTTTCTATCAAAACTGTGTTCCTCTCTGGATAATCTCATACAGACATGTTACCCTTTGGGGTAAGAGTCAAGAGGAAGAAGATTTCTTCCAGGAAAAAAAGATGTGCTAGGTTTTCTTGATGCTTTATGGAAAGATTTGAATTTTTTGCAAGTGTGCCTTCAGCCAAGGGGCTTTGAGGAAGGCAGAGAATTTTGTAGGTCTTCTGCAAACAGAAGAAAACAAATTAGGCTTCTCTTGTTATGATCAGTAATGACATTTTTGTATTTTCCCAAAGTCACCAATGTTTTTTAGTTGGCATCGTGCAAGCATCTGGTGTATGTCCTGCTACGCGTGGCATGATTCATCATGGCATTAAAGAAGTTGATGCAAATCTTCAGAGTGCATTGAATTTATTGTGCCAATTTGGCTCAGTTTAAGGGGAAACCAACAATTGCTACCCTGCAACTGCATTGGTTGTCTGTTGGCTTTTGGTTCAATACAAGTTGCTAGTAATGACCTATAAAGCCCTACATAGCAAGGAACCAGATTATTTGAGGGACCAACATCTCCCAATTACATATTCCCATCCCATCAGATCTATTAGGAGGGTCAGGTTCCTGGTGCTGTCAGCCAGAGAGTGTCATACAGTGGATCAAGGAAGAAAGACTTTTCTGCTGTGGTGCCACCGCTGTGGGACATCTTCCCATTGGAAACTTCTGGCCTTTCAAAAAAAACAAAAAACCCTGAAAACTTGATTTTGTCAATCAGCATTGAGATATGGTAAAATGGTGGAACTGACATAATGGCTGTATTGAATATTATTGAAAGGTGTGAATGGAAAGAATTTTGGCTGTGAATGGACAGAATTTTAATGAGGATTTTTATTGCCTTTGCATTGTCTTCTACAGTTTTAAATGTATTGTTTGGTTGTTTTTACATTGTTTTAATTGTTTGTAAGCTGACCAGCATCATCTATATGAAATGGACAGCTATACAGATATTAATTAAATAATAAAAAAACAAGCAAGCAAGCAAGCAACAGCATCTGCTATCCATCAAAGCCTGGGAAACCAATTGTATAGAATGCATTTATTTTTCAGCTGGTATACCAAAAATATAGACCAAATTAATCACATTTACAAAGTTCTGATATTTGCGTTGGAATGAAGTGAAAAAATGTGAAGATATGCTAATATCTTGATAATCACTTATCAAGAAAATACCTGTCAAGGAAAGCTGATGGAAAATATTGTCTTCTTATCCTCCAGCATCATAAGTACGGAGCCTATAAAAGGAAAGCCTACACAAAACCAGCACTGCAGCAAAAATAAAATACATGTGTTTAACATACCTGGACTAACACTTGATGTGATGAGTATTTCTCAAAAAGTATAATTATAATGATGATAGTAAGGAGGCCGGGGATTACTTATACATTCAAATAATGAAAGATCTTTTGTTTCAGGCTGCCCATCTCCCCCTCACTCCCCAACCCCTGGCCGTAATAATATTCCCACAGACCAGTTCTGGGATTTCTTTTAACTAGAAGACAATTGGGCTGTTTGACCTATTGGCAAGGCCACCTAGTTAGGCTGCCAGAAACTGTAGCTTGAACAGAAGAGCCTATGTTTGATAATTCTGGAGGCTTTGTTACAAATTCTCTAATTATTCAGGCAACTCTTCATGTCGTAGTCTAGCCAGAGGAGATAGACTCAAAATGGATATTGGCAAACACATTGGTGCAAAGTCAAATCAAACAGCTGGAACTAGTTAGCAAACTTAAATCTGCAGGTAGGCCAAAGGGAAGGGGAG
This sequence comes from Vipera berus, assembly GCF_964194415.1. NCBI lineage: Eukaryota > Metazoa > Chordata > Lepidosauria > Squamata > Viperidae > Vipera > Vipera berus. Next base: position 95,396,231 of record NC_138206.1, read on the forward strand.
GGGAGGGGGAATGCAATGTAGACTGTATATTTTTCTTCTCCTTTTTTGTAATTAGCTCATCTTTCAGCTTACCCACACAGGTGTTGCTGGACTAAAAAAAAATGGGCTGCTTCTGGGTGGGAAATGGAAAATATGAACAGTTGCCAGCTTTTTCCTCATTACTTTTAACCCTTGACAAAGTAATTGTGACTTGTCCTAGCCATTTTCCCTACTTCTTCCCTCTGCTTGCTATGTATCATGCATTATAGTCAATAAGTGAAAAGTTCTGGGGTACCCTTTTAGAGGGAGGCTGAAGATGTTTAATGCCTTCAGTTCATAAGCTGTCTTAATGAACATGTTGGTATTGCAACTGGATGTAGAAGATCTCTGAATTTCAGGATTAACATATGGGGAATCACTTCAGTTACTAAAATAATATGGCTTGAGATATTTTAAGTTGCACTCCTTTTCAGAATGGAAAATCTACCAGCCTGACCAGGGAACATAATTTGAAACTGACCATATTCATGGTTTGAAGGAAAAAGAAGGCATGTGTAAATGTGAGCCTTTACAGATGCATTTTTAAAGGAAGGAATACCCTCTAATCTCAAGGCACACTCCTGTGGAAGCCAAGCAACAAACTGGAATGAAGAAATAATAGAAAGCAATAACTGAAGGTTGTTATTTTCTCTAAATAATAGTACAATCCAGAGGCAAGTGCAAATTTTCTATGAAGCTTTGTCAGGTTAAGGAAATTTCATATTTTGAGGTAGCTTTTACTCTATGGTTAGAAATGTGGATGTAAGAATCTGATTATCATGAATCTCAGTTATTTTTTTCACTATTTTTTGTGTTTACTCCACTGATATTCTAAAGAAGAATAAGAGAGGCTTTTCAGTTTGGATCATAAATATATTGTGGTCATATCTATTTGAATAATAGTTGGTAAGAATTTAAAACTGATCTTTCTTCTCATAAGAAGTTGAAACTTTGGAATAATCAGCTAATTACTGATACCTTAAGAACTTCTGGGGCTTCCGGTTTGCAATCACAGCACTGGTGGATGTGTGGAGGGATCGCTCTCTCTGCCGTCCAGTTTTTCTCCCACTGGGGGACACTGAGAAGGGTCAAAGGTTGCCCTGGAGGGGCAACGAGCGTGTAGAGGACCCCCGATTGATCGTGGAAGGGTAGCAGCCATTCTGTTTGATCAAGGGCAGTTCTTCGGACCAACGGGGAAAAGATTGGACATTAATATGGCTGATCACTAAGCCCCTACCAGCTGAAGCCAAAATCACTATCAAGCACAACAAAAGCAGTGCGGAGACCTTACCTTTTCTTCTTTGTATCCCAAGTATTTTCCTGTAAAAGCTTTTTGAAATTTCTTTCCCCCCCCACTTTAAAATGGCGGCGTTTGACTACCTTGGGGAAATAAAGCCTTGAAAAGAACAACTAAAAAGACAACTAAAAAATAACTAAAAGAACAGCTAAACAATTGGACTTGCACTTTCTTGATATTTGGGGTCCCAAAAAGTTCCTATTTCTATGGGGACCTATTACCTTTACTTGTTAAAAATTGAAAAAGAATTTAAACTGGATAAAAGCCTAACCTGAATTTGGAAAAAAGACTCTAAATGCTATCAGGGACATCTTGTGGTGAATCCTGGTACAGCAAGTGAATACCTTTGACTGAGAGACCTGCTTACAGCCTAGACTTGTCCTTGGTATTATCTAAGAGAGATAAGCTGAAACAGTTGGGCAGTGAAACTAATTTTTAGGGATAGTGGAGGTGAACATCTACTGACTTTTATTAAAAAAATAGCCTCCACTAAAGGATTATCTGTAACCATCCTAGAAATGGAGGAATATCAGCAACAAATTTTGGCTAATTATAAGCTTATACTTGAAAAAATTCTTGAAGCTACTGAGGTAATGAAATCCAGACTGAAAGACAAAGGCACTAGCTTAAATCTACAAAATGAAACCTTGACTCCAACTGAAGAACTTACAATCCAAAAAGCAACAAAAGAGGAAGAAATTAATATCTAGAGAGAGGACTTTAAAGAACAACAATTACAATCTACTGAGAACCTTGACAGCCAAACCCTGCCTGCAACTAAAGAACTTACAACCCAAAGAGCAATAGAAGTGGAAGAAAGCAATACTAAGATGGAGAGTGCTAAAGATCAACAAGTACAGCATACTGAAAACCTAGACAACCAAACAACAATCACAACATTGGACATGACTTTTTACTTAAACCAGATGAAACCTGAGGAAAAAGAAGACTAGACTGATTTGAAGACAAATATACCAAACCAAACACAGAGATTTGAACTAATAGGGCAACAATTTAATGATTGTAAATGGGCCAGTTTCTTTGAAAAAAATTGGTAACTAGATGGTCTCCTTTGATTCAGGTAACATGTACAGGAACGAAGGGAGATCTGAGGATTTCAAGGCACTGGTATGGAAGCCTGCTTGGCACAAAAAGAAAGCTAGAGTTAGATTTAAAAAATGGGATTTTTCAATTTATGATAGAAGAGCCTAAAGTCTCACTTAATTGGCTAAAGGAAGATCTTAAAAGGTACTAGTTGGCTTAATATTTAGGATTTAGATTTATAAGGGAAATGAAAACTATTAGAACATTGTTTTGAATTATAATATAGAAGATGGACTGAGACAATAAAGTATAGTTTATTAGTAAGTGGTGAGGTACTAGGATGAGAAACAGAACATCTTTATGAAATAAAATAAGAATGTATTTAAGTAAGTAATATGTATATTTTAGATATGACAATTGTTATGTAGGGAAATAAAGGAAATTTGGGTTACCCAAAATCTAAATACAATGGATATTAAAGGTTAAATTGGAATATTGTAATTGAAAATTGAACATTAGGTAAAATCTAAAAACAGGACATGGATATCTATAAGTAAAAATATATTGATAAATGCTTTAATTGAACATGCTATAACTAGAAATGTACTAGCTCAAATATGATATACTGTAGTAAATGTTAAGGGAAATACAGAAGGAATTTTTGATGATGCAACCTGAGATATGTACAAAAGATTTTATTATTGAACTATTGATTACCCAATCACCACACTGCTTTCTAAATATTTAAATGTAAAACTGGAAAACCAATAAAAATTATTGTTATTTTTTTTAAAGAACTTCTGGGAAGTAACAAAAAATATAATTTGCCTAAAAGCTAAACTGCAATACAGTCAGTTTAAAAAGACATTTGTTATACTTTTTGCCAGCCTTGAAAATCTATATGGTTTATATACCTTTAATGCAGTCCAAATAAATACGAACAATACCTCAGACATTTGAAATAGATAATAGGAGTATTCTATATTGCAAAATCAATGGTCTCAAGCTTTGTGGTCATAAGAAATATGATTTTAAACACACTAATCTATCATATTTATTTTGATCTTAAGCAAGACATTCATAAAATATGTTTCTTTTTATTCTGCTGGATTCCTCACTGAATGTTTGAAAAAGGTAGCTTGATAACATGGAATTGCAATAAATGTGTAGGTACTGAGTGCACATGCATTGGTCATGTTCCTTGCTACCTTCTTCTTGGTTGAGGTTCTTACTACGACGCAAGAGGTTCTTGGAAAGAAACTAAGATTCAAAAGTATATTCGGGCGGGGGGGGATTTATTTACAAAGAATTTGGATTTAATATGTAGTCCTTGACTTGCAACCATTCATTTAGCAACTGTTCAAAGTTAGAACAGCAATGAAAAAGTTCCTTGTGCTTATGACCATTGCAGCATCCCCATGGTTCAAGTGATCAAAATTCAGGTGATCAAAATTCAGGTACTATATATCTATAGTAACAACAGCTGCAGTGTCCTGGGTTCATGTGATTGCCATTTGTGATCATTCCAACCAGCTTCTGACTAGCAAATTGAAAGCCCCCCTCCTTTTTTTTACATATGAACCTTCATTCTTACTTTTTAAACTTGACATGTTGTGGTCATCATCTTCATACTTTTGATTGTGCAGAAACCTTTCTAACTTGCCTTCTTTTACTTACAAACACTTGTTATAACAGATATAAAACGAAACTAACTTGACATTGCATAGAATAGAAAAACAAAATTTGAAGGTCAAATTTAGTTCTTTATATTGTGTACAAATGTTAGATTTATAAGTGTGAGAACACATTAAGTACATCATAATTAAACCCGCCTCATTTGAGGAGTTTATAGTAACAAACTAAAGATGTTTAAAAAAAATCTAATATCCTTGCCCTGGGCATCTAAACTTAATAGAATAAATTAAATTTCATAACAATCAGATATTATCATTGTGTATTTTTCCAGAGATCAGCAAAAGAGAGTGGAGTGAATGGTAATGGTTTCTGCTGCTTGCCTTCCTGAAATGATTCTGTGAAATTTATTACACTCAGAGAGCCCAAAGTAACTAAATAAGAGTATACTATTACAATTATCCAATAATAATAATAATAATAATAATAATAATAATAATAATAATAATAATAATAATAATAATAATAATAATAATAATAATAATAATAATAATAATAAAGTTGGAAGGGACCTTGGAGGTCATCTAGTCCAACCCCCTGCTCAGGCAGGAAACCCTATACCATTTCAGACAAATGGTTGGCCAGTCTCTTCTTAAAAACCTCCAGTGTTGGAGCATTCACCACTTCTGGAGGCAGGTTGTTCCACTGGTTAATTGTTCTAACTGTCAGGAAGTTTCTCCTTAGTTCTAGGTTGCTTCTCTCCTTGACTAGTTTCCATCCATTGCTTCTTGTTCTGCTTTCAAGTGCTTTGGAGAATAGCTTGACTTCCTCTTCTTTCTGGCAGCAACTGTTCCCTATATGTTTTAGCCTCCAGTCCCCCAATCATCTTTGTTGCTCTTCTCTGTACCCTTTCTAGAGTCTCAACATCTTTTTTACATCGTGGTGACCAAAACTGGATGCAGTATTCTAGGTGTGGCCTTACCAAGGCATTGTAAAGTGGTATTAGTACTTCACATGATCTTGATTCTATCCCTCTGTTAATGCAGCCTAGCACTGTGTTGGCTTTTTTGGCAGCTGCAGCACACTGCTGGCTCATATTGAAGTGATTGTCTACTAGGACTCCGAGATCCCTCTCACAGTTATTACTATTGAGCAAGGTACCACCTATGCTATACCTGTGCATTTGATTTTTCCTGCCTAAATGTAGAACCTTACTTTTTTCACCATTGAATTTCATTTTGTTAGATAGTACCTAGTGTTCGAGTCTGTCCAGATCCTCCTGTATCTTAAGCCTATCTTCTGGAGTATTGGCTATTCCTTGATGAAGATGTTGAAGAGCACTGGGCCCAGAACAAAGCCCTGGGGCACCCCACTACACACTTCCTTCCATGTAGATGCAGTTCCATTGAGGACCACACGCTGAGTACGGCCTGTCAGCCAGCTATGAATCCATCTGGTGGTGATGCTATCTAACCCACATTTTTCTATCTTATCAAGTAGTAGGTTGTGATCTACTTTATCAAATGCCTTATTGAAGTCCAAGTAAATTATATCTACAGCATTCATCTGATCCACAAACTTTGTCTCTTGGTCAAAGAATGCAATAAGATTTGTCTGGCATGATCTGTTTTTGACAAACCCATGTTGACTTTTAGTGATGACTTTGTTTGCATCAAGGTGTTCGCTGATTTGTTGTTTGATTATCTTTTCCAGAATCTTCCCAGGTATTGAGGTCAGGCTGATAGGTCTGTAGTTTCCTGGATCTAATTCTTTCCCTTTTTTGAAGATGGGAACTACATCAGCTCTCTTCCAGTCCTCTGGTAGTTCCCCAGTGCTCCAGGATCTTTGAAAAATATAGTTCAGTGGTTCTGAGATCACGTCTGCCAGTTCCTTGAGAACTTTGGGGTGTAATTCATCTGGTCCTGGTGATTTGAACTCGTTTAGGCTGGACAGGTGCTCACTTACCATTTTCTTGCCTATCTTAACTTGTGTTTCTATTCTGTTTTTTATGGTACTGGTTTTTTCCCTTTGTGTAAAGACAGATACAAAAAATGAGTTAAATAGTTCTGCTTTCTCCCTGTTGCTTGTCACCTTCTTGCCACTTTCCCCCACTAATGAACCAATCATTTCCTTAACTTTTTTCTTGTTTTTTATATGTTGAAAGAAGCTTTTTTTGTTATTTTTGACTTTGGTCGCAAGCCTTAGTTCATTTTGAGCCTTAGTTTTCCTCACTTCATATTTGCAGGCACGGGCTATTTGCTGATATTCTGACTTAGTTGTGTGCCCCTTTCCACTTCTTATACTTGTCCTTTTTATCTTTCAATTTATCAGAGTTCTTTATGCAGCCATGCTGGTTTCTTTTGAGAGCTGTTATTTTTCTTCTTTGTTGGTATTGTGCTAGACTGGGCCTTTATTATCTCACTTTTCAAAATTTCCCAAGCTTCTTGAATTGTTTTCCCCTTTAGGATTCTCATCCATGGAATTCTTCCCAAGGTCTCTCTAAGTTTATTGAAATTAGCTCTTTTAAAGTCCAAGACTCTAGTTTGGCTGTGTTCTATTGCTTGTGCTTCCAGAATGTTGAATCCCAATATTGCATGATCATTTCCCCCCAAGATTCCTGTGGCTTCGACACTTTCTATCATTTCATCTCTGTTAGTGAGAATTAAATCCAATATGGCTAATACCCTAGTTCCCTTCTCTACTTTTTGGGAGAGAAAGTTGTCTGCTAGGTTTGTCAGGAATCTGTTTGATCTTCCACTTGATGCAGAGTTTCTCTCCCAGTTGATATCAGGGTAATTAAAGTCCCCCATTACTATTTTGATGTGCTTCCTACATAGCTTAGTTAACTGACTAGCAAAAAGTTCATCTATTTCCTTTGCTTGGTTGGGTGGCCTATAGTATACACCTATGGCAATGTCATTTTTCCCCCTTTTATATTGACCCAAATGCATTCAGGTTTACAGTTTTCATCATTATTGCGCTCTATTTCTGTAGAGATAAATTTATTTCTTATATAGAGAGCAACTCCACCTCCTCTTTTCTTTAGTCTGTTTCTTTTAAATAGTTTAAATCCCTTTAGCTGTGTGTTCCATTTGTGGGTTTTGTCCCACCATGTTTCCGTAATGGCAACAATATCATATCCGCCCTCATTTACCTGAATTTCTAGTTCACCCTGCTTACTGTTCATACTCTGTGCATTGGTGTATAGACATTTGAGTCCTTTATGACTGACCCTGTGTTTACTTGCTACATAACTTGTGTGGTGCCTGACTTCTTCTATTTTCTTAGATTGCTGGGGACAGTGATGTTCTGTATCAATTAACTCACTGTCCCCGTTGTTTAGTTTAAATGTTCCTCCAGAAAAGCTGTGAATTTATTGCCAAGTAACTCAGTCCCTTTCTTGGATGGATGCAGATCATCTCTTCCGTACATTTTTTCAGTATACCAGCTACAGACATCATGACTAATATAACCAAAGCCTTCTCCTTTACACCACTCCTTTAGCCACATATTAAATTCTGCTATATGCTGGCCTTTTCTATTTTGCTCCTTATACACTGGTAAAACCTCTGAAAAAGTAAGCCTACAGCCTATTCTGCTCAGTTCCTGCCCCAAGCTCTGGAAATCATTCTGCACAGAGAGTACATCTTTTTGGGATAGATCGTTAGTGCCAAGATGTACAATAGCCTCCAAATCACAGTCCTTGCTGGCATTCTTGATTATTTTAGAAATACACTTCTTGTCCCTACTGGCAGTAGCACCTGGAAGACACCTGACCTCTTTTGAACCCTCTGTGTCCTTTCCTAAATTTACATCCCTTATAATTGAATCACCAACCAGAAGGTGGCTTCTCTTTTTGGATGCCTTTCTGTTCTTGCATGACTGGTGTGTAATACCAGATTTGCACTTCTCCCTGTCGAAAACAAGTTTTTCATCTTGGACCACGATCCCCTGATTATTTGAGTTATTATCACAGATACCTTTACCTGTCTCCTTAATGTCCCTATTAAGGTCAGAAAAGGCACTGTATCTGTTGTGCAGGGACACAGCGAAAGCTTTGTGTTTATGGTTTACAGATCTCACCCTGCCAGATCCCACGGTTGTACACACTGCCCTTCTCCTGCAGGACCTTTGTGGTAGAGGGGGCTGATAGCATGGAGGCTCAGTAGGGTAGAAGGGCTGAACCGGACACCTAATTTCTGCCTGAAGAGCACAGATTACAGACCCTAGATAAATAATTTGTCCTTGTAGACTAATGATTTGTTTACAGATAGGACAGTTTCCAAGTTTGAAAAGGGTACTGTGAAAGAAAGCTGTAAAACAAGTGTTGCACTGAACTAAGCCAGACATTCTTAGATACAAGGAATCTCAGATGCACTTGCCCTGAATGTACTGCTGCAGGCCACTACTTTTTGGTACACTCTTTCCTACCAAAATACAGACTCTATTATATTTACAAATATAAATGATGTGGTGGCTTTTGTATGTAAATAGGATTATTTTCTACTGCAAACAAGAACAGTCAATGGGTCCAGAAGTACTAATGACCATGTACAAATCATCAGTTGTGTCCCTACTTGAGGATTTGTACTACTAGTAAAAATTCAGGAATTATAGTTGAATCTACAACTCTGATGGATTGTGTTTCATCATTAAAAGATTGTTGTGAGCACTGTTTCTCAAATTTAGTTTCAGAATGCCCAATCTTAAATGTAAGGTATAATCTAAGAACAATATTGCTGGTGTTTGATTTATATTGCAATCTGAAAACATAAAATGTGCAAGCTTTTAATCTGTTTAATGTTTTGCTCACAAAGCACTCTTGAAACCTGATCAAAACATTTTGTTGTTAGCTGCGAAGTCGTGTCCGACCCATCGCGACCCTATGGACAACATTCCTCCAGGCCTTCCTGTCCTCCACCATCTTCTGGAGTCCATTCAAGCTCACGCCCACTGCTTCAGTGACTCCATCCAGCCACCTCATTCTCTGTCGTCCCCTTCTTCTATTGCCCTCGATCTTTCCCAGCATTAGGCTCTTCTCCAGTGAGTCCTTCCTTCTCATTAGGTGGCCAAAGTACTTGAGTTTTAGCTTCAGGATCTGGCCTTCTAAAGAGCAGTCAGGATTGATCTCCTCTAGGACTGACCGGTTTGATCGCCTTGCAGTCCAAGGGACTCGCAGGAGTCTTCTCCAGCACCATAGTTCAAAGGCCTCAATTCTTTGGCGCTCAGCCTTTCTTATGGTCCAACTTTCACTGCCATACATTGCAACTGGGAAGACCATAGCCTTGACTATACGCACTTTTGTTGACAGGGTGATGTCTCTGCTTTTTAGTGTGCTGTCTAGATTTGCCATGGCTTTCCTCCCCAGGAGCAAGCGTCTTTTAATTTCTTGGCTACAGTCCCCATCTGCAGTGATCTTGGAGCCCAGGAAAACAAAATCTGTCACTACCTCCATTTCTTCCCCATCTATTTGCCAGGAATTGAGAGGGCCAGTTGCCATGATCTTGGTTTTCTTAATGTTAAGTTTCAACCCAACTTTTGCACTCTCCTTCTTCACCCGCAACAAGAGGCTCTTTAGTTCTTCTTCACTTTCTGCCATTAGAGTGGTATCATCTGCGTATCTTAGGTTGTTGATATTTCTTCCGGCAATCTTAATTCCAACTTTTGATTCATCTAGCCCTGCCTTTCTCATGATGTGCTCTGCATATAAGTTAAATAGGCAGGGCGACAGTATACAGCCTTGCCGGACTCCTTTCCCAATTTTGAACCAATCAGTGGTTCCGTGTCCAGTTCTCACTGTTGCTTCTTGACCCGCATATAGGTTTCTCAAGAGACAAATAAGATGGTCTGGTACTCCCATCTCTTTAAGAACTTGCCACAGTTTGTTATGATCCACACAATCAAAGGCTTTAGCATAGTCAATGAAGCAGAAGTAGATGTTTTTCTGGAACTCCCTAGCTTTCTCCATGATCCAGCGTATGTTGGCAATTTGATCTCTAGTTCCTCTGCCTCTTCGAAATCCTGCCTGTACTTCTGGTAGTTCTCGATCCACATACTGCTGAAGTCTAGCTTGTAGGATTTTAAGCATGACTTTACTAGCATGAGAAATGAGTGCAATGGTGCGGTAGTTTGAACATTCTTTGGCACTGCCTTTCTTTGGAATTGGAATGTAAACTGATCTTTTCCAATCCTGTGGCCACTGTTGAGTTTTCCAAATTTGCTGGCAAATTGAGTGTAGCACTTTTACTGCACTGTCTTTTAAGATTTTGAATAGCTCAGCTGGAATACTGTCACCTCCACTAGCTTTGTTGTTGCTCAGCTTTTCTAAGGCCCACTTCACCTCACATTCTAGGATGTCTGGCTCGAGGTCAGTGACCACATCATTGTGATTATCTGGGACGTTAAGCTCATTCTTGTATAGTTCTTCTGTGTAATTTTGCCACCTCTTCTTAATCTCTTCTGCCTCTGTTAGGTCCCTGCCATTTTGGTCCTTTATCATGCCCATTTTTGCATTAAACGTTCCCTTCATCTCTCCAATTTTCTTGAAAAGATCTCTGGTCCTCCCTATTCTATTGTTTTCTTCTATTTCTTTGCACTGTTCATTTAAGAAGGCATTCTTATCTCTTCTAGCTATTCTCTGGAATTCTGCATTCAATTGGGCATATCTATGTTTTTCTCCCTTGCCTTTCGCTTCCCTCCTTTCCTCAGCTATTTGCAAAGCTTCCTCAGACAGCCATTTTGCTTTCTTGCATTTCTTTTTCTTTGGGATAGTTTTGGTTGCTACCTGTTGTACAATGTCGCGAACCTCTGTCCATAGTTCTTCAGGCACTCTGTCTATCAGATCTAATTCCTTAAATCTATTTGTCACCTCTACTGTATATTCAACAGGGATATGATTTAATTCATACCTGACTGGCCTAGTGCTTTTCCCTACTTTCTTCAGTTTAAGCCTAAACTTTGCAAGGAGAAGCTCATGGTCTGAGCCACAGTCAGCTCCTGGTCTTGTTTTTACCGACTGTATAGAGCTTCTCCATCTTTGGCTGCAGAGCATATAGTCAATCTGATTTCTGTGTTGACCGTCTGGTGATGTCCATGTGTAGAGCCGTCTCTTGGGTTGTTGGAAAAGAGTGTTTGCTATGACCATCGTATTCTCTTGACAAAATTCTATCAGCCTGTGCCCTGCTTCATTTTGTACTCCAAGGCCAAACTTGCCTGTTATTCCAGTTATCTTTTGGCTTCCTACTTTAGCATTCCAATCCCCCATGATGATAAGGACATCATTTTTTGGTGTTACTTCTATAAGGTGCTGTAGGGCTTCATAGAACCGGTCAATTTCATCCTCTTCAGCACTGGTGGTTGGGGCATAGACCTGGACTACTGTGATATTGAATGGTTTGCCTTGGATTCGAACTGAGATCATTCTGTCATTTTGAGGATTGTATCCCAGTATTGATTTTCCTACTCTTTTATTGACTATGAAGGCTACTCCATTTCTTCTGAGGGATTCTTGCCCGCAGTAGTATACCTGATGGTCATCTGAATTAAATTCACCCATTCCTGTCCATTTTAGTTCGCTGATACCTAAGATGTCGATGTTCAGTCTTGTCATCTCTTGTTTGATCAAAACATACTCAGGCCCTTATCTTAGACAATATGAATATTTTCTGTTTCCTCATAATCAGTGTCAAGTTCTTCATGCTATTGATGAAATTCCATAAACTGAAGTTCTGCTTGTATTCAAGCCATGCTGGATTGCTATGCACCCTTATTATTGGATATCTGCTAAGTTCTCTTTCAAGGGATAAGATATTCAATCACCAATAGACAACAAACTGGCATCATAACAAGAATTCCATACCTAAGGGAATTACCAAAGAAATATAACTAGAACATATGCAATCCTATTATAACTGATTCAAGCTAAATTCTTATTCCAATTCTTCACACTTTCAAAGAACAAAGACTAATGTTGCATTTAAACAGCTGCTGTTAACCAGCACCTTCATTTTGTGGACTGAAGATTGATATTAGTAAATGACAATCAGTAACAAAGATAAATTTCTTTTACTACAAGTATTAGCTGATATGTTTAATTCCCTAGACAAAGCTCAGCACTTGCCTATCTGTTTGTGCATTTTCCTATTTATTTGTGCATATTTTTTTCTAAAGCTATGACAGTAAAACAAAAGTTATCAGGCATACACTGCTAATTTTTTATTACCGGTATATGCAATATTACTACACTAATACTACATTATGAGGCATCATAAGACAACTTTAATGGGCTATAACATATGAATATCATGATTGATGCCACCAATTTATTTATTTCTAATGTTTGTCATCTACCATATCTTCTCCCCCAGCAGTGAAATATTCAAATTATTGCACAGTGGCAACAATTTCAAAGAAATCTGTTATAACCCTTAAGAAACGCTACCAAGCTATGACACATCTTGAGACATTCCTGAACTTTTTCTCTACACATGTCTATGCCTTCTGCATCAACATGTGATGCTAGGTTTAAAGATTTTCTTACACAAAAATATTGTCTGTCAACTTCTTCAACATCACTTTGAGTTTTTCATATTCCAGTTTTATCCCATAATGATGTACTTAAATAGCATTGGGTATCTAGACAATCTTATGATATATCATTGATGGCTTTTGCCACAGGACTAGATGCTACTCCAAAAATAATTCTATTGTAATATTATAATTTTTTGTATGCAGTTCTGGTGAAAACCACTTTTGAATCTTTCTCCATTTTCATTTGCAAATAAGCCTTGACTTTTTTTTTTTACTGAAGCAAGGTAAGTCCTCAGATTTAAACAAAAGGGATCATTTAGTCCAGGGGTCTTCAAACTTGGCCCTTTTATGACTTGTGGACTTCAACTCTCAGAATTCCTCAGCCAATGTGCCTGGCTGAGGAATTCTGGGAGTTGAAGTCCACAAGTCATAAAAGGGCCAAATTTGAAGACCCCTGACTTAGTCCATTAAAAACCATGGTGGCAAAGTGGTTAGAATGCAGTACTACAGGCTACTTCTATGATTATTGGCTACCAGCAGTTCTGCAGTTCAATTCTCACCAGCTCAAGGTTGACTTAGCTTTCTACCCTTCCAGATTGTTGGGGGCAGTATGCTGACTCCATAAACTGGTTAGAGAGGGCTGTAAAGCACTGTGAAGTGGTATATAAGTCTAAGTGCTATTGCAATTCAAGTATATGAAAGTTAGGAAGAGTTTATATTTGAGTTATGGAATGTTTTATATGAATATGGCCTTAAAGGTTAATTGTTAAGGCCATAATGAGCTTGGCCCATAAGCAGCACAACTATAATTTATTGTTCTTGTGTTGTTGTTTTTTTAATTCAGGTATTGCTATTATTTTGAAAGAATAGTACAAGCAAAATTTTTAATATACTTGATGAATCAAGGCTTCAAATAAACCTGTATACTTAGTCTTGTTCAAACTTTAGGAAAAAGAACAACTGGAGAATAAAACAAGGATGCATCTTGGCCAATTCCTACTGGGTGGAAAATGAGAAGATAGCTATATTTTCACTGACTGCAGGTGCAGCTCTTTATGTGACCTGTATCTTGGAGATTGTAACCATATTCTGCCAAACAAATGGGTGAGGTCTAAACATGCATTTATAATGACATGAGCAAGGGTTGATTACAAGCTTCTGTGACTCTATACTTCAACAGCACACTGTCTTCCATGTCATTGCAATATGCTCAGCTAAGTGAAGGGACTGGGATTTTACTGCTGAACCTCTGCTAAAATACATGAATACTTTAGTACTGGAGCAAATGAGAATTGGTCATTAAGTTTTTCAACTGTAGCTTTTCACAGCTATTTTTGAAAAATCTTTTGAACTGGTTTACTGGATCTCAGATTTTAATTCAGCTTCATAAAGACAGAGGACTCTAGTAGGATTTCTTCTTTGACACCCTCATTATCTTTACAGTTGAAATGATAGATTTGCAATAGTGTTGCATAAAATGTATTCTGGAAAGTTGGATATGAACTTGAAGACTGGTGGTGGGCATTTCTGAAACAAAACAACAGAAGAACTTTCCTAATTTAAAAAGGAAATTCCTTTTTTTAAAAATAGCCTTTATCTGCAGAGCTGCTATTACAAGTTCAATTTAAATACAAAGAATATGAAAGAAAGGCAAATCCTTGACATTTGAGCAAATGACTGAGAAGATCATGTAAAGGTGTATCTGCATATATATTAACATATGCAAATGTGGGTGTTTATTCTCAATGGTGGAAGAAACTTTTATTAAGAAGTATTTAGAATTTCTGGGTGTTTTTTTTTTTTTTGTTTTTTGAGGGACTAACATGTTTAGTACTATCAACCAAAAATATTTAGTTAAGAAGTAACATTAATATATATGGACTAAATACCACCTTCCAGCTTATCAGGAATCTTGTAAAGATAAATAAGAATTTTAAAGTATATTGTCCTTGTAAAAACAGACAAATAATTAGTAATAATTGTCACCAAACATGATAGCTTTCTTCCCAACCAAATCAAAATATTTAGAAAATATTGTGGACTGGTAAGATCTGCCACACCAAAGGACTAATATATAATAATTCAGAGAAATACTGCCTTTTTAGGTATAATAGAAATTTTAATTATTGGACTGATTTTTAAATCCACATTTTAAATACGATTGTTCAATGTATGGAGTTTGAGTAAAAACTGAATTGGAATTAAATTTTTCTATCATTGCTTCAATATACTGTAGTTCTCACTCCAGTGGTATTTAGCCTGAAATCTCAAACAATTCATTATTTGGTTTATAGCCTTAAATAAAGGGTTTGAACCTTAAATGCATGATTCCCACAGCAGGGATTTTACTACATTTACCCTGTTTTTATATTCCACTGGGATAACATCAGCTGTAGGAATTTAGGGAATCTGAAAAAAGATTGCATGCTTGATAGAGCTAATCATGTGTAATTGTTTAGCTGTCCCTTTTAAAAAGCGTTATGAGTTGTTTGCTGTTTAGAAATATAAAACATCTGCCAGATGCGAGTAATTAACTGGCTCAGTACCTTTGTATCCTTTACCATGTTTTGGTTTCCGAGACCAGAGACATAGAAACACCCATCTTCTGAGGCTCGCTTCTTTGGGAGACATCAAAGTTGTGAGAAGGAATTGCTCTTGGCAGTCAGAAGGGCTAGTAAAAATAGGCTTAGAATGTTTACATGACTTTCTATGGGTCAGACTTTATTACAACTGTGCTCAGTTGACGGAACACTTTGCAAAGGTTTTTGGCAAGCACAACAGCTCACTTTCCATGTGAGAAAGTGTTTACACAGAAATCTTGAAAAGTTGAGAGTTTTCTTATATTCTAAAATAAAACAAATAGAAAGACCAGAGAAGATCCAAGCCAGTCTAGGAGCTTAAGGGGGTCTGAGGTCAAAAAGGTCATGATGGTGATAGTGTGATTCCAATAGAAAAAGGCAGAATTTCGATCATACTATCATGGCTGCCATCTTAACTACTTTTTTAAAGTCATACTCTGTGGACAGCCCTGTAAGTTGCTTTATATTAACAATTATTACAATTACAATTTTGAACAATCTAGGAAAATACACCAAGCACAATGGTGTTCTTCAGATGCATTGGATTGCAATTTCCACAATCCCAAGTCCTGGGCTCTGTTGATTATGGCTGTTGGACAATTTCACAGAAATTCAAAGTATGTCACTATTAGCACTTCTCTTCTGGACATTTTCCTCCGTATTACCACAGATCTTTTTTTATCCTTTTCTGGGTCCTAGAGAACTTTAGTTTTCTATCTCATTTCAGTTGCCTCAAAGGGGAAAAAATGCTTTAAGTTTTCCACATTGCTGCTTGTCTTTACCTATATATCTTTTCCAAAAGGAAGAAGATAATGGCTGCTTAGCATTTAACTTTACATTTTTAGAAAGCTGATGTAGGGTAAATATATACAAGAAAGAAAGCAATTCTGGGTTATTTTATTTTTTTGAGGAACAATGTTTCTCAGGAAATGTATAATGCCTATCAAAAATGTGTGATAGAATCTCTAATTTAAGCAAAATCTTTGTATTTAGTTTTTGCAGAACTTTGTACCCCTCTAGTGCTTTACTTGTATGCATTGTGAAGAGACATTGTTTTACTGGGGAAAAAATAAACCTTGTATTTCTTTAATATTAAATGATTCAGTTAAAAATAACTAGTTTAAAGATAGGGCAAGTGTGGCATTTTTTTTTGCATGGAAGTTTGGTTTACTTCTGTGCTTTGCTTGTTTTAATGAATCTGCATTGTTTATTTTAGGTTAATTAAAAGATGTTAATTAAACTGAACTGGAACTTGATTCCATTTAGAGCAAGTTGCTTACCAATTGTAAAGAAAGAAATAAGCTCCCTGCTCTTTTTGGTGATTCTAAATGTTAATAATCTTCGTTTAGGAGTAAACACTGTTTAATCTCTCTCTTTCTGTTTAAACTGGTTATAACAAGAAACAAGGCATAAGAATGTCTGTAAAATTCAAAAGTGTCAGACAGTGAAATCAGCTCTTTTTGCTACAGTTGGCAAGAAAGATATGAGAATATGATAAGGTACTGTCTGAGTGTTTAAATAGTATTGCTTAGTGCAATGTATTCATGAGTCACCTTGTAATAAGCAGAATCACGATAGAGTGGCAGGGTTTCTGTAATGTACTGGGATCTTTACTTGAACTGTTCACGTGTCTGTTTGAATGCTGCTTATCGTTGCTCAATGGTGTGACTGTGTAACGGTCACTGACTAAGCCAGACTTGCTGTCTCCAAGAAGATCATTGGATGATTTGGGGCGGGAATGGGTTCCTTTAAACCTACTAGCTGCTGCCTAGTGGCCAACTGTATAAGGAGCTGTGCAGCAGCCTCTGTTTCAGTTCTGTTCCTGTTTGCCTCAATAAAGCAATGTCCCTGTTTGCAACCTCTCGTCTCGCTTATTGCCTGCAAAGAACTGGCTACACAACAGTTTCATTTCATGATTTTCCTGAAACAGTACAGTTTCTTATAATGTCCCTTCTTGCCTTTTATTTACGTTGATGGTTTTATTTGGATTCTATTAGGACACTGATTTTCTTTCACATTTTTCTTATTAGAAAATGATAACCTAAATAAAATAATATAAGCACACTGATTTCTTTTGTGAATGGGTCTCTTTTTTCACATTTGAGATCTGGATAGAAATACAACAGATCAAAAAGCATTATGTAAAAGCTACAGCAGCATGGTTTTGGGGATTCTATTATTAACATTTTTCTGAACTTATTTAAATATAAAACTGCCATGTGAAATGTTTTGTACATCTTGGATCTATAAAAGCTTAGGCCACAATAAATCTGTGGAGCTTTATGATTCCCAAGAATTCTAGATTGTCTTAAATGAATGTCATTTTCAAAATCTGTGAACGGCCACAAATTAGCTTAAAGGGTCTGCATCGCTTGTCATATTCTCCAATCTTTTGGACTTTTGACAGCCTTACTCTTACAGTCCTTAATGAAAAGTAAGATTTTTATCACAATGCTGCTGTCCATCTGAAAATCCATCCATCTCAATTTCCAAAGCTACCCCAGATACTCTTAAGATGCAGAACAAGCATGGTACACATTATATCATCCCAAAGAAAAACAGTAATTAGATGGCTAATTAATTATAAATCCGGTGTTACTTTTTGATCACTTTCTCTCCTTTTTCTGGGTCTCCAATCTCATTTTCTATTATCTCTTTGGGAAGTGACTTCAAAGTAGAATCGGCTTTTTCTGGGGTGTTTCAATTTACAACCAAGATGAATAGCTAAATTAACTTGACATTTTCCAGACTTGTGAAGTTCTTTGTTGTTCTGCCCAAAAATGCAGACTTTGGGCTTAGGATGTGACTTGTTTGGCATGATTTGTATAGGTGGGCTCAGTAGTTTGGATTAAACATCAGGAAATACAGACAATTCAATACAGATAGATGTCTTGATTTAATCTACTGGACTTTAAATATGACTCTGGTAATTACATCAATTTTTTCTTCTCATAACACCTAGCCATACAATATTGGGACTCTACTTAGAGTTATAATTCAAACAAATTTCAATTAAAATCACTATGGTCAGCAATCCAATTGTTCAGTTGTGTATACATAAGCCCACTGATTTCAGAGAAAATAAAAAGATGATAAAGAAATATCATACTAATCAGATGTAAATTCCATCCATCTGCAGACATATACCAAACTGGAGTCTGCACTACAATAATACAATATTCTATTATCACCTTGATGAAAATGCTCCCTACAGATCCTTACTACTTATTTATTTAAATTGATTGGTCATACAGCTCCAATGGAAGTTGTATGCTTCATAACACTCAATAACTTCTCAAGAAACAATTATATATCATATATGCTTATTTTTCTACTTCCAAGGATTTTAGAAGAAATATTGATTCCCCATTTCAATATACTTGATGACCTAATCTGATGACTTGTCTGTTGAAACTCTCCATCCAGCAAAGACCCATAAACTGTCATTCTCTTTCTCCATTGCTGTGGTCAGATAAAAATAGCCAATCAATTTACACAGGATTGATATAAACAGACATGCATCTTTTAAATAGAATGTGACATAAGAAAGGATGAAGAATCTTGGTTGGTTGGCTAGTTGCTCCTCCTCTTCAAAAATAGCAAATTACTTTTAATATTTGCCTTAAATAATAATTCCATCTTCATTGCTTTTCTATCTTCTTTTGAATAAGAATTCAGTGTCAGCTGTTTGCAGCAGAAGGAGAACAAGCATTAAGAAGGAAAAATGCTGCTGCAAAGCTTCTCAGTAGTGCTTTCATAGGAACTGAAGTGTCTATCTTGTTAACTTCAACATAAGTAGCTGTCTCAATTCAGCTTGATCACAGGACCATTTAGAAATGAAAAGAAGTCTGGCTTTATTTGCATATCTCTTTTAATTAGAAGGAATCAAAAATTATTTGGTCTTTCTATGTTTACCGTCTGTTGGCACCAACATAAATGCTTCAGATCTTCCAGCTTTTACTCTAAATAACTATTCAACAATCACTTAGATGTGATTGTTGCTTAGATGTGGGTTGTTTCCATAGACTTTCAGTAACATCTGAATGCCTGAAAAGATATGTGCCTTTAACTGTTGGACTTCTTCTTCTTCTTCTTCTTCTTCTTCTTCTTCTTCTTCTTCTTCTTCTTCTTCTTCTTCTTCTTCTTCTTCTTCTTCTTCTTCTTCTTCTTCTTCTTCTTCTTCTTCTTCTTCCTCCTCCTCCTCCTCCTCCTCCTCCTCCTCCTCCACCACCTCTATTGTCTATCCACTGCAGGATGAACACCTTTTCTGCATGTTTCCAACCAATATGGTCTTGAGCTTTCATGTGCCAATTGGGCCTACAATGCTGATGTCGTCGATCCATCTTGTTTTAGATCTCTTTCATGGATTTTTTTTATCAAGTGGAATCCATTCTTTGACTGCCTTGGTCCACCTGCCATCAGTTCTTGCTTTGTGACCAGCCCATTTCTATTTCAGCTGTTTTACTCTCTTGATGATATTGTATATCATATACTTTTGTTTGTTCTCTAATCCATGGGCAGATCTTTCTATCTTGTCTTGTAATGCTGAGCATGTATCTTTCCATGTGTAGCTTATATATAATAAGAATGTATCTTATATATTTATAAATGGTTTTTTTTATATTTTTGTACCATCACACCCAACCAGTATTATGAGGTAATGGGAGTTGCATTCTTAACAGGAGTTCTTCAGACATAGGATAAATCTAGTTCAATCTGAATTTTTTTTTAAAGTAGTTTGTGAATTGCAGATTGCTCAAGCTTGCTGGTCATTGACTGAATAAATATTACTGTACCCACTGAACAGATGAATATGTTGATGACAGTTGGCCCATTAAGTCCAAGAGCCAAAATCAATGCCAGTAATAGTGAATAGATTAGTTTACTTTCACTACCCTCAAATAAAAGGTGTTAGTGAAAGCGAAACAGGTTAGCAATACCACCAAAGGGGAGCCAAACCTGCATGTTCTTGTTTCTTAAATCTGTCCTTAGAAGTGAATTTTGTTCTGTGTCTGCCACATGCTGGTTTCTAATAGATAAGTGCATGAAGATATAATAAATGAGAAGTGAATTTTCTAGGAAATGATGATGGTAATAATGTTATCACATCTGGTCAAAAGACTTTCTGAACTGGTTATCCAATGCTGGCTTTCAGTGGAAATAGAGATCTTATTTCTGTGGTCAGGGAATTACATTTATAGTACTTCCAGACTGACTCTACAAGCCTATCCAGAGAATATTGCTTGCTTAGTGTGATTTTTTTCTCAGACATGATGTCATCTACTGAACTTTCTCTGCTGAATAAAGTAAACATGAACTATACTGACATTATGCTAAAGATTAATTAGGCTCTAATTTTTAATTTCAGAAACTCCACCCCAGCAGAGTTCTAAGTTTCAGATAATATTTGAGCATGTAGTGAAATAATTAACTTTGAAAAGATATCAGTAAATTAAAATATTAATAAAGATCTAATGCACACATTTCCCCACAAGCCCTACTGTGCTACATTGTGGTGGTGGTGGGAGGTATTCCTAGGAGGGATGAGTGAAGAAGGTTGGGAATGTGTGCCTAGAATATATTTCCCCAACAGCATCATCATTCCCAAGGTGTGAAGGTTGTCCCAGCTGTCCAGCTAAAGCAAGCAGTCACCTATATTGGGTAGCAGTCATTTAGAAGACATGCCAGACACAGATAAATACTTTAATGACACTGGCAAAAGCATCCATTCATACTGCAAAGGACAAGGCAATGGTAAACCACTCCTATATTTTTTTACCAAGAAAGCCACACAGAAAGAAAATATAAAATGCTTGGCAATATAGAGTCAGATAATGGACCACTCAGGTTGCATGGCACTCAACTTCCTATTAAGGAAGAATGGGGATCTTTTGAGTAATAATTTTGTTTATGGTGTGGTTAGATTAAAGCTTTCAGGACATCTATTCAGGAAAAACACAATATCTGCAGCTGAAAAGATGGACTTTTGGTGGGAAGATGGAGTATAAGAAGCATGAACACTGGAAAACTCAACACAGTGAACGAAGAAATGAAACAACTTCCAATTGACATTTTAGGCATTGGCAAAATGAGATGGACTGAGATTGTACACATTCCAGTGACAGAAGATCACATTATTTATTACTTAAGACATGAAAGGTAAAGAGGTAAACTTGCTATAGTTAAATAGCAAAGATAGCATTATCACTTCCCAGAAAAATGTTTCAAATTACAGTTTAAGGCAATGTCTACATGAAATAAGATATATTTCTTTATATAATTTATATAGCTGGGATTATCTAGTTTCAGGTTAAAGAGGATAATACATGAGTTTGTGAAACACAAATATTAGTTTATGTTGGCTTACTGCAAAATTTTGATATCAGTGACTCAAAAATGGTCAATTAAAACATGGCTTAGACTAGAGCTTAATTAGAGTGGGAACTCACATAATATGCCTGAGGTTGACCTTAAACAATATCTAGAAACTTCAGCTGAGGCAGAATGCGGTTGGGTAGACATGCCCTTTATGTTGGTTTCCAGTTTTGTTGGTTTCCAGTTTGTTTCAAGTTGACCTTGAAAGCCCTACATGGCATGGAACCACGCTTTCACTCTTCCCAATGATATCTACCTGTCCCATCAAATCGGAGAGGAGGTAAATGCTGCACGTCTTGTCTCCAAAGGACCTCCACCTGGTGGGACCCAGCTGGCATGCCTTTTCTGCTGTTGTTCTTGTCTTCTTGAACATTATTCTTCCTGAGGTAAAAAAACCCCATCACAGTTGGCCTTCCAGAAATTTTTTTTCCCCCACTAGCCTTGAAGAGAGAATCTGTCTCTGTCAGATTAAATGGTGTTTTTTTTTCTCCCACTTTCTTGGATTTTATTTATTGTATCTGCTTACTATATATGTGTGTTTTTAATTCATTTTTTATTGATTTTAGATTATTATGGAGTCTTTAACCAATGTGCTTTGCACCACCCAGTCATATATTGTGAAAGAGACAGCTATATAAATATACTAAGTAAAATAATCAAGTTAGTTCTGTAGCATTTTTTATTCTAGTAAAGAATAACAAAAACAATAGCAAATTCTCAACTTCATACATTTGAGCTATTTTTTTTTCCTTTCCTTTGATTTACAAAATTTGGTACAATGGTAAATTAGTACCAAAATACATGCAAAATTACTTTTCAGTATTTTAATTGCTGATGTTTTACATTGTTACCTTGTTACTGCCTTTTGTTGTTTGGTTTTTACTGCTTTCTCATTTTGTTTTTAAATCCTCTGATTTGCTTTTAAATGTTCAAGCATTGATTTAAATAATGGAAAAATGCAAAATCATACAAAATATTAAATTATATATATATATATATTTAATACTATCACTTTTGCAAGCTGCACCTTGTCTTATTTTATATTTCTACTTGTTGGATATACCATCACACATATATGCACCTAAGCACCCAAACAAAAGTTCTGGAGACACTGAATATGTTTTATTAAAGCATTAATTGCACATATAGTACATGCCGTGAAAATACTTAATAGGTCATTCAGATTAACAGAACTATCTCTTTCAATGTTTTTTCAAAGCATTTTAATAAGTGAATTGAAGACAAGTGGAAATCTACTGTATATTACACTTTCCATTGCATATTTTAGTCACTGGTTGGTTATTTCTATATTTTTTTTTATTTTATATCTTAACCCTTCATAGCTTTCTATAATTGCTTACTCAGTGTATTATAGTACGGACATTTAAAATGAATAATTAAAGATCTGCCAAGTGGCTCTTGATTGTGGAAGAGAAAAAGATGAAAAAGAATAAATAAATAAATATAAATATAAATAAATAAATAAATAAATAAATAAATAAATAAATAAATAAATAAATAAATAAATAAATAAATAAATAAATAAATAAATAAAATGTAGCCCATTGTTTTTAATAGTTCTTGACAAAATATACAAAATAATGAAACAAAAGAACATGAAGTTCATATTATTCTACAGAAATATTGGTAGCCTACCTGCATTAGTAACTGAAACCAGTTTAAAGCTTTTTGACAATCATCCAAACATTTTGTGTTGATGAACTTAAGGAATTGTATTAAACTATTAAAAATTAATACAGGTAATTCACAATTTATAATCACAACTGAGCCTAAAATTTCTGTTGCTGAAACATTTGATAAGTGAATGTTGCACCGTTTCATGACCTATCTTGCCACACTTGTTAAGTGAATCACTGCAGTTGTTACGTTAGTAATGCAATTGTTAAGTGAATCTAGATTCCCATTGTCAGAGAGTCAGAAAAGGTGATCACATGACTCCAGGACACTGCAATCATCATAAATATCAAGCAACTGAATGTGTTCATGGGGATGCTGCAATGGTTGTAAGTATGAAAAACGGTCATAACTCACTTTTTTCAGTGCTGTTGTAACTTCAAACAATCACTAAGTGAATTATTATAAGTCGAGGACTACCTGTACATGAGTTATGTATAAACTTTAATAGTTCATTAGGTTCATGGAATATTATAATACAGGATGTGTGTGCACACTGCGTGTGGTGTGTATTCACATATGTAAAGACACACACTGACCAATATATTTAAAAATTGACCAGCATGTTTATGAGAGTGAGTTTCCAGGAAGAACACTACAATCACGCCTCCCTTCTATTCTGAAAGATGTCAACATCAGAAGACGTTCAATTATTCTCGCCTTATTTTTATTCAGCAATGAGGTTTATATTTTAGGCTTGATGATTTTTAAGAATTGAATGCAATAGGGAGGGTCATTTATGCCAACCAATACATTGTATATTCTTGGTTTTAATTAAAGGATAATGTTCCTGGCAGAAATTTATGAATGTGGCAATAAATAGCTTTTGCAGGTAATTAAATGCCACACTGAAACCAGGCATTCGATAACCCTAGAAATAATTTTGAGCAAGTAATGAGACTTTTTTTGCTTCTTTTATTTAAAATTCATGTTTACCAGAAATACATTTTCCTCTGCTCAGTTCTCAGAGAATATTAAAATGAACATGATTGCAAAAGCTCATTTTTAATATTGCATTCACTATTGTTTATTCACTATTTTATATTGTATTTACTGTTACTTCAAGGAATGAAAAATGTTGGAGACTATATATACCCATAATAACCCTGTGAGGCAGCTGAACTAGAGCAATTCAGCAATTCATTGAGACCATTTCAAAGCTGTGTTAATAGCTGATCCAAGCTTGATTGTACATTAGGGCTATCTAATATGGACTACAAAAATCTGGATCACACTAAGGCACAGGAAAATTGTCCTTTTCTTTTTTTGTTGCCTATCAATGTCTGTCTAGATTTTTCCTGAAAAAATAAAATAAGTATTATTATTTTAACAGGTAAGAAATCTCCTCCAAAATAGGTCCTCTTATCCCATAATCAGTAAATTGAATTAAGAATTTTTGATAAGGAATCTTTCTGAGAACCCAATATGCACTGTTGACAGGATCACTGTATCCCAGGGGTCTTCAAACTTGGCCCTTTTATGACTTGTGGACTTCAGCTCCCAGTATTCCTCAGCCAGCATGCCCAGCTGAGGAATTCTAGGGGTTGAAGTCCACAAGTCATAAAAGGGCCATGTTTGAAGACCGTTGTTCTATCTATCCAATGACTTTTGAGATTCTGAAAAAGTAGAGTGGTTGGTGAGTGAAATCTGTGCTGATTTTCCTGCATATCTCTTGTACACTTGTGGTCCTAGTTATTTTTTATTTGATGATCATATTTAGAAATTTGCCAGAAACAGGCATTCAACTGTTTAGCCTCTGATTTACAGGATTTCCCTAGACTGATCTCTTTCAAAAATTGCTGCCACATTCCTGCCTGTCTTCTACCACTCCTGTCTTCTACCACTGAACCTGATTTGAGTGACAAAGTAGATATTTTTACTAGCCATTTTGTCTTTGACTTCTTCAAAAATTCTTGAGATGCCAGCAGGATGAAGTGATTTTTAGTCTCTCCAGATGTCCTAGAATATCTTATTTTTCAACTTAGTTTAATTTATTTGATGCCATCCTTGGGAAAGTTTATGTATATGTACTAGCTCCTCTGAGTCAAAACACATAGAAAAAGAAAGGAAAAAGATCAGTACAACTTCTGTATTCTCTTTTAGTATAACTTTTACTTCTTTTTTTGTGTAACATCCAATTGCTTCCCTGGGTGGATTCATTATTCGAGGGCAATTTGGAAATAAACTTTGGTTATCAATGATAGACACTCACAGATACAGAACTTTTATTATACACATCAGAAAACTATTTTACATTACTAATCGCCTTTCAAATTGAGGCTCTTGTCACAACATCTTACAGGGTTTGAGATTCCTTAGTAGCAGTCGCTCGGCACCAAATCTGGGCTCTGGGGTGTGTGTGTGATAAAAAACATCCCAATGGAACTGCTTCAAAAGTTCTTGGGTGCATCTAGCAGTGTGTGGGAGAGCATTATTGTGAACCAACACCACACACACACACACACACACACACACACACACATATAGGCTGGAAGTGAAAAATCTGTCCTAATGAGCAAAATAAAGGGGTGCAAAACCTTTCGTAGCAAAAATATAAGATGAAAATATGGAGTGAGACACGCACAGCACCATAATACATGTATATGTATATGCATATGTGTATACACACACACACACACACACACAATTACTCCCTCAGATGCTGCCAAAGCCCTGGCCCTCCCAGCCCCACTCCCACTCCCCTCCATCACTCTCAGCACCTATGCTCTCGAGGCATTAATAAAGTGTCTTTTCCAAAACCTCCAGTTGGTTATCAATGATAGACTCTCATATATACATATACATATATGTACATATATGTACATATATGTACATATACATATACATGTATTATGGTGCTGTGCTTGCCTCACTCTATATTTTCATCTTATATTTTTGCTGCGAAAGGTTTTGCACCCCTTTATTTTGCTCATTAGGACAGATTTTTCACTTCCACCCTTAATTTTCACTGCTTCCTGGAGACTACAAGAAAGGCAAGGTGGCTTCTTTCTGGATCTGATTGACTCTTTCTTGCACTCTGAAATATATCTGATTCTGATTTTATTAGCCTAGAGGCATTGTTAAAAGATTTCATGGCTTCCTTGACTTTTCCTCTTTCTGAATAGTCCCCTAATTTCTGATCTTAATCTTTTATAATTTAATGTTACTGAATTGGATCTCCTGACAATTTCTCACTAGCATAATTCTCACTGTTTTCTTTTGGCTCCACAATATTTTTTATCACACCAGTAAGTCATAATTTAAGATTTAGTAATGGATTGCCTCCTTCTGATTATACCAAAACCTAGTATTTTACTTAACTTCTATCTAGATGATAATGATTTGTCATGACCTGAACAGGAATCTACCCTGTATTTTTGAAGGTATTTGAAGTTTTCAATATTACAAAAACTGCCTACTTTTCTAATTTCTTTCAACAGCCCCACATTGCCATGAATATTTTGATCCAGTGGGCAATAGCATTATTCCTCAATGTAATTTATATTTGTGGCCAAATATTATATTGATTCTATGGAGAAATCTATTCTAATGTTGTTTAGTATATTGGGGTATCCTTGGTGCTCTTTGTGCTTGATTGTTTTCTTGCAAATGTTTCAATACTCAAACTAGGTGACATCATTAGTGCTGTGATGAAACAGCTACAAGAAAACAAGCAAGCTCAGAGACCGCCAAAGACCTCTCATTTCAATCCTGACCTACAAATATACACATTTATTGGTCTTTAGTATGTTAAACTTTATACCCTCTTGATATAAAAGAACAGTATCCACCTTTCCTGACCTTTATATAAAGCATATATTTAGGAGTGAATGTAGATCACCAGAATTTTTTCCATTGGGTTAGGATATATTATACCCATCCTATCTATGTCCTTATTCATGACTCAATACTCTAATTCTCTCATCTTCACTTGAAAATGTTCAGTATTGGCACAATAATACCCATATGCCATGTCCTTTTCAAATATTGCTGACAAGGCTTTTTTTCCAACAGCCTTTGTTTATCCTTTTTTCTCTTCTAATATAACCACCCATTAATTCTTTTCCAACTTTGCTCAGTGTATTTTTTAAAAATATCTACACTTTTTTGAACTCTTTTACCATCTTGCTTCCAGGGATCTAGTTTGCTCTGAATGAGCCTATCCTTCTTTTGTAAGGGCCAACGTTGCATGGTGGAAATGAATTATTCTTAGAACAAATAAAATCATTATGAAAACATAAAATAGAGGTCTCCAATAATGAAGGGCAAGAAAAGAAATGTCACATATTCATTGGCATGAAAGGGTAGGAGGAAAATGTCTAGAATTTAAATCCTAGGACTAACATATATAGAAACCTTGAGTCCTATGTTCTACATTTGGCAGAACTACAGTATATGGTCACTTCTGTTGTTGTTAGCTGCGAAGTCATGTCTGACTCATCGGGACCCCATGGACAATGTTCCTCCAGGCCTTCCTGTCCTCCACCATCTTCTGGAGTCCATTTAGGCCCACGCCTACTGCTTCAGTGACTCCACCTAGCCACCTTATTCTCTGTCATCCCCTTCATCTATTGCCCTCAATCTTTCCCAGCATTAGGCTCTTCTCCAGTGAGTCCTTGCTTCTCATTAGGTGGCCAAAGCATTTGAGTTTTAGCTTCAGGATCTGGCCTTCTAAAGAGCAGTCAGGGTTGATCTCCTCTAGGACTGACCGGTTTGATCGCCTTGCAGTCCAAGGGACTCACAGCAGTCTTCTCCAGCACCATAGTTCAAAGGCTTCAATTCTTTGGCGCTCAGCCTTTCTTATGGTCCAACTTTCACTGCCATACATTGCAACTGGGAAGACCATAGCCTTGACTATACGCACTTTTGTTGACAGGGTGATTCTCTGCTTCTTAGTGTGCTGTCTAGATTTGCCATGGCTTTCCTCCTGAGGAGCAAGCGCCTTTTAATTTCTTGGCTACAGTCCCCATCTGCAGTGATCTTGGAGCCCAGGAAAATAAAATCTGTCACTACCTCCATTTCTTCCCCATCTATTTGCCAGGAATTGAGAGGGCAAATTGATCTTGGTTTTCTTAATGTTAAGGTTCAACCCAACTTTTGCACTCTCCTTCTTCACCCGCAACAAGAGGCTCTTTAGTTCTTCTTCACTTTCTGCCATTAGAGAGGTATCATCTGTATATCTTAGGTTGTTGTTATTTCTCCTGGCAATCTTAATTCCAACTTTTCATTCATCTAGCCCTGCCTTTCTCATGATGTGCTCTGCATATAAGTTAAACAGGCAGGGTGACAGTATACAGCCTTGCTGGACTCCTTTCCCAATTTTGAACCAATCAGTGGTTCCATGTCCAGTTCTCACTGTTGCTTCTTGACCTGCATATAGGTTTCTCAAGAGACAAATAAGATGGTCTGGCACTCCTATCTCTTTAAGAACTTGCCACAGTTTGTTGTGATCCACACAATCAAAGGCTTTAGCATAGTCAATGAAGCAGATATAGATGTTTTTCTGGAACTCCCTAGCTTTCTCCATGATCCAGCGTATGTTGGCAATTTGATCTCTAGTTCCTCTGCCTCTTCGAAATCCTGCCTGTACTTCTGGTAGTTCTCAATCCACATACTGCTGGAGTCTAGCTTGTAGGATTATAAGCATAACTTTACTAGCATGTGAAATGAGTGCAATGGTGTGATAGTTTGAACATTCTTTGGCACTGCCTTTTTGGGTAATGGAATCTAAACCGATCTTTTCCAATCCTGCGGCCACTGTTGAACTTTCCAAATTTGCTGGCAAATTGAGTGTAGCACTTTTACTGCATCGTCTTTTAAGATTTTGAATAACTCAGCTGGAATACTGTCACCTCC
This sequence comes from Vipera berus, assembly GCF_964194415.1. NCBI lineage: Eukaryota > Metazoa > Chordata > Lepidosauria > Squamata > Viperidae > Vipera > Vipera berus. Next base: position 95,425,256 of record NC_138206.1, read on the forward strand.
ACTGGCTTTGTTGTTGCTCAGTTTTTCTAAGGCCCACTTCACATCCTAGGATTTCTGGCTCGAGGTCAGTGATCACCTCATCATGGTTATCAGCGATGTTAAGCTCATTCTTGTATAGTTCTTCTATGTAATTTTGCCACCTCTTCTTAATCTCTTTTGCCTCTGTTAGGTCCCTGCCATTTTGATCCTTTATCATACCCATTTTTGCATGAAACCTTCCCTTTATATCTCCAATTTTCTTAAAGAGATCTCTGGTCCTCCCTATTCTATTGTTTTCTTCTATTTCTTTGCACTGTTCATTTAAGAAGGCATTCTTATCTCTTCTAGCTATTCTCTGGAATTCTGCATTCAATTGGGCATATCTATGTTTTTCTCCCTTGCCTTTCGCTTCCCTCCTTGCCTCAGCTATTTGCAAAGCTTCCTCAGACAGCCATTTTGCTTTCTTACATTTCTTTTTCTTTCGGATGGTTTTAGTTGCTACCTCTTGTACAATGTTGTGAACCTCTGTCCATAGTTCTTCAAGCACTCTGTCTATCAGATCTAATCCCTTAAATCTATTTGTGACCTCTATTGTATATTCAACAGGGATATGATTTAATTCATACCTGAGTGGCCTAGTGCTTTTCACTACTTTCTTCAGTTTAAGCCTAAACTTTGCAACGAGAAGCTCATGGTCTGAGCCACAGTCAGCTCCTGGTCTTGTTTTTACTGACTGTATAGAGCTTCTCCATCTTTGGCTGCAGAGGACATAGTCAATTTGATTTCTATCTTGACCGTCTGGTGATGTTCATGTGTAGAGCTGTCTGTTGGGTTGTTGGAAAAGAGTGTTTGCTATGACCAATCGTATTCTCTTGACAAAATTCTATCAGCGTGTGCCCTGCTTCATTTTGTACTCCAATGCCAAACTTGCTTGTTATTCTGGTTATCTTTTGGCTTCCTATTTTAGCACTCCAATCCCCCATGATGACATCATTTTTTGGTGTTAGTTCTATAAGGTGCTGTATGGCTTCATAGAACCGGTCAATTTCATCCTCTTCAGCACCAGTGGTTGGGGCATAGACTTGGACTACTGTGATATTGACTGGTTTGCCTTGGATTCGAACTGAGATCATACTGTCATTTTGGGGATTGTATCCCAGTATTGCTTTTCCTACTCTTTTATTGACTATGAAGGCTACTCCATTTCTTCTGAGGGATTCTTTCCCTCAGTAGTATACCTGATGGTCATCTGAATTAAATTCACCCATTCCTGTCCATTTTAGTTCACTGATTCCTAAGATGTCAATGTTCAGTCTTGTCATCTCTTGTTTGACCATGTCCAGCTTTCCTTGATTCATGGATCTTACATTCCAGGTTCTTATGGAGAAAAGATCTTTATACCATCAGACTTTCCTTTCACCACCAGATACATCCACAGCTGAGCGTCCTTTTGGCTTTGACCCAGTCGCTACATTCTTTCTGGCACTACTAGTACTAGCCCTTTGCTCTTCCCTAGTAGCATATTGGATGCTTTCCGACCTGAGGGGCTCATCTTCCAGTGTCATATCTGTTTTCCTTTTGGTACTGTCCATGGGGTTTTCATGGCAAAGATACTGGAGTGGATTGCCATTTCATTCTCCAGTGGATCACGTTTTGTCAGAACTCTCTGCTATAACCTGTTCATCTTGGGTGGCCCTGCAGGGCATAGCTCATAGCTTCATTGAATTACACAAGCCCCTTCACCACCACAAGGCAGTAATCCATGAAGGGGGTGGTCACTTCTAGTATTAGTTAAAAATCAGTTGCCTCTGCTGAACGCTGGTTCATCAAATTTGCAGGGTACGAGATTAGAAAAAAACCCTCATAAAATCTGTTTCAGATAGGATGCTCAAAATCATGGCATGTGTCACCTGTCAGAATTGTGAATTTAAAAAAAGGAACAAAGAACAATCAAGTGTGCATTCTACTCAATAGTTTGCTTATTATTTGTAAGTATCTCTTCTGAAGATTACTAGTCAATGACAGGTTTCTTCGCATTGATTACGAGCCTGTCAAGAATCAGGAAAAAAGTTTTTTAGGGCTTTAATGGACTCAGCAGTACCAGTTGATGCAAGTAAGACTACCATTAACCAATGAAAGAGGAAGAACAAGTGAAAATGACATAATTGGAGATTAAGAGGTTGATGGAAGTCATTTTCTTAATATTTTCTCTTTCAAAGCTTCTGAAGAGTTATTCTAAAAGCTTTTTCCAAAGTAAGTTTCATAAAGATTTGAAAATGCAAGCTCCACATGCATAACCACCCTCATTTCCAATAACTAGTTGGAAGGAAAAGATGACATCAGGCTTTTTAAAGATATGTCAGTGCCTGAAGTGTTTTTATTTGTAATGTCTGTTGTTGTACCTAGTTTCAGTCACTATATTGAAAACTGGGCAGCCTTGGTTTTGAATCAATAGCTTGATTCATGTTCTGGTGAAGTTTATGATTCTCTATGTTTTCAACCTTTGTTCACTCCACCCTCTTGAAACTCAGGTTTTCACAGTTCAGTTGCAAATGCCTTGAATTGCTGCTAAACTAATTTTGCATTACAATATGCAAATCACAATAGATACAATGTCCTTGTGCCAGACCCTCAGGCAAGTGCCCTTGAAATGAATGCAGATCCACTGAGCAGCTGGTTTGATGGGTTAAATCCCAATGAATCTCCTAATATAAAGCACACTGAATAACATCTCCTCCAATACCAGCAGCATACTGGCTGCTTGCTTTTGAAGACTGGCTGCTTAATCGCTACTGATAGTTAACTAAGTACTCCTAAGAGGCATTTATATTATATTTTTCCACATCTTTTATCTGGACCCAGCATCAGTTTTCATTAATCTGGCTCCAAGAGAATGCCTTTGGTTTGCAGTGTTTCTTTGAATAAAAGCAAGAACAATAACCCTTTCCAGGGTATACAGCCAAAGCCTGAGCAGTGCAAACCTTCTTTAGACTTGCCCTACATGTTTCATGAATCTAAAGGAAAGCTAGTTGCAAAAGTAGCTTGTGGTTCTTTTCTGATGTTCTCTTTTGAGAAAATGGAACTACTGTCCTGTGGCTCCATGTTTCTGCTAATTGAGTAGGCTGCAAAGTCTTCCAAAGGCACTTTGCTTTTGGTAAAATTCAAGCAAAGTGCCCCTTCAAAGTGCCTGCACAAAGCAAAAAGAAGGCCACTTATAAAAAGCAGAGCTTCTCTTTCTTCAACAACCACGGCTTCTGAACACAAATGTGAATGCACCAAATAGGTTTTCCAATTGAGGCAGATCTCACCTGCCTTGACTCTTTTTGGAGTGAAACAATATGACTCTAGAATCATTCCTCTGTTGAGGAATACTGCACTTCCGAAAGCCAAAGTTCTTCATTGGGACAAATGGTCTGCCCATCCTACCAAATAATGGAAAATCAGTGACCAGAAAGGGGGAATCCTCTTTTTTCCCCAATGAGGCTATTCTATAGTTGTAATGCAACTCCTGACCCTAGAAGGGATATATATAAACAATCCAAAGTCAGTATATAGCATGGGTTTGCTTTGTAGAAATGGCAGAAATGGCACAAAAGAAGTCATTTTGCCATGGACGAAAGCTATCTGTCATGTATGACTTGAATGGGACTACTTCTAATGTCTCCTTTATTTTCATTCATTTTGTTATCCTGTTATCTTCAGTGTTTTGTCCACGGATACCTGTTTTGTTGCTTACTAACTTCTTGATCCCCTTTGAAATTTCATTTAAAAAAAATGCCTCTCTCTCTTAATGTCTGTGTACCCAGATTCTTTTGGAATCTATTTTTCTTGCAACTTCCTCTGTTGTGCTCTTGTGAACAGGTGTGCTGGGATTGGATACAACATGACAGTTGTGGGGTGGATGTCAGGTTCCTAACCAAGTACTCACAACATATTCTCAGAATTCCAGAAATGGGCTCAGAAATGGTGGAGACAGGTTACTTACAGCACTGTAGCTGTTCAGTCCTAAATGGCTATTAAGCTTTTACCAGGACCAGGAGGAAAAGAATGTGCTTCTGAATACATCACATTAATTATATGAAGCCCACTGTCTTCTACCCTTTAATTTAGATGTTCATTTATTGGTGTTCCTTCTATCATCTACTTTGTCACCCTGATAACATTCTTGTGTGACACTACAAGTTTATATTACCTCAGGTGAAAATGAAAATTGTATGGTACAGTATTTATAATATAACTCACAAAGAGGGAAAAATTAAGGATCTGTATAATAAATCATTTAAATCTTTTTAAAAGAAGAAGTTATTTGCCCTTTGGTTACTGCAAAAAGAAAATTGCAATGTAATAAAACAATTTGTTAAAAAAGGGGGGGGGGGAACTAAAAACTTGTTAATAGCAAAGAACAACATTATAATGGATTATTCTTCATAATTGTCTTTGAACTATTTTTCTTTTGGATCTGAATAGGAAATTTGCACAGTTGGCAAAAATAAAAAACCAAAACCTGTGCCAAAGAAACCGATAGTCATATGTTTAGAACCATACATAGTTGGCTCAAACTGAATCCTAAATTATATTGGTCTGACTCTGATTATCAAAACATGGCCTCCCTTGTTTAAGCTGTCAAAATGGAGGTTTTTGTACAGAGCTGTTCCCCCCACAGTGAGAACTAAACAAATGAATCTGCTCCTATCCCATCTAGTTTGACCACCAAGTTTCAAAAAGACTTTTCCCCCTCCTCAGAGAACCCCCAATTATACATTTTGTTTTAGGTGTGGGGAAAGAAATAGGGATTAAAGAAGTACTGTAAATTTTGCAGATATTAAAACTTCTAAACCACATTTCCAAACAGGCCCAGACAATTCCTACTTTCTGAGTGTGCTCTTTGAACTTCTAGAAGATGCATACCCTTATTTCAGAAGGTTTTTAAAAAGCATATGGAATAAGATCCCTCTAATGTGCTAACATTTGAAGATATCTGGCAATTTTTTGCTGAACTATTTATACCTAAGGCACTCAAGAATCAGAATGCATTCACTGAAGACATAGAGGGTGAGTTTCACATCTTGCTGAACATGTGGAGTTAGTAGTTTAATCATTAGACAAAATTCCAACCTTCTCTGCACTATAATGGAGAAGCATGCTTTTGTTGGATCTCTCTCTTCTCTCTCATATCCATCCATCCCCCATTACTTTATCCAATGGGTTAATGATAAATGAAAGAATCAATCCAATAATTAAATAAAAGTAGACTAATATAGGAAATGGTAATAGTTGATATAAAAATATGTTACAATTATGCTAGACCTTTTACCAATTGATGATGTGTGCATTTTGTATTCCAGGAAATTCTGGAAGGAAAAAAAAAGAACTATAAAGGTGTTAATTTCATAGAAGAACTTAAAGCCATCCTTTGACACAGTGTTAGTTCATGAATTGTTACAGTTGTTAGACATTTGGCAAGAATGCTGAATGAATCCCAAAATTAAACCAAAACCACATTATAGAAGAGTTCTGCAGTTTCTGATAGGTTGGGAATCAAACTTCAGTGATTCTTTTTGCAGCTTTTTAGAGTCCTTTTTACTGCGTAAGGCAATTTTTGTTCATTTTCATCTGTAAAGCTCTGCAGATGTTCTCTCTTTGTGGGGGTGTGCAAATTTGCATTTGATGAAGTCAGCTCTTGCTTATAGAACATATGTGCCCTGAATTTCCAAATGTTAGGTATGCTTACTAATCATATGGGAAGCCTGTTGAGTACAGCAGATTCTGCTTCTTAATACATGAGTGTTTAAGATTTCATGCCTAACGTCTAAAGTGCCAAAGCATACTTTCTGATACTTTTGTAAAACAAACCCAAAAGCTAAAATATACAATTAAATTTCACAAACTCTATTTGCTTTAGAGACTTATGCAATCATATGCATTCATATTTGGCAATGCTCATCTCACTCTATACAGTGAACGTTAAATAAAATGTTAGAGATGTTTCCTCACAGTCACATGTACAGTATACTTAAACAGCAGCCAAGAATGTCATGACTTGGATCCAATCCATCTTTCAAAGTCTTAAATGTCCTTTCCCTGGATTTTCTACATAATTTTTCACAGAATGCAAATTTCTATTAAAGCTGATAAGAGTTTCCTTTCTAGGGTCATAAAATATTTGGGACAAGAAAAAGACTGTTAAAGTGTTCTGCACCCACAATTCTTTTTCTCTATTTTAACAATTAAAACATGTACAGAGGAGGGAAAAATATAAAAAGGAAGGATTCATTTGTGCGTGTGCAAAAGCAGGCAACTATTTTAAGATGGAAAGCACACACATTCATTTATTCATTGTAACTGACCTTATCCTATCCTATCCTATCCTATCCTATCCTATGCTATCCTATCCTGTCCTGCCCTGTCCTGTCCTGTCCTGTCCTGTCCCGTCCTGTCCTGTCCTGTCCCGTCCTGTCCTGTCCTGTCCTGTCCTGTCCTGTCCCATCCTTTCCTATCCTATCATTTTGCCTTGCCTTACCTGTTATTATTCACTGTATATTATCTATCTTATCGATCATCTATTATTTGTTTTGTCATCTGTCATTTATCATGTCACCTATCTTTATTTTCTATCTCACCACTATCTCTATCATCTGTCTGTCTGTCTGTCTGTCTATCTGTCTGTCTATCCATCCATCCATCCATCTATCTATCTATCTATCTATCTATCTATCTATCTATCTATCTATCTATCTATCTATCTATCTATCTATCTGTTTATCTATCATCTATCTTTCCATACAGCCAAACATTTATCTATCTATCATTGTTGATAGATTTGAGATGGAGTAGACAGTGACAAGGTATTGTTGTTGTTGTTAGCTGCGAACTCGTGTCTGAGTCTGTCTTTAGGTCTTCCATCTTTGGATCTGCTTCCTCTATTTTTTCCTTCTATTTTCTGGGTTGCTAGTTCCTTCTTTGTAGTCATTTTCTGAGTTTGTAGATTTAGATTAGAAAATTGTTCTTTTATCTCCTTTGTGTTATTTTTAGTCTTATCATTTGTTGTTGTTGTTGTTAGTTGCGAAGTCATGTCTGACCCATCGTGACCCCATGGACAACATTCCTCCAGGTCTTCCAGTATTCTACCATCTTCTGGAGTCCATTTAAGCTCATGCCTACTGCTTCAGTGACTCCATCCAGCCACCTCATTCTCTGTCATCCCCTTCTTCTATTGCCCTCAATCTTTCCCAGCAATAGGCTCTTCTCCAGTGAGTGACAAGGTATACACATCTCCATATCAATTATGACTGAAATATTTGACTTTAGAGGAGTGGAAAAGGAAGAATAGATTTTCAAAACAGCTGTCAGGCTTGTCCCAACTTGGACATTTAGAAAAGAAAGACCCTCAGTTTCATTGGCAGTTAAGGTATACTTTAGTATGGTTAAGGTATGTTTTAGTTAAGTGGTTAAAGCATAAGCAAAGCTGAATCTGAATATTCCCATGCAAACCTTGCCTTTTCCCCTTCTCTTGGGTCGTTCCCCCTTGACCAATCCACAAATGTCCAACAGTATTTAAATTTTAAGGTTTGGCACCTCTTTGGTGGAGTTTCACATTCCCTTCTCATGCTAATGTCCTTGGATCCACTGGTCTGTTCCAGATTAGCACTTCTGATTCCTGTCATTCTGTCAACCTTACCCATATATCCCTATTCTCTCCCGCCCCATTTTATGGCAGGATGCCAATGAAGTGAAGCAGGTTGAAGTGTTTACAATGGCAAATGAGTATTTTATGGGTGCTTCAGAATGAAGGTTCAATGCTTTAGTCTGAAGAGAAAAAGTTTTTTGGGGTCATTTAGGCATACACATGTGGAATTTCTGACAGTTCTTTAAAGCAGCTGCACTTTTTACTGGGATCACCTGGCTACCTCTGCAGCTGCAGCATAATCTCAGAAAGCAAAATAAAATACCTCCAATTTGTGCAGTTGCCAACAGGCATAATGTCCATTTATGTTCTGATGTACATTTTACTTTACTACTTTAACCTTCTTGTTGTAAAAAGTGTTTGTTTGTGTGTGGAGGGGGAATCACTCCATCAAAATCTAGAAATTTGATGGCAATTTCAATTGTGTAATCTTTCCAACTTTAACTTTTATTAAAGATTTTAAGTACAATAGTAAGACCAAATACAAATTTGGAAATATGAAAAGAGAATTGGAGAAGAATAAAAGAATTAGAATAAAGAGAAAGAAATATGTAGAGAAGTGACTTCCAGTCTTCATCACAAATTTGACAACATCACTCCCTATAAGGTTAAAAACAAATCTCTTTTCTTTCCATAGTTTATCCCAATTTCAGTGGTGCAATCTTTAAGGGGCTTTAAATCAGTAAAAATGGAGACTGAGAGGCCATTAGACAATCCATGGCTTACTCACTCCTTGTTGAAATGGAGCATAAATCTACTCTTTTTCATAAAACCAGAAATGAATATGTTTTTTCAACATGATGGTCTGAAAATGCTTCAGTAGTGCATGCTCTGAAAATCTCCCAATAATTAGAAATCCTAACCAGTCTTTTGCAGGTAGCAATATCTACCAAAAGGACAGCATCCAATATCCTTATAAGTTTGGCTCTTTCTACCAAGTATGTATGCATGAATCATGCTGCAGTATCTATCCTTTTGAACACTGTTTCATTATAGCAGCAAGAGTTTTCTGTCTATAGACCAAAGGATGCTTCCTAAAATAAGACAGCATGCATTTTGGTACTGTGGGTGCTCTGCTTATACTGTAGGAGTTGTACAAAATTGCCCTGGTTGTACAGCTTTCCTCCTCTATTAACAGTATGATTATGATTCCCTCAATAGGATTTTGCCCATGATTGATCTCGAAACATCAATATTCCAGAAAAACCAGTTAACTGGCTTTTAAAATCCAGATGCTTTTTCTAGCAAAATAATGGTTCGACTGGTAAATTATACCTAATCCAAATTGTAGGTTCTATTTGATTTCTCAAGGAATTTCCCTGTGAAAAAACTTTAAAGGTCGCTTGGTTGGATGATTCTACCATAACTTTCTCAAAGCATGTCCACTAAAGCTTTTCAGAGACCATGTTATGAATACCACAGTTGCAGAGTATCTCCATAGCACACATTTAACTGGCCCACCTTGTTTAAAGAAGAAAATATTGAATGGTTTGAGTCTTTAAAACCTTAAGTGTTCAGTTTATCCTTCCAAGCAAAATTGCAGAAAGATGACAGGTCACGGAGAAAAAAACATCAGACGTGTTACCTCCATTAGTTTGACCTTTTCAATACAATACTGTTTTGCAACTTGTAGTAAAAGAAATCTGTACTGCAATTTGTAGTAAAAGAAAAAGAAAAAAAATCTTAATGGCCAAGGGTTACAACAGGTTGTGGTAAATAAATCACAAAAAGAACAAAACCAAAAAGTTAACTGAATTGTAACCAATCCTATCAGCTCAAATTGAACCACTTATCACTTTTTTTTCCTTACTGCAAGGTTGACTTTATGGTTAATATTGCAGTTTCAGAGGCTAATTGCTATTATATCAGGATTTGATTTTTTTTCTTTAGTAGGTGTAAAATAGCTTTACTTTTCTTTTTATCTTTGAAGAACGCTAGATCGTTCTTGTCTTGGGTATGTTGAAATGAGAAAATGCCAGCATTATAATCCTGGGTTATTAGATTTATGGAAGAACTCAGGTGGCTCCGTGGGAACCAAGACATGCTTCATTGGTGGTGTTGGCATGTGGGCTGCCAAGAAGCTCTTAAGGATCCCAGCTGTATATATGAGAGAGTCCACATGTGCTGTGGAAGTTGGAATAAGCAGAATAATTCATAGGATTTGGCAAGAGATCAGGAAGTCAGTGACATGTCAGTTTCATTTCTTTAGATCTTATGAATTCAGATACTGCTTACACTTGCCAAGTATCTTGTAGCTTTTTTTCTAATTTACTCTGCATGATGATGCACTTTTTCTTCGGCATATTGGATAATGAAGCATTATATATCCAACTGCCTGTGGCTTTCTCTTTGACTTCAAAGCTTTCCTTTATATAGTTAAACTGTTTTTACCTCATACACTTTAAGTCTGTTTTAATTTAGCTGTCATTAAATCATCTACTGAAATTTGTGAATGAATGTTAAGGATGCCTCGTGAGTACCAGTTGATGCTTAAAGATGCAAAGCTCCAGAGACTGGAGTCTTTTTTTTCTTCCATGGCAGACAGTTCTCCTTAACCTCCTTGTTGGTTCATTTCATTCTATCTAACCAGCCATGCTGCCAAGGTTCAGATCCAACACTGAAAAACACAGAATATTTTATGTCATGATCACATTTTTCCAAGCTTAGCTCGATGACATAATAGGGGAGCTCTGCAACAATATACCCCTTTGACTGGCAACATCCCAATATCCTGTCATTTTTCATTTCAATTAAAGTCCTATCCTTAAGGAGTCACAGTCTTGCATGAAAAAAATAGGGCATGCCAGCTGGCATTGCTCTTAAATGTTCATGTTTGTTTGGCTAGGCTGCAACCCCACATGTGTTGAATTGACTTCCTTCTACAGATGTGACAATGGGGGGAAATTGTGACAATGGGGGGGGGTCAGACTAGTGATCTAACCATATTATCCAGTTTTCCAAGACTATCCCCATTGCATTTGTATGAGCTGAATATCATTTCTATCTCTTAACCCAGAATATGTTTTATATATTTCCCAATATGTATTGATGTACTTAGCTTGTGAGAATATTGAAGTTAGTTTTTTAATCCTCCCATTTGAAGTTACAGCTTTCCAGTTTTTAATCAAGATGATTCCTTTTCAGTTATATAATCTGTTGAACAACATAGAAAACTAACAGCAGAAAAAGATCCAGTGGTTCATTGAGTCTGCTCTTTGAATTTGTTTTTTTTTCTTTTTAATGTATTTATTATTTTAATTATTTTTTTTACATTCTATTAATTTTATTTTATTTTTTATTTTTGTAGGATGATGAACATGTGTTCATCCCAAGCATGTTGAAACTCAGTTACTGACCCACTCATTGCTGGAAGTTGGTTCCAAGCTTTCACTATTCCTTCTGTGAAGTAATACTTTCTAATCTTACTTTTGAACTCCCCCCCCCATCCTTGACTTTTGCTCAACAGTGAAAACATTGCCTTCTAGAACCTTATTCACACCCTTAATATAGTTAAAGTTTTCAATCATGTCCCCCCTTTCCCTTGTGTCCTCCAGATTTCATATTCAGGTACTCCAATCTTTCCTGACATGTTTTGTCCCCCAGACCTTGCACCATGTTTGTTGCCCATCTCTGACTCTCTCAATCTTATCAATATCTTTTTTTAAGTGAGGTCTCCAGAACAGGACACAGTATTCCAAATGGGGTCTTAGTAAAGCCCTGTACAGCCTTTTTCCTGTGGTGATCCCTCTTGTTCAGACACCTTTAATGAATAACAGAACAAGAGTTGGAAGGGATCTTCATTTGAGATTCAAGGTGCTGGTGATGACCTATAAAGCCCTAAATGGCTTGGGTCCAGGATATCTGAGGGAACACCTGCTGCCGGCATCAAGTTCCCTTCATCCTGTGCGCTCCCACAGGGAGGGCCTTCTCAGGGTGCCACCGGCAAAGGATTGCCAGCGGGCGACACCCAGGGGGAGGGCCTTCTCTGTGGGTGCGCCTACCCTTTGGAATCAGCTACCCGTAGAGCTCAGGACTGCCCCTGATTTTTGTTCGTTCCGCCAGGACGTGAAGACCTGGCTCTTTGAGTTTTCCGGCCAGGACTGAGAATTTTTAATCTTTAACTTATTGTAATTGGGTTTTTTAATCAGAGTTATAGGGGTTTTAGATTTTCAATCAAGGATAATTTAATCTATTTTAATTGTTATTAACTTTTGTATTGTAATATTGTTTTAATTGCCTTGTGAACCACACTGGGTCCTACGGGAGAAGGGCGGTATATAAGTTCAATAAATAATAATAATAATAATAATAATAATAATAATAATAATAATAATAATAATAATAATAATAATAATTTCAGACAAATTGTTCTCCAATCTCTTCTTCAAAACCTTCAGTACTGAAACACCCAAAACTTCTGGGGCAAGTAATTCCACTGATTAATTGTTCTAATTGTCAGGAAATTTCTCCTTAGTTCTAGTTGGTTCTCTCTTTGATTAGTTTCCATCCCTGCTTCTTGTACAGCCTTCAGATACTTTGGGAAATAGGTTGACACCCTCTTCTTTGTGGCAGTCCCTTAGATATTGGAACACTGCTATCATATCACCTGTAGTCCTTCTTTTTGTTAAACTAGACATACCCTAATCCTATAAATGTTCTTTGTATTTTTTAGCTTCAGCCCCCTTATCATCTTTGTAGCTCTTTTCTGTATTCTTTCTAGAGTCTCAACATTTATGTATATATATATCATGGTGACCAAAATTGGGTGCCATATTTGAAGTGTGTTCTTACCATGGCATTATAAAGTGGTATTGACACTTTGTGTGATTTTGATTCTATTCCTCTATTAATGCAACCTAGACTGCATTGGCTTTTTTGGCATCACCCAGCTAGTTTTCCTGCTTAAGACAGGACAAAAACACACAATCTTCTGATTTCTAGCCTATTGCCTTAACTACTTGACCAAACTGGCTTTCAATAATAAAAATGAATCTATGACAGCATCCATCACAAAAATCTCTGCATCTTTTATTCTGTAACACAACAATTTTCTTACAAAGGCACTTTTGCAATAATCATTATTGTTATAGAAATTACTCGTCAAACTATATGGAATTAACTATATGTTGTAGAAATTACTCATCAAACTATATGGAACATTGCTGTGGTGGGGTTGTAGTTACTGTGATCCCAAATTGTCCTGGCACAAACCTTTGTGCATCTCTGCTCAAAATCTGATCATGATTGATCCTACCAGGGTGTCACAATTCCAACATAGGTAATCTGACTGAAGATGATAGTGATATAGATATATAGATAGTAAATAGATATTGACAGATATAGATAGATAGATAGATAGATAGATAGATAGACAGACAGACAGACAGACAGACAGACAGTAATAGCAATGATGTTTCTCATTCCCACCTCATACCAATTTGTTGAATTTAGTATCAGTACTCTGCCTCAATTCTTCTGAAATGTGGATGGTTTCAGCAATACCTATGATAACCACAGATGCTATTCCAGCCTTTTTAAAAAAGATAAATAGCTCTATTTTCATGTTTGTCTGCATAAAAAGTAATTCTAAATCTCTGATTTGTCTTGAAATAGAAGTACATGGCATTCAAATTGATACAAATAAAAGTTTACTTCTTTTCCAACTACCTGTACTACACCATTTTCTTCAGACATTTGGGAAAAAGACAGTTCCTAATTGCAGACTGAAGATGCCAATTTCTTTCCTATCTAGTTCAGCAAAACCCATAATCAATGGGAGGGAAAGGAAACCCTAAAAAGCCCCAGGAATTTTCTCTTTATGGTCCAATTTTAAGACCAAATATCAACCAATCTTGCTTTGGTTTCTCAAACCTTGAACTAGAGTGCCAGCTGGACAGTTCTGTGGTCTATTTCTGGAATATCATGTTGGATGTCACTTTTTTCAGTGGTTAACTTTGGCTTCTGGTGCAGGAAAACTCACTAGTCTGCTAGCCTGGCAAGGCTCTTATTGCATTCCCCTGCTGGAACATGTGGTTGTGTTTGCTAACTGTTGTGGCAGGAAAGGAGGATCAAAGCTTCCTTTTGTTCTTGATTCTTGAGCCGTATTTTCCTCTATTCCTTCTTATATGCTTACTTTCTCTCCACTGTGCCCATATCTGATAATGAAAGCTAAGGATGAGTAGCCAACAGTATTAACCAAGAGACAGGTGGCACCTTAAACACCAACACACTTAATCATGGAACAAATGTTTATAGATGACAACAGATTACCTATGTGAATAGCATATTACTTCAGGAGACTGAAACATATATCAAACAACCATTTACTACAGAAATCAATTTCAGAGAACAGGAACTGGTTTCTGTAGTAAATGGTTTGATTGTTTTTTTTAAAAAATGTGACTGTTGTAACAATATTTCACAAGCAACATATATAATATTGAAGGGACATGTGTATGGATTTTAGAATATCAATGACACTCTTTCCATCTTAATTTTATTTTCTAGATTTAAAAATGTTTCAACTGGAACTCTTTTTCTATAGTGCTGTTGTCTGCTTGTCTTCTCAAAGAGAGAGAAAAATGCTAAACATTTTCAGCAAAATCATGTGGCTCTTATTTTGTTGAGATCAAAATTTAGGGCATTATGGTTTATTTTACTAGTTTTCTGGTGCAAGGCAGGTAGGGAAAATCATTATGATATCTATCTTTCAAGACAAAACCTAACACTGGGACATTTATTTATCTACAATCATGTTCTGCTTTCCCCATTTGCATCTCAAACACACTTTTGCATGACTCGGTGGGTTTTATTGCAAGAATAGTTTGGCCAATCATTTTGTTCTGTACCAGCCTGCTACCGGCCTTGCAGCAAAAGCAGGGACAACCCCTTTACAAATGGCAAGAGGCTGGAATAAAGCCTGCCAAATTTATTAACATAAAACAGAGCAAGACAAGACACCAACCATGAAACAGGAGCTATGAAACAGGAACTATCCAAGCGGTTGCCTTCAGCAAACCAGCCCTCCCACACATTCCCCTTAAATACAGTTCAGGGTGTGGCCTCTCTCTGCCTCCTTCCGAGGTGCCCCATTGCCTTCCTCTGTTTACTCCTGATTGACTGCCTCCTGCGTCGGGCGTCCTTGAACAGGGCCAGCTTTGGGTCATCTTCATCCACGCTGTCAGGCTCACACAGCTGGGTCTCCGTCGTGACCAGGTGGGAGGGGCCCGGCTGAGGGCTCTGCGGAGCCTCAAGGCCATCATCAGCAAGCTCTTCAACACCCCCCTCCTCCTCCTCTGAGTCGTCCGACCCAACTGCCGAACCCACAGGCTGACCCTGAATCACAACACATTTCTTCTTAAAAAAAAACTGAATAGAGGAGAGATATTACAGATAAAATTGTAGGAATTAGAGGAAGAAATGCTAGTTTGCCTAAGCAGACGTGTCAAACCCGTGACATCATGTGACATTGTGCAACATATCAGGACAGTTTTGCCATTGCCGCCGATGGGGTAGGCGCGGTTTCCAGATGATGCATCCGGCCCACAGGCCAGCAGTTGACACACCTGGATAGCAAAGAGGGACATCAGCACCCGTATGTCTTTTTTCCTCCCTCCCTGCGCTTGTCACTAAAAGCAAAACTGAGCAGAATTGAGTCCCTCTCCCTCCCTCCCTCCCTCCCTCCCTTTCTTTTTTTTTTATCAGTTTTGCTCTTTCTTCACCACATCTCCTAGCTCCTTGTGTTGTGACTTAACACTTCTTAGAGAGGAATATGCAGCCTGGTTGTGAAGGATTTAGGAATAGAAAGAAAATGAAAACTGCAATAGGGAAGATCCTACTATAAGCAGGTCATGTTTTCTTCCTCTTGCATATCAAAGCAGTTTCCATTTTTTTCCCTTCCTTCTTTGCAAATGCCAGGTACAAATTTGTTTACTGGAATTAAAACACTTTTCCAATGTTTGCAATCTATCTGAATAATTCTTATTCAAGATGGAAGGTAATGTAAATGTCAGAAATGAAGTGTTTTGTCCTGAAAATAATGTTGAACTTGATAATAAAGTCTACTGCAACAGAACCAGTGTTTTGAATCAGTTTTCATCAGCTGAACTAGAAAAAAATGGCAAATCGGATTCTTAAACGTTTTACTAAAAAATATTAAGAGTTATAATTATTTCAAATACTGAGTTTGGTGGGATCGTAATTGTTATATATTAAGATGAATTAAAGGTTAAGATGACAGCCAGCTGAAGATCAGCTGTGAGGTGCCCAGCAACAACAGGTGGCGTCCTAACTCCCGTCTCATTGGACCGCCCGTTTTGGCGGGACCATTTAAGGATGTGGATTGGTTATTGGTTTGTTGGCAACAGTATTTAAAGGAGCCAGGTTGTGAAGGCTCCTCAGTTCAACCACAATAAAGCTGAGTTGAAACCTCGACGTCTCGTCATCTGTCTCACCGGTCTGCCCACAATACTTAACAATAATTACATGCTGTTTTGATTGCAGCATGTGAAATGGCACCTAAGTTTATAAACAATGGGAATATTAAATCTGAGGAAGAAGAGAAAAGAAAAGAAATCATCCACCATCAGCCTCTTAACCATGGTTAAACAACTGGCGACAAAATGTCTGAGCAAGTGCCTGAATATATTCTTCTGGACACTGTCCGTGCTTATTTTCCTCATGAAAATACATTTGGTTTGAAACACATTTTCCCATGACTGAAAGCATTAACTGGCTGGTTACTCTCTGTGTTAGTTTTGGAATATATGATTTCCTTGTCTTTAGTTGTTCTTGTTGCATTTTATTTTAAAAATCAAGGAATAGATCCAACTCCCTTCTAGTTCTTCACCACAGTTATTACCACTGTTGATTTCTACTTTTTCTAAGGCAATTTTTTTTTTACAAAAAGAAAAAGGATAGTTCATTTTTGGCCCCAAATATTCAGAAACCAGAATATTGTGAAAAAATCTCTGCCAAACATATTTACTTCCCTATTTTTTCATAATCCTCTTCTTAGTCTATTTGTGTAGTATGCAGTAGTGTGTCGCCTATTAGTTTCTTGGATAGGATGAATATCTTAATTACTTGACTGAAATGGAAAAGTTTAAGGATATGTAATATCACATGAATCTGATTATATTTCTTTATAAAACAACTGCATCTTGGAGTACTGAAATGAAACAAAGAGAAAAAGATCACATTGCCATTTAAACCAATTGTTTGCCTTTGTCCTACAGCTTTGCTGATAGTCAATTTCAAGAATTCTGTAGAAACTGATCTTTTTAGAAAGTAAGAGAAAAAATCTAGTCATTCTTTATCAACAACATTTTTAAAATATATATCTCAACCTTTGGAAAGGTGGTATTTTAAAATACACATCCACAGGGAGGTAGAAAGGACAATTCTGCAGGTAGGAGAGAGAGAGCTACTCTCAAGAATTAGGAAAGCTAGAACAAACTCCATGAATAAGGGAGAGGTTGAGGCTTTGGATCGGGTCACTTTGGATTGGGCCCATTATCTGAGGAACTATCTCTCCCCAATATATGCCCACCCTATCAGATCTGGTCAGTGCTTTTTTGTAAAAAAAAAAAAAAGGTACTGGAACTCATGCATGTCATACAACCCGCCTTGCCTACCCTACAAGGTTCCATCCAAAAAAAGGTGCCGGAACTCAGTTCTGGGCATTCTATGACAAAAAAAGCCCTGGATCTGGTAGAGAAAGGTATTCTGAAGCTGGTGAGCAGTTCTTCAGGCAGACAATTGTAGAAATTTGGAACAGATGTCCCTGCCTGAAGGCATTTATTGTACTGGGCTGTGAATGAATGAGAAACCTAATTCCATTTAATTCAATTTTATTACAGCTTTTCACCAACAAACAAAAACCAGGTAAAGTGAAAAATGAAAAGTGGGACCATAAATAAACAAGTAATAGGTACAAACATGTCTTGGGCCCTGATATTTTTCAGGCAATTCCCCTTCTGGGTCAGCATGCCCAATAGACCTTTACCCAAAGATCATAGTTCCTGAGATGTCATTCCTTTAAGCAGATTTGACTGAAACAATTTGAGGATCTATATTTAGTAAAATTTACCTTAAATTTGACTTAGAAATATAGTGGGATTTAGTGCAGTTTAACAACAACAGCTGTCACATGTCTCTTGAATTAGGATTCCTCCCTCACAAAAAAAATTGACTCCCACATTCTGAATCTATTGTCATTTCTGTGCCCCCCTGCCCTCCTCCCATACAAGGAACATCCCTATATGAAGTCCATTAAATAACATAAAATGGGAATAACATATTCATGGGTAGGGGTATCCAGATTAGACCTCTCCAAGAAATAATATAACGGTTTATTCATAGGTACTTCCCACCACTGCCTGACCTCAGCATTCAAAAACACAATAGTGTCAAAAAACAGTCTTGTCCATGAATCAAGGCAAACTATTCTGACTTTCTCCTTATCAGTGAATCCACTCCTAGACAAATATGATTTTGTTCACAAATATTTCCAGAATGCCTTTATATGTTGTCAAAGGCATTAAGGGATCTTCTGCAAATCTGTTGCATTGTGTCAGCCCTGCATCATTCAGAATAACTCTATAAAGATGTTCAGCCAATGAATAAGCAAATTTTAAAACTTTTTTCTTCTTTTTCATTTTTATAGCATAGGCTCTTCAATGCTCCTTAAGTTGTGTTCAATCATATTTACTTTTCACTTTCTATCACAATGCTCTGGAACAGAAAAAATGATGAGGAATTCTAGGAATTGAAATTCACATATCTTAAAGTTGCCAAGTTCTAAAACATCATCATCATCATCATCATCATCATCATCATCAAGTTGGAAGGGACCTTGGAGGTCATCTAGTCCAACCCCCTGCTCAGGCAGGAAACCTTATACCATTTCAGGCAAATGGCTGTCCAGTTTCTTCTTAAAAACCTCCAGTGTTGGAGCATTCACCACTTCTGGAGGCAGGTTGTTCCACTGGTTAATTGTTCTAACTGTCAGGAAGTTTCTCCTTAGTTCTAGGTTGCTTCTCTCCTTGGCTAGTTTCCATCCGTTGCTTCTTGTCCTTCTTTCAGGTGCTTTGGAGAATAGCTTGACTCCCTCTTCTTTGTGGTAGCCCCTGAGATATTGGAACACTGCTATCATGTCACCCCTCACCCTTCTCTTCATTAAACTACACATACCTAATTCCAGCAACCGTTCCCTATATGTTTTAGCCTCCAGTCCCCCAATCATCTTTGTTGCTCTTCTCTGTACCCTTTCTAGAGTCTCGACATCTTTTTTACATCGTGGTGACCAAAACTGGATGCAGTATTCCAGGTGTGGCCTTACCAAAGCATTGTAAAGTGGTATTAGTATTTCACTTGATCTTGATTCTATCCCTCTGTTAATGCAGCCTAGCACTGTGTTGGCTTTTTTGGCAGCTGCAGCACACTGCTGGCTCGTATTGAAGTGATTGTCTACTAAGACTCCGAGATCCCTCTCACAGTTACTACTATTGAGCAAGGTACCACCTATACTATACCTATGCATTTGATTTTTCCTGCCTAAATGTAGAACCTTACTTTTTTCACCACTTAATTTCATTTTGTTAGATAGTGCCCAGTGTTCAAGTCTGTCCAGATCCTCCTGTATCTTAAGCCTATATTCTGGAGTATTGGCTATTCCTGCCAGCTTGGTGTTGTCTGCAAATTTGATGTTCTAGATATATCCCTGCCTGATTGATATGTTTTCATATATTTTTCTAATATATATTTATATATTGCATACAGTCTTCACAGTATTACATATTATTTCATATGTCATATGTCTAAATAAGAATTCAGGACATATGACTCACAAGTACTCTGCAGGCCGGTCAGATATCAATTCTTCCATAATCTCATTGAAACATTTTTAAAGAGAAAAGGAGATGAAAGGATAGGGTTAGGATTAGGGTCATTGTAAGTATTTCTGACCTACTCTAAAGTAAAATGTAGAGGTATACTATGCCTACGTTTATGAAGGTAGATGACCATGGATGGATACTAGGATCTGATTAAAGCACAAGTTTTAAGTTTCAAACATAAACTTCTAATTTATTTCTTCAACAATGTTAAATATATTTTAAGAAAAATATTACCAAGAGAAATTAAACAAAAAATGAAAATAAGTTATTAATATGCAAATGGTGTCTGAGTACAGAATATGTATACCTGTATAGATATAATTATAAAAAGCTATATGAGGTTGAATTAGAAGTTAGGTGTAAATTTTAAACTTTGTCAAATTCTCCATGTTTGGAACAAAGCCACTTTAATATGTATAATACAAAGCTCCTAAGTAGAGAAAGGCAGATATATAATTTATATTGTGTTATTTTAGGTTTAAATAATAATAATAAATATATATTATGGACATAATTCCAGATTTCTCCAAGAAATGGAAAAGAAATTACAGTTGTCATGGAGGAAATAAAGAAATCTAGTTTGTCAATATATCAAGTGATGAAAAACATTTTTCTTGGAGCAAATTGATATTGTTACTCGATAATTATTAATCTTAAGGAAGTTTAAAATACTTCATTTTATTAATGACAATCCTTAATGAAATGCTTCAAGTCACTCATTAGCTTCTGGTTATATTTTCATATCAGGCAATTTCTTAATTATTGAAAAATTTAAAGCATCATTATTTCTTTAATTAATGCATATATACCCCAACCTTCAACATGCCATCCATTAACTATTAGAATGTTTTAACCCTGAAAGCATTTTATAGTGGCAGAGCCACATTACTGGGAGACCAGTCACTACTGATTCCGCCCATCTAGAAATTTCAAATTGTCAAATTTATGGGACCAACTCAAAAGGCAATTTATAAAGTTACAAATTCCCCAGAACTGCATATAAATTGTGAAAATAACATGAGGAAACATTTATTTATGTCAGTGAGACTGAGCTGGCTTTGTTTGCGCTTACATACAAAGGGAGTTATGTTTGTAGGCTATCTTGGTAGACAAAGTGTGTGGGATAAATAATGAAATGTGCATCCAATATTACAACCCAAAGTCCCAGATGAGGGATCAAAATTTGAAAGATGGCAGATGTGGTATTGCGACTGAAGACCCATCCATTTTTCTATATTTATTTATTCAATAAATTTAAATAAATAAATGAAAATGCACCCATTAACATTGCACACGTGCATCAGAGTTGGGACTTGGATTCTCTGGGCATGTATACCTATATCTAATGAACTATATATTTGCATAAATGCTACTATTCAAGGGAGAAAGCAAAACCACTGGCAATATTGAAGGCCTTCATTCTTTGGTTAGCTGGAGTTTGAAGAACTAAGTATGAATATTCATTTGCCTAAAGTCAAATAGAAATATGAGACAGTAACACATGTATTGTCCTGACTGCCTGTCTGAAAATTGCAGAGACGAGACTGTGAATAAGTAGAACTAGTGCTTTGAAATAGGTAATTATCTTTCCTTTTTTTTCCTAAGGCCAGAATTCCAGCCTTCTATAGTAATAAACATCTGGCTAGCTTCCTAGAAGAACATTCCAAAATAAGTAATACTAATTTGCTTTTTTTCTTTCTTTTTCTCCCCCTCTTTCTTCTTTAAAAATGCTACATGTAGTATCTTAGATAAAAAAAAAAATTGTGTGTTATCTGAACACTATCCTTCCTTTTTGCACTGTCTTCAGCATGATAAATTTAAACTTTCAAAATCAGGACTTTTATAGACAGATATCTTACAATTTGGGAAGACATTTAAACACAAAAATATTGCCAGGATCATTGAGCCAGAGGTTCAGGGTTTGGGTTTTGTGGGTTTTTTTTCTGCAGAAACCCATTTAGATGAATAAATCCATGATTACAACGAACACAATAAATGACTATTATGAGATATGGAACTCGTCTTTCCCTGCAAAATGTAAGTAGGTCTTGTGTCTCTTTGCCCATGGCAAAATGATTATTGCCACACATCTGTCACTAAAATGTGCTCATCAAGCATCGAGACAAAAAATTGTATTCCTAGAAGAACGGACAGTTTGTTTTAAAATGGCCCTAAGACAGATCTCTAGATTATCAAGGGCCACCTGAAGCATCTGACCAACTTGTCCTATACCGAGAGAGTGAGTTTTTATTTTTTAAACAAACAAACACATAAATGCCTTTCCCACATGATCATTTCTATATGATGGCAGAGTTAAAGCAAAGCTAATCAGCAACTTTGTCATTCAGCTACACAGGTCTGTTTGGTATTTCAACCAACTCTAAATTTTGGATTCATTACTTTGATTACTGACACAAGACGTGGAATGTTTTGCTTGAGTGGGCAAAGTAACTGTCAGTCTTTTTAGAGAGATTGGTTTTTATAGTAACTTATTTTTCTGCATTCTCTTAAATTAAGTTTAATGCAGAAGAAAAATAAATTGAAGAGAATGTGCCTAATAATAACCAGGAGGAGTCCCAGAAGATCTCTTTCCAGCCATTTTTTTTCTAATAAAGGTTGAATATAGGTATTAAAATCACATTCTTATGCTAGCAATATGATACAGTTTATTTTGTATTGATTGTACTAGGAATTCTGAATTTGTGATTGTGACTGATCTTAAAAGATCCAAGGCACTTGTTTCTTTATCCACTAAATCTGAGCAAAACAAAGAAACCATCAGTAGAAAGACTAAGGGAACCCCAATGATTTATCAGGATGTTCAGTCAAGGGGAGATTAAGATATCTGTATTGGGGAACCCTTGAAAGAGGAAACTTGCAAGTGAGGTCTTAAACTACCTTCTCCCAGGATGCAACAGCCTTTAAGGGATGAAAATGTGACAGGAAGAAAACTTTTTGGTGGAGAAGGACCATATTTAAAGCTCTTTTGGAGGTAAGGCCCCAATACATGGGTTATTGATATGAAATGGGCTGGATTTAGATTCAGGTAGATGGAGCAAGATATATGAATGGATTTAGGATTACAAAACCTTTCCATCCATTTTTTTTTAAATTAGAAGGGGCTCCAGGTACTGGTGGCTAGGAAAAATAAATTAGAGATTAGAAATGGTCATACCCAAGATAAATATTCATGTGACCAAATATTTTTGTCTGAAAATAATCTTAAAATATTCTTTAAAACCTTGTAAAAGTTATAGTTTATTGCAATGCAGTGGCAAAATGGTTAATACACTTTAAATGACCTCTCCCCCAACATACAGTAATTATTACCATATGCAACAACTGCAAATTTCCTTAGTTTTCCAGTAGATGTAATAATTAAAAATATAGTCCATTTTACTACCCATATTAATAAGGCAATATTCCAATTTATTGGGGGAGGGGGTTAATGGGATTTTTAAAGGCTTCATGGTATTTTGTATTCTTCTTTTCCAACAATGCATGTGGTTATTAATAGAAATTGGAAAAAAATAGTTTTATTTTTTTTCCCTACAATTCTTTGTTCTCTGCATTTATTAAAGAACCATTTCTTTCTTAGGTAAGTATTCTGTTTTATTCACAAATTTCAGATTTTTTTTAATGCATTTCTCAAAAACAAGTGTTTGCACTATATGTGTGTATACTTCAGAAGAAAGAAGACAGGAGCAGAATATTCAATATGTATTTTGGAAGATTTTTCAAATTGGGTTAATTCAGGAGTTTGCAAGATGAGCTGTAATATAATTGGAATGTTCTCTATTCTAGTAAAAAAAGGTTTGTTTGCTACTGAAAGCTTGCAAAATTTCCAGAGGTGATTATGATAAGAATGACAGAGATACAGTAGGGTTGATATTATGTCTAACAGCATAGAAACATTTACAATTCAGCTTCTTTCCAGACAGCTTAGGAATATTATGAAGTTTTTGTAAGTCATTTTTGTTCCCATTCCAGGAAATTTCATACTGTTGTGAGATGAAGGTACAGCTCAGACTACTCCTTCATACAGCCATCATGTAACCACTACCATGTATTTCAAGTTAAACTAGCATAGCCAATTTTGGGTAATGGCTAAGACAACAGAGTAGAAAGTAGGAGAACTTGAGTTCTAGTCTTGTCTTAAGCACCAAGCCAGCTGGGTAACATTTGGCAGTCATTGTCTCTCAGTCCTAGGAAGCAGACAATGGCAAACCACTTCTATAAACTGCAGGGACATATCCAGGCCAGTCAATACTAACCAAAAACAAACAAAAAATCTCCACCTTTCCTGTTATTAAGCAAATCTGAAAAAAGAAGATATATTTCATACCATTTTTTAAAATGTTTCTCATCTCATTATTATCACTTTCTCAGTGACAATTGGACTACTGGTGTTAGTTATTTCTTTTTCTTCAGTTGTAGATTTGCAGTAGGCTAGAAAAGCTTCATGGGCCAGTTGGATTGCATGCATTTTATCCAGCCTGTATTTGTTCTCATAATCCCATTATTAATATAAAATTTGTGAAGGCTGTTATGAACATCAAATTGCCACAAGGTTAAATAATTTGCCTCTTTTCCCCAAGGGTGTTTGCAAAGGGAGGTGTTAAATAGTCAAAATGCTAATGAATGGCCTACATCAGCTGTTGCAGAGATGAAAAGCAGTTATGAAATTAAGTAGCAAGAAGAGCAAGTATGTGGTAACTTGAAGACTTGTGGACTTCAGCTTCCAGAATTTCCCAGCTAGCATGGGAGTTGAAGTCCACAAGTCTTAAAGTTGCCAAGATTACACACTTCCGAATACAGAAACCCCAGGATTGACAGCTAGAATCAGACAAAACTAATTGGGCAGTAAACTGGTGAGCTATTATTACTTTCTAAGGAAAGGTCCCTAAAAACACACCTCCTGCTATTACAATTACAACCTCCCACTCATATATTATGGGTGTCACACTTAGCTTTTGACCAATTGTTTTCCTTCTTCTTTGAATGTTATATAAAAGGTTGCTGTGACAAACAGGGAGTATGCTCCCAGTGTAGAAGTACTTGGATGTGTACTTTTATATTGCTGCAGTAATAAACAAGTTGAATTGGATTTCTTTTGTTCTGCATGTTATTTGGAGCCCCTCACCTCAGATCCTTGTATCTACCTTATATCCAGCCAACATAATAACTATGATTGCATGGCATATATAAAAAAAGACTTGAGTCACACAGCCACCCTCACCATCTTGATATCTTTCTTTTTTATATCTTCTTGGAGGTGACCCTCCCTTTCTGGGAGCCTGGAAGAGATACAGTCAGCACTCCGTACAGTCCTTCAACTCAGTGGTGTGTGTTAGTTGATTTATGAAGACCTAAAAGTAGAATGTGTCAGGTTTTTCTTTCCTTCCTTTTTCCTGCAGAGAAGTCTTCCACCCTAGCCTCAGGCATTACTGTCAGTTTTAAAAATCTGTCAGTATATAAAGTATATGGATATAGTCACAACTTGTTGTCCCAGACTTTATTAATCCTCAAGCTGTTTAAATTTAAAAGCTGCTTTTTGACATAACATCCACTGAAATCTTCACTCTGAATTTTTCCTGACATATCAGGATGACATTTTGATTTGTGTGTGTGTGTGTGTGTGTATTTTAAGGAAGTCCCTGGTGAGTCCAGCTTAATCTCATTACTTGGTATACATCCCCCCCCCCCCGCCCTTAGACCAGGGATGGAGCTTGCTACAAATTATTGTGTCATTGATCTGCCAAAGCTATTATCCAGGAGGGATTTTCCTAGCAAACCAATATCAAACTTAAGATAAGATTACTGCAATTTTAGAGTTGACAACTCATCAGCCTTGGGGCTCTTTGGCAAGACATTTCTTTGTTTTGCAAAGAAACTAGTTTATTTAAGTAAGGTAAAGATTCCCACTCAGTTTTTCTCCATTTTCCATTTATTATTTTTTATAAATAAAGTAGAAGCCTCTTTTTAAAAGTTGCAAGTAAGTGATGTTAATATACCCATTATCCTGTGACAACTTTTTATTACAAGAAGTATTATTTCTCCCCAGATTCTTGCCATGGATCTGGATCTTCTCCAAAATAATCTTTTTGTCTTCTACATCACTCTATCAGAAAGAATGAGAACAAGCAGGCCACAAAAACAGTGAAGCTTTCCACACAGATTTCTACTTTACTGCATTAAATTGGAACACCTTTCCTCTTTTGGTCTGCTATAATAAAATGGAATCATATTGCAGAAAGCAGTTGCCTCTTCAAAGTCTGTCCACATTGACCAATAAAGCTGATATAAGTGACATCTTATACTGGACTGACCAGCACTTAAAAATATAGTAGATGATTGAGTTTCATGAAATTCTTCACTGAGTAAAACAAGTCTCACAAAACTGAAAACACTTTTTAAAGTTCTAGTTTATATGTTGGTATAAGTTGTTTCAAAGGGAGAATATATCAACTTTTTTTTCCCCCAGCAGGTAAAAGATTTTTCTTTTCTGCCAGCTTTGAATTGCCCAGATTCAATTGCTTCAGTTTTATTTGGACTGCTTTTCCCTATTGCATTGTTCCTCCCATCACCTTTGAAGAAGATTTGCTTGTTTCCCTATAATTGTGGCCACTTTTAAGCTACAACTCATACTTCATCCTAGCAAATAAATTATTCAAATTATAGGATTATGTAATCATGTCATCACATCTAATGCAACTTGTTTGTGAGATGACGTTATGATGCACATGGTGTCATCTCATTTTGTCACTTTCCCTACAGACTCCACTGGTTAAGATAGTGTTGTGGTTTAAAATAGTTGCAGTTTGTCAGGAGTAATGCTGTTCTGCCACATATTGATGTATCATGTTTATAATACTATTGTCAGTGCAAAACTAGGAAGGTGCCTGCTTTGAAAGTTGTCTCAAATGCACTAAAGTAATTTTGAAACAATTAAATGCGTTTTGAGTATATTTAGTAGGATTTGTTTTTAAGTGTGGCTGTCCCTACTAAGAATTCCAGGTTACAGAAGTGTGTGACCCACTGAAACTCTCAAGAACACCCACTCCACTAAATGAATATCAACCACTAAATAACAACTTCACTATATTAACCAGGTGAGCAATATTATAGTGTCTAATGGAATGCTGAATATAATATTTCATAATTCCTAACCATTCAATCAGTTTATTTTTTCAAGAAGATTTTTATATTATTTCTCAGGGTTACTCCATCTTATTGTATAAAGTGGGGAAAGAAAATAGTTCAGCAACCAGGTCAAGGGGCATAAGATTGAAGGTGATTTACAATATTTTGAAGTTTCAGGGAGAACCCCTCTTTCTTGCTCTAACCCCCCCCCCGATTAAAATATTAATTGGCTGCTGTAAACTGATATCCAGTATCCAGAATCAACTGTTTACATTGGTAAACATAGGGTGACTTTGTCAACAAGCTCAATCATTGTGTGATGTAAAATATGCCAAGCCGGGGAGATTGCATCAAAGACATTCTTGGTGGTGTGATTCTGGGGCTGGGTAGATTCTTAAATATCCATTGTATTTTGCTGCCCAGCTTTTATAAGACAGTTTTAGGTCTACTTTGCAATCTTCTGTGCTTCAAGAAATATTTGTGGAATGGGTGAGGACAGAAAGGGATTCCACTTAGCATGGTGAAATACTAGAATATTCCCCCTCACAAACTGACACATTTGGAACCCTGCTGGCTTTTTACACAGAGCAAATCTTCAACAAGCCCATATATTTGTAAAATGTTAGCATGCTATGTTTTTTTAAAAAATATATTTCCTTACCCTGTCCTGCTCTTACATAAATTCATAGCACAGTACTTTTACATTCCTACTATTGTCCACCATTTCTTTCTTTCTTTTTTAAACTCTTCTTGTTGGACCTTAACCTAGAACTGCAGTTCCTCCTATGGTTTTTTTAAGTGCAAATCTAATATTTCTCCCTTTCTACTTCATACGTATGGAAGAAGCAAACAAAACTTTGAGTTATTCAAAGTATTTCTAGCAGAACTACCTGATTCTGTAATAGCTTTGTTCCCTATGCCATCCATCTGGTAAACTCGCAATATTCATTTTTCTTGCCATGCACATGTATACATAACCTTAACTAGACTGTAGTTTCTCTGGTTCATATAATAAATAATACATGTGGGTAAATGCATAATTCTGTATTTATTATTTATTTATTTATTTATTTATTTATGTCATATTTATGTACTGTATATTGGAGGTGTGGTGACCCTTTGAAAACTGAATGCAATGAAATTTCATTTTAACGTATGCTGATTTAGTGTACATTCAAAGTGACAATAAAGTTATTATTCCAAATAGAAGAATTTCATTGATTCACAGATGTATTCACTGGTGTATTTTTGAAAATGACAGTTAAGTCAAGCATTATGCGCAATAAAGTAATGCAAGTATTCTTTTTACTTCTTTTAAATTAAAAGAACACAAATGGGTGTCAAAACAAATATGCTTGCTATATAAGATGACTTTGGGGACTAGAGCTAAAGAATGTCTCCCAGAAGAGAGGTAAGAGGAAAAAGCTAGATTATTTTCATGTAAAAAATAATATTTTTACACATAACCGAGCACTGAAAAAAAAGGCATTGGAAAATCATAAAGGATATTTTTGTGGTATTTGGGGGAAAAAATCATTTGAAGAGCCCTAATGAAATTTAGAAGAAAGGGAGGGTGGCTAGGTGGACAATTATAGGACAAACAGGAAGGGGGGATATTCTAAAAGAGACAAGGGCAAATTATTTCCATTGCAAACTCAGCTGCATAGATGCATCATACAAGTCACCAGGAACTAACTAGATTCAAAAGTGACATTAGTTGGCATCTTCTTCTCATATTTAAAAGGTTCACATACTCCATCCATCCATCCATCCATCCATCCATCCATCCATCCATCCATCCATCCATCCCTAGGATATCTTTAAGTAAAGATATTTACTTATTTGTTTTTATTCTATTTTTTATTATCCAGTTCATCTTCTTTTTAAGTATTATTCTATGATTAAATACAGTTCATTAGGCAAGTTTTACAAAATATCACTTAGTGCTAGATTAGATAAATACATTGATGGTTGCTTTTAGATTTTCTTTTGTTCTTTCCTCCCGTCTTCTACTTTTTGGTCAATCAGTATCAAATTAATGAAATGAGAGGAAAAAGAGTTAATTTAGCTTTCCCCCAAGACCTAAACCCCAATTTGTCATCAGGCCATTATCAACTATGAGATGATTTTTTCAAAGGAAAACAAAATCTGCTTACCCTCTGAACCATAGAGCTAATTCTATTTTTTTCTGGTGCTATTTTTTTTAAAAAACTACAATATTACACCCAATACACATATTAAAGCAATTGTATTACTCCATAAATGCTGCAACTACTGTTGATGTGTTGGTCCTTTTTATTAGTTTATTGATACTGAAGGAGGAACTAAAATATTAACTTTTTCCTCTGTTTAGCTTCCAATGATGTTTTTACTTGTATAATGGTTTTAACCTTGGAAAGCCAAATATGGAAAATCCAACAAAGTGTCTGTGGTAGGTAGACCATGCAGGACTAAAGATCTACTGGCTCAAACCGTCTCTAGCCTCCATCATACTCTCAAATGCCATACAGAGGTAAGCCAGTAGAGAACCTTTCATTGTCAGAGAGATGTCACATGTCAACGTCAAGTATAGCTTGGCTAGGAACAAGCTAAGAAAAAGGAAGCCTTTCCAATCAGTGTAGAGGATTCCAAGATTATAGAGACACTTCAGTGAGATGCAAATAAGACAAGTTTGTTGCAGTAAAATAGTCATGCAACTTGGTCCAGCAAGGATAATTTGTTATGAGTGTGCTGCTTGAGCATGGTGCCTATTCCAGAACCTAGATTTTCATCACCTCCTACATTTGATTAGAATTTTATAGGTTTTCACTCTTTCCACCATGATCTGAAAACTTACCTATTTGAACAAGCCGGCCTGGTCTAATGGGTTTGGGGTATTTTATTTAGTATTTTTAATTATTTATTGTAATGGGCTAGCTCTATTTAATCTTATTTTTAACTTTTGTATATTGTATTTTTATTGTATTTTTATCGCCCTGTAGTCCTTCGGGAGAAGGGCGGTATAGAAATTAAATTAAATAAAATTAAATAAATAAATAAAATGTGACGATCTGACCTGACACTCTGCTTTTCTCTTACATTCACTATTTACAAGTGAATTTACTATTATTTTGTGATGGCCATCTGTTATTTAGCAATTCTCCAGCAATCTGCAGCCTTTCTGGCTTCCAGAGGAAGATTTTGAGATGATATGATGGCAGAATTTGTCTAATATTCCCACCCCCATTTGGGAGCTATGGATGGCCAAGGAGAATAATGGAAAAATTATATTAGCATAAAATTATAACACCATCAGCAGACCACACTTCACCATCTCTAATAAAAAACACAAAACCCTCACAAAGAAAATTTTGGAAAAAAAGTGTCAAGCACCATGAAAATAAGGTAGAAGGTATCCCTTATAATATAGCAAAATAAAAATATTTCAGCACAATATTTCTTTGATCTTCTTTCTGGTACCATAAATTTTCCAGTTTTGTAGTCTCCCAATTCTTGGGAATATATTTTCTTGCAGTGAATTTTTCTAATAAAAAGGGGGGGGGGGAAGGAAAATTCCATTATCTAAGCAGAATTTATTCTGTTAATAGAAGGCAAAGAAAAACTTAAGTGACTATATGTTAAGATGCTGCATTTATTTAAGGACACATTCAGCTAATTTCATCCACTTTAACCCAATAATGACCATGAGATATATTTTCTACATACTTTTATAGAAACAAGAATGTCATTGATTCAAAAAATTATTGATTCAGACAATGCATTTCATTAATTATAATGAAGAACAGGCCTTGTAAAAAAACAATAGAGATCAGAATACTGCTTTTATTTAACACACAGAATACTTTTTGTTCCATCAGAGTCACACAGATAAACTTTCCTCCAACTCTACTGACATTATACTGAGAAACCCAAATGTGAAAGGAATAAAATAAGTAGTGTGTAGTCTCCTTTGGACCAATCTTCATCTTCCCCTCTACTTGGTCTACTAGGCTGAGATCACCAAGTCCTGATTTTTGTCCAACACTTAATGTATTCTTTAGTATGTTTGCATTTTCTGTTAACTTTGAGTGTAATAAATTAAACACAGTGAGTCTAAAGTGTGTTTTGAAAGAAACAACAGCTGGTGTTTATTTGCCTGGTTTGAGATACTTTGCTAGAGATCTATTATCTCATGATATTTGTTCTGATTATTACAGTATATGTGGGTAATCCACAGTTAGATTCATTATCTAAGTCTGATGAAAATAATTCAAGTCCTAACCAAGGACCTACGAATGATTAAGATAGCAGCTAAAAATATAAGCAGTTCCAAGAAGGTTTTTTTTTTTGTAAAATTAGTGTGTGTTCAGGTCTGATAAATTCAATATTACCAGGTATCAAGGAAGTCCTTTAGGTATTCGGTTGTTTTTAATCAATCCAATGTTTGTTGAGAGTTTTACATTAAGTTGTTTATTATTTATTATTTTTCTGTTCTTACAATAAATTATTGAATTTATACCATGCCCAAGGCAATTTACATTTTAAAAAGGTAAAGACAGGAGCCATATAAAAAAGGTGCTTCCTGTGAACCCAGAGGCAGCTTCAAAAATCTTTTCCCTGCTGATTTTAAAAATGAAGAACTTTCACAACAAATTCTCACATTTGCTAGGACTCTTATCTCAGTCCCACTAGTTCCAGCAATGTAGCAGTAGCTCTCATCATGTGTTTTCTTGAATATATCTAAGCTTAAAAGTAGATATTTGATGGAGAAGGCACAAGGACCCTGTCCTCTATTGTCTTTATCTTCTATCTGATCAACTGAAGGTCAGTTGTACACACAATGACTGAAGTATAAACATGGATTCCTAAGAGTCCTTAAACAAGAAGAAATAGAAAATAATGACTGATTGATTTGACCATATTAAAAATATAAATCTAATATAAATGTAGCAGTAGATGCAAAGAAAATAGAAGGGCATGTTTATAGTACGTTGTCACCCTTACAGTAAACCACAATTTGATTTAAATATCTGTGTTTGAAATGGCCTTTGAAGAAAAAAAATCAGATTCAAATTGATGTGAAGATAACTCTGTTCCTGATATGTCTGAGTGATTGAACATTGGTTAATGTATCAAGTACACGTGGCTCCACTCATGTGATCACAAAAATACACTAGAGAACTGTATTTCAGTTGTTGGTTCATTTTTTTAATGTTATGAAGAGAGCAGGAGAGAAAAAGTGGAAATTGATGTAAGTTTCCTCCCAGTTACATTTACGGACTAGTAATTGATATGATGGCAGTACTCAAAAGATTCTGGGGAAATAGACAAGAAATTGAAATGGTGGGAGAACTCAATTAATTGTTCCTGATCCATCATGGGTGTCCAAAACAACTGAGGATTTACCATTGTCAGAAAATGATTGTATATAGAGAAAGTCTAGGCACATTCATGTAATATCTGAAAGCTACATTTCAGTATATAGAAATCATTTTGTTTTTAAAGACATACCTTCCCCATCATTCCATTGATATGTGCGTGCATTTGTACATATTCACACAAATACATAACAACACAGGCACACAGTTTGTCTGACCTCTCAGGATTTAGATAATATAACAGTATAAACACATAACAATCACTACTTAAAAGATATTTAATTGTTCAAAACCAATTAAAGACAGACAAGCCTAAACCAAGAGCAAGATGAAACACATTCATTTGTGTCTGAAATTTGCTAGAGCAATTTTACGGAATAAGCTTTGGCAAGAAGCCAAGACAAAGATTAAATAAGTTTTGGAGAATTTAACTTGCTTAGATCTGGAAATAAATCTTTAGTAATTCATTTAGCTCACCTTTATCTGGCCACCAGATGTGAGTAGAAATGGCAATCCCTCATTGAACCTTACACACACACACACACAGAGACACAGACACAGACACACAGACACACACACACACACACAGACACAGACACAGACACACACAGACACACAGACACAGACACACAGACACACAGACACACAAACACACACACACACACACACACACACACACACACACACACACACACACACACATCTCATCCGTCATCCTCAGGCTGGTGACTTCAGCTTCATTCTTCTGGGAGAAGTGTGTGATAGTGGCTGTTTTTTTTTCTTTTTAAAACTGCCAGAGGGTGTGTGTTCTGTGGGTGGAGGCTTGGCTATGTTCTGATGGGGTGGAGGTGTGCTCTGATTGGGTGGGGTCTTAGCTGTGTTCTGATTGGGTGGGAGTGTGTTTTGAATGGGGGCTGTGTTCTGATTGGGTGGGGATGTGTTTTGAGTGGATGGGCTGGTCTCAGCTGCCAGCCTTAGACCTGAACTGGTGAGTTGTGCTGCTTTTGTTAGGCTCTGTGTTTGTGGTGGTGCCATGTTTTTATAGTGGGTGTCAGTTTGCTTATTGTGTGGTTTGGAGGGGTTTAAAGTGGCTAATGTTGCAGCTGTAGTTAGGTTTCTGTTTTGTGGTTGTGTGTCGTTATCATTGTGGGTTCGTATTTGCTTTTTGAATGGTTGTGTGGTGGTGATGTCATGTGATGTTATTATGAGTTTGGGTCTGGTATCATTCTTGGTGGTTGGGACTCATCTGTCAATCAAGGCTGGTTTCCAAATGGTTGGTAGGCGAGAGGTATCATCTTGTTTATTCATGCTGTGGGGGCGTTTTAAGTAGTTGTTTTAACCCCTAGGCCACAGGCTCTCTCTCTCTCTTTGTTAGATGAGAAGCAAGGAAGATATGTGTTAAATGTTTGTTAAGTATTTAGAATGCACTTGCTTAGGCCCCAAACACGGGACAAATCTTATTTCCTGTTTCAGCCTCACCCAAGGCCATCTACAGGCAGTAGTCACAGCAGTGGTCTAGGGGTTAAAACAACTGCTTAAGATGCAGTTGGCCCAGGTTCGTATCTCAGAAGGGTATGGCTGACTGATGAGAACAAATAAGTTTGAAATGATCATATTGGTCTCCCTTTATTCTTTGTTAGCAAGCCAAAACAAAAATTACACAAATATGAGCTGCCACTGCTGTGGCTACTGCCTGTAGATGGCCTTGGGCTAGGCTGAAACAGGAAATACGATTTGTCCCGTGTCTGGGACTAAGCAAGTATATTCTGAATGCTTAACAAACATTTAACACACACACACACACACACACACACACACACATACAGTTCTCTGAGTTTCCCCAATACTTTTTAAAACAAGATTTATTCTTTAAAATCTATATATTTATTGTTTAAAATCTACATATTTAGAAAGCATCATGATGGCTGGGTAATCAGAGATTCAGTAACAGAGTTTTCAGTACATAATTCAGGTTACATTATCAAAACATCCTTCTGAATTTCCCTTAACATTTCATACAATCAGTTTAAACTAATAAATTTCTAGAAGTAGCATAGTCAGTTGAAAAATTTGTCAATTCAATTTCTTTGAGATATATCTATGTCCTGTTGTTAAAGTTTACCTAATTTTAATTTTAATTATATTATTCATATTTAGCCTTTACTATCCCAAATAATATTCACAACCCAAATTTCCCTTATTTAATTACAGCAAAACTATAGCATCTAACATGTTCTACCTAATAAATATAATCTACTTCACATCCTAATACATCACACGTTACTGACAGGAGTACAAACTATGTTTATAAATCTAGAACTATTTATACACATCCAGATTCTGTTTTAAATTTTAGCTAATTCTTAATTCTTGAATAGAATAATCAAACGTTTTTTAACATCAAACGTGGGATCTATAAACCAAATTTCCAATATGTCAGTGCACAAATTATAATGTCTAAAATAAGCCTAATAAATACATAAACACATTCTAGTTCTATCTAATAAACATTTTCTATTTTAGATCCTGATAGATCACTGATTACTAAAAGGATAACCTTTAATGGTTCTCTAAGAACTCACTTTTTAAATCTAATTCAGGCTTTCGTTTTTTTGCCAATCAGGTTTCCAGACCAAGGCCTTTGAATTGCCAGATAGGTCTCCCTTCGCTCCAATGCATATTATTTGAATCGAAGGCAGCCATCTAGCCATCAGTGGTCCACAAAACCCAAACCATTTGTAATCATTATGTTGTTGCCCTGTTAGTTCTAGTCTCTGTATTTGCTCCAAAAACTTTGTCTTCAGTTTGGTCTGGATTCCTCTTCCATCTGGGTTCATCTGCTTTAAATAGAGAGTCTTATCCAATTTTGTAATTAATGTTTGGCTATCCAGGCTTTCAGAAAACTGTCTTTTTTGATCTTCCATGTCCTCTATGTTAACATCACTATCTTGCACATTAGGTTTTCCCATAGTATGTTGTTGATCCTTAAGGTTATTTGCCATAGTGATAGTTCCTTGTACTTTTAGAGTTGTCGGTTCTTTGGATAGTTGTTGCTTATATTCCTCTGTCTCAAAAGTAATATCTTCCAATTTTATTATATTCTGAAGTGTAAATTCTTTAGTTGCAGTCTGGGTTTCAATTTGTGACTTAAGGTTGGCATGTAAATTATTAAGTCTGGAGATAGACATCTCAGTGACTCTGTAGATTGTTTCAAGTATGAGGTTATAATCAAGCAAGATTTGTGGCTGATCCTTCTCCATTTTGTAATAATTATAAATAGTCCTTGGTGGAGGCTATTTTTCAAACAAAAATCAGTAAGAGTCTACCTCCACAAGTCTAAGCCAAATTCATCTCCAGCTGTTTCAGGTTTTTATCTTAATGACAAGGTCAATCCAAAATGTAAGCAAGCTTGTTTGCCAATAATATTCACTATATATCCTCAGAGCACTTCAAAAGACAATATCTTTTTATTTATTTCTTTAGACTAATAGGTAAAATAGTCCATTTCTGTAAATATAGGAACTTTGGGCCAAAATTAGAAAGGCAGTAAGTCCAATAAATCAGTATAACTTAGTAGAAGGCTGTTTCTTTTCTCTCCCAATGTAGACAAACGCCGCTCTTAAGGAGGGTGGGGGAAAAAATCCCTTCCCTCTCTCCTTGCAGGGGGAAGCAAATTCGAGAAGCTTTTGACAGGGAAATTAGACAATTAGGAAAACAAGAAGGCAATTCTCACACAGTTTATAAGTGCTTTCAAGTGCTTTGTTGTGCTTTTGGCTTCGGCAGGAAACAACTAATTGATGGGCCATGGGAGTGGCTGATCCTTTCTTCTTCGGTTTGGAGAGTAGCTCCAAGCCTACGGGAGGCCCGCCACCCTTCTACTGCCGACTGGAGAGACCTCTCCCCCACTCATCATCCCTCCAGGGCAACTTTTGACCCCTTTACAGGGGCCCCCCGATGAAGAAATCCAGGCGACATGAGGAGCGAATCCCTCACACATCTGGGAGCACCAAAATTCCGGAACCGGAAGCCTCTGAGTTTCTCCAGTTCTGAGTTGGATTTCCTTTGGCTCATCTCTGATGCAGCCCACTGGATCTGTTTCAAACAGATTTAA
The DNA here is from genome assembly GCF_964194415.1 of Vipera berus. Taxonomy (NCBI): domain Eukaryota; kingdom Metazoa; phylum Chordata; class Lepidosauria; order Squamata; family Viperidae; genus Vipera; species Vipera berus. The sequence goes on from NC_138206.1 coordinate 95,461,427, forward strand.
GACTTTGAGGTCCAGATGCTAATTATAATTCCAAAAGGCATTCATTACAGATTTTGGAGTTGTTTTTACACATTTCTCAAGAGACTGTGTTTGCAGCTGACAACTTACTGATTTGCTGCCATGGCTACTGATCTAAAATTTCTCGTTTGAATATTTCAAAACAGTCTACAGACACTCTCCTCAGTATATTAGTTGCTATGAAATAATATGATGATTAGATATCATTTAGTTGTTACACACTTGATAAGAAAATCAATTCACAACCAGACAATATCATTATACATTTGCTTACTGTGGCTCATAGCTGTAGCAATTTTTTTTTTTATAACTCCCTGTTTCTAGTCTATTTACCTTAATCAAGACTATACTGGCTTTTGTGCATTTTTTTTCAAGCTACAAATTTTGGGGACAGGACTGTATACAAAATTCTATTAATATCATTATGAAATTAAACTGAAACATGATTGCCATTAGCTAGCAATCACCACTAACAGAAATCATCACGGATTTAGAGGATCAAATTTTTAAAAAAGTTCTTTTCTACAAATGTGTTAAAATGGCAAAAAGGGCAATTTCCCAATCACTTGCCATGGTGGCTATGGATTTTGAGAATTGTGGTTTAATAACTTCTCAGATGCTATTGGTTCCCCAGCTCTGGTCTCTAAAAGGAATAGTCTGAGAGCAAGGGTGTTTCTTGGTAATTGAGGACTTGAAATACAGCTTTAAAAAGTATACAACCTTTCATTGACTCTCTGCAGCATAAAAAGTATATATGTATTTGAACTAGTTCATAAATGCCAGTTGATTTTTCAGTCACAAGAGTAATGATTATGACAGACTAAGGATCCTTAGCATGACCCCTGCTGTTGCCTTCTCTACATTACTTGCTTCATTACAGGTGAATTCCTGTAGGTCTGAATAAATTCCAAAAAGTTAAGTTGATCCAAATGAAGTCACAAAAGTAATGTTAATTATTTTATTTTAGCATCTTTAGTCTACCCCATTCCAAAAGATTCTGGGTGGCAAATAAAGTAAAATAAAGTGGGGGGGGTTCATATTACTCCCAATCAGCTTGGATCAAAGATACAGTAGAATAAGACCCTTCTAACTTGTTTACTGAAACCAAAGATGGTAAAAGATGTCAAAACCTGTACAGTGATACAATGCCATAAAGTAGAAATGGTGGTGGAAAAAGTCTGCCTTGTCTAACACAAATGCTTTAGGGCAGGATCATGAAACTATGACCCTTTTATGACTTGTGGACTTCAACTTCCAGAATTAGTTTAGTTTAGTTTACTTTATTAGACTTATATACCGCCCTACTCCCGTAGGACTCAGGGCGGTTCACAAGGTTTTTTTAAAAGAAACAATACCACAATTACAAAATTTAAAACAATTAAAATGATTATATTAAAACTTGAATATAAAAATCCTAATTAAAAACCAATTAAAACCCCAATTAATACCCTCAGTCCAGGCCAGAAAGCTCAAAGAGTCAGGTCTTCAGGTTCCGGCGGAATGAACGGAGGTCAGGGGCAGTCCTAAGCTCTACAGGCAGCTGGTTCCAAAGGGCCGGCGCACCCACAGAGAAGGCCCTCCCCCTGGGTATTGTCCGCCGGCAATCTTTTACCAGCGGTACCCTGAGAAGACCCTCCCTGTGGGAGCACACAGGACGAAGGGAACTTGATGCCGGCAGCAGGTGCTCCCTCAAATATCCCAGACCTATAAAGCCATTTAGGGCTTTATAGGTCATCACCAGCACCTTGAATCTCACCCGGAGGGCAACTGGAAGCCAATGCAGCTCGCGGAGCAGAGGTGTTATGTGGGAGTATCGGGAAACCCCCATCACAACCCACGTGGCTGAATTCTGCGCCAACTGAAGCCTCCGGGTGGTCCTCAAGGGCAGCCCCATGTAGAGAGCATTGCAGTAGTCCAATCGGGAGGTTACGAGCGCATGAGTGACTGTGCGTAGGGCATCTCAGTCCAGGTAGGGCCGCAACTGGCGCACCAGGCGAACCTAGGCAAAGGCCCCCCTGCTCACGGCTCCTATATGGTCTTCAAAATTGAGCCGCAAATCCAGGAGGATGCCCATGTTGCGTGTCCTATCGGCGGGGGGCAACACATCACCCCCATCATTAAAGATGGAATAGGCTGGTTAGTCCGAGATGCCGGTATGCATAGCCACTCAGTCTTGGCAGGATTGAGACGAAGCCTGTTTCTTCCCATCCAGACCCGGACCGCCTCCAGGCAATGGGACATCACGGTGAGGGCATCACTGGGTTGGTTCGGGGTGGAGAAAAAAAGTTGGGTATCATCAGCGTACTGATGATACCCCACCCCAAAAACACGAATGATCTCGCCCAGCGGCTTCATGTAGATGTTGAACAGGAGGGGAGAGAGAACCGATCGCTGAGGAACTCCACAAATGAGAGGCCTCGGGGCGGACCTCTGCCCTCCCGTCAACACCGATTGCGAGCGGCCCAGGAGATAGGAGGAGAACCACTGCAAAACAGTGCCTCCCACTCCCAACCCCATGGGACGCCGCAGTAGGATACCATGATCGATGGTATCGAAAGCCGCTGAGAGATCTAATAGAACTAGGACAAAGGAGCAACCCCTGTCCCGAGCCCGCCAGAGATCATTCACCAGAGCGACCAATGCCGTTTCCATGCTGTGTCCGGGCCTGAAACCCGATTGGTACGGGTCCAGATAATCAGTTTCCTCCAGGAACAGAGGAAGCTGATGTGCCACCACACTCTCAACAACCTTTGACAAAAAGCTAAGGTTGGAGACAGGATGATAGTTATTTAAAATCGCTGGGTCCAGGGCAGGCTTCTTGAGAAGGGGCCTCACCACCGCCTCCTTCAGAGTGGCGGGGAAGACATCCTCACTCAAAGAGGCAGATATTACTGCCTGGAACCAGCTTCGTGTCTCCTCCCGAGCTGCCTAAATCAGCCAGGAGGGGCATGGGTCCAATAAACAGGTGGTGGAGCTCAGCCTCCCCATAATCCTGTCCACATCATCAAGGGAAACAGGATTGAACTCAGTCCAGATAACATGCTCAAGACCGTCCGATTCCTCCCCATCAGACTCTGCCCAGTCAGAGTCCAAACCGGCCCGGATCTGAGCGATTTTGTCCGTCAGATGATGGCTAAACTCCTCGGCCCGTCCCTGTAAGGGATCCTCCCTCACGCCCTGATTAAGAAGGGAGCGAGTCACCCTAAACAGGGTGGCTGGGCGATTATCTGCGGAAGCGATGAGGGCAGCGAAGTAGTTAGCTCTCGCTGTCCTCATTGCCGCAAGATAAGACCTTACAAAGGTTCTTAACTGCAATCGGTCAGATTCGGAATGGCTGGACCTCCAACCGCTCTCTAGACCCCGTCTCCGATGCTTCATCTCCTGGAGCTCCACAGAAAACCATGGAGCCCAACGGGATCTGCGCCGGGTCAGGGGTTGCAAGGGTACAACACAGTCGAGTGCCTCGGCAGCCACCCTTTCCCAGGCATCCACCAAGGCATCGACTGGGCTGTGAGTGAGGGTGATAGGTATAGACCCAAGCGCCATATGGAACCGTTCTGGGTCCATTAGGTGCCTTGTGCAGAACCACCTGGTCGGTTCCGCAGCCCAGCGGCGGGGGGTGGCATAATGGAAGACCAGCCGCAAGAGGTAATGATCGGACCATGACAGGGGAACAACAGTTGGTGAACCCCCTCCCAAATCATCCAACCATTGTCTAGACAGGAACACCAGGTCGATAGTGTACCCCCCACATGAGTCGGGCCCTGAATTACTTGGGTCAGGTCCATGGCCATCATGGAAGCCATGAACTCCTGAGCTAACTCAGACGACCCTCCCAGGGAAGGCAGGTTGAAGTCTCCCAAAACTATAAGCATGGGGAACTCCACCGCCAACCCTGAGAGGGTGTCGAGCAGCTCAGGCAGGGCTGTTGCCACACAGCTGGGTGCCAGGTATGTGAGCAACAAGCCCATCTGAGCCCGGGGGCCACATCTCAGGAGGAGGGACTCACTCCTGGCCATCTGAACAATGGTGGTCTCCCGCAGACATAAAGTCTATCGGATAACCACCGCCACCCCTCCACCCCTACCCTGAGCCCGTGGCTTGTGTAGCACACGGAAACCTGGGGGGCATAACTCAGTCAGAGGAACCCCTCCCTCCGAGCCCAACCAAGTTTCCGTGATGCATGCCAGATCCACACATTCCTCCTTGATCACATCCTGAACGAGGGGAGCCTTGTTAACGACGGATCTGGCATTAAAATAAACCAGCCTAAGCTCAGGGACCTGATCACCCTCATCCCCGGGCAAAAGGGTGCTAACCGGAGGGTCGGAGCGTGCCACCGCTCGAAGACAGCAAGGGCGCGATCCCAGATGTTGATGCGGCCCTCCGTGCAACCACCTGCTGCCATTCCCTGTCGTTGTGGGGATTTGAAACCCCACCCCAGCATTCACAGAACCAGCAGCCTCCACCCCCAACCCCGTCCCGTCAGGACCCCTAACAGGCCCAGACTGAGTGCCGGTTAATAATTCCCTCCCCACCCTACTATCCCTCCCACTCCCTAACCTTTTGAAATAACCGGCTAAAAAGTGTATCAGGGGCCTCTTAATGCATCTCAACCCGAGGCCCCTATCTAAGCCCAGCCACCTCTCGGAGTCCCAACAATTGGGCCCGTCATTAAGGGGAATGCAGGAAAAGGCGGTCGGTCGTACCCAGGAGGAAGGAACCCCCCAGAGGACATACAAATCAGCTCCAGAGTAACGTAAACAAACCATATAGTAATAAAAATGTTCACATAGGGCAGATATTAACAAATATTTACAATGGGTAGTCCGATGGAATGATAATATCCAGATGGAATGATATTAAGTCCGGTAAGTATTTCTCTCAGTCCACTAGTCCAGCTCAGCTCTCACCTGAGATGGTAATCAGAAAGGAAGCCCCAACCGTCCTCTCACTATGGCTGAGGAGTCCAACCTGGGGTGGACAGAGTAACGAATCCCGGGCCAAGCCTACCCCAACTGGTCTCTCACACCAGTGAGGCAGTCGATAACCAATCCATGACCGCCCTCCCACCACAGTCAGGTCCCAGGTCCAATCCGGACTGTCAATGGGGAAGTCTTGATTCCAGCTGGGCATTAAAACGCAGCCATGGCTGATCTTCAGGCCATAATAATACCTGCCTGCCAGCACAGGAAGTGAGCCAGGCCACGGCCGGTCTTTGGGCCGCCGGCCACTGCTGCCATTCTGGGGGGGCAAAAGCATCCCCTGCTGCCATTCTGGGGGGGGGGCAAAAGCATCCCCTCCCACAAGTGCCCACCTGCTAATCCAAACGATGGTGCAACGGCGAGCAGAGGGCATTCCTGGCAGTAATTCAGGCATCCACCAACAAGTTCACTGCGGTGGGGCAAAACCGAAGCCGATGTCTGGGCCAGAAAGCCACCGCCACCATCCAGGAGGAGAGGGAGGGCTCCACGCCACTGAAAATGGCGCCTGCCAGCTGACAACAATCCCAACTCCCGATTGAATCTCCGGCTAGTCAAATCATCGCCGCCGCCCCTCCATACAAGTGGGGAGTGTCCACGACAAAAAGACAAATGGAGGATGCCTGCTGCAAGTACAGCGTTGATCTACAGGCCGGTAGGCCGGTGCCATCCGAAGCGCCGCTATCCGAAGGGGGAGGGAGGGCCCAGTGCCACCAAAAACAGCGCCCAGCAGACGTCTCTGCATCCACCCCCCCTGGAATTGCCCCACCATGCCATGCCTTGGCTGGGCCTCCCCAAACTGACCCATGTACAGCCTGTTGCGGACCGCACGGAGCTCAAGCTGCAGCCGCCGCCATCTTGGGCAAAAAAAAAATTCCTGAGCCAGTCACAAGTCATAAAGGGATCATCATTCCCCAACTCTTCTTTATGGGATTCTCAGAAGATCTTTTCATGGTAATAGAAGGGGTTCAAAGGTAATAACCAACACTTTGAATTGGTTGAAACAAAATTAATTAGGTTTTATTATGCATTGGCAGGATTGACCCACTGAAGTAGACACTGAATTTTATATCAGCCATGGCGTCCTGGTCTCACAAACAATGTCTCACCATAGTTCAATTCATGGTTCCCAAGTTTTTCAGTCTGGACTAATTCCAACCATATGCGCTCTCAACCAGTCATCACTGGGGCAGGATCCATCTCATGTGCAATAATGACTAGCCATCATTCACAGCCTTGTCACAGCAGCTGGTGTAGGATTTGAAATACTGTTGGAAACTTCAGACAGGGCTACATCTCCTGTATGACCAGTCAGGACAGCAAGTTGGTCTGTCAGATGATGAATAGATATATTTTTGTGGCCCAATTTGGCATTTACTGAGAGGAGCTGGATACCAAGGTACCTCATAATCCACACCAGAACCCAGGAAAGAGGCACCTGACTTAAGAAAAACAGGCTTGCAATCTCATATAGGTCCCTGTTCTCCTGGCATGTCTCCTCCATACCTCCTTCAGCCTTAGTTTGAGCCCTACTTCCTCACCTCCATGAGACAGTTTGACCTTCCACCCCTTCATGTCATTCTCTGGCCCTGCCTATTATATGTCCCATATATGATAGATTCAGCTCCTGAGTGCAATGAATTATAAGTCTAGGCTGGTACACACATTCAGCTAAACAATCCTAGTACTAATGATAGCTTGAAATGAAATATACCTTCAAAAGATCTGTTACCTGAAACACAGGAGAAAATGTCCCTTCAAATATCAATGTCAACCAAGGTCTAAAACCTGAAAAATAATAACTAGCAGCTTGATAGAGCTAGGACTGGGATTAGGGTCAAAATACTACCAACCAAGTCAGATTCTTGGCTGTCCCTGATGGTAGGGTTGGTTTGCTATTTTGAGAAATGGTATTTCTTCTTTCATGGCCACATTCTTTTCTTGTCATTTGTTCTCATTACCTCATAACAGCTTCTGCTCATGAAGTGGACGCTGCTCATTTATTTTGCAGAAAGCATATGAAAATTTAATTGGTAAAATAAAATTCAGTGTGCATTTATTTGATCAGTTTGACACGCACACATGTTCACATTTATACATATTAATTTGTGAGTTGGGAATAAATGTGGAATAGGATATACCACATGGAAAAGGCTTTACACTTATTTTAATAGTAAAAAGCCCCACAAGAAACTGAATTTATTTTAAGTGGCAAATATGTAGCATCCCACTTTTTTTTGAATAAACAGTTCCAAAGCTGTGGTGGGTGGGAAAGCAGATCAATATTGAGAGGTTATGAATGGTATATTTAATTCATGGAGAATATACATTTCTGGTAGTAAAGGGTTTTCTTTCCCAGTTCTGAAATCACTTGTAAGACTCTAAGAATTGGCTAATAATTCATGCTGATAGAGAGGGTGAACACTCACATAGGGAAGAAGAAAAGCCATTACTACTTAGTCTGGAGTAAAATAACAAAAAGCTCTTTAATAATTTCAGACAGCAGCTACCACTTGAGAGGAGACATTTACTACATGTTGTGAAAACTTTTGCTTCACATTTTGGGCAAGTGTTAAAAGTTGTCGTTTGTTACCTCATTTTAAAAATCCTGAACAGACACAAAATGTTAACTTACCAGGATAGGGATTAAGGGAGGGCAATTTGTCAGTGAACCAGAAATCAGTACAGGGGTTGTGGTTCATGCTGATAAGAGCATGGAGGAAATTCCCTCCTATTGCTAGAAAAACTGGAAAGGGGAAACTTGAAGACTGTTTGGGCTGATAAGAGACAAAATTACTTTCAATTAAGAGAATTTTCTCCCCCTTTTCTGCCTCCCTTCGATTTATAGTGTGAGAAAAAAAATACTTGTACAACTTCTTATGTTGGCAAATTAGCAATTCCTGAAACATTTATTTCATTTATTTTATGAAGATTAGTTATAATAATGGGTTTCTAAGATTAATAAATACTGCTAAATGAAAAAAGTATTCAGGAGGAAAATCTCTACTGTTTTTGTAGGCCTGTGGAAAACCATCTGCTCAACTGAGCAAACCATGTCATTCAGACTTCAAAAAAAATCTTCAACATATGTTAGTGCATATTCTATGCATTTCTGTTGACAATTTAAAATTTTCTAGCAATATACACAGTGTGTATATATGTATGTATGTGTATGGAGAGAGAGAAAGAGAGAAAGATGATAGATAGATAGATAGATAGATAGATAGATAGATAGATAGATAGATAGATAGATAGATAGATAGATAGATAGACAGACAGACAGACAGACAGACAGACAGACAGACAGACAGACAGACAGACAGACAGACAGACAAGAATAGCAATGATGTTTCTCATTCCCGCCTCATACCAATTTATTGAATTTAACACAGTAAATTCAGTAAATTCAGGCAGGCAGACAGACATACATACAGACAGACAGACAGACAGACAGAGCAGTTCTGGATGGATCTCCACTTCTATATATCACATTTGCATAGCTGCGCGGCACATACACTAACACACAAATACACACACACACACATACATAGAGAGAAATATACACCTACGGTTTCAGTTAATTCTAAATGAAAAAAAACAACAAAGAATCTTGAGATAAAGGGAATAGGTGGTTGAGATAAAGGGAATAGAAAGAACAAGCATATATTTGGATCATGTATTCTAGTCATGTTTATTAGTCTAGTAATTATGTGCTTTTTGCATTTCCATTATCTTGAGATCTCACCTTATTCATTGCAGGCAAGATTTGTGCATGGTCATTAAGCAGCAAACGAAGAACAGCTGATGTTAAATGCAGAGTTCAAAGCCAGAAAATCTATCAGAGAGAGAGAGATGTGCAAAAGGATACAGCGTGGAAGAAGTGCAGAAGTGTGGAGAAAGGCTATATACAGATAATCAAAATCAAGATGGAAAGAATGAATAAAGGTGTGTAAACCCTTAGACCAGACATGTCAAACTCCTGATGTCATGTGACGTCGCACAATGTATCAGAGCCTTTTCGCCATTGCTGGCAATGGGGTGGGCGCAGCTTCCGGATGACGCGCCCAGCCCGCGGGCCGGCAGTTTGACACCCCTGCCTTAGACTAAGCTTTATAGATGACTGTGTGGCTACAGGGAAATGATTCTTAATTCTTTAGGCAAGGAAAATCTAATCAATGAGAGAAAGTTCCCTTAAATTACAGCTCCCTGCCCTCAATGGATTTTGTGTTCTACAATGCCAGAGACCTGATGTCTGCTACATTGTTTTCATTTTTTACATCTGCCACTAGTGCTAAATATCTGAGTACAAATTTTAGGTGAATATCTTTTGTATTTTTAACCAATCAGTATTTAAGTATAATCCTATGCTTGTCTTCTTGAAAGTCAGTCCTCTTGTGCTCTGGTTCCCTTATTCCAAGGTAGAAATCTAAATAGAAGCCTGAGATATCTTTTCAAAGATAATGATGGTACCTGTTTAAAGGAAATCTGCCATGAAATAAGTGGACAAGTAACTCAGATGTTCAGTCTCATCTTATTTCAAAATGTTTTCCAGATCAAAACTTTCATGAAAATGTGTGCACTTTTGGAAATCTTATGGGTAAAGAATGCATGTTCACAGAGGCTGCCATCTAGGAAAGTTCTATATACAAAGATGCATACAAGTCGTCCTCGAATTACGATCTATAATTGAGCCCAGAATTTCTGTTGCTAAATGACACAGTGAAGTAAGTTTTGCTCTATTTAGAATCTTTCTTATCACAGCTGTTAAGTAATCATTGCAGTTAAGTTAGTAGCACAATTGTTAAGCGAATCCTGCTTTCCCATTGACTTTGCTTGTCAAAAGTTTGCAAAAGGGGATCATGTGACCTCGGGACACTGCAACCGTCAAAAATATGAGCCAATTGCCAAGGGTCCAAATTTTGGTCACAGGCAACAGTCATAAGTGTGAAAAATGGTCATAAGTCAATTTTTAGTTGTAACTTCAAACAGTCACTAAATGAATGGTTATAAGCCAAGGACTATCTGTATTCAATAAAATTTGGTCTAATGACTAAGACACCATGCTAGAAACTGGGAGACTGTGAGTTCTAATTCCATTTTAGGCATGAAAGCTGGTTGGGTGACTTTAAGCTGGCCATGCTCTCTAAGCTCACAGGTTTGTTGTTGTTGGGAAATAGAAAGAGGAAGGAGTACATACAAAGGTATACATATTAGAGAAAGTGGCATACAATTACAAATGAGTGAAAATTGTTTTGCACTGTCATCTTCACATCTTTATCCTAACTTAATTATTGCTGCTTATATGTCACTTCAATCCAAAGTCTCTAAACCAAAGTCCATAGGGAGGGAGTAAAAAAAATCAAGATGGTGGCCACAAAGCCACTGACCCCTTCCAATCTTTCTATGTGCATCACAACTGCATGATTGTGGTTCCTCTCTTGTCTTTTGAGACCCCACCTTCCAGGCATTTTTGCTTTGAGCCATTTACAATAATGAAATACAAACTAGAGAATGGTGATAGGACAGAGAAACCTAGTAAGTAGATCTGCATAATTAAAGCTATGAACAAAAGTCCTTTGGCCTGCCATCTCTGTGCTGGCATGGATCTGTACACTAAGATGAAGAGCATTTTGAAGCAGCAAGCAAAAGCTTTTGGTTTGCACAGAAAGCTTAACCTTGCTTTGCCATGGAAACAAGCAGACTTAATGAAAATGAACTTGGCTGATTTCTACCGCGAGCTAAAATTATTCTATAAATAGGACTTATTCTTTGCATCAGCTGGCTAGTGTGTTCCAAATTATTTGTGAAGGTGTTTGCGGCAAAGAAGACAAAGGAGGGAAAAAACTCTGAGAAACAGGATCATGTTACTTCAACTATTTAAAATGTTGAATATATACTATGGTTCAGTTTCCATGGCTGGGCTGGCATTGATTCTTTGTGCCTGTATTTAACTTTAACTGACTAAGAATAGGCAGGAATCTCAAATAAAATTCAAAGCTCATGTCACTTATCTCAGGGTGGATATTGCTTGCAAAGCCAACCTCTTAAAAATTAGATCGGACATCAATTTCCACTTACCTTTACAGAGGTGCTGAAAATGGATGGTGGGAGAAAGTTTCTAAATCTTGGTAACTTTGACAGAATAATAGAACAACAGATTTGGAAGGGACCTTGAAGGTCTTATAGTCCACCCCCTTCTCAAGCAGGAAACCCTATACTCTTTCAAGCAAATAGTTGTCCAATTTCTTCTTAATACTCTCAAGTATTGGAGCACCCACAACCTCTGAAGGCAACTCATTCCACTGATTAATTGTTCTAACTGTCAAGAAATTTGTCCTTAGTTCTAGGTTGGTCCTCTCATTGATTAGCTTCCATCCATTGTTTCTTGTCCTGTCTTCTGGTGCTGTGGAGAATAGATTGACTCCTCTTCCTTGTAGCAGCTTCTCAAATATTGGAACACTGCTATCACATCACACCCAGTTCTTCTTTTCATTAAATTAAGGTAAAGGTTCCCCCGCACATGCGTGCTAGTCGTTTCCGACTCTAGGGGCCGGTGCTCATCTCCGTTTCAAAGCCGAAGAGCCAGCGCTTGTCCGAGGACATCTCCGTGGTCATGTGGCCGGCATGACTAGACGCCGAAGGCGCACGGAACACTGTTACCTTCCCACCGTAGTGGTCCCTATTTTTCTACTTGCATTTTTACGTGCTTTCGAACTGCTAGGTTGGCAGAAGCTGGGACGAGTAACAGGCGCTCACTCTGTTACGCGGCACTCGGGATTCGATCCGCCAAACTGCCGACCTTCCGATCGACAAGCTCAGCGTCCTAACCCACTGAGCCACCGCGTCCCTTTTCATTAAATTAGACATACCCAATTCCTGCACTCATTTTTCTTATGTTTCCGCCTCCCGTCCCCTAATCATCTTTGTTGCTCTTCTCTGCACTCTTTCTAGAGTCTCAACATCTATTTTATATCACAGCAACCAAAATGCGATGCAATATTCCAAATATGGTCTTACCAAGACATTATAAATTGATATTAACACTTCACATGATCTTGATTCTATCCTTGTGTTAATGCAGCCTAGGACTGCATTACTTTAAGAGAGATGGACTTCAAGTCTCAGAATTCCCCAGCCATGCAGAAACACTGGCATAGAGAAATGGAAGATACTTCCTTTCCTTTCTGCAAATCAACATTTTCAGCTGGATGGGATGATCAGATCAGCCTTTATCTCCAAGCATATTTTCAGGAATTGTTTGAGGGCTCAGGGAGAGGGAGGCATGTCAGTCAAAGCCATGACTTGGTCAAGGCGATATTGTGCAGAAATCCCTGGCTGTTTATCACAACACATACCAGGTGCTTTTCACAATCCCATGTGCTTGAACTGCCTTCATCAGTGGTATCTGAGTTGCTGGAACAAGCATTCCATTGGTATGCTGTAGTTTCTCAAGCTGTAATTGAAGGGCTCCTGGGGCATGTTTCTTGCAACTGGATTCCAGCTTTATGGCAGTAACTGGAGATTCTTTCTGTAGGTATTTGAGACGGTGCATATCTCTGAAGATCCATGCTTAAGATAGCAGAAACACGCTGATGGTGCAAATAGCACAGAATAGATAGGAGAAGATGAAGGGTAGAGCAGAAAAATGAAAGCAATCAGATCCCCAGTGCACAATAATTTAGCTTTGAAGTATTCTATTTGACAAGCCTGTCATCTTTATTGTAGTGGTTTAGCCTATTCTTGTTGGCTGCAAAAAACACCAGAGAATTTTTTTTTTATTTTTCAAAATACAAAAGTGGGCTCAGATCATTTCTTTAGAATAGAATAATATTTTACAATATTGTAGTATTTTAAGGAGCTTGGATTTTATGCCATAATAAGCAATTAAAAAGAAAATCAGGAAGCTTATCTGGAACATCTAGTAAGGGAAGGGATGCCATTTAGTAGTAGAGCACCTGCAGTTTTCAGATCTAATCATTGGCATTTCCAGGAAAGGCTGTCTTAAATCCTGGGGACCCTTGCTGGTTTGAATGGATGATAGGTGTATTTGATGTGCTGTGGCTAGGTTAAAAACATCTTTTTTCCCTAGTGCCCCAAAGTCTCACCATCCAGGTGGATGACATCGTATTCTGATACTTGTATTGAAACCACAATATGTATTATGTTAACAGAGCAGGCAGACATCAAAATATGATGCTGCAAACACACTGAGGAAATGGTGGGATTGGTTTGTAAAGGGCTCCTATTGGGAAAACACCTGTGGGGGGGGGTGACAAGCCACCCTGCAGGTTAATTTGAGTCATAATGATTCCTGAGGTGGAGGCAGGCAGACGTGCCTTCCCCACCAGCAGCAGTTTTCCCAGAATTGGTTCTTTAAATCATTCCATATATGGACTGATAGAAAAGACATCTGGACTAGTTGCAAAGCAGATTGTTTGAAAGTCTGCTTCTAAAAATGCTGTTGCTGCTGGCAGAAGCCTACTCACCACAGGCAACCATCCTCTGAGACAATGACATTACATTCTGTCAATGGTTTTGCTAGGAGGAGGAGGAGGAGGAGGAGGAGGAAGAGGAGGAGGAGGAGGAGGAGGAGGAGGAGGAGCTCTTCAGATGGTAGAGAAGACAATCGCTTTAGCATTCAGTGCAGGCAACCACAGCCACAACATTTTTTTTTTGTAATTACTCACAAGGAAGGCCATGATTTTTTATGCTGAACATTGGGATGTTTCTATAATCTATAGTATATCCATTTCTTTCTTTGATTACTTTTCATACAGTTCTACATAGAAGGATTTATGGGAACTGAATTCAAATGTAGCTTAACTTTTTTGTTTGTATAAACCATAGAAGAGGTGCAGTTCAACAGTAATTTTTTTAACAGCACAGAATGAATTTCCCCACACAACATGGGCAAAGAAAGTGAGACACAGTTTTGTGAGTTTGCCTGGTGTTATGTGCTCCAGTACTTGCTTGTTAGTCACTTTTGCTGTCCAAGAAATACACAGGAGCCTTCTCCAGTACTACAGCTCAAATGAATCAATTTTGTTCCTGTTTTGCTTTCTTAAGGTCTATCTTTCACAACCGTAGGTAGCTATGGGAAACACAAAAGAGCGTTTGATTTCCAGGCTATGTCTTTGATTTTCCATATTTGGCTCATGTTCATCGTTGTTGTGAACCCACTGCAATTCAACATTTTATTTCTGTGCTGCATTTACCAATTTGAGCTATCCACAAAGCTAGGAAAGTGAATTTTTCCACACATTCTGTCTCTTTACCATCAATTTCTATTTTGACATTTCCATTCCTTGCAGTGACCATGAGCTTGTGTGTGTGTCTGTGTGTGTTTTGATGTTCAGAAAGAGACCAAAGTTTGCCCTTTCTTCTTTGATTTTCTTGATCAGATATTCCAGGCCTTGGTTTCTGAAAGGAGAGTTATAATATTAGCATATCAAATATGTTAATGTTTCTTCCCCCAATCTTTACCCCAATTTTTGATTATTCAAAATCTATCTTCATGATGATCAATCAACAAATCAGAATAAATCAAAATAAAGCTGGAAGAGACTTTGGAGGTCTTCTAGTCTATCCCCTGCTCAAGCAGGAGACCCTATACCATTTCAGACAGGTGGTTGTCGAGTCTGGAATTCAATTTTGTCACACTCCTTTCTCTATCTTAAACCAATCAGTGTCTCCATATGATGGTTTGCACAGTGGCATCCTGATTTTTGCATCCTGATTGCAGCAACTTTACCAGATTTTCTGCTACCTCCAGGTCTTGTAGGGTTCTCCATAGCTTCTCATAATCAACAGAATCAAAGGCTATCTTGTAATTGATCTATAAGGCTAGATTTAATAATATGTTAAAGGATTGAGCTAGTTCTATATTTATATTTTATGGATATAATTTTAGTTTCTTCATATGTCATTTTTAAGCACTATTCTTTTTCTTCTGATTTTATTAGGACCATTAGAGGTTTGGTTGCCTTTCTGGAAGTGCACACACTTCAATCACATTATACCAGTTAAAATAATAGTCCCCATTCATTTCTGTGTATATCTGATCCAGCAGATTTCTATGGGTTTTAATTAAAACCAAAACAGAAAGTAGAAATCTATCATGTCATAAATCTTCCCTTAAAATAAAAGAGAAAGATGGAACAGACCTTCTCCAATTCTCTTATTCATATTCATGAGAGACAAATCTAATAGTTTCATGTGAAAATATAGTGTCGTACTTACAGCCAAGTAGTGGGAGGTGGGAAAAGATTTGGGTGAGGAATGTAAAATTTATATAAGTTTGAAATCTAAGAGAGAATTTTTACAAAATGTTTTATAGATGGTATTTAGATTTTAAAAAGCTAAGCATGTATCTGAATTATTAGCCTAAATGTCGGAGGTGCGGTGATAAAGACGTAATATATTTTTATATTTTCATATATGGTAGACTTGTAAAAAGGTTAAGGCTTTTTGGATAAAAGTCTGATGGAATATACTAAGTTGATGTTGAATTTAACTACGGCAGCAAGACTTTTGATAGGATAGTACCGGAAAGAGGAACTGCCGACCATAGAAGAGTGGATTTTAAAGGTTTCCGACCTGGTCGAAATGGTGAAGATATCGGCCTATTTGAAAGATTACTCGCAGGAACGCTATATTATGGAAGGGAGAAAATGGCTTGAGTTTATTCAGAATAAGTATAGGATTAAGAAGTTTTATATTTGAATAAGTCTTCTTTCTTTGTTTTTTTTTCTATATTAGTTTTTTTATATATATATTTAAATATATTTAATATTACTAAGGTTTGTTTTATCCTATATAAGCTAGAGAGTGATAGATTTTAGAGTTTATGGTTGTTAGTATATGGTTGTTTATGATTGTTTTTTTTATATATACCTTGTATTTAGCTCTGGGAAGTTGGGGGGGAGGGGGGGAGGGGGGAGAGGAAGGGGGGGAGGGAGAAGGGGGGGAGGGGGGATTTTTTAAGGGAAAAATTGTATGTTAAAACTTTTCAATAAAAAAAAAGAAAAGAAAATATAGAGTCTTAATTTCTCAGAACACATCATGCTTATTCTCACTTAACCAAAAAGTATTCACAAAATGGAGTCATTTAAATTTACCACAGACAGGAAGGCTATTTACCACAGACAGGAAGTAAATAAAAGAGTCATATTTTAAGGATCAGTAAGGAATCTTGAGTCAATGCACTTCACACACAACTAAATGAATCAATTGGCAATGTGTTCAAAAGAGGATATTAAAGATTAAAATGCAGGTTAGAATACATATGAATTAAATCATACTAAAATATAAGCATGGGCAGAGGAAATAAACAGGTAAAGTAAAAACTCAGGATCGCTAGATTAATATTAAGATATAGTTCAAGTATTCACTTTCAAACATGAACTCCTTTTGAGAAATATTTAGTACTATGATAATAGAATATTGCTTCTGCTATCATTGATCTCTTCTAGTGTCTGATATTTCTCATTTGTAATTTACTGACTTCAGCTGATATATAGAGCTCTACTTGCATGTCCCTTTCACTTATGAATAGGAGAAAGCTTCATCAGTATAATTGTATCCAGGGAATGATACAGAAGAGATTAAGGGATCCTTGCTTCTGCTGGGATTTGGCCTCACAGCTGTAAACTTTAGGCACCTAATAGATCAAGCTATTTTCCAAATCCTGCTTCTTATCTAACTTTGTTTGAGATTCAGTTGGAGGAAGGATTAAGAAGAAAATATGCTCTCAACTCACACTTAGTCACATCCAGGAAATTATAGAAGTGGTTTGCCATTTGCCAATCTAGCATTCACTCCTGGAAACCACTGGTGTTCCCTCATCCAAGTACTAATTATGGCAAACCATGGTGAGCTTCCAAGGGTAAATTGGCTTGGAGTTACCACCTGCTAATAAAGAGATGACTTAGATCAGGGGTGTCAAACTGCGGGCCCAGGGGCTGGCCGCGTCATCCAGAAGTCATGCCCACCCATTGCTGGCAATGGCAAAATAGTCCTGATATGTCTCACGATGTCACGTGACATCATGATTTTGACATGTCTGACTTTGATTCAGTATCATGTCTCTGGGCAAGGGTAAGTTACGAAATGTGCATTTGGATATCATGATGTAAAGCACATGACTTGCATGTAATGTCAGGGTACAAGTGGGACATTATGTCACACATATTTCATCATTTTTTGTCATCATGCTTTATACCAGACTTCTATACTGCTGTATTTCATTTTTGTGCTAACTGTTTTGTCCAACAGAATAATTCTCAGTTCAGTTCTTTATTGTGGTTATTAATCAAAACAGCTAATAAACTATAATACATAAGGATAAAATATAATTGTGTAGTTAGAAAGATGTAAATGACTTTTTATGCACTAAAGAAATTTGATTTTGCCTAAGCAGGACATTTCTTTCAAGCTAAGTGCAGCTTCATTGTGTACATTTTGGGCATTTTCAATGAGAGGAATTGTTTGAATAAATAAAAAGAACATTTGAACCAGCTCATTTGCCAAACGCCTTTAAAGCTCTACTTTGTGAATTCCAGAAGCCTGCCAGAAGTTCCAGGTGCTACAATTTGCATAACACTTTGCAAAAGCTAAATCAGATGCATCCTGGAGTTTTGAAGGCCTGTTTGGTCCCTAAACTCAGCTGTCACTAATAAATATTGAATTTTTAAAAGATAAAAGCATCGGCTTTTTTTGGAATGTTTCCACATAAAACCATGAAATCAAACAAAAGTTTTGCTTCAAATTTGCCTAAGAATGTCCTGGAATTTGGCCAAGAATGGTTGAAAGGACAGAGAACTATTGGCCTTTTTTTCTGCAAATCTGGCACAATGTTAAGATTTTCACTGCACGGATTGGAGAAGACTCAAATGATTTACAGTTTATCCTGTTGTGCAGGCTAATCCACTTTCCATTATGGGAAGTGAGAAACAGTGCCCAGAGAATGAGCATCAGTTTAATTTAGACACTATTGTTACTGTAAAGCAATAAATGAAGTAACATTATATATATATATATATATATATATATATATATATATATATATATATATATATATATATATATATATATATATATATATATATATATATATATATATATATATATATGTTTTCTGAGGTTTTCGCGGGTGTTTGTATGTAGATCTTTGGTCATTCGGGTTTTTCCCCCACGTAAAATTGGAGGCATCAGGGCAACGTTTAGACGAAATCTCATCCATCATCCTCAGGCTGGTGACTTCAGCTTCGTTCTTACATACATACATACACACACACAGAATATATACAGTATATATACAGTACACACACACACACACACACACACACACACACATATATATATTTCAGTTTATGACAGCATAATTTAATATATCAAGTTTAATATGGCACATGATTTCTAAAAAAACACATTGGAGGATCAGAATCAAAAACTTAATACTAGAGTTTAGTAATACACATCTAATGCATATAGTTGTATACAACATCACATTTCTGAAGTGACTTTGATAGGAATGACACTTGACCCACCAGTATCACTTTTACAAGCAGATAAGTCATCCACATAAGCCAGTGACAGTAGAACATCTGAACATAATTCATCATTGTGCATATGTACATAAATGTGTATATGGCTTCTAGTTTTGTTTCTTTGATTTTTTTTGTTATATGGAGGTTTTTGTGGTTATATCACCTATTTGTTGCACTAGATACACATGCTCCAAGTTTATCCTGAGGTGCCAATTAAGATGCTGACTTTCACTTGAAAGACTTGAATGACTGCACCTTCACATATTGTATGAACTTGCCAATTATTCAAATGTTGCACACACCTTTTCTTGTATCGGTGCCTTCAGAAGCTAGCTTTGGAGAGTCATACAAATAGAATTTTATAATGTCATTTTTACGATAACCAGAACTCTCCATCCCACAAATTGAGGTCATCTTCTTTATTTGCATTCTGTTGGAGAGTGAAAATGTGTTTCTTTCCGAAAGGGCCCTTTAGTCTACTGCTATACTTAGTTTGTAAAATTTTGCCCTATATGTAAATTAAGTTATTTTCATACTTTAAAACACATATACTGCATGTAGTTCTGAACTTTCAGAGAATAAAAGAAGAGGATGCATTTGTTAGAAAAATGAAAATGTTCATGGCTTAGTCATATCCCATTTCTTAGCCTACCAGCTTTTCCCAGCACAAGGCAACAGAATCTGACCAGGCTGATGACATCTTTCAACAATTTGGAAACAACGATGATAGCTGGATGAAGGACTCATGAAGCACAGGAAGAACACAGGTTGAAGCTCTGTCATCTCTAATTTGAGCTATCTGCTCAAAAACTGGAGCACTGTTGCCTGTCAGAGTAGAAAAAACTGGCTAATCTGGCAGTCTTTTATTTGTTGGTTTGCTTTTATAGTGTGCATCCTAGGCTCCAAAACCAGGTTTTCCCAGGTTTACTTAAAGACTGACTTATAATATCAACTGGCAGAAGGAAGATACATAACTTTCTGAGCTCCCAATGCCTTCACATGATTGTAAGCTAGTCAAGGACCATTTGTAAAGAAATAGTCATTGATCCTACATTCATTTATTTATTTATTTTCACCAAGAAGATTTTTCTGGACCAGAGTAGGCAGAAGTTGTGAGAAAATTGCTTCTGTGATGCTGCAGAGGAATGTGATAGAAATGCATCAAGAACTCTGTTTTCGGGGAATAAAGCTCTTTTATCACACTTTCCTCTTATTTTTTTTCTCACAGTGAGCATAGTCTTGACAACTGGAACTGAACTCTGTAATTACTATAGGAGGTTTATTTTCAAAACTTATTACAGCTATTAAAGGCCAGTTCTAAAAGTTGCTAATTACATTGCTCAATAATTTTGCTACTCTTCTGTGCCGTTGTTGACTTGGAAGATACAAGAAAGGCACAAAGACAATAATGCTTTTCACCTCCCTTTAATTAAAACTTTTTCCTATTTCTTGCTAATTTTCTTGGGAACAAGAAAGAGCAAATAAATTGAAGTGCTTTTTCTGGTTTGATTTGGTTCTTTGCTTTCCCTCAGTACAATGTAGTGCTGTTGTTCTCATCTATGTGTAAAAAGAATCAAACATTTAATTGGCCAGAGGTATTGCTAGAAATAGTAGTTAGATGCATTAGCTGCTCTGTGAGTGGCCCAGTTTCAGGTTTTGTTGGGAAAATAAAGAATTACATCAGTTTTCATGTCATTAAAGTGGCTTTTATAACTGGCAAAACAAGCATTCACTTTTGATTAATTATTCTTAAAGGTAAAAGGTAAAGGTTCCCCCGCACATGCGTGCTAGTCGTTTCCGACTCTAGGGGCCGGTGCTCATCTCCGTTTCAAAGCCGAAGAGCCAGCGCTTGTCCAAGGACGTCTCCGTGGTCATGTGGCCGGCATGACTAGACGCCAAAGGCGCACGGAACGTTGTTACCTTCCCACCGTAGTGGTCCCTATTTTTCTACTTGCATTTTTACGTGCTTTCGAACTGCTAGGTGGGCAGAAGCTGGGACGAGTAACAGGCGCTCACTCTGCTACGCGGCACTCGGGATTCGACCCGCCAAACTGCCGACCTTCCGATCGACAAGTTCAGCGTCCTAACCCACTGAGCCACCGCGTCCCTTTTATTCTTAGAATCTCCCAAATCCCATAATAATACTCCCTTCTGGGTCTAATTTTGTCAGGGGTGGTCATCACCTCTTGTTCTTTTTAAGTCATAATTGATTAGTTATGTGCCATCAAATTGCCAAATCTTAGCACCCACAAAGACAGATATTTTGCACGATGATCGGTCTCTATCCTCATCTTTCAGACCTTTCAGTGGAACACCATTGCCACTGTATGAAAGTTTAAGTTATAAGAGAGATTTAAAATACGGAATGGGCGACTGTATTTTCGTTCATTATTGTTACTAATCCAACTCAGAAGTACTTCTAGCCATGACCTGGATGTGAGGGCTGCACATTGATTACCTTGACATACCCATGTAGGTTTTTTTCAGTAATGATACAGACTGTCTCCTTCCAAGATGTGTTCCATCCCAAATAGGGCCCTAATAGAGTTAGCTAGGTGGTGCCAATTGCTGACAAAGAGAAGGATTGTTTTAAATAATATGGTTTGTGCAACATAAATGTAAGTAGTACTAAATACTTTAATAGTGACTAAAAAATATCAAGCCATAGCACTCAGAGCAATCATGCATATTTGTTTAGGTATGATGGAAAGTAGTAAACCCATGAAATCTGTATTGTACTGGTAGTAATATAGTAAGCCAAAACTAGTCTTGATATAGTTTCAAAATGAATCCTTCTCCAACTTTAATTCAGGACATAGGTAGAAGGGACCTTGGAGGTGGTCTAGTTCAAACCCCTGCTCAAGCAAGAGATCCTATACCATTTCAGACAAGTGGCTGTCCAGTCTCTTCTTAAAAACCTCCAGTGGTGAAGCACCTACAACTTCTGAAGGCAAGCTGTTCCACTGGTTAATTGTCTTCACTATTAGGAAATTTCTTCTTAATTCCAGGTTGCTTCTCTCCTTCATTAGTTTCCATCCATCATTTCTTGTCTTGCCTTCTAGTGCTTTGGAAAATTTACGGTGGCCCCTCAAATACTGGAATACTGCTATCATGTCACCCTCTAGTCCTTCTTTTCTCTAGATTGGCCATACTCAATTCCTGCAACTGTTCTTCATGGAGAACTTCATGTAGAGTTATGGACTCTCCATGAACTTCATGAGAGTAACTCATGAAAGAGTAGCTTCATGAAAGTCATGGATTCAATCATTTTGCCTCATTCACAAAGGCTCAATTGCCCTCTCTTCCCAAAACCTGTGGACAATCCTTACATGCATAAGTTTGGCCATTCCTGTCCTCAAGAAAGGATTTTGAAAATCGTAGTGGTTGTCTTTAAAAAGTTTATGTTTCCATTTATTCAAAGCACTTACTTTTTGAGCTAGTTGCTATTAAAATATAGGTAATCCTCAACCTACAACCATACATTTACAGTTGGTTGTGAACAAACAAATGTTCAGAGATACAATGGCACTGAAAAAATAACTTATGACCATTTTTCACATGTACAATATTACATTTTTTAAAAAAAAATATAAAAATGTAAAAAAAAATGCAGACTCAGCAAATAAGGTATGGATAATTGTGCCTATCTTGGGTTGTAGGTGGAAAAATTAAAAAGGCCTATAAAATATTTATTTCATTAAACAAAGTCTATGTGGTCAAATTAAGGAGAGGCCATAGATTGTAGGAAAATATCCATATGTCTGTGGACAAATTGTATCTTTTTTTTCCCCAATGGAACTTACATTCACAGAAAGTAGAAACTGATTTCAGAATAACTTATTTGGGAATGTAAGTGAATTTTCTTTTTTCTTTTTTTTTTAAAAAAAGCTTTTTTTAACTTTCCCATCTGCCTCAAAAAAGAAAAGAAATGAAATCCAATCAATCGCTTGTCTTCCTTCCTCTGTTTATTATGTTTTCCTCCTGGGTCCTGCAAATGCCCTTTTTGTTTTCCCTGCACTTCCCTCTCCCAGGAGACTGCAGCTTTCCTTTTTGCTTTTGGCAAGAAAGGGACACATATATGCTGATCGAGGTAGGCTGGATTCTCCAGTTTATTCACTCAGCAGCAGCAGCAACAGCAGGCTTTGGGACATGTTCTTTTCCAGCATTTGCAACAAGGCTTGTTCTGGCATGAATACCCAGGTGGTTCAGTTTGCAAGGGGAAAGGAGAAACACTTTCAATGGGAAGTAAAAATGGTAACAAGTTGAAAAAAAGAGAAAGTTTAGTGGATGAGGAGATTAACTAAGTTCTCCATGAAGCCCATACTTAATCCTAATGTCTTTCACCCCAAACACCATGAATTCAAAATACGTGGAGCTGTATTTTCTCATATTTATCTCAAGTTGTTTCTGCTTTTCCCTCTACTTTTCCCCTTCAGATTATAAACCCTTTGGATCAGGATACTGTAAAGCAGCACGTACATTCAGGGTTCTGTTTCTGTTGCTGCTGCTGATTAGATAGTCAAGGCAATGTCTGCATTACTGTGTTGAATGTACTATAATGCTTATAGCATGCATCAGCTATTTCCCAGATCCACCCAAAGGATTTTGCATCCTGATGAATAGCTCCCTGCTTTGAGTAGTAGACAACAGATGTAATTTGACTGAAAGATTGGAGCTGAAAAAACAGCTGATAAATTCTGAAAAGTATCCAGTTGAGATTAGATTGGTTTAACTTTTGAGCACCACAAGGCTTGATTAAGAGGTGGACATAAGACCAGACATGTTTCTGTGTTAAATAGTTTGTTGATGTAATCCTCTTTATGATGTCATTTATAGTAATTTAATATCTTCTCTGCATCTGCTGATTTATAGCATAACATCACAATGGTGTCCCAAATTGAAAGCTCTTGTGTGTTTTTTTCATAATTATAATATTTTCCCCAAACATGCTAGTAAAATATTATTTATAAAAGTACAAGAAGGAAAGAGGGAGGGAGGGAGGGAGAAAAGAAAAGAAGGAAGGACTCAGTGGTCATAATTAATAACCAAGGTCATGGGTATATATGTGGCTAAAGACAAGTATGCAAGAAAAGTCATTAAACTAACATTTGCGGTTTCAGGGACTAAAGAATAACTGAATTACAGCTTCCAGTGATATCAGTTAACATGGCCAATTGGATGCTAGCAGATGTGGGTCAGCCATCGCTTGAAAAGCCACAAATACCTATTACTGTTCAGTTATTTCTGATCTGATTGTCCAGCATGGTTTGGTTCTTTGGGTATACTTCAGATATTAACAGAAAAACTTTGGTGAAGAGTTATTTTTTTGTTGATTTTAAGGATGTTTGCATTTTTTTACAGATAATTGCAGCATCAGGAAGCTGCACTTCACTGTCTAAAAGATATGCCTCAAGAATTCTTTGCATGAAGCTTGATCATTGTGTTTCAGCATTATCCTGAGGTATATTTCACTTATTTCACATTATACAATATTTGCTTCTTATATGTTCATTGTATATTGTATAATTTATTGTACAAATGTACACATTGCCTTTGTGCACATTTTGGGTTTTTGTTGTATGACATGGCCAAGTCCTGGGATAATTGGCCACAGATAGCTAAACATCTAGAATCTGTATAAATTTGAATTTGTTTGATATGTTAATTATTATGGAGTTCTTATTTGTCCTGTGTTTATAAAGCAAATGTTTTAAAGTTGTTCTAGCTGGGAAAGTTATATTGTATCTTACATGACACCTAAAAAAAAATCTTTGGAAGAGTTTCAAATGTTACATACCAGTCTGGGAAACTTCCACAAATTCTTTACAATCTGTAACTTCCCCAGTTCCCTGAATTCATATCACTTGATTTGATCTGCAGCTTTTTAAACTCAAGACTGACATTCTTGAAACATCATGCAAAAAATTATTCTATACACTTTATGTGATATCTTGTCATAGCCAAAAAAAAGTTAGAAAATGAGTGGCTTTATTTAAAATGTCTCATATAAATACATGGCTCAAAGCATTAAATTTTTCATCATATTAAAGAGGAACATAGTCCAGTGTGAAACAAACATGTGTCTGAGAGCTCTCAGCTTCAAAAAGGAGAAAGGTTTGGCTGTGGCGCATTTTAGTTTGGGACCCTACTACTATTCTGAATTTCTATTACTGCAATCCTACTCCCCAAATCATTTTTTCCAAACCCTTTTATTTCTTATTTCCACATCAAATATCACAGCAATTAGCCTGGAGTTATGATTCTCCTAGTTGGTTGCATTCACCTTTGAGAATGTAATGTGTGGGAGGGGGACATAAATGTGTCTTTTTCTTCAAATTAACTTATTTCCACTACTGGTGATTGAATGATATGTTGCCCTAAAGAATGTGTAAATGGTGTACCTGTGCTTCTTAGAGCAACTCACCATTTTAACCTAATTATCTTTCTGACATGCCCACACTATAGGTTTGATCTCAGCTGACAGCAAAAATGTTCTGTGTCCCCCATAGCAAAATTAGGATTCTGGAATGAACATAAAAAATATGAAAGCCTATAAATTATCTCTTCCATACATGTCTGGGCTACAAATAAGCTATTGAACTATCAACTTTTACCTTGGGGTGCTTATTTCAAGGTCAGGTTTAAGGTGTAGAAGTAGAACTGAAAAATGTATTGTCCCATCAGTGGAATGTTCTTCCTCCATTTGCTTGCCCATCAAGCATTATGCATGTTTTCTGGGATCTATATTTTTCTACTCTCTTCTGCTATTGTGCTGATGTAGTTTTGTTGTGCATTTCTTACAGTTAAAACATTTATCTTCTTTAAAGAATGAACATTTTTTGTTATCTTCAAATATCCTTCTAGTTATCTTTCAGATAATGTGTTGTTATAATATGCAATGAGTGTGAAGATTGAAATGAACAATTATTGTATCATTTCTTTGGAAATGGATATAGTCAAAGCAACCTATGGCCAACAGATATGTGATCTGTTTTGCTAATCCAAATGTGGAGGGAGGGGCATTCATTTTTTTAGGTAGTGGGAGAATGTCAAGCCTGCAGACAAGGAGGAAAAGGATTGGACTTCATAGAGCAATATCTTTATGCATATCTGAAAATTTATTTTCATCAGAACTGGGGTCAGAAAGTATGGAGATGTGTATGAAATCTTCAAGAAAACATAATGTATAATTATCCATGTGCATGTTCTCTTTGGATGGAATGAAGAGAACCCACAATCATTTTTTTTCAATTACTGTCCAGTTCCCAAGTTATGACATAATACAAATTGTACCAAAGATAGCTGTTTCAGAAGAATGCAATTCAAGAAAATTTCAATATTCAACTATCCACTCATTTTAGGTGATTTTTCCCTATCATCTCAGCTCTTACGTTGGGAAAGAGGTATGAACACAGAAGTAGACAGTTTATGGCACTCTGGATATTAACTTCCCTTTTTACAACTGAACCAGCATTTTCACCACTGGCCATATTTCCAGGGATGTTGGAAAGTTCCTTATTCCTGCTTTAGAGGATTATAAAAACAAATTTGTTACCTAAATTTATGGTCATAAAACATGAAAGATTAACAGTAATATGAATAATATTGAAAGAAACATTTTTCCCCAGTCATCAATGAAAATGCATTACTGGAAGGGTAAAATGCTATAGAAGCATAATAATCTAACCATGGGAATGGTTTCATCTCTGCAGTTCCAACATCTGGGGGATCTATTTCCAAGAAAATGAAAAAGTCATATCTAATTTATATCCTTCCTTATGTTATGTGGATGTTGTCATGGAAGAAATAAATGCCTTCTAAGGAGTCACCCTTGGTATTGCAAGGTTGACTCTCTCACTCACACACACACACACACATACACATACACATACACACATCATTACCACTAAGGAAGTGAATCGGTTAACCAGAATATCAATGATATCACATTTAGCTTTAGTCCTGTAGCTGATAATTCTGGCATAGAAATAACAAGCTATATAACCAGCATATAACTTTGCTTTTTCCCACACAGTAATTATTTTTAACAAGAAAAATTAAACAGCTCTGAGTGTGAAAAAATCTTTTCCTTGCCCCTAGTAAAATTCTTCTATTTCCATAGCATTAGCATTTTCTAAGAGATTCCTGGAGTGGTAACCAGCCCTTTCTCCCAGCTCCTTATGAATATGGGGTGACAAAATGTAGACTGAATTAATTATATTAATGAGAGTTGAGTGCAGAAATGCAAATATCTTGTCATTCACTTTGATAATCTATTAAAAATAAACAGCTATGAGAGATGCCCTGTGGGATAGACACACCTCTTCTTATGTTAATTAGAATGTTTCTTTTGAAAATAAATCATGTTAGAGCTGCAGTTATAGTAATTCTTTGAAGGTGCTAATTTTTAATTTCCTTGATCAATAGTATTTAAGAAGGAGAATGTTCTTGTAATGGACAGTTTCCAGTAGGCGGTCCGTCTCTGTGACAGATTTTGTTCTTTTAAGGTTTTTTACCTTGACCATCTATATAGTATTTTTCTCATAAATTAAAAAAAATGGGTTCTTCATTCTATAAATAGTTTTTTCAGTAATAAGCTTTATATTTAGAAATTGGGCAAATATGGTCAAATTTCTGAGTTTCAGTATAAAATAACAAAAATGCAGGCCATTTATCTTTGGAATCGGATTACATAAAGAAAGGAAAATGGAAACTGTAGCAAAATATAACCCTGCCCTCAGTTATTTTCAAAACCTAGTAATTTAGGGGACAATTTGTAAATGTATGACAACCCCTTTCTTAGCACAAAAAGAGTATACAGCAAATGTTGGCTATTGGTTGAGCAAGTCAGGTGATTAACAAGATGACTTCAACAATAAAAATAAGAATCAGTTTCTTGAGCAAAGGTTATATTATCAAACTAGCAATAAAATGCTTGTAAATACATTGCAAATGTGCTAAATGTACCAAACATTTATTGAATACTGTTGCATTCAGTATATGAGAAATATATGGGATGGTCATAGAAAGGTAAAGAAAGATTGCTAGCTTGAAAAGTTCACAGTTTGAAAACTCTTCAGACATACATACTACATTCAGAAATATAGCTTGGTGTGTTGTTTTTATCATTATTATAATAGACATGTTTTTTATCATTATTATAATAGACATGAATTGTTCAGTTCATGTAGTCACCATTATTACTTTTTCTCTAGAATGTATTGCCTAGTCCATGGGTGTCAAATTTGCGACATCACATGACATGTCGTGATGTATTGTGACTTTTTTTCCCATTGCTGGCAATGGTGTGGGTGCAGTTTTGGCATGATGCATCCGGCCCACGGGCCAGCAGTTTGACACCCCTGGCCTAGTCCCAACTCCTTCACAAAGTGGCTAAGTTCACACAAATGGCTAAATGAGTTAGGCAGTTTGTTGTTCATCACATTATGGAACTCAGTTATTAAAAGAATATTGATGAACAGGCCATCAACACATTAAATTATATAATATGGCTTATTTGTTTGAAACATAACACATCATATGAACATAGACATTTTCCTAACCCAGACTTAATGTGTTGTGTGAACTGAGTTCTGTTCACCATCAGTATGGAGGTATATGTATATAAGGATGCTTGTAAGTAAGGCTTTCTCTACCAAGGTAGTGAATTTAGTCAAGGGTTCCAGCATAAGAGAAGGAGTGGTATTTGAATACATTCATACAATCTCCTATCCTTGTTAAATGTTCATAAATGTGCAGGTTCGAGTCCCACCAGGCTCAAGGTTGACTCAGCCTTCCATCCTTCCGAGGTAGGTAAAATGAGGACCCAGATTGTTGGGGGCAATTAAGCTGACTTTGTAATAATGCCGCTCGGG
Organism: Vipera berus; assembly: GCF_964194415.1. Classification (NCBI taxonomy): domain Eukaryota; kingdom Metazoa; phylum Chordata; class Lepidosauria; order Squamata; family Viperidae; genus Vipera; species Vipera berus. Next base: position 95,489,849 of record NC_138206.1, read on the forward strand.
TGTGTGTGAAAGCCCTAATAAGCAGGCATATACATAGAATGAAGGCTACTGCTAAGCTTGTAAGCCGCCCTGAGTCTTCGGAGAAGGGCGGGATATAAATGGAATTAAAATAAAAATAAATAAATAAATAATAATGATCTGTTGCAAAAAAAAACCTGTGGCCAGCATGCACATCAGTACTGAGGGGATATGCTGCACATACTTGAGAACTTGTGGATTTTGTGTGTCACAGATACTTTTAGGAGAGACTCAAAGAGTGATCTCAATCTTCTTCTGGACAGAAAAATGTGATGTCACTTTAGAGCAGGCATGTCAAACTGACGGCCCGCGGGCCAGATGCATCATACTAAAACCGCGCCCACCCCATTGCCGGCAATGGGGAAAAAGTCATGATACATCGTGTGATGTCATGTGACATCACTTGTTTGACATGCCTGCTTTAGAGATACATGAGGGATAATGTTTATTTCAGGGGGAAACAGCAAGAGCAAATCTATAAAAGAACATGCCTGTATTATTGCCTGTAGGATGCTGTAATTAGAATGCTAAACTGTAAAAATAAAAACCTGCAGCAAACTTGAATGTAATGGAAACAACAAAATGGACTAAAGCAATAAAACTGTAAATAAATCCTATATTCTGAATTGTAAATAAAGTTGATCAGAATAAGTAGGGAGTTAATTAAATAAGGGCACAATAACCTGTGGTCAGCATAAAGCAAACAGGTATAGTAGGATGCATTCTCTGCATGGACATACTCTAGATCTGAATGGGAGAAGAAACCAAATTATGGGGAGAAATCTTGATTTAAATAATAAGTGAGAATGTTGATAGGAAAGTACTTGTGCAAAGATATGAATGTTCATAGGAATGGGTAACTAATATGAGCCATGATTTCTGAAAAAAGTTTTTATTACTATAAGAGGAAGGCAAGATTTATAGGGAAGGATAGTAGAGATACAGACAAAGCCTAGCACTTAACTAATTGCATCCCATGGATGGAGAGTTTGTCTGGAAACAAAGGCAGGAAGAGGTGACCTAAAAGTTCCAATCTGATAAACAAAGCTGGCAGAGTGATAGACAAGGAAAAGTCACATGGTCAACCTGTAAACCACTGTCTACACTAGGCATGTCAAACTAGTTGGCTCGGGAGTTCATGGCTTCCATGACAGCCATGGGCCTGACCCAGGTTATTGAGGGCCCGACCCATGAGGGGGATCATACTCTCGACCTGGTGTTCCTGTCTGGACAGTGGTTGGACGATCTGGGAGGGGGTTCCCCGTCCATCACCCCCCTGTCATGGTCAGATCACCACCTCCTGAGGCTGGTTTTCCGTCATGCCACCCCCCGCCGCTGGGCGGCGGAACCGTCCAGGTGGTTCCGCCCCAGGCGCCTAATGGACCCGGATCGGTTCCAGAGGGCGCTTGGGCCTATACCTATCACCCTTACCCACAGCCCAGTCGATGCTCTGGTGGAGGCCTGGGAAACGGCTGCCACCAGGGCAATTGACTGCGTTGTACCCATGCGACCTCTGACCCGGCGCAGATCCCGTTGGGCCCCATGGTTCTCTGTGGAGCTCCGGGAGATGAAGCGTCGGAGACGAGGTCTAGAGAGCGGTTGGAGATCCAGCCGATCCGAATCCGACCGATTGCAGTTAAGAACCTTTATAAGGTCTTATCTTGCGGCGATAAGGACGGCGAAGTCTAACTACTTTGCCGCCCTTATCGCGTCCGCAGATAATCGCCCGGCCGCCCTGTTTAGGGTGACTCGCTCCCTCCTTAACCAGGAGGTGAGAGAGGATCCCTTGCAGGGACGAGCCGAGGAGTTTAGTCATCATCTGGCGGACAAAATCGCTCGGATCCGGACCGGTCTGGACTCTGACTGGGCAGAGTCTGACGTGGAGGAATCAGGCGGTCTTGAGCATGTTATCTGGACTGAGTTCGACCCTGTTTCCCCTGATGATGTGGACAGGATCATGGGGAGACTGAGCACCACCACCTGTTTGTTGGATCCGTGCCCCTCCTGGCTAGCTTATGCGGCTCGGGAGGGAACACGAGGCTGGTTCCATGCAGTAATAACTGCTTCTTTGAAGGAGGGTGTCTTCCCTGCCGCCTTGAAGGAGGCGGTGGTGAGGCCCCTTCTCAAGAAGCCTGCTTTGGACCCGGCTGTTTTAAACAACTATCGTCCAGTCTCCAACCTTCGCTTTCTGGCGAAGGTTGTTGAGAGTGTGGTGGCGCATCAGCTCCCTCTGTTCCTGGAGGAAACTGATTATCTGGACCCGTACCAATCGGGCTTCAGGCCCGGACACAGCACGGAGACGGCATTGGTCGCGCTGGTGAATGATCTCTGGAGGGCTAGGGACAGGGGTTGCTCCTCTGTCCTGGTCCTATTAGATCTCTCAGCGGCTTTCGATACCATCGACCATGGTATCCTGCTGCGGCGTCTCAGGGGGTTGGGAGTGGGAGGCACCGTTCTACGGTGGTTCTCCTCCTACCTCCAGGGCCGCTCGCAGTCGGTGTTGACAGGAGGGCAGAGATCCGCCCCGAGGTCTCTCATTTGTGGAGTTCCTCAGGGGTCGGTCCTCTCGCCTCTCCTGTTCAACATCTATATGAAGCCGCTGGGCGAGATCATTCGTGGTTTCGGGGTGGGGTATCACCAGTACGCTGATGATACCCAACTTTTTCTTTCCACCCCGAACCAACCCAGCGATGCCCTCTCCGTGATGTCCCGGTGCCTGGAGGCGGTTCAGGTCTGGATGGGGAGAAACAGGCTTCGTCTCAATCCCGCCAAGACTGAGTGGCTGTGCATATCGGCATCTCGGGTTAACCAACTTATTCCACCTCTAACGATGGGGGGTGAGGTGTTACCCCCCGTTGATAGGGCTCGCAACTTGGGCGTCCTCCTGGACTCACGGCTCAATTTTGAAGACCACATAGGAGCCGTGACCAGGGGGGCTTTTGCACAGGTTCGCCTGGTGCGCCAGTTGCGTCCCTATCTGGACCGAGACGCCCTACGCACAGTTACTCATGCGCTTGTTACCTCCCGTCTGGACTACTGTAACGCTCTCTACATGGGGCTGCCCTTGAAGACCACTCGGAGGCTTCAACTGGTGCAGAATGCGGCCGCGCGAGTTGTAATGGGGGTCTCCCGATACTCCCATGTAACACCTCTACTCCGTGAGCTGCATTGGCTTCCGGTTGCCCTCCGGGTGAAATTCAAGGTGCTGGTTATTACCTATAAAGCCCTACATGGCCTGGGTCCGGGCTATTTGAGGGAACACCTGCTGCCGGCATCAAACGCCCTTCGCCCAGTGCGCTCCCACAGGGAGGGTCTGCTCAGGGTGCCGCCGGTGAGAGATTGCCGGCGGGTGACACCCAGGGATAGGGCCTTCTCAGTGGGAGCGCCTGCCCTCTGGAACCAGCTGCCGGTGGAGCTGAGGACTGCCCCCGACCTCCGATCATTCCGCCGGGGCCTGAAGACCTGGCTCTTTGAGCTCTCGGGCCCAGGCTGAGGAGAAATTTTAATTGGGGTTTTAAGTATACAGGGTCAATTTAATATTTTTTAATTTGGTTTTTTAACTTTTGTATGGTGGATTTTTTAATTTCCTGTAAACCGCCCTGAGTCCTCAGGGAATAGGGCGGTATATAAATGTGAATAAATAAATAAATAAATAAATAAATGTCGCGTGACATATTGCAACTTTTACCCCATTGCTGGCAATGGGGGGGCAGTTTTGTCATGACACATCCGGCCTGTGGGCTGGCAGTTTGACATGCCTAGTCTACACCTATTGCACCTTGAGATCAATAGCTCAAGGCAGGATGAATATTCAGTGCTGCTGAAGTCACAGTTCCAACACAACTTTCACTCAAAATTAATTTGGATGAATTAATTTATTTACATTGCTGCATTGTTTTATAGGAAATGATTTTTCATTGTTTTATATTTATATAAGCCCTTGAATGCAGTATTAAATTAATATTAGCACATCAGTTTCAATGTCAGGTGGATCGTTCATTTTTCAAGCAGTCTGCCAACTTTCCACAATATTTTTCCTAAATTTGAAAATTTCTTCACACACTCTTTAAATAATATGCATTATACTAAGTCACCAGTGACTTGAAGAAAATATTTCTTTCTATATTATTGATTTACTGTCAGTCTTTCTTGCTTCCCTCTGTCTCTCAACAATAAGGATTACTCATTAAAAAATATATATATAGGGCAAGGTGGAAAGGTACATTATCCCAAGCCAAATGGAAGTGGATATGATTGATTTAAATGCTGGCCTGTTATTTTATTTCTTTGTGGCATGTCACTACAATCTGTCTAGTTGTAGAAATGTTCTATAACTTTATGCTTTCATTTGGAAAAGTTAAAACAACATTTAAATGTAATGCTGAAGAAAAGGAGGCATTAATATTACCAGATGAAGCCAAGCAGAGTTTCAACAGGTGTTTCCAGTTTTCCTACAGAGTTTAGGAAGGAGCATGAGTTGTAATTAAACATTTAGAGCAGATTTTTGGGGACTGGGTCAGATGTATGTGCTTTGTTTCTGGGACAGAAAAATATTATTGAAGTTTACTTGAAAATACTTCTTACATAAATATTTTCTTCTGGTCATGGATAGATTCCCTGCAGAAATCTAATTCCATTTTAACTGAGCATTGAAGATTTGGATAAAAGTTGGCTTGCCAGGTTAAATTCTACATATGTATTTCTGTTTATTCACTAGTTACTTAAAAAACCCTCAGTTCTTAAATAGTTTCAAATACAGTGCAGTTATTGAAGGTAACATGTCATCCTTCTAAGATAAGAATTCAGTAATGATCCAAAATGTCCACTCCCTTAATATTCAAGACCAGCTCTATGGTGGTGCTAAAAACGACATGGGTATTTCAAGCAAAAGTTAATAAATTTAGGATATCACGATGCAGGAAAATATTTTAATTATTTAATTTATTGTTATTTTATATTTAATCTCAAATACAGTTACCGGTAGAATTTCTCTATTTTTAGAGTCAGAATTATTTATTTGGTTCCATATTAATAGTTATTCAGACGTTTTTGAAGCTTAATGTTTTGAAGCTTAATGTAAGCTGTAATGTTGGGGGAAGAAAATAGGCTGAAGAATCTAGCAAACTGGTAAGAAGTGATAAATGTGAAATAAATATATAGGTTATCCTGATAAAACCAACCATATTTCCATAGTTCAAGAGTGAGTAACACTCTTGATTCTGAAGATTTAATCCCATCATCCCTCACTCAGCTTTTGTTAATTATGTTATCTTGCCAGTAACACTGTCAGTGGCATTCTCATATTCATTTCCTGTAGACTATGACAGTTTCTGAAGCTCTTTTGAAGTCCTAAGGTCAGACCTAATAAAAAGAATGAAATTTTCTACAGTTCTGGGCTGTTGATGCATATGGTTCTAGGATGTGTATTTTTTTAAAAAAAATCTTCAAAATGGCTACAGAACTGAAATCAGATTTAGAGAGCCATTTTATAGCCATTAGTCTCTTTCACTCATACTGAGAACAGTAATCAGAAAATAAAAGGTGTTCTTACCTGGAAATCTCAGGGATTCAGGTTTGGATCTTCTGCATACAATTGTATACCTTAATTGAGTTATAACCACTCTATCCATTGTTAACTGAGTTGCTAATCTAAAGGCACTTTCAAGAGTAAGAAATACTTCCTATCCTCTTCCTCTCTGGGTGATTAGCTTCTTATTTTCTCCATTAGCCTTAAGAGTGGTTTAACATTAGTTTTGCTCAAACAGGATGAAAATGTTGCCCTTGACCTCTAGCTATATCATTACTAATACACTGATGGCTCTCAGAAGAGGAGGTGGAGGCACTACAACATTAATGGTGATCCTTTTCACATTCTACAGCTTTTTTCCTTTTCAAGATACTGTAGTAATGATGCTTACACTGATTCTGCCACAGCCAGTTCATAATAAGAGATGGTAACACACTAATTTTCTTGAAAAACAGTCATGAATAATTCTGAGAATCAGACCATTGGAAGGAGCCATATAAGCCAATGAATCCTGCCACCAGCCCAATGGAAAAATTCAAATAAAAGTACGGGACACAGGGCTATCTACTCTGTCCTTGTTCAAACCCAAGAAAGGAGGACTCACCACTTTTTTAGGTAAGTTTCCATTATGAACCTGATCTTATCATAAGGAAGCCTTTTTTCCCCCCTGACACTCATTTTGAATCTGAGTTCTTATACTTTACTTACTTACTTACTTACTTACTTACTTACTTACTTACTTACTTATTAAACTTGTTTGCTTCACATCTCACCACAATGTTACAATGTTAAAAAGAATAAAACAATGCAACAGCTATATAATAAGAATAAAATGCTACAAAATACAAATTATCAGCTATAATTAAAAGATGGAGAAAGAGAGAGTAGGATGAGCACGGGGTGAAGGTGGAATCTGTTATTAATCTATCAAACACACACACACACACACACACACACACACACACACACACACACACACACATGACATTCCCTCATTGGAGCCCCAAGTCAATTGGCAGAGCCAGATCTTCAAGCTCTTACAGAAGGCCAGGAGAATTGGAGCTGACCTCACTCCAGGGGATAATATGTTCCAAAGGGCAGGAGTGATGGCAGAGAAGGCTTTTCTCCTGGACCCCACTAGCTGGAATTCCCTGGCCACGGGGCTCTCAGAATGCATTTTCTGCAAGCACCGGTGGGATGAGATGGTTCCTCAGATAACCTGGATCCATGTCACGAAGGACTTTAAAACACCTTGAATTGCACCAGGAAGCACACCAGCAGCCAGTGCAGTTCATGGAACAGCAGTGTAACATAGGCCACTCTCAGGGTCCCAAAAGCTGCTCATGCCACCACAAGCTGCAGCAGCTTTATGGTTTAAAATCAGTACTCTGGGTAGAGTATTCTGGACAATAAAAAAATCTGTCTTCTTCAGACAACCTTATATATGTATGAAAAGTTGTATCCAGGGCTTTTTTTCTCATAGAACGCTCAGAACGGAGTTCCGGCACCTTTTTTGGATAGAACCTTGTAGGGTAGGCAAGGCGGGTTGTATGACACGTGTGAGTTCCGGCACCTTTTTCTTTTACAAAAAAAAAACAAAACACTGGTTGTATCTTATCCTTTACTACTTTACTTTTACTACTTCCTGAGATTAAAGATGTCTATGTCTTTCAGTCTCTCTTTATATTATTCTATTTTTATTCCCCAATCATCCTTGTTCCTCTTCTCTAAATTTGTTGCAGTTTCTATGAATCCTTCTGAAGTGAAATGAACATGTTTGAAGTGTGATAGAAGCTAATTCCATATAAATAGCAGTTGTGTGACCATGTTTCTATCAATTTCAAGCTTCAGTCTTATCCTTTCCCTCCTGCTCTTCACAATTTCTGAGCAGAACACACATTTTCTTGTTGAACAAGGTTGAACCAAAATAGATTTTGAGTAGTTCTGCTAACTTCACTGAACAGCTGGCATAGTGATTCTTTTCTTCCCATCTGAATATATCTATAGAAGATTTTTTTAAATGTTAACATCTTTTGCAAATCTTAGCTCATTTTGATGTAATCTGCAATTTTAGCTAGTATGTACTCTTGATGACCTTGTTCTATTTTTATCTCTAAGTGCATCATTTGTCTGTTTGAATTCATCTTCATTTCTTGCTTTCTCTAACATGAAGACAGGGCAAACCTACTATTTCTGGAGGATACAAAAGCAGAGATGATCATCAACCTTTCCCTAGCTCACTGGGATAAAAACTGCCCTTTGTTTTTTTTCTTGTTTCCCATCAAAAATAGTATTTTCCCCAAATCTGATGGCATAGTTGGTCCACCTGCTTCAGTTCATTCCATCTTAGGCAGTTCCTTCACTTCAGTTGGTTGGTTATGTTATATACTTTCCATTCACTAGTTCATGCCCATGCCCATTTCTTCCTCTGCTGCTGGGCTGACTGTTCACTTATAAAAGGGTTGTCACAATTAAACCTGTGCTCAGAGCAAGTGCTATCTTCTTAGAGACGACTGGTGAACTCTGTAATATAGGGGGAAAAATGGTGCACCTTATCTTTTCCCCCCATTCCAGATAAATGACAGAATGGTAAAACTGTCACTGCCATTTTTTAAAATTTTGTCAGCAGCTCGTTTCTGTCTGTACATTTTTTCCTCTGCTCTCTGCACCCGTGTTATTATCTTATCATGTTACCATAGTGAATCTCATATGTCCAGCTAAGTTATGGTTTTAGACTGTTTTGTGCGCATGCCTAGAAAAAGTTTCTCACAGTTTTCTTCTTACTTTTTTCTTCTGCCTGATGGGAGAATGTAGTCAGTTTAGGTCTTTTGTTTTCTCATTAAAAGTTTTACAATAGAATATGCCTCGGATTTTCTTTCTTTGATATTCACCATACAAATGAACCACGGTCCATCCTCCTCTGGTTGGAATGTTAATTATTCCGCGACAAAAACTACATTCTCTCTGCAATCCACTAAACCACAAATAAAACATTGAGATGAAATTGACAATAATTCTCTTAGTTTCCCTTTTTACTTCATGTGACAACAAGAAAGGAAATCTGTCTACAGTCTTCTTCAAGACCAATAAACTTGTATCCAAATCAAGGGGAGAGATGGGTTTCTTGGAAGAGAATGTTTTCAAAGATTTGTCAGCCCCATAGAAGCACCTCATTGCTTGGATAATCAGGCCTATCTCTACCAAGGTCAACTTTTTACTGGACATTACTTTTCAGAAAAGGATGATGGCTGCTTTGCTGGCATGGATTGATGGGAGAAAGAAATTGGAGACTTCACCAAGCAAGACCCACTGTCATATCAGTACATCTGAAGGACATTGTTGCCAAAGCTGAGAAATGATTTGAAATCTGGATACTACTTTCTTAAACCAACTTCATTTCCAGCAAGGTTTGGAGTAAGAGACAGTCAATAATGCTGTTGTGAGAATAAGTCCCTTATTTAAAAATTCTTATTACATCTTATCTTGGCTTTCATTCTTTTCCACATTAGAATTGATTGATGTAATGCTTTTTATAACTTGTTGAAATGACTTTGAAGCATATGTTCAGGAACCATTAGCAAGGGGGAAGTTCTTTAAGCTTGGGATGGAATAAAGTAGTAAGAAAAGTCTCAGGCTGACTCCTCCCTGACTCATGGGAGAATAAAGGGGAGGAAAGGAAAACACAATCAAACTTGCAAGATCTGTTGCCATAGCCTATCTAAAAAATGTATGTTCTAATCTTCCTGTGGAGTTGGTTTCTGAATCTGGTCTTTTTCATAGACTTCACATAAATATCCTTTCCTAAAAGGGAAGATTGGAAACTGGATAAAAATCATCTAGATCTGTTGAATCCAATAACTGTTCTTTGAAGAATAGCAAGTAGCTGTTTCCTTCAAAACATGGGATATCTTCTGTCTCACAAACAAGCATTCCTCACTGATTGAATCCAACCAAATGATACCTCCTGGGAGGACTTAATCAACCAGAAGAAGTATAGATCTCAAACATAGGTGGCTGAACTATAGATCTTAGAATTCTTCATTAGGACCAACAGGCTTAAACTCTTTCTAGATAACCAAGCAACAGTGTGCCTCAGGCAATTCCAAAGGACCTGTACAACCAAATTCCAGTTCTGCAAAAATCTGAATTTATTTATTTTATTTTATTTAATAATATTTCTATACCGCCCTTCTCCCGAAGGACTCAGGGCGGTGAACAGGGCAAGAATAAAAATACAGAATTACAAAAATTAAAAAAGAATTAAATACATGCCCACTAAAAACAATCAATACATATTAAAACCCCAATAAAATGACAATAAAAAACCCCACCAATCCCCCATCAGGCCAGGCCAGCTTGTTCGAACAAGTATGTTTTTAGCTCACTGCGAAAGGAGCGAAGATCGGGCGCCATCCGGAGCTCAACCGGTAGCTGATTCCATAGCTCCGAGGTGCCCACAGAGAAGGATCTCCCCCTGGGGGCCACCAATTGACATTCTGTGATCGGTGGCACCCTGAGGAGGCCCTCTCTGTGGGAACGCACAGGGCGAAGGGAGGGACCTTAGCCAAGAGGTGCATAAAATTGTCCTTACCACAGCCTGTTAAGTATTTTTCTGGACCTTCATGATGAGAGGCTGGATTACCTAAACAAGGTAATCACTGGCATTATGCAGTTGTTATAAAGATGGAAGAATAGCTAAGTTTTGCCAACTAAACATTTTTACAAGATAATCTTCAACACAGGCTCTTACCCCTGCTAGGTTACTCTTCATTTTCTTCTGATTTATGCAAGAGAAAAGATTTATGCAAGAGAAAAGCTTTAATTTACATCTGATGGATAAGATAGGGCATTTGTTACTTTTAAGCAGCAACTGACTTCAAAGTTTTGAATCTGTCATATCACATCTATAACTCTTGAGTGTCAAGTAAAGCTATATCAATATCTTGTTGATAAATAACTTTTTCTTACTTTCTCTGGCTTCTGTGTGTAAACAACTGACTCGGTTTTGGTACTATATCAGGATGTTCAGATTTATTTTTCCCATTAAAATCCATAATCTCTTCTTTCTTTACAAAAGATTTCCACTTAATCATCATCAACAGTTTATTTAAAATAACTGTGTAAACTGCTTACAGGTCTGTGTGCATGTCATAATTTTTGGGTAGCTGGCATTTCCTGTAGATGCTGCTGAGTAGATTTTGTAAGATCAACCACAGTTTCATTGTTGATATATTTGGAAAAAATCAGTATCTCTCAGGATTAATCTGACAGATGATATTGGTTTTGTTTTTAGCTGAGAAAATTTATTCTGATACATACCAGTTTATGTCATAACCATGTGAAGAATTTAACTCAGTTGTGGCCACCAGATAGTCTTGCAAAGCTTTATGGGTGGTGAACTTTAGGAAGGTGACCTAAAGGAAGGTGACTTTACAGGTTGATCCTCTTGTTTTCTATCAAATTACAGCTGAAATAACCAAATATGTGCTATAAACATCAGTGTCTGTTGTATCAAAGGGCTTGCTCTGTATAAGGAATGGCCTGAAGGTGATAATTGTGCTGCATAGATGTGATGGCCATTAGAACTACAATTGACTGTAGTTTTGAATTAGAAACAGTAATGGGACTTGTATGCTGAAGAAGACCCATCAGAATAGGACAGGCAGTACTACTTGGTCAGTTGTCATACCTTTTCTAACAGCTGAATTGAGTCTGTATAAAGGAATTTTATTGAATTTGTGGGTTAAATATCTGCTAGTAGAAATGCTTTACATGGATGGTATTTATCATCAAGGTTACAGCTTATAATTTAGCAAAGTCACTGATACCTTTACAGTTCATAGAATTAATAACTTGTGGTCTTTACTTAGGCAATTACTGTATGTCCTAAAACATCCAATGGCACAATGCCTGCAAAAAAACTCTTTATCCCAGGACTGATGGGGGATAATTTCTGAAATATCTTAAGTGTTCTTTTGCTTTCGTTCAGTTTTAGAGTAAAAATAAAGCAAGATGTCCATGGGTGATCAATGGACATGTAACTATTGTTACAACCTCTTAAACATTTTGCTTCTATATATATGCAAGCTGCGCTATTTTTTTAAGCACTGATACCACTAGAATAAAGGGATGCGGTGGCTCAGTGGGTTAGGACACTGAACTTGTCGATCAGAAGGTCGGCAGTTTGGCGGGTCAAATCCCGAGTGCTGCGTAACAGAGTGAGCGCCTGTCCCAGCTTCTACCAACCTAGCAGTTCGAAAGCACGTAAAAAAATGCAAGTAGAAAAATAGGGACCACTACGGTGGGAAGGTAACAGCGTTCCGTGAGCCTTTGGCATCTAGCCATGCCAGCCACATGACCACGGAGACGTCCTCGGACAAGCGCTGGCTCTTTGGCTTTGAAACGGAGATGAGTACCGGCACCTAGAGTCGGAAACGACTAGCACGCATGTGCGGGGGAAACTTTATCTTTACTTTACCACTAGAATATTCTAATTTATAGATTCAAAAACAATTCCATTCTTTCCATATTGGATTCTTGAGATAGAAATTTATTATGGATTACAGCAGGAAACATATTTTTCTATAGGTCTTATATTTATTGGGAAAATTGTTAACAGTTTTTCTTTCTGTATTAGATTCTGTGGACAGTCTTTCACATGGCCACTATATTTGTGATGACACACATTTCTTGGACCACAAATTCATTTATCTGACCATATGGCACATAAGCTATATTTATATTAAGTTCATATTCCCTGTCCATATGCTGAACAGTTTATTAAATTTATATCCCATCCTTTCTCTAGAAGCAAAGACAGTTTACTTATTGATCATATTTCTTTTTTTTTCTTACAAGAATTCTATGAATAAATAGATTAGTCTGAAGTTTCATGGAAGACGGTAGACTTTAATATAAGTCTAACACTTCAACCACTGCATCACATTGGCATCTTAACCAAAGTTTATAAACTAGGCTAAGCAATTTAAAGTCCTGCTGACAAGTCCTGCAAGGGATAAAGTAATTGGCTGGAGAAGAAGCAGGCCCTAGGAGTTTCTATAGAAAGTTACTGAAATCACAGTTGTATAAATGTCAGCATAAATATTAAAGCACATTAATACTTGCTCATTTGCTGATACTTTTGCTGATATAACTGCAGATTTTATGGGCACAATATAAGGCAGCCAGATTCTATGATTTGAATAAATGCAAAGATACAATCAGAAATAGGAGTTTGGCTGTGGAATTTAGTACAAAGAATAGACAAAGAAAAGAGAAACCAGAAAATATATGTGTATGATGGAATATCTCAGCTGTTCAGGGGTAAATATATTATTTCCTGAACAGCTGTTGATTACAAAGGGTAAGTCTCTGATTGTTTCCTTTTAAAAACAGAGACTGATCACAAATTTTAAAGAGTATCTAGTGTCCAGATCATGAACAAATTAAAGGTAGTGAATAAAGAAAGCTATTAAATCATTTTAGTTAAATGAGAGGAAGCTATTAAAGAATAATTAGTTAAATGAGAGCCTAACAAAGGAACAGTAAGAAGTGAAATCCTTTCTACTTGTGAAACCTTAAGAAACAGGATTGATGAGGAATCAATAGGAGTTTGCATTTATAATCTATTATGCTGTGACCCAGGGCTTTTTTTTTCTCATAGAACGCTCGGAACGGAATTCCGGCACCTTTTTTGGATGGAACCTTGTAGGGTAGGCAAGGTGGGTTGTATGACATGTGTGAGTTCCGGCACCTTTTTCTTTTACAAAAAAAGCACTGCTGTGACCTATATATATTTCTGAATAAAGACAATCTGGCATGTATTTTCAGGAAGAGTAAGCTTATAGCAGTTCTTGCAGGGGGAAAAAAGCACACCTATACAATTAAACAATTTCAATACATAAAACATACCAGATCAAAAAAAAAATGAAGCCCAACAATAAATTAGTAACACCAGATAAAGAACAGAACCAAAGAAAAGAACAAGCCCATGAAAGTGACAATCAGAAATAGGAGCTGTAGAAATTATATTTGCACTGATGAAACTTGGAAAACTTTGAATATGCTTTGAGTTTGAGAAAGGGTGGGATGTAGGTATGAGACAATGCAAAATAGGAAATATGATAGTGGATTTCTGAGGGACAGAGAGAATATGACTATGGTTTGCAAGTACATAGAGACAAAAGCCGAGGTAGTTGGCAATTCAGTAATATAAAGAAAGCAACATGGGCTAACCTGAATCAGCAGTTTGTCTAAAAGCATATAATCTGTCAGGAATATAGCATATGCATCTAACAAAACAATACATTTTTGTTTTGTTTAAATTACTTCTTAACTTACTTATTACAAGTGTTATGCTAAATTATATGTTTTAATTGCTTATTAAATTTACAAATATCAGCAGAAAAAGAAGCAAGAAAAAAATATAAGAAAAGCAAATTGTAAATAAAAACTTTATAAGTAAAGCTGATGGAAAAAAAATAAAAAAGGTATTGATATAAAACTGCATATTGAAATAGATCAGTCGAAAAGATTACTGTCTCCCTACTCTTAGGCTAGCTCCCTTGGCCTCTAAACCACAATGACTCATTCTTCAACAAAAATATAGTTTTCACACTAGAGGATTCAATCATTCAATTAATAGTTGTACCGAGCCCATTTCATGTATTGTGTCCATTTCTGGAGACCACATTTGAAAAGTGTATTAGATACAGAAAAAGATGGTAGGGATATTCGGAGAACTAAAATCATGAGTCCTATGAAGAGAAATGGAATGAACTGAGAAGATTTAGTCTAAAGGAGAAGATGGTAAAGTGGCGAATACGATAATACTCTTCAAATACCTAACAAGAGAAGGCACATGTAAATGTCAAGTTTGTTTTCTCTTATGTCATAATCCAGGTTACATAATAACTGATTTAAATGCAGGGAGGTAGATTTCAGTTGAACATTAAAAGTGGGGGGGGACTTATTTTCAATTTAACAGAAGAACCAATTATCTAGAGCAGGGGTGTCAAACTCAATTTCATTGAGGGCCGCATCAGCATTGTGGTTGCCCTCAGGGGGGTGGGTGGGTGTGGCCAGGGTGGGCATGGCCTACTGGGTGGGTGTGGCTAGAGTGCATATGGCCTACTGGATGGGCATGGCCAGCTCTACATCGTTTGCATCAAGGGTGCCTATGGGGGCCTGGGCAGGAGTGGGACAGATCTGAGGGTCTCTGGCAGAAGGAGGGTCTCTGGGCCAGGGCCAAGGCAGTTGGGGCCGTTCCCTCACTGTTTCCAGGATGGCTTCATGGGCCAAATGAAACCACTTTGTGGGCCGGATCCGGCCCCCGGGCCTTCTGTTTGACATGTCTGATCTAGAGTGATAGTGGGCTCTCCTTCTCTGGATGTGGGAGGAAGAGACCAAATTACAGCTCAGGCTTTTATTTCAATCCCTCCATGAAACGAGATTTAAATGAATTCAGTGGCTTAAATGAGGTTTTCCATCTTCTACACAGCTTTATAATTCGGCAGGATGACCAGGACTTTTAATTGGTCCTCAAAAGAAATAACAGAGTAACAGAGTTGGAAGGGAACTTTGAGCTCTTCTAGTCCAATCCTCTGCTCAGGCAGGAAACCCTATATCATTTCAGACAAATGGTTATCCAACTTCCAGTGCTGGAGCACCCACAAATTCTGGAGGCAAATTGTTCCACTGATCAATTGTTCTAACTGTTAGGAAATTTCTCCTAAGTTTTAGGCTGCTTCTCTCCTTGATTAGTTTCCATCCTTTGCTTCTTGTCCTGCCTTCAGGTAGGCTTTGGGGAATAGGTTGACTCCCTCTTCTTTATGGCAACCCCTTAAAAATTGGAACACTGCTATCATGTCACCCCTAGTCCTTCTTTTCATTAAACTAGACATACTTATTGTATTATCGTGTCTTTCAAGATCGCTCACGACTTGAATAGGGAGAGACCAGGCTTCTTTGTTTATGAGATCATGTTGAGCATCTAAGATAGTGTTTCTCTTTTTTATTTTATTTTATTTTTCATTTATTTTTTTCACATTATACAAAATATAAATACAAAAATACAAAAACAAATAATAGGAAATAGTACAAAAAAATAGGGGGGAAGGTCAGGAAAAAGTGTAAAAAAAGGGAAAAAGAAAGAAAAGGCATTGACTTCCAACTCCCTTTAGTACAATAGGATAATAACATCAAACCTCAACATTTTAGTTTTACATAATAATATAAACTAGCCATTTCTATAACAATAAATCTAATTGGTAAAACCCAAAATCAAAATTTCCTTTTTTTCCACCTCAAGCACAAAGTCCACAACCAGTTTCCTAGTAGAAACAAAGTTTTTTTGTTTTGTTTTTTTTTATCAAAGCAGTCAATTTAGCCATCTCTGTTAACTCCATCAACTTTTGCAGCCATTTGTCCATTGTGGGGATCTAAGTGTCCTTCCATTTTTGTGCACAAAGTAATCTTGTTGCTTAAGCTAAGTTAGTCTTTCTCAAAGTGGATAATACCACATTTTCCCCTCCCCCCATGTGTGAATTATTCAGAGGGAAAATAGATATTAAAGGGAAGGCAGGGGTTATTAGATGGCAAGGGAGGGGCAATTAGGATTATAACAACAGAAGTTTATACACAATTTATCCAACACATTTTATTGTTAAACTGTAAATATATATATTGCTAATTATAAATATATAAAACTCTAGAATGCTAAAAATAGTATCACCATTTGGACTGCCTCAACCAGATGCTGATTGCATGAATAATATGATTGCGCTGAATATTAGCTGAATTGTATGAATCACAAAAATATGAATTTCACACTTGGTTACACTTAAGTTATTTTGTAAAAACTAATGGTCATTGAGCTATTTTTAAAATCAACAGATGGTTTTAATTGTTTTATTTACATTTCTGATATCAGACTAATTGAACTATCAATTTCCATATAATTTATTTTTAAATTTTAAATTTGTAATGGAGTAGGGTCATTATTTTTAAAAATATGTTTTGTTTGCAAAAATTGTTGCAAAGAAATAATAATTTTTATAGCTCTATCTCACAAACGCAGGGCTGAGGGTGTTTGAAAAAAATGTGTACAACTACGGTGTGTGTGTGTGTGTGTGTGTGTGTCCTAAAATACCCCGAGGAATGCTAATCTAAGGCTCCTCCTTCTGATCAGCAATTGTTTCTTATGGGTGAAATGACAGGAGGGCAAACAAAACCACGAATATCCACCAGTAGCTTTCCTTAAGAGGTTTCACATTAAAATTGCAAGGACAGGACTAGTCACCAACTAAGTAGTCTCATGCTATGGCATTAGAGTAAAAGCAATGTATTTTTTTCAAAGGCCTCAAAGACTATTTGAATGGTCAGCCTGAGCCCGTGCTCTGTGAGTTATGTTTGTAGAAATGATATCGACAGGATTTTATTCCATTTATATTATAATTCAATTAAGGTTAAAAAATAGTTAACCTGATTACACTCCAGCCATGCATTTAATAACTTCTCCTTCAAATTAAAAATCACAATTTGGTAACAACTTTTGAAGGTCTCAGAGAACAGCTCTGAGATCTCCTAAAGTCCTACAGTTTCAGACTGTGCCCTTCTGCTGCATATTATGCCAAATCCCAGTGACTTCAGCATTCAATATTGCATATTTGCTGTATTTTATCAGAATATTGGTTGATTCATGTTATGAGATAACACTCTTCTATGCTACCTCTGAAAAATATGTCAGAATTAACCATGCAGGCAGTCATACACATAAACATTTTTAAATACAATGTGTGTTTCTTATATATGGATGTTTCACTCAATAGATATTATGGGAAGAAATGTTTTGCAAATGCATCCTATTATTGTTTGGCATGTTTTACCTATGACAATATATCTGGAATGGTTTCACTGGTCTTTTTATTGCTGTTATTTAATTTGATTCTATGCCTTCTAAAATGCATTAAGCTAATGAAACAAATATTATCAGGAAGTCCCATGTGTTTCCAGAATGAGATGATGCCATGACTGAGTGTTTGAGAAAAAATATATTGTTTTAAAAGCCCAGGCTGCGGTAGTGAACTGAAGGAACGAAAATGGAAGGAATCAGAGAAATACAATGTTGCTTTAGGAATGCTGCCATCTCCTTGGCTCATTATCTAATGCAAGACTGATATTAACTGTCTTGTCTTCTGTCTTTGTGTAACAAGAAAATCTCTCCACTGTTAAGCTGAATGCATTGGACAATTATGAAATTCTATACATTTCGTGTCTTTAAAGGGATCGTCTCTTAAAGAAAAAAAATAAACAAGTTTCTAAATGATTCCTAGGTGGGGATAAGTCAATCAGTAGTTCTAAGAAAACCACTGAATAATTATCTGATTACAGCTATAATTTTACTGTAGGACCTACCAGGGTTAATACAACTAACAGTGGCAAGTAGCTGGAATGATAATTGAAGTTGAAGATTTTCTCTTGCTGGTCCCTTTCACCGATGACATGTTGGCAAGCAATTTGGGTAGTGCTTATTCCACTTAACATTTTGAGGTATCTCACAGGTTTCTACTAGCTACCCATTCATCTCCCATTAAGCAACCGTAAGTTATGACCTTATTCTTTTCCTCTTGGGTTAATTTCAAGCAGCCTGGCTCAATTCTTATTTAGAGCTGTGCACACATGCAAATACTAGCATTGCACAGCAGTTGTGTTATCCCTCTGCATTAGCAACCAGAAACAGACTTTGGAACTACTTTGCCTTAGGTCAGTGGTTCCCATACTTTATGGGACATTAGGTACTAAAAACAAATATGAAAACTCCCACAAAATAGCTGCTGTGGAGGGCATAACATGTCACAGAGGGCATAACCTGTCATGAAATGCCCTTTTATATAAAGGCAAAATCTGGTATTTATTCTCAGTATTCCTACCATCTTAGCTTATGTTCCCCTTCTGTTTTGGGCAGGTAGATGCGTTTACAAAGTAAGTCACAGTGAATCATGATTTTCTTTTAAATTTTATTCTTATGTATTGATTATGTTATACCAGACAGTCCATTTTAAAATAAATATACATATAATAAAAGCATAGCAACTCATCCCTCAAAGAAAAAGTGGAAAAAACAGCATATGAAAACTATGACTACAAATACATTTTTGTAATTTCATTTTATCATAGATATATTATTATTTAACTTCATTTTAATTTAATTTACTTTCTAAATAGATCTCTGGATTTTGTGGCAGATGAAGGCATTCTACAAACAAATATTATACTGGAGGCTGGCATTTTACTAGTTGTGTTAGATTCCCATTTAATGATATTTAATTAAAATATGAGCTGTCAGAATGATATAGCCCTCTTCTCTTAAACTCTCATAGGAGAAAGAAAGAGATGTCATGTTACGTCATGGCCAAGTTTTTACATGGACTTCCAGAAGTCCATTCTGGGCTTGGGAAACAAAAAATTACCAAACTGGTGGGAACTGGTTGAATCCCACCACTGTTAAAGTGGCAAAATGTGTAATAGGGAAAAATAATTATCTTGAAGAACAGAAGGAAGACCTGCTATCAAGACAATAGTTAGATAAAAGAATGTGGGTCAACATTGTATGACGACCAAGTGATGTTACCTTACCAGGGACCTGAGCTCTGCCAGATCTGGGGGACAAGTTATTTAAACAGTAAGCAGAAAGAGCCTAATACAGATCTGATATATTTGGAAACTACAATGCAAACTTCAGTTTATCAGTTAATCTGCTATTCATATATATTTAGCCCAAATACCTTGTAAGGAACTTCAAGCTAGGAACTACTGGCACAGTGAAACCACACTCTGGTTTGTGGGTTTATTTTGGGAAGGCAAAAAGCCCAGGGGTCATCTGACACCTTATTTTCTTTTCAGTAAAACAGTCTTCTTCTCAGGATAATTTTGCCTTTATCTTATATTGGCAGGTAAGGAGCATTCCACACATTTTCCACAATTTTAAAATGTATTTGGACCTAATCTTTTGGTTGTTGTTTTGTAATTCATAAAACATGCAGAAAACAATCTATTATTGAGCATAACAAGAAAGATTTGAGAGGTACATCAGGTAATTTTATCATTTTCCTTTGAATAAATACTCCTGGCCTTGAATAAAAAAATGCCGTTGTTATTAACCACAAAAACACAACCAGGTGCTATTTAAGATTTTTTTTTCTTTCAAAAAGCAACCCTTTGTCCAATATTATATGGGTTAGAAGAATCTTTTATTGCTAATGACAGTTATTTGGAAGACTGTAGCAGGCAGAAAGCCAAAGAGAAATTGAGTGAAAAAGATCATTTTGATTATGTCTGCTTGGTATGTATGCAGCTCCAGGAGATTCCCTGGGTTTTTATTTACAGTATAAGAATGTTCAACTATTTCACCAACATTTTGAATGTATTTTATTTCTTTGTTAAGATTGGTAAAACATTTCCAAGGCTTTAAAGGTTGTTCCATGACTTTCATGGCCAGTAGCTATGCAAAGCAGATGCAGATATTTAGGTAAAAGCTAATTATAAAATCAACACTGAAGTTTCCCTCTTTCTCCTGTTCTCATTATTATGGATTCCTTTCTTAGGCTGGACAGGAATGTGTCTGAGATTGACATAAATACACAAAGACTTTGGAAGAGACAAGGATGTCAGATCTCTTGGCTGAGCCCAGCATTACAAAATTACCTGAGGAAGAATAAGGTGAGCTGTAGAACCACTGATTGCAATGTATGGCAGTGAAAGCTGGACCATAAGAAAGGCTGAGCGCCAAAGAATTGAAGCCTTTGAACTATGGTGCTGGAGAAGACTCCTGCGAGTCCCTTGGACTGCAAGGCGATCAAACCGGTCAGTCCTAGAGGAGATCAACCCTGACAGCTCTTTAGAAGGCCAGATCCTGAAGCTAAAACTCAAATACTTTGGCCACCTAATGAGAAGGAAGGACTCACTGGAGAAGAGCCTAATGCTGGGAAAGGTTGAGGGCAAGAGAAGAAGGGGACGACAGAGAATGAGGTGGCTGGATGGAGTCACTGAAGCAGTAGACGTGAGCTTAAATGGACTCCAGAAGATGGTAGAGGACAGGAAGGCCTGGAGGGACATTGTCCATAGGGTCGCGATGGGTCGGACACAACTTCGCAACTAACAACAACAACAACAAGAACCACTGACTAATAATGAATTCTGGGATGATACGTGCCAATTAAAAGTTAATTCTGCTAGGGCCTTTCATTAGTCCTATACATATACTTACAAATAAATAGATAAAGAAATAAGTTTTAATTGAAATTTTATTATGTATGTTCTCTTATTAAAACTACTTCCAAGGCTTAGAGTGTTTGCCTACATTTCAGATGCATAAAATTGTTGCAAATAAAACAGTATACTTTGTGGCTGCATCTTAAAAGAGGCATTCCCTGGAATGAGAAGAAAAATAATCAAAATAACAATAACCACTTGAACACCATTGGCATTGGCAAATTCACCATCAGTCAATTACAAAAGGCAGCTTTGCTCAGAACAGATTACATTCTGCAATGATGCAGAACTGCCTATCCCAGGACCTTGAAAAGGATAGACAAAAATACCAAATCCAGTCTAAACATCTGGCTGATTGTGTAACAAAATAATAATAATAATAATAATAATAATAATAATAATAATAATAATAATAATAATAATAATAATAATAATAATAATAATAATAATGACAATGCATTGCATGACCAATACATTAAAAAAACAGCAAGGAAAGCAAAAATGAGAGGACCTGGCAATTGCTAAGAACAGGAAAGTTGAAGAAAGAGGTTAATTCTGGCTGTGCAAGACCAATCCTTAAGAACAAATGCATACAAAGTCAGAACTGAGAAAAGGGCAAGTGCTGCCTATGCAAAGAAACTGAAGAAACAGTGGAGCATATTGGTAGCTGCTGCAGGAAGATTGCACAGATTGACCACAAATAATGGCACGACAAAGTATCTACAATGGTGTATTGGCAGATCTGAAAGAAATATCATTTACCTGCAAACAAGTATTGGTGGGAGAGAAAATAATAGAAAATGAAGTAGCTGAAGTGCTCTGGGACTTTAGAATTCAAACATATAGGCATTTGTCACATATACCCCAGACTTCACAGTTGTTGATAAGAAAGACAGAAATGTCTGGATGGTGGATGTGGCAATATCTGGAGAGAGCAGAATAGAAGGGAAAGAACTGGAGAAGATAACAAAATATGATTCTACAACAACTCGCTACTGCCTACTTGCCACAGCCAACTTGCCACAGCCAACTCACCAAGGCCAACGCACTGCAGGACAAGAGTTACACTAATATTGAAGAAATAGTGAAATAGAATAATTAAAGAAAGGCTGCCAAAGGAAGGGCAAAATGAAATGTGAATAACAAAAATCAAAATAATGTTTTAAATATTTTAAATAATTAAATTGAATTGTTCAATTGTCTTTGAGCGAGTTGTCCCATGGCAGGTTGGCCATGGCAAGTTGTCCTGCAGCAGGTTGGCCATGGTGAATTGGCCATGGCAACTTGGCTGTGACAAGTTGTCCCATTCTGAAAATTGAGAAATTGAAGTACTATCTGGCACATAACATTCCAGACTTAACAATTGTCAATAAGAAAGTTAAAAAATGTCTGGACATGGCAGTACCTGGAGATAGCAGAAGAGATGGAACTGGAAAAGATAACAAAATACACAAACCCAAAAATAAAAGGAGAACAACTATGGCAAAAGAATACAAAGACAATATGATAATAGAAATAGGGGCCTTGGATGCAACTGTAAAAAAACGTAGCACTATTTAAACACTATCAGCATTGACAAATTCATCACCAGTCAGTTGCAAAAAGCAGCTTTACTCAAAACAGATTACATCCTGCAACAGTATCTTTAACACTGTCAAACATCCACATCTGCCTATCCTCATTTGCCATAGTTATTCTATTTCTATTGGTCAATTTGAAAAATGGATAAAAATGCCAAATCCAGGGTAAATATCTGACTGTTTGATGAATCATAATAATAATGACAACTTAGGGATAGTATTTTAAAGCTAATTAATGGTGGAGCAGTGGGCTAATGCCTCCTTAAGTAACACCAGCTGCCTGCAATTATTTTTTATTTTTTATTTTTTTATTTTAATCCCATTTATATCCCGCCCTTCTCCGAAGACTCAGGGTGGCTTACAATTTAAGCACAAACCAATGTGCTTAGCAATAGCCTTCATTCTATGTATATGCCTGCTTATTAGGGCTTTCACACACACCCCAAGCGGCATTATTACAAAGTCAGCTTAATTGCCCCCAACAATCTGGGTCCTCATTTTACCTACCTCGGAAGGATGGAAGGCTGAGTCAACCTTGAGCCTGGTGGGACTTGAACCTGCACTAATTGCAGGCAGCTGGTGTTACTTAAGGAGGCATTAGCCCACTGCGCCACCAAGGCTCTTAGTGCAGGTTCGCATCCCACCAGGCTCAAGGTTGACTCAGCCTTCCATCCTTCCGAGGTAGGTAAAATGAGGACCCAGACTGTTGGGGGCAATAAGCTGACTTTGTAATAATGCCGCTTGGGGTGTGTGTGTGAAAGCCCTAATAAGCAGGCATATACATAGAATGAAGGCTACTGCTAAGCTTGTAAGCTGTCCTGAGACTTCGGAGAAGGGCGGGATATAAATGGAATTAAAATAAAAATAAATAAAAATTAATTAACTAAATAATAAACAATAATAACAATAATAGAGTTGAAAGGGACCTTTGAGGTCTTCTAGTCCCACCCCCTGTTTAAGCAGGAAACCCTATACCATTTCAGACAAATAGTTGTCCACTTTCTTCTTAAAAACTTCCAGTGTTGGAGCATTCACAACTTCTGGAGGCAGGTTGTTCCACCGGTTAATTGTTCTAACTGTCAAGAAATTTCTCCTGAGTTCTAGGTTGCTTCTCTCTTTGATTAGTATCCATCAAATAATTGATTTAGACTGTAATCTTATGGTGTTTTATTTAGGGAAAAGCTGCTTTGTATTTTGTTGGCATTATTTCTGCTATAGAAATAACCCTAACATAGGAATGAGACCGCATAGGACTGCATGACTCAAAACTAATGCATGAAACATTTTACTTGGATAAAATGTTGCTTGGAAAGCTGTCTGATGGAGAAGGGAAATGTGATTTAAACATTTATAAATAGAAGCTCACTCACATCCTCTTAGCAATAGGAATACTCCTTTCCCCCTTTCTTTGGGTTGAGATAACAGTTCTTCACTATTATTATTTCATTTTCCTATGTGTGTTGATTCATTTCTAAAAGCCATGTCAATAAATAGATTTGAAAGATTACTTCAATGGGGTAAGATGATCTTTTCTTATCAGACTTCAAAAGTATATGATTATCCATTACAGTCCCAAAGGTGCTTTTTCAAGAGGCAACTGGACTTTCTGGTTTTTCTTTGAAGATGTTTCACTTCTCATCCAGTCAGAGCTGAAGAAGCTTCTTGGATGAGAAGTGAAACATCTTCAAAGAAAAACAAGAAAGTCCAGTTGCCTCTTGAAAAAGCACCTTTGGGACAGCCATGACCTGGATGACTAAGAATCTCCATAGACATTATCCATTACACTTGCAGCATTGCTACTACGGGCAAATTTTCTGCTTAAGCTGAATAATTAGACTGACACAGGTACAGTCTTTGGATAACAAAAGGTAGTTGGTAGAAAGGGTTTAAACTTAAAAAGAAAAAGAGAGAGAGGAGCCACTTTGTTAAATTTCTCTACTTGTGCAGTAGTTTAAAATTATTAGGCATGTCAGGAAAAGCCTTTTATGTATTTATCCAAATAGTTTTGCTTCTGTTCCATTGTACCTTGCTCTAAAAATAGTGAGATATGTAAAGTGACAGACTTAATCTCTACCTTTCCAGCATGCCAACACATCTGCCTATGTCACTTAAATCTCTTCTATGGTAAATTATTTGATTGTGCCCCCTCCATGCAACAATATTCCCTAAGGGGTTTTGGTGGGTTTTTTTCTCTCCTATTTTTAAAGAATGCAGGAGTATAATACATTCGATGAACAGATAAGATAATTCAGTAGTTGTGAGGGGGTGAAATTAATCATGCAGTTGAACCTGCTTTAAAATCCTGTTTTTTTTTATCTCACTGTTTTCTATTACAAAAGAAGATTGAAAATAGAAGGAAAATGGATAAATTATTCTAACAATAGGGCAAGTTTAAGTTTAAGTTTAAGTTTATTAGATTTATATACCGCCCTTTTCCCATAGGACCCAGGGCGGTTTACAGGTATTTAAAAACATCAATCCAATACAAAAAATAAAAAAAAAACAATTAAAAATAATTAAACTTGATCCCTGGAAAAAATATAAAAAACCCAATTAAAAACTCTCAGCCTGGGCTGGAAAGCTCAAAGAGCCAGGTCTTCAGGTCCCGGCGAAATGAACGGAAGTCAGGGGTAGTCCTAAGCTCCACGGGCAGCTGGTTTCAGAGGGCAGGTGCACCCACAGAGAAGGCCCTCTCCATGGGTGTTATCCGCTGGCAGTCTTTTATCGGCGGCACCCTGAGAAGCCCCCTTCCTGTGGGAGCGCACAGGACAAAGGGAACTTGATACTGGCAGCAGGTGTTCCCTCAAATATCCTGGATCCAAGCCATTTAGGGCTTTATAGGTCATCACCAGCACCTTGAATCTCACCCAGAGGGCAACCGGAAGCCAATGCAGCTCACGGAGTAGAGGTGTTACATGGGAGTATCGGGAAACCCCCATCACAACTCGCGCGGCTGCATTCTGCACCAGCTGAAGCCTCCGAGTGGTCCTCAAGGGCAGCCCCATGTAGAGAGCGTTGCAGTAGTCTAACCGGGAGGTCACGAGCACATGGGTGACTGTGCATAGGGCATCTCGGTCCAGATAGGGTCGCAACTGGCGCACCAGGCGAACCTGGGCAAAAGCCCCTCTGGTCACGGCGCCTATGTGATCTTCAAAATTGAGCCGTGAATCCAGGAGGAAGCCCAAGTTGCGAGCCCTATCAACGGGGGTAACACCTCACCCCCCATCGTTAACGATGGAATAAATTGGTTAAGCCAAGATGCCGGTATGCACAACCACTCAGTCTTGGCAGGATTGAGACGAAGCCTGTTTCTCCCCATCTAGACCCGGACCGCCTCCAGGCAACGGGACATCACAGTGAGGGCATCACTGGGTTGGTTCGGGGTGGAGAAAAAAAGTTGGGTATCATCAGCATACTGATGATACCCCACCCCCAAACCATGAATGATCTCACCCAGCGGCTTCATATAGATGTTGAACAGGAGGGGCGAGAGAATCGACCCCTGAGGAACTCCACAAACGAGAGGCCTTGGGTCCAGATAATCAGTTTCCTCCAGGAACAGAGGAAGCTGATGCGCCACCACACTCTCAACAACCTTCACCAAAAAGCGAAGGTTGGAGACTGGACGATAGTTATTCAAAATCGCTGGGTCCAGGGCAGGCTTCTTGAGAAGGGGCCTCACCACCACCTCTTTCAAGGTGGTGGGGAAAATACCCTCTCTCAAAGAGGCAGTTATTACTGCCTGGAACCAGCCTCATGTCTCCTCCCGAGCCGCATAAATCAGCCAGGAGGGACATGGGTCCAATAAACAGGTGGTGGAGCTCAGCCTCCCCATAATCCTGTCCACATCATCAGGGGAAACAGGATTGAACTCAGTCCAGATAACATGCTCAAGACCATCCGATTCCTCCACATCAGACTCTGCCCAGTCAGAGTCCAGACCGGCCCGGATCTGAGCGATTTTGTCCGTCAGATGATGACAACTCCTTGGCCTGACCCTGCAAGGGATCCTCCCTCACCTCCTGGTTAAGAAGGGAGCCAGTCACCCTAAACAGGGTGGCCAGGCAATCGGTCAGATTCTGATCGGCTGGATCTCCAACTGCTCTCTAGACCCCATCTCCCGGAGTTCCACAGAAAACCATAGAGCCCAGCGGGATCTGCACCGGGTCAGGGGTCGCAAGGGTACAACACGGTCGAGTGCCTTGGTGGCCGCCCTTTCCCAGGCATCCACCAAGGCATCGGCCGGGCTGTGAGTGAGGGCAATGGGTATAGACCCAAGCGCCATCTGGAACCATTTTGGGTCTATTAGGCGCCTGGGGCGGAACCACCTGGGCAGACTTGAGTCTTAACTGCACTAAACCATAATATTCTCTGTGCAGTCTTGGGTAAACTACTTTTCTTTCAATCTATATTCTCGGGTAATCTCGTTGGCCAAGACCTCATCCTGAGCATCTTGGAGGGTTAAGTTGGAACTTGCAAACAGCCTCTGTTGCAGGCGCTTGTCGCGTATGCTGAACACGAGCCGGTCGTGCAGCCTCTCGTCCAGATTGGAGAACTTACAAAGGTGGGTGGCCTGCCACAACGCCGCGATGAATTCCAACGCCGATTCGCCCAGCAGTTGGACCCTCTGGACAAACTGGAACCGCCAGGCCAGCTCGGACATTCATGGCTTGAAATGCCCGTTAAGCTTCTCAGTGAGGTCTCGGAATGAGACAGTCTTGATCGATGTCGGTGAGCACAGGCTTACGGCCAAGTCGTAAATGGTGGGCCTGCTTATACAGAGCAGGGTTGCCGCTTTCAGGCCATCTTCAGTGATCCGGTTCACCCAGAGGGAATTTTTGACCTGTCCCAGGTGAGAGTCCCGCCGTTTGGGGTGACGGATGTCAAATTCTCAGGGCTGTCCAATCCATGCCATCTCTGCATCCAGCTTCTGTGAATCCTGCTCCACCGATGTGACCACTAGCATGGTGACCAGTCGGTCGTCGAGGGGGGGGGAAAGATGCCTCTTTCCTCCAGCAAGTGATGCCATCCCCTAGTGACTTTCAGCTCTTAAGGTGAAGCAGGATCCCACCTTCGTCACCAGTGTTGTGTAGTGGGTTCTGGAGAGCAGGAAGGATGACGAGACGATGAGTACAGCATGGCAGATCTTTATTCGGTGGAAGTGACTGTACTGGGGAATAGGGATTACCTGCCCTCCTTTTATACCTGGCTAGGTGAGCAGCTGGCCAATGGGTTTGAACCTCTGTTTCCTGCTGAAACTGGGTTCCCGCCGAAACAGTTACAGCTCAACGCCCCCTGGTGGTGACTGCTATGTAAGTGTATATGTGTTCTCTTCACCTGGATACATAACAAAAAGTAAAAAGTTCCATCAGACTTTCTAACTTCTTGAGATCTTGTGAGAAGTTAGAAAGTCTGATGAAACTTTGTTTTTTACCGATAGTCCCACAAACATGCAGTGAAGGCTGAGAATCGAACGGAGAAGCAGAATGCAGCTGAAAGGCAGGTTAGTAAAAAAAAAATGCTTAGGGGAGGCGAGAGCATCTGGGTGGGGGTGGGGGCGGCAACCTTACCCTGCATGGTTTCGGCAGGTGTCTAGCAGGGGGAGGGAAGCAACAGGTCTACCACCATGCTAGTGCCACCATATTGCTTCTCCACCCCATGCACAGGCCCCACCCCACCCCTTGCACGTAGTGCCCTGCTCCTACCACTTCACTCCACCACCCCCCACAAGGAGCACCCTGCTATTGCCACCCCATCCCTCACATGGAGCGCCATGCTACTGCCGCTCCCCCCACACCCACACATGGAGTGCCCTGCTACTGCCACTCCCACCCCACTCCCACACGACACCTTCTTTCCAGTTCCGATGCATGACTTCCTCCACCACCGTGGGGGGACTAAAAATAAAGTTCAATCAATCAATTCCAAATATGCAAAATCTTTTTTTTTTCCCCACAAGAAGTTGAAATTTATTTATTTATTTATTTATTTATTTATTTTTATTTTAATTTTTTTTTGCACATGGCAGCACAGGCCTAAAGCAGAAAGTTTTTATAAAACCCAGCCTAAAAAGCCACTTGCCCAGGGAGATTTTGATGCAGGTTGCCCATGGATGGGACTGAAGACCTAGGACTGGGGCTACAGCACGCATGCCCACAGAGAGGGCCCTGCATGCTGCCTATGGCACGCGTGCCAAAGGTTCACCACCACGGGTACAGGGTCTCCTGTACAGGGGTACTAGAAGACCTCCAAGGTGCCTTCCAGCTCTGTTATTCTGTTATTCTAAATGATATGGGAAAAGATGCTACACTGGATATACAAATGAAACCAGCTGAAGTTTTTTTAATTAAAAATGTACAAATAACAAACCAAAAACTTGACCTAGAGTTTTCTATATTGGATGTTAAAAGAAAAGCATATAAAATTGGTTGTTTTGAATCATGATTATCTCTGGTAACCCTAAATGGACTTTTGCTGTCCAGACTGAAACGAGATTTCAAGGATATGTTTATAGATAAGATATGGGATACGGGGAAGAAGAGATATTTTTTTATATTTTAAGAGAAGGTGATAAGTTACAAAAAATTTTCTGTACTTGTTTTGATAAAGGAGGAAGTTATTTCTTCAGATACTGTATATTTCTTTTCTTTCTTTTTATTATATGCTTTTACTTTCTTTTTTATTTTTCTTTCTTTTTTATTGTTTTAGTTTTTTCAGTTTGCATTCATTTTTCAGTTGTCATCTTTAATAAAATTTACCATAAAATTTTATTAAAACAAATAAACATTTAATGAAAGTTCAGTCTGTGATGATTTGTGGGCCAGTTGAGATATTCAGCACTCAGTGCTTTAGGCAAGGGATTTTACTTTTACTGAATATCACATTTTACTAGCTGGAAAGGACAGCAGTAGAACAGGGAACTTTTTTCTTAATCTGCCAAGCATTGTTATCTTGTGGGAGAGCAGGAATCTATATTTTAGATGTTTCATTTTTCTTACCATCCTTTCCATTTTCCATTAATTGTCATAAAATCTCATCCTTTGAGGAGACAGTTCTTTTTTTCCATTCCCTATTTCAAAATAATAAACCCAATCTCTAAAATTGCTCTGTAGGCCAGCAGGGTAATAAGTGCAATATTAAAAAAACAAGAACATAATCTAATGTGAAGTATAAAAATAAAGTAAGTGTTCAACAAGTTCCATATTGTAACCCACAAGGCATCCTTTCAAACATCAGATATCCCGTATATATTTTCCCTTGCAGATTACAAAACTTACTTTCAAGTACCATATAATTTTACTTTCCCTTAATTTTTCCCCCCTTTGTTAATCTGACAACATCCTTATTATTCTCAAAAAGAGCCAGAGTGAATGGGGCGGATTATATTTAATAGTGATATCAAGTTTTGAAAAAATGCTGTTCTCAGTATTGGAGTTTCCTTGTTTGCAGAAGTTCATGACCACAATAACCGCATTCATTTCGCTTAGAATGACTTTGCTCTCAATGAAGCAATTCAAAATGACGTTCCACCCATCAGCATTCTCATCTGTGGTTTTCACGCGCTATATTTGAAAGTGCATTTCTGTCAGTGCATATAAACAGTAATGTATTTCCACCCCCCTAATCATCTAGAATGTCAATGATGTTTCCCTAAGTCTGGGTTTTGGTGGCATTTTCTCATTGAAAAGGTAATTTTTTCCCCACAAAGATTAAATTTTAAAAGAGAATGAATGTATCTCAGTAATAGAACATAGATGGTATATGCAGAATGTTCCAGCTTAAGTTCTGATTTCCACACAAAGAAGCAAAGCAATGACTTCTCCGCTTATTAGCTCAGCTTCTATTCCAGAAAAAAAAAACCACAAAGACTCTTTTGCAGCATTTTCCTTAGAGTTGCAATGTAAACAAATACCTATTGCCAGTGCTTTTTTTGTATAAGAAAAAGGTGCCGGAACTCACACATGTCATACAACCCGCCTTGCCTATCCTACAAGGTTCCATCCAAAAAAGGTGCCGGAACTCCGTTCTGAGCATTCTATGAGAAAAAAAGCCCTGCCTATTGCAATCCCAATTCAAATATGTGAACAACCGGTTCTCTGTGTGGATGCTGCTTCCAGAAGTCTATTCTGGGCCTGGGGAACAAAAAAATAACTACTGGTTCTGCCAAAGTGGTGCAGACCGGCTGAATCCCACCACTGACCTATTGGCAAAAACTTCATCCAGAGTTACTTCCTGACTCCTGGGATTTTTCTGCTCTGTCCTGTCACTAAGATACTTTTGTTGATACTTTGCTGCCCCTTCTTCCAAAATAACTGAAGGTTATTTTCCATCCTGTATTTTTATTGACCATGAAAATGTTGCAAGAGAAGGGTAGGGTACGTCAGGATTTCAACTTTCTGCTTTTTTTTTCCTTTCTCATGGGCCAGTTGGTATGACTTCTGGCCATCTGCATGAAAGACAAAACACAAAGCTATTGATGATAACACAGTGGCATGAAATTATGGCAGAGATTGACTGTGGGCAATAGGCGTGAAAATAGACCTAGTACACTGTACAACAATAGGTAGCAGTGTGAATCAGGGAGGAATGCTTAGTTTGAAGTGCTAACCACTCATCTTTCTCATGAATGAAGGTGAATATACAGTATATGCCCAAGGAAAATGCTACAGGATCCAATCTGAGTTGGTCACCAGGTCCAGAGATTTTGGCTTCCAAGCTTTCTGACTTGTGCTGGAGCCCATCTTCTGGAAACGAGAGACAAGTTCCCTGAAAATGGACTCCAGCATGAGACTTAAAGCTCAGAAGAGAAGACCTCTGGTCCCAGTGATTGACCCAAATTTGATCCTGCAGCATTATCCTTGGACAACTAAGCTTTCGGGATTCAATCTGTGTTGATCACTGGGACCAGAGGTTTTCTCTTCCAAGCTTTCAGACTCATGTTGGAACTCATCTTCAAGGAAGAGAGAAGCTCCCTGAAGATGGGCTCCAGAACGAATCTTAGAGCTCGGAAGACAAAACTTCTGGTCTCAGTGATCAATACAGATTGGATCACAAAAGCTTAGTTCCTTGAGTAGGAGATTTTCTTCTATTTCCTCTATGGAGAAAATAGTAGCATTAGCTGCATTCAAAGAAGGAAGAGCAACTAAAGTTTCTGTCACCTGTAAAGATCTCTTTTAAAATGTTCTACTGAAAGGACTCATTGGAGAAGAGCCTAATGCTGGGAAAGATTGAAGGCAATAGAAGAAGGGGACGACAGAGAATGAGGTGGATGGATGGAGTCACTGTAGCAGTAGGCGTGAGCTTAAATGGACTCCAGGTGATGGTAGAGGACAGGAAGGACTGGAGGAATGTTGTCCATAGGGTCGCGATGGGTCGGACACGACTTCGCAGCTAACAACAACAACAACTGAAAATAACAGAACTCTGCAGCACTTTAGACTTAAATGGACTGATGTAGAACCTGCCTGCAGCTCCTTAAAGCAACTGCATCTTTTCAAGAGATTGCATGGCTCAGCTCAGTCCTAGGAAATGACATGTTTAATTTAAGGAGCTGTCAATTGATGTTACCTGTGAAGAGACCTGCACTCTCTAAACACCCCGTTTCTTACCTGTAAAATTGACAATAGTAGATACTATTATGACAGACAATTATTTTATTTAGTAGAATGCAGCTTATAACTTTATTTCACAGTTCTGGTTGCTATACCTTTCTCCATGCAGTATTTTAATTCTCATATTTTCTAAAATAGGTAAATGAGAAGAAAAATCCAAGCGGAGCTAGGTTACAAAACTGCTTACATTTTATTATGTTTGGGTTTTTTTTGAATACTGAGATATGGGCCTGTGGTTTTACATAGTTGTTGGCACCTGATACAGACACACATTTATTGTTTTGTTGTAAATTTTCTCCTCTGATGTTTTCACAGTTTTTGGCATTACTTACTCATACTGATGTTTTATTTTATTGGATGTAATAAGGCTTTCTATGCACTCAATTTTATTTAGAAGGGTCCTTTGGCATCACTGACTAAGGGTGGGAGGACAATTTTTTCAGGAATGTATTGAGAAAGACCAAACAAACAATGACACCCTCACCCTGCCTCTATAACATGTGGAGGTTACCTCAACCAATCCTTCCTGATGGGTCTAGGACAACTCACCATGGCCAACTTGATATGGGACAACTCACTACAAGACAATTCAATTCTGTATGAATAGTTTCATTCAGGTATTTTTACTATTGGTGACCACCTTTTCATCAAAATTTTTGTAACTCTTGTATTTTTGGATTGACTTTATTTTATTGTTACTGGCCACAATTCCGTCAAAATTAATTTAATATTTGTATTTGTTGAATTGTCCCACAGTGAATTGGCTGCAGTGAGTTGTCCCATAGCAAATTGTCCACAGTGAGTTGGCCATGGTGAGTTGTCCCATTCTGCTTCTAATCCCCTTGAAATGTTAGATCATTGACATAGGTTCAGTGATTGACCTTCCTTGTTTTTAGTTTGGGACAAGGCTGACTTTATTTCCTTTTTTTTTCTTTTTGAAAACTGAGGAAAGTGTCAAAAGTTCTACTAGAGGAACAATGGTAAATGAGTGATGTATTTTCCTTCCTCACCTCCACTCCACCCCAGTCTACAAATGAACATATTGAGCAGATAGGTTGAGAAGGAATCAAAAGTATCATCAATGGAAACCAAAAGGGCTTTGATGGAAATCACATATCTTCAAAGATTTACCCATGAAAAATGGGAGATTGTTCTGGTACAGTGGAAAGGGTAAAAAAAGAGTGTAATCCACCAGTCAGGAACCATAGTAAAAACTGTTTTAGAATTACTAATCAGAAATTACTGGTGAAAACAAAGAAGAAGCTATCTGGACAATTTCTGAAGGTGGCTTCCTTTCTAGAAGATTTCAGCATCAAGTTATTTAAGCTGCTGTAAGGATTTTATTATTATTTTTTTATTATTAGTTTTCTATACCGCCCTATTCCCGAAGGACTCAGGGCGGTTTACAGGGCAGCATATAAAAGACAATATAAAAATATAATATAAAATTAAAATGAATTAAATTAATTAAAGCCCAACAATTAAAACAATATTAAAAAGCTAAAACCCCTTCAGTCCAGGCCTGATAGATCGAAAAGCCAGGTTTTCAGGTCCCGGCGAAATGAACGCAGATCGGGGGCGGTCCGGAGTTCCACAGGTAAATCATTCCAAAGGGCAGGCACACCTACAGAAAATGCCCTCCCTCTGGGGATCACCCGCCGGCACTCCCTAACCGGCGGCACCCTAAGGCGGCCCTCTCTATGGGAGCGCACAGGATGATGGGAAGTTGATGCTGGCAGCAGGTGCTCCCTAAAATAATCCGGACCCTTGCCATGTAGGGCTTTATAGGTCATCACCAGCACCTTGAATCTCACCTGGAGGGCAACTGGAAGCCAATGCAGCTCGCGGAGAAGAGGTGTTACACGGGAGTATCAGGAGACTCCCATCACAACTCGCGCGGCTGCATTCTGTACCAGCTGAAGCCTCCGAGTGGTCCTCAAGCGCAGCCACATGTAGAGAGCGTTGCAGTAGTTGCAGGATGTTTAATGGGCTTTACTTCAAGATAGAATTAAACAGCATTCCATTCTTTGCAGTCCCATCTAGTTTTATCATGGAACCTGGATAAGTAAAATGGAGGAGAGGGTAGTCTTTATATATCCCCTAACTCACGGGTGTCAAACTCGCAACATCACGTGACATGTCATGACATATTGTGACTTTTTTGCCATTGCCAGCAATGGGGTGGGCATGGATTCGCTATGATGCATCCGGCCCATGGACCAGCAGTTTGAAACCCCTGCCCTAACTTAATGCTAGGAGCTTGGATTACAAATTCAATCTTTACGCCATTTACTTTCGATGCACGAATAGTAAACTTTGGCATGTTTTGCCACTTTAGGTTGATTTGGGAATCTGATCTGACCTGATGGTAGCACAGGCTGATCCACATAAATAGAAAAAAATCTTAGTTCTTTTATCATATTTTAAAGTGGAAATATTGGCTTTGCTTTTAATTTATAAAGTGGTCTTGTGGAAAGTAACAGTAACATCCTTGTCGCTGTGATAGATTGTTTAAATCTTCTGATGACTACCAGAATAACATATTTCTAAATATAAAGAAAAATATTAAAGACAGCATCCCTCAGTGTATATTTTTGTTACTAATTCTTAACTGAAACTAATGTAATGCTGGAGAAAAATATTTTGAAAAATGTTCTGTATAGTTATCAATTTAATAATGCATCTAGCTAAAGAGTTGAGAGAAAGCCATTCATAATAATATAGTAGCTACTCCTGCAGGTTATGAGATAAGGCTGAAGTGTTCTGTCTACAGAAGATAAGCAGCAGTCATATTTAAAATTAAATAAATAAATAAATAAAAGCATTTAAATACCAGATCAACAGTAAACTGAACATATATAGCTGTGATTTGAGTGAAGTGAGGATCACTATTTTTTGAGTGAGGATCACTATTTTTGGACTTTCCAACAAGGAAAAAAAAGACTGTGTATCTTAAATCTAATGCAAAATTATGTTTCAAACTATATTTGTACATTTTAGGTCATTTTAGAAGCCGAATGATAAGATAAATTGTGAGAACTGTATGGATAAGCATTTGGAGCTATGTTTTTCATTTTGGCTTTTTTAAATGAACAGATTGATCTAATGGAATGGAATGATTGGATTGCTCACTTATTTATTGAACTTTCTCATTTTTTATGTACTGCATTTTAGTAGTTGATATTTACTGTAAGAAAGAATGAAAATAAAACAAAGGAGGGTAAAGAAAGTTTTGAGCAATCATTGTAAATTCAGCCAATATAAACCTGATGAGCTACATTAGGAAGCATTCTTTTCAGGCTCTGGCTTCTAGGACACAATAATGCAAGATGGGCCTGGATTCTTCCATTAATTATAAAAATAGAAGAAAGACACCAAATATCCAACCACTTTATCAAGTCTTCTGCAATTTTGTTGGTCATGTCCCTGAGATCTCACACAATCTCTATGAAATGTTGTAAGATTTTGGTATTCCAATCAGAAATGTGTGGGCAAGATCTTATGTGGGAATTCAAAAACAGATTATGACATCCAGTTTCAATCTTATGGCAACAGTGAAGACACATTCAGGAACCCACAGCATTGATCTTAGGAGTTTCACAGGGGTGAAATTGGTACAGGTATCCATTTGTACAACATACAGTAATTGTCTAAGCAATTTATACAACATCTTCTTAAGAGAGCTTACATTGTATCAAAAACTGCAGCTGATGTTAAACATTCTATTGCTTGTTTGTTAATAGCATGTGCTATTTTCTCACAGAAATGACCTGTGCTTTTGAGTCTATTGCCATATTGTTATCTGCAGGTCTGTTTATCCCAGGTTCTTGGAAAAGACTGATAGGTGGATGCCCAATCCAGTCAAAATATTTGTGCAATAAACCATAATAATATATGTGGAGGTCCCAATGGTTATCAGCACACTGGGTAGCATAACAAAAACTCTTAGATGTTGCTTAGAACAGGGATCTCCAACCTCTGTGCCACAGCCTGCTACCGAGCCATGGCCTGTTCGGAATTGGGCCGCACAAGTGGCAGGTTGGAGTGTGAACATGCAGCTCAATTTGTGTGAGCACAGGGCTGGCTTGCAATCACGTGTATGCGCACCAGCCTGCCACTCTCACAAATTGAGCTGTGCACATGTATGGTGGCCCAGTTCCCCTCTCCCCCACCAGCCAGGCTGCCAAGCCACAAAGATTGGGGACTGCTGACTTAGAAAATTTCCATGTGTTAATTAAAAAAGGCCACCCTGCATTGATCCACACCTATACTGCATCTATACATTATGACATCCTAAGTTTTTGGGACAAACTCAATGTGTATGAACTTCAACACCAGCTAGAGAAATGGCAGGTGTGATTTCATATTTTCCTGTATATAATAACACAAAATACCACTTGTGTAATTTTGTCTTACTAGGAAGTTTGGTCCTAACCATAGCAATTTAAATTGAGTTTGTTATTTGCAAAAAAACATTCCGTGAGAATTTACAATGGCACATAGGTAGTTTCCAAAAAGGAGGGCATCACCTCAGCATCCTGCTACTTCATCTCCCAGAGTTCCTTAGAAAAATTAAGGAGCTCTCCAGGATCAGCATGTATGGAAGAAACTATTCAGGTATAAACTTCTCTAGTCTTCTAGTAGCCTTTACATTCTAGAGACCAGACAGGACATCAACTAGATCCATCCAATGGCCACCAGCAGCAATAAACCTGCACTGAAGCCATGGGAACTCTACTGCTAGTCCTGACACACCATTCAGGGAGTGAACTGAGACCAGAATGACTGACTTTATGTTGTTTTCCTTACAACATTGGGAAAGTGGTTTGCCATTGCTTTTTTTTTTCTTTCAACAGCCCAGGCTAATTTACAACTCTGAGAGTCAAGGTCAGCTTACTAGTACCCCATGTGACAATATACTGTCATATAAAATAAATCTATGAGTATTTCACTCCCTGACACATTAGTAACCCAAAGCATTTCATCCCCAGAACAACTCCCACTAGGATTTGGGTGATTAGTTAAAACTACACCAACAACCAGACAGATCTATTTGAGGTGAAAATATACTTGCCAAAGCATGCCTCATGAAAGTTTCTACCCCATGCAAGGCTCCTAATACTTTTTTGTTCCTATGTGAGCTGTAAAAAGTACATCTTAAAAGAGACAACCAACTACACAAAGCCTGAGTTAACAACTCCCAATTTTCATTATTTACAGTTGAAACCATGGCTTCCATTTTAATTTGTCTGCTCCCCTACAGTCTTTTGTCTGCAGAAAAAAAGAAGCATTTTCATGTGCATCTCTTTTTCAAATATCAGACTCAGCATGCTCCCTTTAGTTTTACTTTAGTGCTAAATTGGGACTCAAAAGCGTCTGTGAATTCTTGTACTGTGCTAAGGACAGGCTGCTGCTGTTTCCTTTGTACCAGTGTAGATTTTTAAGTGACAAAACAGCTATGAATCTTCCTTCTTCCAGGAATAGCCCCATCACTGGAATTTTGATTTGAGAATGCCTACCTAGTAACTTAAGGTTGTATGGAGAAACTTGGAGCACTGAAAACTGACAAAGTATACCGTGGAAGTTATTTTTATACCACCTCTCCAGCCCTTCATATTACTATCGTAGCACTTGAATGGGGCCACTTAATCACCTTGTGATTCTGATTAATAGCAAATGTTGGCAAGTGCTAGCTGCATTCATTCGTCCTATAAGGAAGATAAAAGAAAATGAATTGCAGACCATATTGTCACTAGTTTCAAAGTTCAAAGAAGTGAAACTTTGAAAGCTCAACTGAGACTGTCCTTGGTAGACCCCAATTAGGCTTAGCAATCCATTTTTCATTCGAGAGCGTGGATTCCTCTCCATTACCTGATGTTGAACAATGACCTTGATAGAAGTTAATTGCCTAGGCATCATAGCTGAGTCTGCAAACAACCTGCAACTGAACAGCTGACACCTTTGTTATAATTGGGCCTGCCTACAGATGGATCAAAAGATCCTGCTAAGCTCATGAATATGTTAACACCATTGGCCAGGTATCCCACAAGCATGTATATTATTTTATATCAAAGTACATGATTACTTGGTAAAATCACACCAGAAAGATTTGCCTTTTAGAGGGTACAAATATACACAAATCAGTGGATTTTCAGAAGAAACTATAGAACAACTATAGACACTATACTGAAACTATTTTCAGTGAAACTATAGAAAAGTTGTAGAAATTAGGTAAAGAGAGAAGAATTTAAGATGTTAATCATGCTATATTAGTACTGAAAGCTTTGGATGATTCTGGATCAAAAATAAATGAAATCATTTTAATGAGGCACTTTAAAAAGTTTATTTCTTGGTTTGTAAAATGCCATATGGTAGCTACTGATCCCATATCCTGAATTATTCTGGCAATAATTTTATAAAGATCTATAAGAGTACAATAAAACAAACTGATTCTCTAAGCATGTTATGCTAACATCAAACTATATATTACACCATATGCATGTGTATTTTGTTTTTCTAAAGAGGAAACCATTTTGATCTGAATCTCTTAGGATTTCTCTTTCAAAATAAAGTAAATGAAAACTCTATATTCAGTTCACAGTGTCATTTTAGCCTAAATTATATGCTTAGAAATATATGCTTACATAAAGCAAGTGAGTGGCTTGACTTTTAGAACTACAAAGAAAGAAAAGAAGAAAAACTGCAAGGTGAGATTTTTTTTAAAAAAAAAGTTTTTTCTTTCTTCATTCAGGCGATGCCTCTTGCATAAGGCAACATTGGAAGACCCATAACATAACAATCAAGTTCCTTTGGCTGAACAGATTATTTGCCATAATTTGTACTGTCTTTAAGACATGAAATATTTCCCTCCCCTTTAATGCAGAAACTTTGAAGGGAATTCTCTCCTACCACATACTGTATATATCAGGGGTGTCAAACTGCCGACCCATGGGCCAGATGCGCCATGCCAAAACCACACCTACCCCATTGCCAGCAATGGGAAAAAAAGTCACGATACGTTGTGACATGTCACATGACGTCGTGAGTTTGACACACATGGTATATATCATGAAACTTACATTTGCTTCCAAAATTCACAACTATCATTTTTTTTTATTTTCATTTTTAGTAAATAAAAATAGTCTTGAATCAATTCACCAATTTTAAAATCCCTTTGTATTGACTTATATTTCAGAATAAAAATGTTATGGTTGTTGGACTATAAACTGAGATATACTTCTATTACCATTTAGCATGTAGAAGTCTAGAAGATTCTTAGCACTTAAATATTTAAATATTATAATGCTAATTAACAATTAATTTAAACAATAATTAACTATAATTAATTAAAAGATAACTATAGACCCCTCACATCCTTAATGTAATCTGTTTCAACTCCTCTCCTTGGGATGCTGCTATAGGGTTAGGCTATAGGCCAGTACTGTGTCTAGTTGTTTTGGCATGTAATGCCCTATAGTTTTTTTCCCCTCATGCTATCACTCTGCTGAATGCCTAATCCTCACAGTATTGACTTATGTCTAAGTATATTCACCCGTGTTGTATGGCTGTAGTTATTGTTATCCTTCTCATCTTCTCTATTACCCCTTCTTATTGATATCATTATTATAATTATTCCAGTGTTGTTTTGCATGTACACTGAGAGTAATTCAGTCATTTCAGGAAGAGAATTTGAATAAATTATGTAACAATTGGCCATTCCAATTCAAATTAGGACTCATGTGTATGTATTTATGTTTGTTTGTTAAGGACTTTTATGACAGAAAAACCAACATCAGAAAACAACTTTTGGTATCCGAAAATAACCTCCCCCCATGTCTTGCTGGGTTCCAGTCTTTCCTTGGGAAAGAGCCAGCTCTTCAAAGTCTTCTGAAAGGCTAGAAGGATGAGGGTCTGCTGGATCTTGGGGGGGGGGAAGAGATTATTTCCCAAGGCAAGCGAAGATATATTTCAAGACCAGATCATAGACACCGTATGTTACTTAGCTTATAATTCACCCATATGTAGAAGAAGATAATCTAGTATTGATTCTTCCAAATGCATGGAACATTGGGGAAAAAAGATTTTTAATATGACTGTATAATACTTTGGATTTGTTCTTCAAGATGACTTTTGGAGAGTTCAGGACTACACCACCCTATAATCCCTGAAGCAGATGTATATTTTTCTCCCGTCA
This sequence comes from Vipera berus, assembly GCF_964194415.1. Lineage (NCBI taxonomy): Eukaryota > Metazoa > Chordata > Lepidosauria > Squamata > Viperidae > Vipera > Vipera berus. The sequence goes on from NC_138206.1 coordinate 95,530,049, forward strand.
TGTAATTACTCTCCATACAATTCCAAGAACTCTAAAGCACCCTTTGGAGATCAAATCTAAAATGCTGAAAAGCCTTAATTTACAAGAATAGTATAGGAGTCACATAATAAAATGTGTAATATTATTTCCTGCCTTAGCAATAGAATTACCTAGCAATAGAAGTTTTCTTCACCTTTATCTAATCCAAAATCAATTTGTTACATTTGTCTCAAAGGTATTATTGGCATCTAAGCATTTCTTTGTTAAGTTTACTGCTGAGAACAAAATTCTTTGCCTTGGTATTGAATATATTCTATTCCTTAAATTTTAGCAACCTGCAAAATTTATCCAGTTCTTTTAAACTAAGAAAAAGTGTAAATAATACATAATACATATAGTAGAACATAATAGAATAAATATCATATAATAAATAATAGTACAGAGCTATTATAAGTTGTTGCGATTTAGATTTCTGAATCAAGACTCAGATTCAGACCACACGTTAGGTGAAGAGAATCAGATTGTTTTCTGAATAAGTGAACTAGATCCCAAACTGAATTATGTGACCAATATATATGATCAGCCAGAGGTGTGCAATCAAAACCACTATTATTTTTATGTGTGTCAGCCATCTTCACTTTTTGGATGGCTTCACCCCCATATCCCTCAGGACACACCTGAAGAGCTTGGTAACTTATTGGAATGATAAAATCAAATATGCATACACAGAAGAACCAAATTTATATTCAGTAGACTGTTACAGGAGCACAATATATTCAGCTCCTAATAACTAAATAAGATGCATGCTTTCCCTCCCACATACACCCCTACACAAGCACAAAAGAAATTATTTCAAAATAACTGTCACTGTAATTGGAAAATCACATCATTAGGTGTTGTTTTTTTTTAAAAAAAATAAATAAATTCCTGCATTCCAAAAACATGACACTGTCCTTTAAACAAGACATTTGCACATTAGTATTACAAACATTTCATCTGCAGGCAATGGCTCAGTGTTATTTTCCTTCTGCATCTTTTAAAATTAATCATCTCATTTAAAATTAATCTAACCCATCTGAGTTTCAGAATTACAGATTTTTGTCTAATGGGGAAATATTTTTGATTTCAGAGCGACCTATCTGAATTATTCCAGCTTATCTGCATTCCAGGTACTAAATGAGCCCACAGATTTCATCAGACTTCAGTTCAGCAGTCATCTTAAAATTGATTGGCATGCACCAGCTTAATACATTCTCTCCTGTTTAGTTTTCAAAATGTGCATCAGTTATTGATTTCACAGGACACAGCACCTTTCCCAGGCCAGCACCACCATCTTAACGGGAGACAATACAAGAACAGCCATCCTGTTGGTAAGACTATGGCAAAGCAGGATGTATTATCCTAAGTATGTCAACACGTGGTCAGAGACAGATAGTAATGGCTTCTAACAGGCTTCAGTTATGGAATCCTAGAACAGCCTTTCCCAACCTGGTGCTCCTTAGATGGAACCAGAAGTCCCAGAATTCCCACCAACCAGTTGTGAAGATTGTTTTAGGTCACTCAAGCTCCAGAATTCGAGCAATGAAACATGAGGTCTTATAGCTGGGTAACAGTAGCTTGACTGTCAACGCTGTGACAATGGATGTCCACGCTCTGACAACTGAGATTTAGCAGCCATTTTTACCTTTGTTTTTACTGTGCCTTTTCTGTTCTTTTAGAGTTCAGATGTAGAAGGGGATGGGGTAAATGCTTGAGGGTTTAGGTAGCCATAACAATGCAGAAGTGTGGGAACTGAAGGACATTGTCTGATAAGCTTTTGGAGGGCTGAGGAGCCAGAGAGAAAAGCCCTGCATTTTCTGCTAATTGGGAAATGTGATTTATGACAGCTTTTGTGGGGTGGGAATTCCAACTTGTTACTATGTATCTGGGGGGAGGGAATCTCAGTCTTGGATTCAAGATGTAAGTGCTGATACTTTGTTTCCTGAATAAAATGTTCTTTGAGAAAGAAATTCTTGCCTTGAAGTTCTTTTAATTGGTTTCATCTATCAGAACCATGACCTAAGTCTTTGATAACTATATGGAATAAGAACCATTTTTCCCCCAGAAAGAAATATGTTTTTGGAGAGTTTATTTACATTCAAAGACCATACCAGCAAAACAGAAATACAAAAAGCCAGATGAAAAGTTAATACCAGGAAAAGCCAAACAATTAATAACATGAATAATGAACCTTATTTGAAGTGGGATAAATTAATCAGGAAACATTTTGAGTATTTCCCAGAACCTCAGCAATTAGCAAACACACAAAATCTGGCAATCCTCCTTACATGTTTCTGGAGACCAATTGCTAGCAACAAAAATGGTTTATCTCCTTGGTCTGATCTACTGGATGTCAAGCTCTTGATACTTCTGGTGAAGTGAACTCACCAGAAAGATTCTTCCAGAATTTTTTTTAATAAAATTTCTTGAAAAAGAAGAGGAAAAAATTACAGAAATCCCAGCAACTGGATTATTCCTACATTAAAATCCAATTTATCTCCGAGGTCACTAAGCAGAGTTTTGTCAATCATTACTCATAGCCTCTTCATGAAGAGACTGTTTTCTTAAACTAATAAACGAGGAAAGTCCAAAAGGTCAATAGATAGTCCTCAGTTTATGACCAGTGACTCTTCAAAACATGATGGATTTCCTAGAACTACTTATGACATGATTTTAAAGTTTTAAAGACCTCCACCATTATCATGGCATTTTGGGCACTTGGTAACTGGCCCCTATTTACATAGTCACATGACTGTAATTTTCAGCATTTTTTGCCAGAAGGCAATGTTTACTTCCAGTTTCTAGCAAAAAAAAATTCTCCCTTTGGCTAAAATGGGTTTGCTTAATGACCATGGCATTTGTTTAACAAACACTGCAAAAAAGGTTGTAAAATCTGGTATGGTCATGTTGTGACCTGCTTAGCAACTACCACAATTTATGACTCTAATTCTGGACTCCATTACAGTCATACATTGAGGATTGCCAGTACATGAATTTCTTTCAGGCTCTGAATGTACCACTCATTACATTACAAAACTGACATTAACTCAGAATTCTAAGCTTGATAAAGAGGACAACAGAACAACACAAGATGCTTTCTCTTATATCTAGACTATAAAATTGATTTATTCAATCAGGGATAAATGAGGTGAGTTGTTATTTTGGATTATTTTTGGATTTTTTGATATCTTACTGAATTTGCCTAAAATGAATATGATCTAAAAGCTTTTTCCCATGTAGTTAGTTCATGTAATTCTATTTTATAGTACCTAAACTGGTTTCACATTTAACTGTTTTTCTTTAATTAAAATAAGGAAATTTGAAGAAACTTTTTTTAAAAAAGGAAAAATATTTCTTTTCAATATGTTTAAGGGTTTTTTTGTCCTTATTAGAATATAGGTATTATTTTATCACTGTGAAACGTGGATGTAAAATGTGTATTTGAAGATAAGATGTTATTTGGAATATTGTATTATACAGGGGCTTGTCTTATATAAAGGGGAAATGGTCTCCTTTTGTTACATTAAACTTGGAGTTTTAAAATTTTATTTATATTAGGATGTTGGGACAATTTCATGACTTGGGAAATGAAATGGGATTTTGTTATAGTTGTTATAGTTAGGTGGGATTTTGAATGCTGAGTTTTTTATATGTTGATTAATATTAAAATCTTAGAGCTTTGTAGGGATATTTTTGCTGACAATTGGATTGAAGATGTTACTTGTTTTGCCTACTCTTAAGAAATGGGTTATGGAATAAAAAGTTTTATATTTCTGAGCTAAGAAGACTGGAAGAGATTAGGGAATTGTTTATACTTATCATAAAGAGGATAGAAAGTCTTTTTGGATGGGGATCTTTTTATACATTTTTTACAATTCTTTTTTTTCTCTTTTTTCTATTCTCTTTTATTTTATTCAAATTTCTAATAAAATTATTTTTTAAAAAAATATTTGGTGAGAAACACATCTGTGCAATTACAACGAATGTGACAAATGCAGCTCTTGAGACATCTAGATTTAATTAATGCAACTCTTCTTGGGACATCTGGACTTAATTACAGATATCCATATCCTGATTACATTCCCTCTTGACTGCTTGAATGTGTTGTACCTGAACCTGTTGAAAGATATCCAGAAACTGAAACTGATTCAAAATGTGGCATCCTAGTTTCCTTCTGGTGCGAGATATAGGGATTGTATTGTCTCTATTTAAAGATTCACAGTAGTTACCAACTGCATTTTGAGCACAACTGCAGATGTTACTGTTAACTTGAAATCTTTAATGGCTTGTGACTTGATTATTTGCACAACTGTCTTTTCTGCAATTCTTTCAGCAGGAATTTGCCAGACAGTTGAGTGCCACAGGAAGATGTCTTTGGTGCATACTTTCTACATATTTATAAGGATGGCAAAAAAGAAACATAGGGAAAGATGGGACATCCAGAAAACAACAAATGAAAACAATACGTTGCATTTTTTTAAAAGAAAGGTTCTGCCAGGTTTCAAAGCTGAACCTTTCTATTTGCAAAGCACAAATTACAGCCATTGTGCTATTATAGCACAATGCTAAATGTTAATTTCAGATGGCATTAAACATCATGGTAAATACTGACTCAGTTCAAATAATATTCCCTCTTCTACAAAGAAGCAAATTAGCCAGAACAGCAAATCACACACTGAGGTTGTTTTGACAGTGGGTGGGGAATTAATAGAGGGAGACGTTATCCATTTCTGACCTCCAGAAATATTTGCAGGGCAGGGTAGATAAATTCAAAGTCTTTTAGCACAATGAAACAGTTTTGCTGAATGCTTACTGAATTCTTGGATAAACTATATTATAACCTCAGAGCCTGGGAAAATTATCAAATTAGAGTGTGACTGAGCAATCTTTAAGATTTCCATTTTATCTTTTTACTGATTTCCATTCTAATATTTCTTCCTGCTTTCTTCTCCTTTTCTGACTTAACTTCCATTACCCTTTGTTCCACTTTCAGTTAACAACAGAATCTGAACCCTAATATATTATTTTTGCCTTTATTTTGGGAGGATTCTGATGCTGCCATTATGTAAAGTAATGCTTATTTAAAATAAAAAAATGGTGTATTTTGGAAATAAAAAAATGCTTAGAAACATATATTCCAATAAGAATAATTTTGTTTGAATATTAGATCAGCGGTGCTTTTCCTTATTCTTAGCAAATTTAGTGCCAATACAATCATTTACGGTATAAAGTGATATAAGCCCAAATGTTATAACAAAGAAAAATGAAAATTAATCACTGCTGCTACTCTATAGTGCAATTGTTCAAATTCCTAAGTTATATAAACCTTTAATAATTAAAAAGAATTACTGAAAGGTCTTACCAACTACAGTGCTATTTACTTTTAAGTATTTTTTAAGGCTTGGAATGTAGTGTGTATATGTACACACACAGGCATGTGTGTGTATGAGAGACAGAGAGAAAGAGAGAAAATGAGAGTCCAACTTGTACACGTAGTCCTCAACCTACGACCACAATTGACCCCAAAATTTCTGTTGTAAAGTGAGACATTTGTTAAATGAATTTTGCCCCATTTAATGACATTTCTTGACACATTTGTTAAGTGAATCATTGCAGCAACCTGGTTGTTAAGTGAATCAGGCTTCCCCATTGACTTTGCTTGTCAGAAGGTTGCAAAAGGTGATCACATGACCCTGGGGATGCTGCAATGTTTGTAACTGTAAAAAACAGTCATAAGTCACTTTTTTCAGTGACTGTATAACTTTGAAAGGTCACTAAATGAACTGTTGTAAGTTGAGGACTATCTGTATTCCTATAATGTTAATAATCTTTCATTTATTTTTATCCAGTAAGAATTCAAAGACATAAGAAGGGCTACAGAAGAATGTCTATGCTTCACTACATTTTTCTGGTTGGCAGCAGGCAGTGGAGTAGTTCCATCATACTAATTGCTGATGGAAGCCAACCATGAATGTGCCAACACATACTCCTGCCTTGTCACTGTTAGCTTTCTCATTGTAAGCACAACAAAGAACATGATCCAAGTGCAGCTTGATAAATACCTATGCCAGGCATAAATATTGTCTTTCAGGAATGATTCCAAAATTCCACATATTTGTCCAAAAGGTTGTAATCACTGAGGTGTGGTGTACAATGGCACAATGTTGTTTTCATTATTTTAAGAAAAGTAGTTCAAGCCATGGGTGCTCATGGTTACAGCCACCAACTCATAGATAATGAGTACAGGAGAACATTTGGATGTTTGTTGAGTAATAGTCCTATTTGTGCCACCAGATGTAATTAATTTACTCATTTCTGCATAATTTTCTGTATTCAGGTACAGTAGCTTCTTCTACGCTAAAGTCTACATTTACAGGAAATGACAGAGTCCATTCACCTCTGCAGGATGAAATTTTTTGGAACCAGTTGGAAATGAATGAGGAAGAGAGGAAAGGGATAGATAGATAGATAGATAGATAGATAGATAGATAGATAGATAGATAGATAGATAGATAGATAGATAGATAGATAGATAGATAGATATGCTTTTCAAAATTTGGTGTCTTGCTATTTGAAAGTTAGCACATAGCCCATTTTGTTGCTTCTGTTCTTGACATTAATATTTAATTTGTTAAATGACTTTCTTTTTTTAACTTTGAAAAATTGATGATGGCTTTTCTTCTTTGTGAAAGTGTTGGAAGAGGCATTCATAATGCATTGACAAGCCAATTCTCATACACTACTTCTCTTTATACTGTATTTCAATTGGCTTTCCTCCTCCTTGAAAAAAAAAAACAATTGATAAAAGTCCTTTTTCACAGATTTGATTGTTAGCATACTAGATCACTTACCACACAGTGTGGCAGTGGGTTGCTTTTATAATTTTTTGAGCCATAGATTTATGTAGACTAATTCTCATGCAGCTAAAAGCAATCATGTACACAATGGTTGGTCCAAATGGTCACAATGAAAAATTGCTTGGTGCTTCAGTCCAAAAATATCACTATTCTCTGGCTATAGTTTTATATAGAGATTGATGAATTCTCCTTCTGGAAGGCCGTGAAGACTTGGTTCATCCCTCAGGCATTGGGCCATGATGGAATTGAGCCCAACATATGTTGAATGGGAATGCTACAGCAGTTTGGTGATGGGAGATGGTTTTTAACTTTGTTTTATTTTCCTATGTTGTGATAGTTAACAGTCAAGAGTTACAGTATATTGTACAAGAATGATAGCCATATAAACATTTTAAACAAGGAACTTTAAGATCCATTTGATAAGTTCTATGGAAGCTCACTGATTTTAATTCCAGTGAAAGAGTATCCATAATGATGGATTGTGAGCTACAGTATTTGCCAATTTTTATTTTGTTATTTCATTTCATTTCAAATTTAATTTGAAAATAAAAGTGTGTAAAGATGCCCTCAAGTTAAGTTCAACTTCTTTTTTTTAAAAAAAAAACAAGTTTTATTGGTTTTTCAGTTAAAATCTACATATTTAGAAAGCATGATGATGACTGGGTAATCAGAGATTCAGTAACAGAGTTTTCAGTACATAATTCAGGTTACATTATCAAAACATCCTTCTCAATTTCCCTTAACATTTCATAGAACCAGTTTAGTAAATTTCTAGAAATAGCATGGTCAGTTGAAAAATTTGTCAATTCAATTTCATTGAAATATATCTATGTCCTGTTATTAAAGTTTACCTAATTTTAATTTTAATTATATTATTCAAATTTAGCCTTTAACATCCCAAATAATATTCACAACCCAAATTTCCCTTATTTCATTACAGCAAAACTATAGCATCTAACATGTACGCAGTGGCTGAGTAGCTATGTTCTACCTAATAAACGTCATCTGTTTCACATCCTAATACATCAAACATTACTGACAGGACCACAGCCTATGTTTATCAATCTAGAACTATTTATACACAACCAGATTCTGTTTTAAATTTTAGCTACCGTAATTCTTAATTCTTAAATAGAATAATTAAATGTCTTTTAACATCAAAAGTAGAATCTATAAACCAAATTTCCATTATGTCAGTGCACAAATTATAATGTCTAAAATAATCCTAATAGACACATAAACACATTCTAGTTCTATCTCATAAACATTTTCTATTTTAGATCCTGATAGATCACTAATTACTAAAAGGATAACCTTTAATGGTTCTCTAAGAACTCACTTTCTAAATCTAACTCTGGGTTTCTTTTTTTGCCAATCAGGTTTCCAGACCAAGGCCTTTGAATTGCCAGATAGGTCTCCCTTCGCTCCAATACATATTATTTGAATCGAAGGAGGCCATCTAGCCATCAGTGATCCACAAAAACCAAACCATTTGTAATCATTATGTTGTTGCCCTGTTAGTTCTAGTCTCTGTATTTGCTCTAAAAACTTTATCTTCAGTTTGGTCTGGATTCCTCTTCTGTCTGGGTTCATCTGCTTTAAGTAAAGAGTCTTATCCAATTTTGTAATTAATGCTTGGCTATCCAGGCTTTCAGAAAATCAGTATAACTTAGTAGAAGGCTGTTTCTTTTCTCTCCCAATGTACACAAAGGCCGCTCTCAAGGATGGTGCAGAAAAAAAATCTCTTCCCTCTCTCCTCACAGGGGGAAGCAAATTCAAGAAGCTTTTGGCAGGGAAAGTAGACAATTAGGAAAACAAGAAGGGAATTCTCACCCAGTTTTCAAGTGCTTTCAAGTGCTTTGTTGTGCTTTTGGCTTCGGCAGGAAATGGCTAAATGATGGGCCATGGGAGTGGCCGATCCTTCCTTCTTTGGTTTGGAGAGTAGATCCAAGCTGACCGGAGGGCCGCCACCCTTCTACCACTGACTGGAGAGACCTCTCCCCTGCTCATTGCCCCTCCAGGGCAACTTTTGACCCCTTTACAGAGCCCTCCCGATGAAGAAATCCAGGTGACACGAGGAGCAATTCCCTCATGGGTCTGGGAGCAATGAAAATCCAGAACCAGAAGCCTAGTTAAGTTCAACTTCTAATGATTGTATGAAGCCATCCAAGCAATTTGCTTAACAATAGCCTACTTCTGTGATTTTGTTTTCAATTTCCCTATTTAATCTATATCCCTGGAATTTTCTGGCAGACTCCTATTCAAGTACTATTCAGCATGAAAATTTCTTACGTATTTAGAAAACAAGCAGTATATGTGGTTAGTATTTTTCAATGTCTGTCAATATATTTGTTTTTATTTTTCACATTTATAGCCATCTGTCTCATATAGTGACTCATATATTTTAGTAAAGTCCTAATACTAATACAGTCCTTGATTTATTTGTTCAGTGACCATTCAAAGTTACAGCTGTTATTGCTGTTTCAGGACTCCCAAGATCATACAATCAAAATTTGGGTTCTTGGCAGCATACCCATTATTATGACCACAGGGGTGCTACAACTCCCTTCACCTTCTCAACTGACCCCAAACTACACTTTTGACCACCCTGTGCAATGGCACTGCTCAGCAGCAGTGGTGGAACTGGCAACACTGGGACTGAAATTGACACCTTCCAAAACCTTGTGAGGTAGCCATGCATGCCTTTCTCCAAATTGTGTGCCTGATGCTTCAAATGAAATGATAATTTGACTGAGATCATTTGGAGAACAGCACATGTGGCCTCAAGAAGAAGGCCTGGAACAGTCAGCAGCTGCAGTGAGCAGTGAGAAGAAGAAAGTGACAAAGGTCAGCAGGGGTAGTAGAGTGCAGAGTGGTAGGGGCCTCTAAATGTAGATCATGAGGGCAATTATGGATGGGACTGGATTGGGATGTCTGAGGTTTTCCAGGGGGCTGCTGGAATGGCTGGGACTTCCTGAGGTTCTGAAGCTTTGTGCTGTGTTTCTGGAATAGATGGAGCTTCCTGGTGTGCTGTGACTTTGCACTATGCTGTTGGGTGGTTGGAGCTTCCTGGGGCACTGCTGCTTTGTGCTGCACTGCTGGAATGTCTGGGGATTCCTGGATCACTGAGATTTTGTGCTGTGCTGTGCTATGCTGTGCTGTGTGTCAGGAGCTTTTTGCTGCACAGAGTGGGGCAAGCAAAGAAGCCCCTGAACCACAGTACGAGAAGCAGCCTCAGGGTAAGGCACCCAGGAGATGGATGAGAGACAGATAGGAGAGGAAGTTGAAGAGGAAGCCATTCCTTACCTTACCAAGGCTCAGGATCGGGAGGAAAATGACTTGGATAAGGGTCTAAGAACTGCTGCAATTCAATTAACAACGGGAACAGGTAGTGCTGAGATTGCCATTGCTAAGCAATGTGGTCACATGATATTACACCTAGCAATGGAAATTGTGGTCATAAGTTGAGGACTACCTGTATTGTGGTATTTCTTGACACGATGCATATTCCTAGTATATAGGTAGGACACTTGTAAGATTCTACTTGGAAAATTATCAAGAGTAGACTTGTTGTTAGCATATGGATGTTTATGATTGTTCTTTGTTTTTATACCTTGTATTTAGCTCTGGGAAGTTGGGGGGGGAGGGGGGAATGGGGGGGAGGGACAGGGAGGGTTAGGTAGGGGTGGGTGGAGGGAGGGGGATTGTTAAAGATAAAATGTACTGTAAAACTTTTCAATAAAAAAAAGAGTAGACTTGATTTGGAATTTGGAAAAAGTCTGTGGCAACTTTCTAGATTTTATGCTTTTGCATTTCTCTGTCCCTTTTCTTTGAAGAACCCTCTTTTACCTCTTCTTTCTATGACACACAGAGGTCCTTGATCATCTCCTTTTGTTTCAAATTGCTTTCATTTTTTTTCTTTTGTGCACATATTCTGACTGTCCTCATTCTATTTTGCTTTTTTCAGAAACCCCTATTCCAATCTGAAGGAAGATTACCTGGATTTTAAATACCCTTGCCAAAGTCCAAAAAATATAAGCTGCCCTTCAGAATCTATACTGACACCAATTCTTTTATCAAGACAACTTGAACCTGACAAAATATTGTGAAAGCTTTTGAGTTTCCAATCAATCTCCATAAAGAAAGATGTTTTTTAAAATAGGGTGAGAAGAAGAAGGGGCACTGTGGTTTATAACCAAGTAATGTCTACATAGCTTCCCATTGTAGCAAAGTTCTGAAAAGTCTGCAGCCATACAGAATAGGTCTGATTAACTGAAAAGAGACCGATTTTCCAAAGGCTTGTAAGAAAGTGGAAAGCAAACAATTGTTTGACTTCTTGCCTTTAGATATAAAATCTAGCTATTAAGTCAACCCTGTTTTTGTCTTATAAATACAAACGGTTTTCTTGGTAATAGGGAAAAAATCAACAAGGCAGTCTTTATATTCACAAAGCTGGAGAAAAATTTTTGATGAGCTAATAGGTAAACCCAGTCAATAGAAACCAACTCCTATTATTCTGTGTGACCTTGATTTAGTTTTGCCACTAGTCTTTGGGACAATTCAGTATTTGGAACAATAAATCAATACTCTTCATTTGGCTCACTCGGGACCAGCACTGAGAGAGAAACAGGGGAAAAAAAGCTATATCCCACCATTGTTAAAAGAAAAAAGAAAAATCTACCCTAGCAGGCTCACTCTCACTTCGGTTTCTTTTTTCTTTTGTTGCTTGGCTGTGTTTCAAAGGCATGTCATAGGATGCTGATGCCAATCTGTACCAGGATTTCATCCAGGAGTCTAAATCGGACTCCTGTGAAGGGTCTGCAGGCAATGAGGTTGGCAGCTCAAGCCTGGCTTGGTCTCTGCCACTTAATTAACTGTTGATAGACCATCTGGGCTGCTTTGTCTTTCTGCATTCTGTTTGCTTTGATTCACCTTGGGGGATGTATAATTCAGGCATCTTTGCCCATTTGTGAATAAGGGCTCTGTTGGTTTGCACAAGTGCACCATGAACAATTTATAAAAGGCCATTTTATGAATGTGTTTGAGCAAGAAACCCTTGTGATCTCCCTAAAACAAGTCACAATTGTGGGAGGTTGAGGCCCAATGTTTCTTTTAGATATGCCTTTAGCAATGATGCTGTATTTCTGGTATTCCATTTGTTTGGGGTTGTGCGTGGGGCTATATCAGTGAAAAGCAAATGCAATATTTTGATTCCCTAAGCCTAAATGGCAGATGAGACAGACTATTTCACAAATCACAGTCCCTGAATTGTATTTGTGGACCCAGGAAAAGTCACCTGTTGAAAATATTGGATACTAACCAAATGATGGTCCTTCTCTTTCATTGCCTGTACTAATTCAAGGAAGCCCTAAAGGTTAATTCAATACAGCTTTAGGATGTTTGTCATCATCATAAATAATTTCTTGAGGACATTTTCCAACAACATTCAGAAGACCAGAGACAAATCCTATCAAGCTAGTTCTAAAATTCTGTTATATTTCATCATATTATATTGCTTTATATATCAAATATTTTATATTCTCACAATAGTACATCTGACCAATATCAAAACATAAAATATGATGACAAATTAATTTTAGAAAGCCAGATATTGAGGACTATTGCAGATATATATCATAAAACAACAATTATACTCCTCAATGGAAAATAATTTCATGTCATGATTTTTGTTTGAGAGCATTACCTGCCTTTCATTTTTCAGCATTAAGTTCACAAATAATATTTGGTGTTGGTCTCACAGACTAACTAGCAGGTTTTCAGTTGCTTTATGTTAATGGGAACTTAACCCATTGAAAAATAAACAGCTCATTTCAGCAGAAATTTCTAGCTGAATGAACAAATCCATTTCCCATGTATATTGCATTATCTTATGACAGAATTTATACACTACCATGTTTCCCTGAAAATAAGACCAACACCAAAAATAAGCCCTAGCCTGATTTTTTGGGGTGGGTGTAATATAAGCCCTACCCTAAAAATAAGCCCGGGGAGATGGGCGTGGCCAGCACAAGAGATGGTGAGTGCGCAGGGGCTGATGGTGTCCAGCAGTAGCTGCAGCCCACTGGCCCCTTGGCACAACACAGTTAAGTCTGAGTGTGGAGGGAGGCAGGTGATTCAGATGTGCTGCACAGCTACCTGGCTCACAGGAGGCTTGCATGACAGCAACGGCAGCAAGTGGAGGCAGAGGCACAGGTGGAAGGTAGGTGATCCCAGTGTGGCTTCAAGCAAGCTTTGAGACAGCGGGACAGAGTGGGAAGAGCCTGCCTCCATCCCTGTGCCGGCGCTGCACACTTTTTACTCAGAGGGAGATTGGAACCTTTATCTGCTTGCAAATAGGGGTGCTTTGAAAGGGAGCAGATCGCTCCCTTTCAAAACACCCCATTTGCAAGCAGATGAAGCTTCCAGTCTCTGTCATTTCTCCTTCCAGGCAAAAAGTGTTTGGGCACCTATGGGGCTTTTTGAAATGGAGTGAATCACTCCATTCCCAAACACCCCATAGGCGCCCAAACACTTTTCATCCAGAGGGAGACTGGAAGTTTCATCTCCTTGCAAATGGGGGACTTTGAAATGGAACAAATTGCTCCGTTTCAAAGTGCCCCATTTGCAAGTAGACGAAGCTTTCAGTCTCTGCCATTGCTCTGTCCAGGTGAAAAGTACATCTGCCCTGGAAAGTCGTGTAACCCTTTGCTGCCGTGGGCAAACAGATGGTGGGAGGGAGCAGGTGGGTGGTCACAAAATAAGACATCCCCTGAAAATAATACTTAATAGGTCTTTTGGTCCAAAAAAAGATATAAGACCTGATCTTATTTTGGGGGAAACATGGTAAATACTTTGAAATACTTTCAAAGATATAAGTGAACAAAAAGTTAGCCAATGTAAATTACAATCAAAAATGAAATTTTCAATAGTTTTAGAAATATAGCATATTCATAAAAGCACAATGATATTCTAAAGCATAAATTTACCATAGCTCAAATAAAGGGAATATAGTAAAAAGACCTATGAGATATAGTTATTGTATATCAATCTATAACTATGTAGATTGTCACTGACAATTTACAAACTAATAACTATAATTGTTCAGTAATTTTGCAAACTACTTATCTGCTTTGGCATATCCCTAACTGGTAAACAACAGAGATTTTGAGCCAGAGCATCATGGCATTCATAAGACATGGAAAAGAATAGATGCACGACTGATGTTCTGACTATATTGCAAGGAGTTGTCATGTTTTTAGATTGGAGTCAGTAAAATTGTGAATTGTCTAGTTCACATGAAGGATTGAGGATGTCCAGAACAAAGATATTCTGGTTCTTGATTTGATAAGAGCTACCCATAGTTTTAACTTGATTACCTGGATGTGAATTTCCCAGGTCAAACTGCCATCCAGATAGAAATTCTTTACTTCACTGATACTCTAAATTGAAAATAAGGCTTTTTGCTTGTATCTTTTCTCTCCCTGGTGTCTTTTTAGATCAAGCCATGGTTCATTTTTTATACATATTATTTATAAAAGGATTTACAAATTATCTTGTAGCATAGAAAAGTCTTCAACTTTTTTTTAAAAAAAGATGTAAAAACCATTAGCAGATTAAGTCTTCAACAATCCCTTCCCAATGAAAACAGAAAAAACATATGTAATCCTAGATGAGAGACTTTAATAAAATCTTTGTTGTTTACATCAAGACAAACTATGCATGATCTTAGTATGCATTAAGTTGAACTTGTCAGTGAAGCAAGGAGAGTGCAAGTATGTGATTTATATAAATTCAGCCATCATTTTTGTAAGTGGGCCAGAGCCCACATAACTACTACTGTTATAGCTGTCCTTTTTTATGTTCTTTGATCTCTTTATATTTATTTTTTTTTAAATAGCAAATATGCAAAATCAGAATTAATTACAAACTTAGGAAGCACTAACTTGAAGTAGACAAAATACATCTCAGTTCCACACTGTATAGTTTTGCATTTAGAAAAGGAGATATGGCAGTGGTAGAAATGAAATTCAATTGTGAAAAAAGTAAGGTTCTGCATTTAGGCAGGAAAAATCAAATGCACAGGTATAGTATAGGTGGTACCTTGCTCGATACTAGTAACTGTGAGAGAGATCTCGGAGTCCTAGTGGACAATCACTTCAATATGAGCCAGCAGTGTGCTGCAGCTGCCAAAAAAGCCAACACAGTACTAGGCTGCATTAACAGAGGGATAGAATCAAGATCAAGTGAAGTACTAATACCACTTTACAATGCTTTGGTAAGGCCACACCTGGAATACTGCATCCAGTTTTGGTCACCACGATGTAAAAAAGATGTCGAGACTCTAGAAAGAGTACAGAGAAGAGCAACAAAGATGATTGGGGGACTGGAGGCTAAAACATATAGGGAACGGTTGCTGGAATTGGGTATGTGTAGTTTAACGAAGAGAAGGGTGAGGGGTGACATGATAGCAGTGTTCCAATATCTCAGGGACTGCCAGAAAGAAGAGGGAGTCAAGCTATTCTCCAAAGCACCTGAAAGCAGGACAAGAAGCAATGGATGGAAACTAGTCAAGGAGAGAAGCAACCTAGAACTAAGGAGAAACTTCCTGACAGTTAGAACAATTAACCAGTGGTACAACCTGCCTCCAGAAGCTGTGAATGTTCCAATACTAGAAGTTTTTAAAAAGAGACTGGACAACCATTTGTCTGACATGGTATAGGGATTCCTGCCTTAGCAGGGGGTTGGACTAGATGACCTCCAAGGTCCCTTCCAAATTATTATTATTATTATTATTATTATTATTATTATTATTATTATTATTATTATTATTATTATTATTATTATTATTATTATTATTAAATAGTGCTTAAAATGTGTGCGACCTAGTTACTTAGTACACTAAGAAAAATAAAAAGAGAGAAAATGGGAATCAAAAAGGGTAGCTAAGAAGTGTTGCCTTTGGAATCAAACAATCTTGTAGACTTATGACTTACCAACAACAAACCATCCATCATATGGAGGGATTTGTCACTGTTTGTCAATATGCTGTATGTTTATGCAACTCTATATGATCCCCAAACTCTAAAAGTTTATTGAATCCATGGTAGGCCAGACGGCATGATTATTGAGCTGTCATTAGCTTGTTGAATAACCAGATACCTTCAGGATTTAAATAAACAACAGGTTAATGAAGTAGTTAATACTGCTGGTTTTTTTTGTTTTTTTTTTGTTTGGATGAGGAACTTGCTGTATGAAACTCGAACCTTGTATCTGTCTTGTTTTCGGAGATCATTTGCCAAACTGTTATTTAAACTGTGTTTATATAAAAGTTCAAATATTCCTGGCAAATCATCACACCAGGAAATTGTATATTTACGGGCATGAAATGTTCCACTACTTGAAGTGGGCATAAATATTATATGAATGGAGAAGGCTGCAATCAAATATTTAAAGTGGACTTAGGCAATTGTATTGCTCAACCTACCAGGGAGTGAAATATATCGCTCCTTAAGTGCCTTGCTCTTTGACCAAGGTAAGGCCATTTAGAATGCTTTCTTGCATTTCTTTTATAGTACAGTATGAATATTGTTTTGGCTGTTATTACTATCTCTCCTTGTAATGCTTTTGAGAAACCATAGGCTACAACAAAAACTTGGTGTTGCAGGTCCTCCCCACTGTAGGTTTTCCAGAAACAGAAACACTGTTATCGCAAAAAGAAGATTTAATGCTGCATAGCTTATTTTTCTTCATTTTGGAAATATGTGAATAACTTCTATGCATAACAGAATAACAGAGTTGGATAGGACCTTGAAAACTTTCTAGTCTAATACCCTTCTCAAGAAGGAGACTGTATAACATATCAGGCAAATGGCTGTCCAGTGTCATCTTAAAAACCCCTTTGTTGGTATATTTCTGTACTGTATGTAAATACATATATAGCTGCAACTGAAATGTTCAAATGGTATATTTACAGCTATTCCATGAGGAATTTCATCCAGAGGTTATCCTCACATTGTCATGTCAACTTGCCAACCATTACAGCACAGAACTAGATGAAAAGCTGTAACAATCTGAGCTCAAGAAAGTATAAAATAGTTTTTTAATGTTCAATGTTATTGCAACTTAATATGGTGCTATTTCTTCTGCTTGGACGTTGAGTGATAAATGGATAGAAATAGAAATTGGTCTAGTATATGGAATATATTTGGTTCAGTAAAATTATATCTGATCAGAAGCACATCTATTCTGGAAATGGCTATATTAACCTAGTTTCTTAAAAAGAGTGATTAGTTTGTTTGCTTCTCTCCCATGCTTTTTTTAAAAAATACATATATATATATATACATATATATATATTCGTTTTATATACCGCCCTTCTCCCGGAGGACTCAGGGCGGTGTACAGAGCAAAGTAAGTATACAATAAACCAACAATAAAACAAATAAAACCCCAGATCTACAAATAAAACCCCAAATCTATCAGGCCAGGCCAGCTTGCTGGAATAGATAGGTTTTTAAATCTCGCCGAAAGGTGCGAAGGTCGGGGGCCATCCGTATTTCGGCTGGTAAGCGGTTCCAGAGGATTGGCGCACCCACCAAGAATGCTCTCCCCCTGGGGGTCACCAGCCGGCATTCTCTGACCGGTGGCACCCTGAGGAGGCCCTCTCTGTGGGAGCGCACAGGACGGAGGGGTGTTGACGCTGGCAGTAGGTGCTCCCGTAGGTATTCCGGACCCATGCCATGTAAGGCTTTGTATGTCATCACTAGCACCTTGAATTTCACCCGGAAGGCAACTGGAAGCCAGTGCAGCTCACGAAGCAGAGGGTTAATATGGGAGTATCGGGGAGCCCCCAAAAGCGTCCGTGCAGCTGCACTCTGTACCAGCTGAAGCTTCCGAGTGATTCTCAAGGGCAGCCCCATGTAAAGAGCGTTGCAGTAGTCAAGACGAGAGGTCACAAATATATATAAATTTTTAACATAATCACCTTTATATATGGTAAATAGCATGTTGTCTGGCATGTTGTTTTATATTTAAAAACAATCAATAACAATTTTTATAATTCCATAATCCACATAGTAGCTTTCCTTGATTTTCTCTTCTTCCAGTAATATTCTCTTTTATCAGCCTTAAATTAGTACACTTCTTAGTATTTTGATAGATAAGAGTTGAATATAAACATTTTTTCTAGTATTTCTACACATAACAACCACACCAATATAAAGCTTCTTTTCTAAATGATCATCTTAACTACCTTATCATAAATCCTGTTTTCAAAGTTCTTATTTAGATTTGTTTTCCCTGCAATGTTCAAAACATTTTACCAGTTAATATTCTTAGAGTTAATTACATTTAAGTGTTTAAATCTTTTTTCTTCATACAAGCCATCCAAACAATTTTACATTTCTCATATCTTAAAACAAAAACAAAAAAGAAGGAAATAGTATACTACTTGAGAAACATGTCCCTCTTAAGCTAAAATACATTTATACCCCAAAATTTTCTGTTCTTTTTAATCATATTCAAATGTTTAATCTTTAAATATTCCATCTAATAAATCCAATCATCTAATATTTTAAATCTATTCAAAGCATTATTATCAATTGAAATTTTCTCAAAATCAATTACACTTAAGAATCTAAAACATTTCCCTCATATAAACCATTCCAACATTTTTATATTTCTCATATCATAAAAAATACTGTATTACTTGAGGGGCTCATCCCTCTTAAACTAAAATACATTTACATCCAGAATTTTTCTTTAACCATATTCAAGCAGGTGTTTAGATATTTTATCTGATAAAGCCCATCATCTAATTTCTTAATTCTAACTTTAGCCTCTCTCTTCTTTTTTGCCAAACATATGTTTTTGTAGGAATGTTTCACCCCTTTGTATTCATTGAAAATCTTTTTCTTTCTTTCTCTTAATTTCTCTTATCATTTTTTGTCTCTCAAGTTCTCATAGTTCCCCAGACAGCTACAGTATATAATCCATTTTGTCTAATCTTTTTTCTTGTCCCCAGACTTATTTTGCAATCTTGAAGTATAGGTTATCTTTTCCATGTCTGATATTTCCTGCAAGTTTTTCTCCTCCTGGGTTAAGTCATAATTCCTTCCATTGTTGGATTCCATCTTTAAATCTCTTTTCTCTGGTTTATGTTCCATTGTCTGCTTTATTTGATCACTCTTTTTTATTTTCTGAGAATTTTTTTGTTGTGAGGTTAAATTGAAGATGCATTCATTAATATTTTCAAAGTTGTTTTTAATTTCCTCATGGTTTGAAGTCATTGTCATTTGTATTAGTTGAAACATAGCAACATTTCCTCCTGGAAAGTTTGTTTTTTCTTCATATGTTCTTTCTGCAGATCTCTGATGTTGCATGATAGTCAAAAATCAGCTTTCCTTTCTCTGCAACAGCTTTAGAGTCACAGTTCAATAAGTATTTATAATCCAGGAAGATCAGGTTTTTTTTTTCCTCCTAAGGTTTATAGTTCTCACTTTGTAGATAGCCAAAATGTTTTCTTTTCTTTGTTACAAGTCACAAAAACAGGTTATCTTTTTCTGCACTTTCTGCCAATTCCTATATTAGAGCAAGTACAACCGTATATTTTCATTCACCATTAGATGTCAGCACCAGTTCATTTTTCAGTTTTTAAAACAAGCAATTACTTTCTTCTGTTTTCATCAATAATCTTTTGAAAAGAAAATATTAACTAATTCCACCAATTTCAAATTTATCCAGATTTAAGTCTTATATTCATTTCATTTCAATGCATTTCTGTCCCTCATAAAAGTTTAATTCGCCACTTCCATCTGTGAGAGGGTGGAACAAAAATCCCCCTCCTTCTCACTTTCAGAGGATTTTTGTTTCTTGGTTTTTTTCCCCAGGAAATCAATTATCAAGTAGAAGAGAGAGAATCAATATTTTTACCCAGTTCCAAACACATTGTTTATGATCAAGCTTAAATTAGTGCTTTTTGGCTTTGGGTACTTATAGCTTGGGCTAGACTCTGGAGTGAAGCTAGCTTTTCTTCTGCTGGCTTATGGAAGGCTTTACCCAGATGACCTGATCAACTGCCATCTCTCCATGGTTGGCAGGGCACCCCTCCTTCTTTGTTGCCTCTCTGGGGTGAGTTTAGGCCCATTTAGGGTCCCCAAACAGAAAAAAAAATCAGCCATAGGGTGTGGAGCCCTGTAATCCCTCAGCTGCTCTACTACTGTGCAAAACCAAAGCCTCTCCCATCCTTTCTTGATGGAACTCAAACCAATGTTCCTTGATCACTTATCTACTGCCCCCCCCACAAACACACACTTTATCTTCAGAATTAAGTTTAAGATATCTTAGCTCAACCAACTAAAGCATCAAAGCTGACATTTGCTCAAATCATTTACTTTGGATCTCTTCTATCTTCCATGCAAATTTTGTGCTATTATTCATTACAAAAGGAGTCGGAATATTTTAATGTCCTTATATAGCATTGTGGTAGACCTGCATATCCTGCATTGACTTTGATATATGGTGGCTGACTCAGCTATTGCAAAGTGGTTTCAGAATGTTGGAACATTTTGTGTTGGGGTCTCAAACAGAACAACTGGCTGCCAGGAGAATTTTAGCACAGAATTCAGGTATGTGAGAAAAGTGGCAGTAAGATGCATTCTGTTGGAGCTCATGTAAGCACAGGAGAGGCAGTTGACTCAAGCCACAGTTTCATCAAAACTGCACTTTATTTCACTAGAGATTCTATTCAGAGCTGCCAATGTCAGCTGCAGCTTCAGAACTTCAGAGGAAAACAGATTTTGATTCAGCTCACTAGTGATGTTTGTCTGGAACAGGGAGGCATGGTGGCTTTGTGAAGGAGCAGCATTTTCACCATCCACCCTGAAAATTGCATTTGGGCCAACATGGAAGTTAATTGAATTGGGCTGGCATGTCAGGATGGCTGTGGCTCTGGCATCTTTGTAGTGAGGGGCCTCTGTGATATGGAAGTGATGCCAGGGGAAGAGGATGGATGGCAGTTCTGGAGAGGAGATGGGCCTGGGGAGATTTGGTGGTAATGAAGTTGGACCATTCTTGGGACAGGCAGGCTTGGTGTTTAGCACCAATGTCACATTCCACATTCCAGACCCCTGGGCTCAGCTCCAGATCATAGTTTCCATAACTTGGAGGCCTTGAATTCTATTAATGCTATAATTGATCATTTATCATGAATGAGAGGACCTGGCTGGTGTGCAATGTTAAAATTTGATTAGGTGCAAAATGTGGAATGATCTGTCAAAAATGTGCACTCCAGAGTTTTGAGTGTGGCACCAACTATGACTCTGGGGCAAGAGTGAGAGTATAGGTATTGTTATACAGGTGTCTCTGATGGCCATGGGGGGGGGGCTAACCAGATCTAGCTGGATGAGAAACTTTCTTTGGGAAATTGCGCTATAAGAATGACTTTAGTTTGTTATTAAGATTTTCCTGCAGTGTGGCAATAGCTCTTTTTAAATCCCTAGGCTCCTGGTGCAGTTGCCTCACTGATGGACTTAGGGGTACTTCAATTGTCCTTTTTGGGGGGCTGATAGTTCACTGCTTACCATGAGAATTCTTAACCTGATCCCATATATTAGGGGCTCCAGTCATGATTGGGGTCACACGTTAGATCTTACTTTTGTCCAGATAGTAGTAACATGATCTGGGGTTGCCTTGCCATTTCTCTTTTCTATTCTTTATTTGACCTTTTTTTTGTAGGTCAGTTTGGACTTTCTGGTATTCAGTAAGCTTTCATGAATTCAGTGCATCCTCTTCACTATCCTTCAATGCCCTTTTTATCTTTTTCAATTGTCTTGTGCATTGTTATGTGGCAGGTTGGTTTAAATTCTAAAGATTACTTTTATCTTCTTCATTTTCTATGACTTTCTCTTGCTTGCAGACAAGTGGTATTTCTCACAGATATTCCAATGCACCATTGCTGTTATTCCTCATGTTGTTGTTTGTAGTCAGTCTGTGTGATCTTTTGGCAGCAGCTAACCAAGTTTCTTCAGCTTCTTTGAAGAGGCGGCATTTGTTGCCTGTTGCTGTCTTCTCAATTCTGGCTTTGTATGCATTTGTTCTTAAAGGCTTGGTCTTGCGCAGCCAGAGTTAACCCCTTTGACTCTTTCTTCAACTTTCCTGATCTTAGCTATTGCCAGGTCTTGTTATTATTTCTGTGCCTTCCCTCATTTTTAATGTACTGGCCATGTAGTACTTTGTGTTCCCATGCCTTTATTCTGTTCTTCATTTCATTATTATCATATTTCCAGATATTTTTTATTATTTTTATATATTTGGTTATCTTTAACCATTAATATAGATTTAAATTTAAAATATGAGCCTCATTCAATATCCCATAAAGACATGGGATATCTGAGGGAACACCTGCTGCCGGCATCAAGTTCCCTTCGTCCAGTGCGCTCCCACAGGGAGGGTCTTCTCAGGGTCCCTCTGGTAAGAGATTGCCGGCGGACGACACCCAGGGATAGGGCCTTCTCAGTGGGGGTACCTGCCCTTTGGAACCAGCTGCCAGTGGAGCTGAGGACTGCCCCCGACCTCCGTTCATTCCGCCGGGGCCTGAAGACCTGGCTCTTCGAGCTCTCTGACCCAGGCTGAGGAAATCTGATTTTAATGGGGGTTTTATTTGACAGGGGCACATACAATTTTTTCTTTTTAAATTTGTTTTAAATTTTGTAATCGTTTTTTTTTTTAATCTACCCTGTAAACCGCCCTGAGTCCTTCGGGAAAGGGCGGTATAGAAATGTAATAAAATAAATAAAATAAATAAATGGTTTAACTCTTTTAAACAAATAAACATTGGAAGGAACTCTAATATCCACAAAGAGGTTTAAGTGTGCTTAACTAGATTGCTGGACCATGGCCAACATTTTAAAGATAATATTTAGATATTATTTTGAGAAACATTTCATATAAATTTCTCCATCTCTCCTTTTTAGATAACAGAATGTTGATTTGCTGGTTACTCTGGAATCTTTCAGTTCTAAAGTGGTAGAATTAGAAGGAAGTCTCAACCAGCTTCATTAAAAAAAAGTTTTATAGAGCTGTTCAGGGAAACAGCAGGAAACAAAGTGTATGAAACAGCTTTTCTAAAATAAATATTAAAGATTCATCTCCATAGATTTGAAGTAGAAAACAAAGCAAAAAAGAAAAAAATCTCCTAACCTTCAATATAATTTTCTAAACTATGGCACAGCTGGAAACAGCTTTTTAAAAATCTTCTAGTCAACAGAAATGCTTTAAGGCAAGGATGAAGATAAATTGTCTTTTAAATGATTAGAATACACAGTATGAAATAAAACACATAAACACACAAGAGGGCATCATAAAACAAGCCTGTGTTAAACCAGCAGATTTAAAAGGAAGTTAGTAGACAGCACATTGAATAAATTTTAAAAGGAGAGAATCACATCCTATTAATATTTATATATTTTGTACCACCATGTTTATAGGTTTCCCTATTTTTTAACTAGATTAGAATTATTCAGCTTGAGGTTGAAGGTCTCCAAGTTTAACTATGATTCCCTTACATACAATTATCTATTGAAGAGGCTCAGGGCTACCCAGCAATCTATACTGTTAAGAGAAGACCAACTTTCTCAGTCTAAGCCCAGCATTGTATCTACTGTATCAGTGTTTTTCAAAATTGACAACTTTAAGGTGTCTGGACTTCAACTCCACTACTGGCTGGAGAATTCTAGGAGTTGAAGTGCATACATCTTAAATTTGACAAATTTGAAAAGTCCCACAATATACTGGAATATGTTGTTTATTCATAGAATTGCATCAGAAGGAAATTTTCTCCTCCCCCCATTTTCCAAATAAACATACAAATTTGATCTGAAAAACTGAAATAAAATATAACATTACAACTCATATTAAAATGACACAAATGACCATATATAACTATTTTGCAAACTTAGAACCTGTTCTAAAAAAACAAAACAAAAAACCTCATAATCCCAAATCAAAACACAAAGCTGGGTTGTTTTCAAGGTTTAGTAAAAATAGTCAAGATGGCAATCTAAACAGTTTGACAGAAGACAGAGCTTAAATTGCTCTAGTCTCCATCATTGTGTTCAATGTGATTTTTCTTGAGCATTCATTGAGTATAGTTTGAAACTTCATAGTATATATAGGTAGTCCTTGACTTATGACCACAACTGAGCCCAGAATTTATGTTGCTAAGTGAAAAAAATGTTAAGTATGTTTTTCCCCATTTTATTACTTTTTTGTCACATTTGTTGAATGAATCACTTCAGTGGTTAAATTAGTAACATGGTTGTTAAGTGAATCTAGCTTCCTCATTGACTTTGCTTGTCATAAGGTCACAAAAGTTGATGACATGACCCTGGGACACTGCATCCATCATAAATATGAACCAGTTGTCAAGTATCCTAATGTAAATCACACAATCATGAGGATGCTGCATTGGTCATAATAGCACTTAGCACTTAGACTTATATACTGCTTTTACAGCCCTCTCTAAGCGGTTCACAGAGTCAGCATATTGCCCCCAACAATCTGGGTCCTCATTTTACCAACCTTGGAAGGATGGAGGGCTGAGTTAATCTTGAGCCAGTGAGACTTGAACTGCCGAACTGCTGTCAGCCGGCAGTCAGCAGAAGTAGCTTACAATATTGCATTCTAACCACTGCGCCAGCAGGGCTCACATAAGTGTGAAAAATGGCCATAACTCACTTTTTTCAGTGCCTTTGTAACTTTGAATGGTCATTAAATGAACTGTTGTAAGTTGAGGACTACCTTAAATGTCCTTTCTTTTCTATTGGGTCTCCTTGTTTATCAATGCTCACCAAATAATAATAAAAACTTAAAAGAACCCTAAACATGCCTAGAAACAGCATAAAATTTCCAACAGCACAAAATGAATCTGGAATGAGGAGCAGCAAACAATTATACTAAATATTAAAAGCATTAAAAGCAATTATAGATCAAAGGCCTGAAAAAATAAAAGGTCTAAGAGGGCTGTTGTATAAGCAGCAGATAAGCTTCTTTGGGAAGATTTTCCATATTTGGGATGTCAGCCACGCACCACAAAATATTGTGCACTTAATTATAAAATAAAATATTTTTAAATCTGTTGGGTCTCCTTGTCTCCCTAGCTTTTAAATTCTTCCTTCCACATTGACATCCTGTTATATCATACGGAGCTTGACTTGCCAGGATGTACTTCAAAATAAAGCTGTTCTCGTAAAGAATTTTATCTTGTAATACAGTCTGCACTCGATAACCCTGATTATTTGCTGGGAAGTGCTATACCATGTCCTTAAAATAATAGTTGAAAAAGAATACACCCACCCACCCACGTACACCCCCCCTTCTCTCTCTCTCTCTCTCTCTCTCTCTCTCTCTCTCTCTCTCACACACACACACACACACACACACACACACACACTTTCACACTGCAAGTTTCTGGTGAATTATACAGGAAAGCATTTCATAGAAGCTAGAGAAACCAAGCAACCATTTTGATAGGATTGGTCTGGGAATCAGTGGATTTAAAAATGTTGTAAGATGAAGTTGAAGAAATATTGCTTCCCATGCAAAGATCATTTTTATTAGAATGGGCTAAATCAGCAGGATCAGGGGAAAAAAATAGCCCCCTGTGTGTCGAGCAATTCTGAAGATATTGCAAATATGATTACTTTGGGGGAATCCTCAGGAGGAAATGCCTGCTCTTACTTCATGGTAGCTTAATGAAGGCACACTACTGGGAGAAGTTGCAGAAGACCAGGAAGGGCCCAGGTCTGTAGAGCTGGTCAACAGGGAGAGTTTCATTTGATTACCCTGTACAGACAAAGAGTCTCAGAAATGAAGTCCAATTTTGCAAAAGTTACAACTGGGAATGTTATCATATGATTGTAGTAGGAACATCTAATTTATTTTCTATGCTTTTTGCTATCCAATTTCCTTCCAGTCCCAGGAATATTAACAAAGTTAGAGGGACATCAGGGGACACTTTCTGCAAAGCTACTTCTGCTGAGGAATCATCAATCTATTTTTTTATGTAGGCACACGGCCTTGCTAAAGCACCAGGACACATTTTGGGGATCCAACAGTTCATTTAGTGACTATTCAAAGGTATAACAGCACTGAAAAAAGTGACATGACCATTTTTCACACTTATGACCATTGCAGCATCCCCATGGTCAGATGATTTATATTAGGGTGCTTTTTGACTGGTTCATATTTATGATGGTTTCGTGTCCCGGGGTAATGTCATCATCTTTTGTGACCTTCTGACAAGCACAGTCAATGGAGAAGTCAGATTCACTTAACGACCATCTTAGTAATTTAACAAGTGCAGTGATTCACTTAATAAATGTGGCAAGAAAAGTTGTAAAATGGGGAAAACTCACAACAATTTTCTCACTTAACATAAATTTTGGGCTCAGTTGTGGTCGTACGTTGAGGACTACCTGTAAATTGACCAGATAGAATACATCCAATACTCCTCTGCATTTGCACATCAAGGAGGGCTTCTCCAATTACATATATTATGCTCAATTTCTGAAATTGCATTGCTATTGATATACAGTTGTCAGAATGAATAAACAGTTGTAGTTCATTATTGACAATGGTGACTTATGTAAGTGATAGTGAGAAATACATTGTTAGGATATGTATTTGGGATATGGAAAGCTCAAGAGAGTTTCCAGAAGACAAAAAAATACGAACTTCACAACCCTAAGCTGGAATCTTTCATTTCTCGTATCTTTTCTTAAAAAAAAAAAGTAAATTGTTACAAAAAATGTTACTGTTACTCTCTGCTTCATAAATATGAACAATATCATATTGTTAGAAATATAGTCTCTATCACAATTCAGAGAAAAAATATCTGATACTAAACATTCTACAGTCTAATTTTTATTCTTTGTGTTCACTGTTATGCTTTTATGATGTTTTGCCATGGTGAGTTTTCAACAAGATGATGATGATGATGATGATGATTAAGATGCCAGTCTACATCAAAAATACTAATCTGTGCAGGTCTCTGGCATTGCTTGCCACATAAGAAAAGATAACCTTAATTCTATGATAATAGATATACTACCCAAATGTTATCTTCAGGCAATAAATGTAAAATTTGATTTAAACTACATCAGTGGGTTTATTATTATCTTCTATACATAATGCATTAAATATGTGATTTAAATAGTATAACATGGTTAAATCAGAGAGAAAGGTATTTGGGAAACAGTATATCTAGAGTCTAGTTGAATGGAATATGGTATGATATCTATATTATTTTGCGCAAGTCGGAGATATTTTCTATATCTCATTGTTGCTAGCTAATAGTATCTCTTTGACAGATATTACCTGTGTCTTGTTTGTGTTTTTTTATTGTATGCACTACTTAACCAGGGCTACAAGACACAGGTAATATCTGTCAAAGAGATACTATTAGCTAGCAACAATGAGATATAGAAAAACTTCAGTCTACCTAATGGCCAATAAAATTTTTGTAGATCTGGTCAGATTACAGATAGTCCTCAATTTACAACTATTCATTTAGTGACCTTTCATAGTTGCAGTAACTCTGAAAAAGGTGACTTATGACCAGTCCTTCCACTTGTGACAGTTGCAGCATCCCCATGGTCATCTGGTCAAAATTCAGGTGCTTGGCAACTGGCATCTATTTACAATAACTGCAGTGTCATGGGGTCAGGTGATCACCATTGGCAACCTTCTTACCTGGCTTCCAACAAGCAAATTCATTGGAGAAAGCTGGATCCTCATAATGACCACATGAATCACTTAAGAACTGCAGTAATTCATTTAACCATGGCAAAAAAAAAGATTGTAAAATCAGGAGCAACTCACCTAACAACCACCTAGCTTAGCAATGGAAATTTTCTTCCCAGTTGTGATCATAAGCCAAGGATTACCTGATTACGTTTGCATAAAGATTCTAAAAGAAATTCATATGTTCTGGTGTCTGAAACAAGATGGCCCTTCCTTGGCTAGTCTAGTTGCAAGGAGTACAACAGAGTTCCTTCTCAGAAGGAGGAAATGAGATTCTAGGAATACGTAACGTTCCAGCTAGTTGATGGAACCAGACTGTATGTTTGTTCTTTCTATAAGCTAAACTGAAAATTGTATTTTTTTCTCATTTGTGTCTAGGTTATACATGTCACAGAACACAAATACTTTATATTGTAGGAATGTATGAAATGATCTTAGTCAAATAGTCACGTCATCTTCAGTCTTCCTATCCCGGCATCACCCGATGTCTTTTCTCCACAGTTGAAAATTAATGATCCTGCTAATCATAAAGTTAGGTTATGCTATTAATTTTGCCCAAAGAAGGCCAAAGGGATTGTTAGTCTCCATTAAAGCTGTCTTTTAAATAATTATTTTGATGAATGTAATAGCATTGCTTCATAAATTTGTATATATTTTGAGTAAGTGAAACTAATGAGGTGAAAGAGAAAGTATATTAAGTTCAATAACTTCAATGTTTTTCCCTCCCAACACTAAGAAAAAAAATACTTTTCATCCTAGTTGTAAATCTGAAAATTATACTGTTGCTGGTTATGTTTATATTGTTTACTCACAAGTAGTATATGAAATCTAGTGATGCATAAAATTATTTCCTTTTTAAAATAAGTTAAACTAATAACTAATACAAACTAATATAAAGTAAAAAAGAAGAGAAAAAGAAAGCAATCAAAGCTAAATGTATAAGAAAAAATAAAAATAACAAAGATTACAAAATGGTGGCTTCCAATCTTTACAGCAGTTATAAGTATCAGTATAAATTTACCTCATATTCTATGGCTGCAGCATAACTCTCTTTCTATAATCTATCTTGTCATTATAAAAACCACATTTTTTTCTGTTTTATGGAAAAAATCCAGGAGGGGTTTTTCCAGTTAGCAATAAACATAGATATTGTCTTTTCTCTGATCAAAGAGGTCAATTTAACCATCTCAGCAATTCCATCATCTTCACCAATTATTCCTCCCTTGTGGGTAATGCCAAATCTTCCCACATTTGAGCATATAATAATCTCACTATCATATACAAAAACAAAGTTCCATGAGTTTTCCCCAACCTGTTGCCTCTCAATCCTTCCAAAAAGGCTCAATTGTATATTAATCTTTTAAATCCTCAGAATCAATGTTTATATTTGAATCCTGAATTTTCTAGCTTTTTTATATGTCCATCAATCATGATAAAATGTCTCTTTTTGTTCACATTCCCAACACAAATTTAAAGTGCTTTATACCTCCTAGACATTTTCACTGTATTGTCATATATGAACAGTACGTCATTTATAAAATTCCTCTTTAACATTGTAAGATAGTGTAGATTTCAATCCTTTCAATCAAATATTCCCACACCATTCCATCTGTATTTTATAAGGTAAATTTTAGCCCACTGTATCATATATTCTTTCACTTTTTCTATTTCAAATTTCAATAAAACTTTTATATATATCTTAGCAATTATATGTTCACCATTTGTACAAAATTCAACTGCAGTCTTACAGTGTTGAAAACCATACTGTTCCCAGTTCTTCTCTTGATTAGAGATATAAGACAAAATGAGGGTATTGTGTGAATAAAGTTTTAAAAGGAAATGTATAAGTTAAGGGCTTTTGCAGACAACTTGTTTTTGGAAGATCCTTTGAAGGTACTTAAACATTAATGGGCACATTAAAATAATTTGGTGCATTGGCAGATTTCAAGATGATAAACAAAAGATGAAGGTCCTAACAAAAAATGAAAATAGGAGGTCAAACAGAATTGATGAATGAAATAAGATTGAGAAGAAGGCAAAATATTCACTATGACAAATAGGAACTGTATGTTATTTCAAAATAATGATGCTAAGACATGGAATGAAGTTCAAAATGACATGTTAAAATGGGAGAAACTACAACTGTTTATGCTGAGGAGAATTTCTGTGATAAAAATTAATGTCCTGTCTAGAATAATATTTTTGTTTCAGATAATATCTGTTTTGATAACTGATGCCCCAATTTAAATAGTGGTAGAAAACAGGGGGAAAACACACATGCTAAATATAAAGTGTTACAAGATGCAAAGGAAAGAAGATGCTGCTGCTAAGACATTGAAGGGTCTTGGTATTAGATAAAGAACATTACCTGAGACTTCGTGGCATAAATATTTGTGGAAGAATAAAATCAAGGTTAATGAAGAGTTTAAAAATCACTTTGTTATATGTGTCACATTGAAAATACAGAACAGATACAAACCCAGGTTGTGCCCAGAACACCTTTGTGTCTCTCCCACAAGAAGTATTTTTATATATGAAAAATACTTTGTCAAACACAAATAATTGCAGCTGTGAGATACTAGAATTCTGTAGGTGGAATACAAAATAAAATCAAGAGATAAAATTATTTCTTACTAATAGACATGAGTTTTATAGAGATATGGCCATATATATTTTGAGTGAAATTTCAGAATTATGGCTGGTGGCCAACGTAGTCATATTTAGTACAGATTTGTTGAAATTGGTAGAATCTATTTTCAATAATTCAACACCAGCTCTAAATATATAATTCTATATCCAAACCATATATTCCTGGAGAATTGTGACAAAGAAATGAAAGTTGAATAGCTACAAAGATGGAAGGATTTTGTTCTTATGATTAAGAAAAGTCCATTCTGAGACAGATAATGGGATTTGCTGAACTAAGTAACCATTGAGCTGAAGTGCTCTGAGGAAGAAGTATTTAAAACATTTCCTTGAGGTTAAAGTGTAGGCTGGGCAACAGAAGGAAATCTGTGATGTCCTTGGATCCAAAGATATCCAGGGATTTAAAGGAAAGAGAAGCACTCTAGTTTAGAAAGAAATAGACAGCCAACAAAGAAATTTTAGAACTGATTCAAATGTGATCTAAATGCGAAAATGCATCATGATTTAATTGATAGACCCTTATGAGAACATTCCCTCCCCCAAATAAAGTTAAAGCATTTTTAAAGAAGAGATGTTTTGTTAGAGGTAAGGCAATCAGTTAAGCTTATATTTTATCATCAATCTAACTATTTGAAGTGAAGGGTGGAGAGATTGTTGAATTATACATTATCATTCAGACATGTCATGAGCCAGTTTTACTGTTTTTGGGAAACCTCTGCTCAGAAATGCTATGACATCATTAGTGTTGTGAGTTTTGGGGAAAGCAGAAGGAAAGGCCAATAATTTCCTGGTGTCTTTGGGTGAAATCCAAAAAAATTGCGGGGAGCACTTTAAAAAGCTTAGTGAAGTTCTGAAGGATAAGCAAAAATTAGAAGGTGTCAAAAAGGTCATGCTAGTAAGGAAGAGGTCACACAGCTAGTCTGATGCAATAGACATAATCCAGGAAAACTAGAGATCCGAATGATTCTAACAACAGCAAAATTATGTTGAATAATACAAAATATTATTTAGATATGACCAGAATAACATGAGGAGAAATATTCCACAATAAAATGCTCAATAAAGACAATAGAAAAGTATAATGAAACAAAAAAACAGGAAGAACAGTTCAACCATTATTTTACACAACGAGAAGATACAGTACATGTTTCACCAGACAACTGTGAACAGACACAAAAGATACTGGATTTAAGGCTGAGACTGATGGAAACATGTTAAGCAGTATATACATGTAGACGTGTGGGTGTGGATGTGCACGCATACACACACACACACACACACACAAACACATTTTCCTTGTCATTTTACTGCATATGCTCATCATGGGCATTAATAAATAATGAGTAGTAGGCAGTCAATTGGTGGCCTATATAGTTCAACAACAGGAAAATAGATTCATCTCAGTATTTTGGTCTGACAATTATATACAGAGGATTTATCCATATTTAATCATGTTGTACATACTTATATTGAAACCATTGATTAAACTAACCATCTACTTTTGCTAATCAGTCTAAGGCAGTTTTTTTATTTCTAACCTTAGCTACTAGATACTTGCAAGCAGGGTATATTTTCTTTACTCAGAATTATTCTGACATTATGGATTAAAATTCATAGGTATGTGAAATATTTGCCATCAGTACAGGCAGGTTGATTAAATGGAATCTGTTCTATTGGTTATCTTTTTGTTGTTTAAATACTCCCTTTTAAAATATTATTTTTGTACTGAATTTTTTACTCCTCAGCTTTTTGATTCCTAACTCCTAGCAATTTTGAGTTAATCACTATTCCCTGTAAAAGTGAATTCTGGGAAATGAAGAGCTAATAATACTGGAGTCAAAAGGCATGTCTAGTAAACAAGAGAAAGACATCAACAAGCTTGAATGAGTCCAAAGCTATGAAGTTTAAATTAAGCAGCCTCTACAAAAAAAAAAAAAACATGCGTGGAGGAGGTATTCTACAGCTAGGCCTACTTGAGCTTCTTACAAATTACAATGTTCTGGAGGAGGACATGGATGGTTAGTTGAAACCTTACCCCTTTTATTAGGCAGTGAGGTGTATACAACATATTAATACAAGCCTCTTTTGTAAATGTATAATCCATTGCCATATTTTCTGATAAGCTGACCTCTCAAATTAAACTGGTGGCTTAATGAGGAGCCAAGAAGGAACATTAAACACATGATTTCTCCTATATAGAAGTGTTGTTCTGTTTACTATGCCACCTGAGTCCACAAAAATGTAATTCCTAAAAGCATTTCTGGGGAATTGTGTTCCCACTCTTGTTTCATTATGGTAAAAAAAAAACTGCATAGAACAGACATGATTGCACATACAATTATTTTAATTATTTTTACTAACATGTTTATCAATAAAGCAACGTATATTGACAAACACCCTGGGTATTTGGATGCAATTACATGGACAGAAGGAAAACTGATTTTAAAATCCAACAATCCAAATCCAGAAAGAAAGCCAAAGGGAAGGGCATTTATTTTTTAAGCATTGTCCTTGTTTTTGGCCATTCTGGTGATAGATGGACAATATTAAAAGTTCCTCTGAAGGAAGCAGACCTTTAAATCCTAATTTCAAGCTAAGCCTCAAATGCTTTAAATGTCAGATCCATGCACAAATTATTTTAAACCAAGTGCTCCAAGTGTGTTGCCCTAAATATGAGCCTGCTTTGCTGTAACTGTGTCCTGCTGAACAATAAGCCTAAAGAATGAACAGGCCCTGCAGGCAGAGACCATAAAATTGGTGGGAGGAAACCTGGGATATTTAGCAAACAAGGAAAAGCAAATGGAAATGTCCAAGGTAACGAGGACTCTGTGGCGAGATATTAAAATATTATAGTTCTCTTAGTAAAGGGAACATAGTGAACTCATTAATGGTAGTGGACAAATCATACACAATTAATATGTTGGAAACACAAGGATCAATTCTTTTTAACGTTATAGCTCCATTATTTTCCTTAAGGGAAAATAAAATACACAATGACTTAAGCAAAGAACATGAAATATAGGCCATTTTATTTATGGATCCCTGTCAAAGCTCACTTGTAGAGACTTAAGATTTATGACATCTCATGATTTATGTCATAGAGGAATAAATTCCATATTTCAACCTAAAGCCATATCCTTTACCAGATGATGCTGGAATTCAGATGAAGGTCTGTAAGTACATAAACCACTGCAAAACATTTCAGAATAGTCAGGAAGGGGCTCTGTTCAGTCTCCAGAGCTTCAAAAGACATAATAAAGCGCACAGATGTTAATCCAATTGGTTTGTCCTTGTCTGTGTCTCAGAATGGTACCCAAAATCTTCTTCCTATATACTTCCATCCTAGCTAGATGGTTGAAAGAGATAAGTATAATGACACTGCTAGGGCATTAATTCTATAATTTATAGTTGTATATTTTTTGTTGTGTATAATTATTCAGTTTTCATGTCACTCTGTTTTACATACAGTGTGTTTTACAGTTTGTACTGAAATAATTCTAAAGGCAGGCAGATTTGGGAACTTATTATCTTTCTAATAAAAAGGCACTTTCCATCAACCTTCTCCAATCTGGATAACAGTGGGAACTGCTGGAAGCTGAAATTTAGGACATTTGACCAGCCACCACTCCTATAAGACATGCTGCCAATCTAAACTCATTTTGATTGCTTTTGTTGTGATCAATATTAATTTTCCTTCTTTCAATTCTTATTAGAGTGACAAACCTTTGCATCATCAAGTCTGCAAAGGGCTAGAACAGACTTTGACAAACTGGAATTCCAGATGCATTTGGATACCAAATTTCTCAGCCATCAGAACCTAATTTTCCAGTTTCAACAAATTGGCAATTTCCAGATGAGTGAAGTGTCATTCCAGTGTCATTCACAAGTAACATTTCTACTCAAAGCTGTTTAGGTTTAATCTAGCTTCACCACTTTATCAAGAAAAAATCTTATTCTATAATGCTTTACATTTCTTATCGACATCTTTTAATTACTGGAAGGTGGGGATTTTGCAAGTATGTTTGACAGTACTAAATAAACTAATTCAATGTGGCAGAGAGAAGGAAAGAAAATCATACATAATACCACTGATTTGAAGTTGCAAGCAGATTCACAATATGTTGTAATGAGTTTGATGGAACACATCTTAAGAACCTGTGAGAAAGAATGATTTGAAAAACTGCAGCTGATTAAATAAGGATTACATAAAGATCAACAATTTCTTGAATTGGAGCTGATCAGTGAAAAGCAGTGCTTATTTAAAAGCCAAAGTAAGCTTCAGAAATCAGTAGATCTGAATAAATTGTGGAAAAGGAGATCTATTCCTGGAAAAGGACTGGCCTGTCAACTAGCTTTTGTGCATAAACGTACAAAAAAAATAGTGTGTGGTAGAAATGTGGAGTCATGAAAAAGGGCTCCTTCCTAGCATCTAAGTTACACCGTTTGTTTAAAAACAGTAGCACTTTGGAAAGGGCACCAAAGCAAGATATGCTAGAAATATTTACTTGCAGATTGTGTCTTAAAGCAAATGACATGTAATTAATTTGTAGGTCTAATCTCCTATTAAATGGAATTGTTGCTTCTTATAAGGCCGAGGAAAAAGTCAGCACCAAGGATGAGTGAGCTAATCAGAGTACTGTGTGACATACAAATCAGTGTTTGGCACCGGCACTCAAAAATTGCCATGTTGGCAAACTGGCTGGGAAAAATGTCTAGCAAATAGATTGGATAGTTACTTCTGATGCCACTTGCCAAATAAAATGGCAAATGTCAGAGATGGCTAAACAAAAGCTAAATAGAAACTAGCAGAAAATGGGCTCCAAATATCAACTACTTCTGGAATCACAGAAAATAAACTACAAGTGCGAGAGGACTGTTGATTCTCATTTTTCTTGTCTAGCAAGTGCATTGGAATGAAAGAAATTCAGAGCTGGAAGAAGCTGGCAATATAAAGATTGTGGACAGTTTGGAAAGAAAGAGCTTGATCAAAAGCAACTCAGGTTGATGGACTCTTTATAGAAACCTGCTTTGGTGGAGGGAGAGATTTTTGCCATTTCTCCACCAATGGGTTATGGAAACTCCATAACATCATTGAGCCATCAAGCCTATTCTCATTATAGCTACTTCAGCAGAAAGACCCTGTGATGACTAGAACAGGGGTGTTAAACAGCCGGCCCATGGGCCAGATGCATCACTGGGAAACCATGCCTACCCCATTGCCGGCAATGGCAAAAAAGCTCCAATACATTTATTTATTTATTATTTATTAATTTAATTTGTATACCGCC
Source organism: Vipera berus (assembly GCF_964194415.1). Classification (NCBI taxonomy): domain Eukaryota; kingdom Metazoa; phylum Chordata; class Lepidosauria; order Squamata; family Viperidae; genus Vipera; species Vipera berus. Next base: position 95,565,657 of record NC_138206.1, read on the forward strand.
CTTCTCCCTAGGGACTCAGGGCGGTGAACAGGGCAATACATAAAAACTAGATACAAAAATTAAAATTATTAAAACATGATTAAACAATGCCCATAAATTAATACAAATTTAAAATTAAAGTCATTTCCCACCCCGTCCCATCAGGCCAGGCCAGCTTGTTTAAAGAGGTAAGTTTTAAGATCGCGCCGGAAGGAGCGGAGATCGGGCGCCATCCGGAGCTCAACCGGAAGATGGTTCCATAAATCCGGTGCACCCACAGAGAACGCTCTCCCCCTGGGGGCCACCAGTCGGCATTCTTTGACTGGTGGCACCCTGAGGAGGCCCTCTCTGTGGGAGCGTACTGGGCGGAGGGAAGTTGACGCCGGCTGCAGGTGCTCCCCAAGGTATTCTGGACCCATGCCATGAAGGGCTTTGTAGGTCATTACCAACACCTTGAACCTTGAACATTGTGCAACGTCACATGACGTTGTGAGTTTGACATGTCTGCTCAAGAAGATATTTTATATTTAATTTAATTTAATTAATTTAATTTTATTAGATTTATATACCGCCCTTTCCCGAAGGACTCAGGGCGGTTTACAGGGTATTTAAAATCAGCAATACAAATACAAAAGTTAAAGAAACAATTTAAAAAGATTAAATCATCCCTTAAACTAAAAACCCCGGTTAATAAATTCTCAGCCTGGGCCGGAAAGCTCAAAGAGCCAGGTCTTCAGGTCCCAGCGGAATGAACAAAGGTCAGGGGCAGTCCTCAGCTCCACGGGCAGCTGGTTCCAGAGGGCAGGCGCACCCACAGAGAAGGCCCTTCCCCTGGGTGTTATCTGCCGGCAATCTTTTACCGGTGGCACCCTGAGAAGACCCTCCCTGTGTGAGCGCACTGGACGAAGAGAGCTTGATGCTGGCAGCAGGTGTTCCCTCAAATATCCCGAACCCAAGCCATTTAGCCATTCATATTGCTAATGAGGAAATGATTATGTGAGAAATAGGAAGTACATGTCGATGATAGTTAATGGTGAAGGAACTGTAGTAGAGATGTTGATACTTTTATTAATAAGCAAGTATAGTCAATACAAAAAATAAACCTGAATCTAACAAGCTTTAAATGTGTAATGAATGAATGAATGAATGTGTGTGTGTGTGTATTTAGGTATATCATAATTTTATAACCTCGTAGCTGTTTTATTTATGTGTAGAATGGGAATTTCAGATTCATAGCTTAACCTAAAGTTAAACCACCAACTTATTTTTAAAATGCCTCAGGGAAAAATTCTGAACAATAGGTGGTCCAATTGTATCAGAGAAAACCAATTATGATCAGACACCCAATACTTTTAGAAAAATCTTACTTGGGAAGCAAGAAATAAACCAAAGCATGAGGGCATGAGTGGATTTTATTTATTGTAACAAGTGCTTCAGTAGATGAAGGGAGGAAGAACAAAGTTTAGATTAAAGTGTAGATTAAATATACTCACCTGCATATTAGAAAGTTTTGATGCAATTTCCAAACTTGAAGTAAGACTATTACAAATGCAAATTGCACGTGTCATTTCTATGTCAGTGCTTTCCAACCTCGTGCCCTCCATGTATGCTAAAACCTTTTGAAAATTCCTACTCATGCTGGCTGAGAATGTTTGGAGCTGTAGTTCAAATAGAAAACTAGGCTGAGTTTTACTGATTAAACTAAAACCTGGGAAGTGTACATAATGGCAATAGAGTATTTGTAATGCTTTCACTCATACATTTATCATATATGAATATGGGCTAGGTCTCATTTGTAGTGAAGAAGACAAAAGGAATCCAACTAGTAATGTTAAATTTGATTCTCTGAAAGCCATTCAAGGTGCAAAATAGTTTACTAAGGAATTAATGCATTTTGACAAGACATTAAGTAAGTCAATTCTCCAGTCATCTTCCAACACAATGCCTGATTATTTGCTTCATCACATATCTGTTCTTGCTCAAACCTGTTGAGTTATATGGATACTTTTGTTACTTAGTAGTGTGGGAAACACACCCATTTGCTGTGTTTTTTACCTGAAGTCAAGCTTATATAGGATTTAGTTTCTGAGAAGGCTGTACATTTGGGGCACATGAAAGCACTTGCTTCTTGTCCAGATTCCCAACAGAAATAGTTTTATGTGGGTGGAAATGGTAGCAATAGAAAGAACCACATTTTTATAAATTAATGTTACATGTGGTTATATATGCCTATCTCTCTGGAGCTGTAGGGTTGGGTTTCAATTAAAATATACACAACGAATATAATTAGCTAAGGGATTTAAACTGTCTTGATTTCATTGCATTGTTTTACTGACTTTATCTTCCTATTAACCTGGAAATTAATGGTAAAAATGAACAGGTTAAAATATTGTAGGATTTATGAATGCAAACTGATAAAGTCTTGGCACATAATCCACCAGATTTAACTGTGGTTGAAAAGAAGGAAGTGTAGATGAAGCAACATGAGCGATAGTAGATTAGAAGACAAAGAATTGGGAAAGATCACAAAATATGAAGACCTGAAAATCAAAGTTGAAAGATTATTGAAGTAGCCGAAGGACCGCTCGGGACGACAGGCTACTTAACTAAAGGTTTATTTAGAGCAAGGCAAAAACAGAATAACTCGCCCGGCTTTGATAGCTGGCAGCTGTCAGTGAGGGCCAATCAGGAACGTTCATTTTGGCGCCGCGTCTATCCGGACCAATCCGCGTCGTCTGCTCTTGACAGTTCAGGCTTCCGCATGGTCCGGTATTTTGACAGCCGCGAGCTGTCAGTGGTTGCGCCTGCGCCGTGCGGGGAACTTTGACAGCTGTCAAAGTTCCCGCGTGTTCTCCTGTCAGATTGTTTCCCCTCATTGAATAGCCGGAATAACTTGTTAACTTATATACATTCATGCTGTTTACAGATATAATACACCCCTTACCCCTCCCCTGGAGCATTCCCTCCCCCTTGGTTGTTGGAACCTGCCCACTGGTAGTCCTTTAGGTAGGCGGGGGCTCTTTGGTTCCTGTTGGAACGACGTGGAAGTGGGGGGATGTCTGGTTCTGGTAGTACGTTTCTTTGCTCCTCTTCCTCTTGGTTTGGTATTGGTAGTATTTCTGGGGGGGTTGCAGATCGTGTTCTTCTGGTTGGGGTTCTGGGTTATGTGGTGGTTGTCTGGGTCTGAGCTGGTCGATATGGTGGTGTTGATTGCCGTGAGTTTTTGTGGATATTAGGTATGAAATGGGTCCTGTTTGTTTTAGTACTGTCCCTTGGACCCATTTGTTTTTATCAGTGTATGACCGTGCCCATATCATTTGCCCTGGTTTGAGTGTGCGGTTTGGGTGGGGGTGCTCATTTTCTTCCGGGTATGTGTCAGGATGTAGTCTGTCGAGCCGCGTTATCAGCCTCCTCCCCCATCTTAGTTCCGCCGGGGATTTGCCCGTTGTTGTGCATGGAGTTGCGTGTTGTGACATGAGGAACTGGCTGAGTCGCCGCTGCCAGTTCCCCTTGACGAATTTTTTCAAAGCTTCTTTTGTGGAACGCACCATAATTTCAGCCATCCCGTTCGTCGATGGGTGGAACGGCGCAGACGTGACCAGCCTAATACAATTCTTCATAGCGAACATCTGAAATTCACGAGAGGTGAATTGAGGTCCATTGTCTGAAACTATGGTGTCTGGAAGGCCGTGTGTGGCGAATATTTTCCTTAGGGCTTGTATAGTGGCTCCTGACGTTGTTTTTCTAAGGGGAGTGACTTCTAACCATTTAGAAAAGCTGTCCACTACAATTAGGAAACTCTGTCCCTGGATAGGTCCTGCGAAATCTAAATGTATGCGTGACCATGGGTTTCTTGTAGTTTCCCATTTGTGAATTGGTGCTTGGGGTGGCTCGTTCCGTGTTGCTTGACAGGTGTAGCACCCTCCCACATATCTTTCTATCTCTTTATCTATGCCAGGCCACCAGACATAACTTCTGGCCATAGCTTTCATCTTGACAATGCCTGGATGTCCTTCGTGTAAAATGTGTAACGTTTGATTTATGTTCTTATCAGGTATTATGACTCGATTTCCCCATAGCAGGCATCCCCTATGAGTAGATATTTCATTTTTCCTGCTAAAATATGGCTGAAATTGGGAGTGTGGGTTTTGTGCTGGCCACCCTGTTGTGGCCCATCTGAGAATTCTGCTAAGTATTTTGTCCTTAGCTGAATTGTTAGCTATAATCTTTGCAGACAGGGGACAGTCTGGAAGTTGAGAGATGGCTAGAATCAGTCCAGCTGGGGCTGGGTCTGAGTCCTTGCTTTGAATTGGCAGTCTGCTGAGGCAGTCTGCGTGTCCTAATTCCTTCCCCGGTTTATGTATTAACTGATAGGAATAGGCAGATAAGAATGTGGACCACCGTAGGATTCTCGGTGAGAGAATCTGTGGTGTTGTTTTATTCCACGTGAATATTCCCAGTAGGGGTTTGTGATCTGTAAATATGGTAAAGGGTCTCCCATAGAGGTAGTCATGAAATTTTTTAACCCCTGCGACTATTGCTAGGGCTTCTCTGTCTATTTGTGCGTAATTCCTTTCTGCTTTTGACAGAGTGCGTGAATAAAAGGCTATGGGTCTTTGTGTGCCGTCCTTGTATAAATGACTTAATACTGCCCCGATTCCATAGGGAGATGCATCGCAAGCGATGCATATTGGTGTGTCTTCTCTGAAAAGGGTGATCGTTGAACTGTTACAAATAATCTTTTTTAATGATTGGAAGCTATTTTCATGTATTTTGGTCCAGGACCAGGCAGTTCCCTTGTCCAGGAGCCTATGCAGAGGCTCTGCGATAGTGGCTTTATGGGGAAGGAAGGCATGATAAAAGTTTAATAATCCTAAAAAGGCTTGGAGTTCTTGTTTATTCCTTGGGCTTGGCGCTGTTTGAATAGCCCTTAGTTTTTCTGTGGTGGGGTGGATGCCTTGGTCGTCTATTTTGTACCCTAGGAATTCTGTGGATGTGACTCCAATGGAGCACTTTTCCCGTTTAAGTTTGAGACCGGCTTCTCTGAGCCGGCTCAGCACAGCTGACAGCCTGTCAGCTAAGTTTGCTTCATTTTCTCCGGCGATGAGAACATCGTCGAAATAGGGGCAGACCCCGGGTATTCCCTTCAGGGTTTTCTCCATGATACCCTGGAAGATACCCGGGGCTGCCGATATGCCGAATTGGAGCCTTTTTACTTTAAAGGCATCGCGGTGGGTGACAATTGTCTGGGCTTCCGCGGTGTCATTTGTGACAGGCAGTTGCAAATACGCCTGCGTAAGATCAAGTTTAGCAAAAATGGCGCCGGAGCGGATGGAAGCAAATACGTCCCTTACCGCTGGCACCGGGTAAGCGTGGGGGCTGAGAGCTAGGTTGAGGGTCGCCTTATAGTCCGTGCATAATCTTATTTCCCCGTTAGGTTTAATAGGGGTGACTATTGGGGTCTCCCAGCTTCCCCCCTCCGTAGGTTCGAGCACCCCGAGACATACGAGGCGTTCAAGTTCATTTTCTATTTTTTCTTTAAGGGCAAAGGGTACTCTCCTAGCTCTTATCTTTATGGGTTGGATTGCTGGGTTTAATTGTAAAGAGATGGGGGGACCGGTGTATTTTCCTAACGTGCCATCGAAGACGTCTGCATACTTGTTGCAAACGGCTTCTAGGCTGGGTGATTGGACTGTATTTACCCCCGTTATGGCGATCCCTAGAGGGCCGAACCAGTTCAGCCCTATCAGGTTGGTGCGATTCCCTGGCGTTACTAGAACTTCTAAGGGACCCTTGAACTTTTTGTACTCCACGGCAACCTTAGCCCTCCCTTCCAGAGGAATAGGGGTTTTTTGGAAATCTGCTAGGTGGACCTGGGTTTGCCTCAGAGGAATTTTTTCCTTGCTTTGTCGGCAGATCTCCTGATACGTTCCAAATGAAATTAAGGAGACTGCTGACCCTGAATCCACTTCCATGAGGCAGGGCACTCCCTGAATTTTTACCCTGATCCTCACCTTTGAGCTTAGGCTGTGTACCCTGTCAATTGTTTCTACTAGGGGCCCTGGCGTTTTTCCTCTGTTGGCCCGGGTAGCTGGCCTACCTGGGGAATTGGTCTCCAGATCATTGATGTTTTCGCGGCCCCGGCTGCGGCACACCGGTTTGATGTGGCCGGTCTTTCCGCAATTGTGGCACTTAGCGTTTCTGAACCGGCAGCTTCCTCGGGCATGATTGCCCCCACAGCTGGCGCAGGCGGCCCGCTGCTCGTAATGCGGCGGTGGCGGAGGGGGGTTCTTGGTTCTGCGGTGATCCGATGAGTCGCTTCTCCTCTGTTGTCTGCGTTCCATTTTTCGCTGGAGGGCTTCCCCGTCAGTGAAGTCCACCGACTCGTCGCTGTCGCTGAGCGTTGCGCTCTCTTGGTATACCGTCGCTGGGCTCTCAGGGGTCGTGGTGGTCGGTTTCTTCTTGTGGCTATACTCGTATGCCATGATTTCTCGGGTCAATTCTGCCAGGCTCATGTCGGGTTTGGATGTCAGCTTCTTCTGTAGCCTCTCGTCCCTCAACCCGATCACCACCTGGTCTCTGATGCGGTCTTCAAGGTCGGGGAAGCAGCAGTTCCGCGCGGCGTGTCTGACCCCAGCGATGAACTCGTTGGCGGGTTCGTCTGGTCGCTGTTTCTTCTGGGCAAATTGTACCCGCCAGTACAGTTCTGAGCGGGCCGGCATATAATACTTATTCAGCTGGTCTACCAGGTCCGCGTAGGAGACCTCTGTGATGGGCACCGGGCTAAACAGCCCAACGGCAGCGTCGTATACTGGGGGTCCGCTGATGTACAGTAGAGCGGCGGCCTTTGCTCTGTCGTCGGTGATTTTGCTGACGAGGAGAAATCCCTCGACTTGCCCCAGGTGTGATTGCCATCTCTCGGGATGGCGGGTATCGAATTCCCTCACACGCCCGAAGTTTGCCATGTCGTCCGGTCCTGGGTCGCTCCTTTGGAAGTTAAAACTTCCAGTGACAGCTCTTGCCGGGAACTCTCTTCCTCGGCCGTGACTTCAGCTCGGGAACTCTCTTCCTCGGCCGTGACTTCAGCTCAGGAGCCATCCCATCCTCGTCGCCAGTGAAGTAGCCGAAGGACCGCTCGGGACGACAGGCTACTTAACTAAAGGTTTATTTAGAGCAAGGCAAAAACAGAATAACTCGCCCGGCTTTTATAGCTGGCAGCTGTCAGTGAGGGCCAATCAGGAACGTTCATTTTGGCGCCGCGTCTATCCGGACCAATCCGCGTCGTCTGCTCTTGACAGTTCAGGCTTCCGCATGGTCCGGTATTTTGACAGCCGCGAGCTGTCAGTGGTTGCGCCTGCGCCGTGCGGGGAACTTTGACAGCTGTCAAAGTTCCCGCGTGTTCTCCTGTCAGATTGTTTCCCCTCATTGAATAGCCGGAATAACTTGTTAACTTATATACATTCATGCTGTTTACAGATATAATACAATTATGGCCTAAACCAGCACTGGTGATCCCCAAGGTTATTGGAATACAGGGGCCATACCCAAAATTCTGGACAACACTTAGAAAATAAGTATATTGACAAAATTTTGATCTGTTAGTTACAAACGGCCACACTTGCTTGGATCCACACATATACAACATTGATACATCACCACATCACATCCTAGGTACTTGAAAAAAAACTTAATTCATATGAAGAGATGAGTGTGTCTGTCTTCAAGTTAGTTTTTGATTCTTGACAAGCCTAGCCTAATCTTTGCAGTTTTCCTGGTAAGGTTTTTCAAAAATGGTTTGCCATTGCCTTCTTCCTAGGTTGAGAGAGAATGACTGGCCTAAGGCCACTTTGCTGGCTTTGTGCCTAAGGTGGGGATAGAACTCACATTAGCTCTTTGAAAGAAAACATATTCCTATGTTTTTTTCACAGTAAAAAAAATATAGGATTTCTAGATTTCTAAATTATTCCCTGTATCAGTAAAATATTTTAGAATTACAATATTTACAAATATTGTAGATATTTGTATTACACAGGAAATAAATATTATCCAATATCAGGATCATTTAGTAGGAAGGTAATAGAGGATCTTATGTGTGTTTGTCTAGTTGTATGAATAAATAGTAATAAATAATGTTATAAAGATAATATGCTGTTGTTATTCAATTTGGTTTCAGTTTAGTACAGATGTAGAATGGTACAATTATAAAATAACCTACCATCTATGAGTGAGGTCCACGATGCAGCCTACATTAAATTATAATGCAGACACTGAAATCACATGAAGTATAATAACATGTAAAATTAGAAAAAAAAGAGATATCTAGAATTTAAATGAATAACAGGTAAATAGAATAAGTTGAATTGGATTGGATTGATGTTAGGATTTAAATGATGATACATGAAAACAGACTACAAATAACTTAAAGCAGTAGTAAATAGTACATGAGCTAAGATTTCATATGCCATTTTATATTTACTGTGGATATGTTCCTTTGTAGTTATGTTCTATGCCATTAAGGGTAATGAAGAAATTTCAATTAAAAAAAAGCTTTAAAGATCAGCTCTAATACACACTAACTTTCCCTATTGTGGGTGGGGGGTTGGAATTAAAATTGTTCAGTGGGTAGGTGAGTTCTGGAAGAAGTGACAATTGTGTCAAAGTGCTGTATTTCAAAAACAAGTCCTGTTAAGTACTTAATTTCCTAATCTGCTCCCTTTTCAAATTGCAAATCATCAGAAACTTAACTCCTCAGAAGTAGATTCAGGTCTGCAATTAACTGGATACTTCATAACAAACTACGAGAAATCTGTGTGCTGTTTCTTTTGCAACTTTAAGATGTGTGGACTTTGACTCCTAAAACTCCCAGTTAGTAGTCCTGCCATCCCTACCAGTAAACCAGACAGAAAACATGAATAGATGAGCTGATTCTACTTTTTTGTAAGACTACATTAACAGAATCTTGCAAGTCTGAAGGTATGCCTCTCCTGCCATCAGATTTAACCACTAGATCAACTAGGTTGGGTCCTTCCTAATTTTTTTCCTTTGACTATAAAGCCACTGGTGATCCTCCCCTTTTTTCTGATAGTTTCCTAGACAATATACGGTATATCTCTTCTCCTTCTCCCTCAGTATCATTGTCACATATCATTACACACATCTTAAAGTTGCCAAGTCTGAACACACTGCTTTAAACTTCTGGTTTCCAATATTTCCTAATATTCTAAGACTGTATTCAGAGTTTGGTTTAAAAGAAACTCAGGGCACAAATGATTCCAGAGGGAATTTGCCTTTACAACAACAGGATTTGCCATTTAATTTGGACCTTTACCAACCTTGGCAGAATTTTAAAAAGTAAGCAGGGTTAGATCTAGTTAATGCTTGGATAAAAGTCCACTTTAAAATTTCAAAACTATAGGGGTTTTATGTTAATATTAAGCTACAGGTGGTCCACCACATTGCTTTGCAATGTTTAAAATTATGATGGATCCTCCCACCAAGTTTAAGGTTACAAGTTGCCCTCCCCCATGGTCACATGATTACATTTGGGTGCTTGGTAAACAGCCCACATTTATGGCCGTTTGTAGCACCCTGCAGTCATGTGACCACATTTTACAATGTTTTTGCAGGAACTGGCAGTTTGAATTGAATTTCCTCCTGAAAAAGCACTTTTGCGATAACCAGCTGCTTACTTCCACTTTCTGGCAAAAACTGCCTCATAGCAAACCATGAGTTTGCTATATGTCTGTGGCATTGACTTTATGGCCACAGAATTCACTTCATCCACTGCTGCAAGAAGGTCATGTGGCAACCCGTTTTGTCACTGTCACAACTTATGACCATAATTACCAAACTTAATTATGGTTGCAAATCAATGACTACCTGTAAACAAGTAGCCTTCAAGTAAAACGCTATTTTTTAAAAAAATGACAACTTTTCTAAGGATATTGTTGTAAGAGCATAGGTTCTTGTTCTGGCTTAAAATAACAGAGCACAAGTTGAGAAGATTCTGTGAGAATTCCCATGCACAAATAAAGGAAAAGAACCACATTTTTTTTAGAACAACAGAAATGGAAAAATATTTGCCCAAACCGTAGGCACTCACTTGCATCTAAAAAGACAGCAGAGCACACAACTACAGTATTTCAATTATCCCTTGGGAGTAAATACAAGAAAATCAAGGTCACCTGTGCCTCCCTTTGAAGACTCAATGGAGATTCTTAGATGAACATCTTCAGCACCAGGTCAATGCATGCAGAGCGTGTCAGACACTCCTTCAAGGACCAAAGTCCCAGGCCATGGAGCAGTGAATTACCTACTTTTTTAAAAAGACTTTTAAGATATTCCTTTTATTATTTTAAAAGGGACAAACCACATTTATAGATTGCAAAATGCCATCATCATTTCCGTCACTGAAATCCATTTTCAGGAAATGTAGTTTTATTTTATAGATGTGATACTTTATTTAGCCTGGCCCTGTAAATCTGAACCACAGCAGAGGAAAGGAGAGAGACATGAGTCATGACATAATTTCCAATTATTTATTAATAATGACACTACCAAAAACATTTTGTATGTATTATTCATATTTTTAAAAAAGCCGCAAGACTAAAGTATAGCATAATGGCTTTTCACTGTTTTGCAAATAATGGCAAAGTGTTTTAAAAAGCTTTGACCAGGCAAAAGGTTGCTTTTGTCCCACCGGCATGCTGAGCATACACATTTGTGAAAACTTGTTTGGCCTTTTGAAGTTGATTGGGGAAACTCTCTCATTGTCTGGTCCAAAGTGTTAAAAAGGAAAATCCATTAGTGCAGTTTTGGTATAAATATACTGATATCTTGCCAGATTCAGAGTTAGGATGGACAGCAATGACCTCAGCATACTGAATATGGAATATGGATTTGATTTTCTAGGTCCGAGACTTTATTACTGGTAGTCCTTGAGTTAGAACCATAATGGAGCCTGCCCATCATGGTTGTAACTCACAAGAGTTATAAATTGGGTCACCCACATTACAACCTAATTTTAGGATCTTTTTTGCAGCAGTTGTTAAACAAACACTGCTGTTGTTAAGTGAACCAATGGTTTGCTATGGGCTTTTTTCTGTAAATCATAAGTAAATGACAGTTCTTGGCAAAACTGTTGTAAAACATGGTCATGCTGCAAATAGCCATAAATGCGGCCCAATTGCTGAGCACGTGACATGCTGTGACATGCTGTAAAATGACTGTGGGGGGAGTGGCCATAAGAACTTCAAATTTGGAATGGATAGATTAACTTTAGAGATTAAAGAGAAAGAACATTCAGTTTACTATAGAACTTGGAATAAATTCTATCAATGGCTAGATAAGCGAGTTAGAGAGAAAGGAATATGATATGCAATTTTGAATTTATTTGAGTGAGAAAAATACCATACGTTGAAAACTTAGTAGTTTATGATAATCTATTATACCTATCATTGTTATTAATTATTAGCTTTATTACTTTTATTTACATATATTTACCCAGACAATATGCTGTTTGCCAAATATTGAATGATATTGGGGAAAACCCCAACCCTCACCCCCAACCTCTCCTGTACCCTATCCCAAATTCCCATCCCCTTACCCCCCCTTAACACTATAAAAACTAATTATTATTTTTTTTTAAAAAGAACTTCAAATTTGGGTTGTAAGTACCCCCAGGAAGGTCCATCATAACTTCAAATGGTCACTAAGTGACCAGACATAAATTAAGGACTATCAGTATTATTCAACATACAGGTAGAAAACAGGTTTACTTCTCAAACCAGTGATTTAGAATCCATTTTCACTGGAGGGCATTTCAAATCAAGATTTCCCATTTCTCTTGAAAATGCCTCCAAGAGACTATAGATATTGCCACTGTCAACCATAAGATGTGTATATATGAACAAAGCAGCTATAAATGTTCTTTTCTAAAAGGATCTAGAACAGGGGTGTGAAACTTGCCGCGTCACATGACACGTCATGACATATCATGACTTTTTTCCCCTTGCCGGAGCTGGGGTGGGCGTGGCTTCTGCATGACGCATCCAGCCCATGGGTCGGCATTTTGACGCCCCGATCTAGAACCTCATCTGTTAGTTAACATTTATTGAATAAATTTACTATGTAGATTTTTCTAGTCTCTGCATAGTCTATCTCTACTTATTCTTTTTCACATACAAGTCAGCAGTTCATCTTGCTATTGATAAGTGTTGATTATAGATAGGTGAAAGCACATGACTTTAATTTTTGAGGAAGGAATAAGTGAAATATGTTAAATGTTAAATAGTTATGTTTTGTACAATTTTGTAATTGTATAAAAATGTTAAAATCCCCCATACCACGTTGTTCAGCAAACCAGCCAAAATACTGCCCTTAGTTTTATTTTTCCATATTTTAAAATAAGTTGCTCCAATGATTCATTTTTTTCTAATTTTCTGGCTTAAACAACTTTTCACTTCCTCTCCCTCTACCCTCACCACACAGATTTACATTCAAGCATATGAACACAGGAGAATCCTTTTGTTCTTCCTGTTTCCTCAAAAAACCTGTCATTTCAATAATCTCCAATGACATCCTTCTAGTTATACCCAAATCTTTTCATTCAGGCAAATCAAAGACTTGTTCGTCATGGATCCACTACTCTATCCCATCCTTTGGAGCTCTCTGATATTTTTCAATAAATTTCCAGTCAAATGGAATCCAACCATTAGATGCAGCACTTGCTATATCTTTTGGTAGATCTGAACAAAACTGCACTGGACACTGGAAGAAATTAATTCCAGGGTCAATTTATGAGCTATGTGCTATATTACCCTTGGTGATTTGGCCTCAATTGAGAAATTCTGTAGTTGCTTCTTACAATCACCTCCTCTCCCCACCAAACAAAAAAAGCTCTTTTTTTAGCAATGCAAATACAAACTCTGATATAAAAGAGAAACACAGGTTCTATTCAGGATCCCATCTTATAATTATATTTCCACTTAGAACCTTGCAAACTCTGTGATAAGAGAAGTTTTCTCAAAACTAATTGGCTTTCTTTCACCTTTTTTTCCCACCTTATCTCTCCATTATTTCATGCAACAATAAATCTATTAATAAATTGCAAAAATTCTTTGCAGAAAGAGCAATCAATCATTGATTGACTTAATAATCACTGATCTATATTTGGACAGTAAACTTAATGAACTTGAGTTTACCTCTTGGTTCAGATTGTTCCAGTAAATACTTTGCAAGCTGATGTTGATATGATATATTATGGTGAGATAGTAAGCTTGTTAGTTTAAGCATACTTGGTGAATATTAAGGTTGTATCATATTTGCTAAATTATTTTTATTGAAATTAGTTCTCTTCCCATTTGCTTCTATTAGTACTTGAAGAGAATCAGCTGATGATTTTCAGGGAATATCCCTCTACCTGTAGTACAAGGGTAATAGTATAAATGAAAGTGAGAAGCAAATTTTCCAATGACATTCCTTCTGAGAAATGCAAATATCCTTAGTGCTGTATTCAATAAAATTTCCATTATACCAAGCAAAAGTTTTTAGTTTATCCAAGCCTTCACCATTTTTTTTTAAGTTTAGTAGATTATTTTGCACTCTCTACTCTGGGAATATTTAGTTTACTTTAACTCCTACATGTAATTTATCTTGTACTAATGTGTCATAATTTATTCAATATTTCATTGAATATAATCTGTGTTTAAGCTTTCACTAAATTACTGTAGGCCACTTTGGAGACTCAATTATGGATGATTCATAAGTATAAATAAAAGATGAATTGCTTCATTAGGAATCTGAGAATGAGAAGTTCCCATATTACCTTGGCAATGATTATCCTTTAACTGAGTGACCTTAGGAATTATTTATTTTATTTAGCATATTTATACAGCCAGCCATCTCACAAACATATTGGGCAATGTGCAACACAACAGTTAATAGCTCCACCACAATCTAAAAAAGAAATAAGTAAAATAAACATAAAAAGATGGCATGAGTTTTGCACAGTTTTTCCCTTTCTCCAATCTGTGTTTGTAATATTCAGGAGCTTTGGAACCTCTATATGGTGGGAAGATTTCAGGACTGATGCATTAGCAAATTATAAAAGAAAAGGTCTACTTGTTAAGATTTATTTCTGAATCAAACTCAATTTCATTGAGGGTCACATCAGCCCTCAATGGGCCAGATGGGCATGGCTAGGTAGGCATGGTTGGGTGGTAACAGCCGGGTCACCATGACTAGGTAGGCATGGCTGAATGGGCATGGCCGAGTCACCACAACTAGGTAGGGGTGGCTGGGCGGGCATGGCCAGGTAGGTGCAGCCAGCCCAATCCCAATTCCCTGAGGGAACTTTCCAGTTGTGCTTACCTCCTGCTTGAGGCTGCTGCTGCTATGCTCACTCTCCTTGGCCAGGTTGCTCATGGTAGGTGCGGGGGTGTTTGTTTGAGGCTCACTGGCATCACTCTGAGGTGGCTACTTCACCCAGTGGACTGTGACGGCGGCTTCCCCTCTGGACTCATGAGCTTCATGGGTTGCCAGTGCTGCCAGGGCAAAGCAAGATGAAGCAGGTAGCAGGGAAGGGGTGGCTTGGCTGTGGGGCCCCAAGGTGCATGAGTGTGGTGCAGGAGGTGCAGGGCCAAGCATGGCTTATTGGATGCCCCAGGGTCACATCCATCTGGCTGTCACTGTTGGCCAATGAGAGGCCAAGGGACCAATGAGCTGTAGCTGCTGCCAGGCACCACCAGCCCTTGCATGCTCACTGCCTCCTGTGCATGTGTCCAGGGGGACTGCCCGGCTGGGCTGGAGCCAAGGCAGTGGGGGCAAGCCCCTCACCATCTCCAGAGTAGTCCTGTGGGCCAGATATAAACACATCATAGGCCTGATCTGGCCCACAGGCCATGAGTTTGATATCTCTGCCTTAGACATTACCCCTTTCCCAATGATGATATCAGATACAGCACTCTACTTTTTCTTAGTACAAAAATAATTGCATTTACTCTCAGAAGCTGAAAACTAATTGTGAGCAACCTTAAATCCACAAGGTTTTGACAGACCAGTCTGTCAATTGGGCTAAATATTACATATCTATTGAGTAAGGTAAGTTCAGAGGACATTTAACCAAAGAATAGCCTGCAATGTTATTAATTTTTCACAGTGATGGAAATGCTTTTCAGATGGTAGCAATTAATTGCATTGTTATTCAACTCCATTTATGTATTAAAATATTTGTCATTGTCACAGTGGCAGATTTTCTTTATTACGGTAATTTCATTAAATCTTTCTAAATCTTCCTAAAGTAAAACTATCATAAAGTATTGTAACAAGAGACGCATCCTGGAAGGAAGGAAGGAAGGAAGGAAGGAAGGAAGGAAGGAAGGAAGGAAGGAAGGAAGGAAGGAAGGAAGGAAGGATGTTTATCTTTAGAGAACCATATGGACAAGTGGGCTTATTCTAGTGTTGTATTTGAGTTTTAAGTATTTACCTTTAGGACTTTCAGTTAAAACTCAATAGATTGTAAGCTTTAAACAAGAGGGCAGAAGTTAGATTTTCATCAATTGGAAATGCACTGCCCAATTGCTGTAGATTACCGGTATTTTTGAATCTACAGTAGAATAACAATAGGAACAGCATAGAAGTCAGCTTGATGCAATGGTTTAGATGCAGCCTTGAACCAGGAGACTGGATCCTTTAAAAGCTGGCTGGGTGATTTTGGACCAGACCCTGTCTTTCAATCCAACACTTCATAAAGTTGTTGTGAAAAAAATAGAAGCAGGAAAGTTATTACAGCCTTGAGTGTAAAAAATAAAAGCAGAATACAAATCTAGTAAGTAAATAAAAATAATTTATCCCCACATTATACTATTAGATAAAAAATAATGGAAAAAATAGTATATATTTTTTCTTTTTAGCAAAGATTCCTCCTATTTCCCCCCCTCTCTTCCTAATGTTTATCCACAATTGACCAACCAAAGTATCGATCCTCTTGGTTATGATACACATTGTCCAATTGGCTTGTCACCTGAGCCTGTGGGCTGAGACAGAGTGACAAAATTTACAAGACAAAATGTTACCTTGGGAGAAGACATTTGCACAATGATTGCTCCCTTGTGGAAGGCCACAAAGCTTCTTTCTCACCCTTCTATTGCTTAACAGCTATCTGAAGTCTCTGGGTGAGGTCATTCAGTGAGGCAGGATTTGTTATATAAAATCATCTTTCAGTGGCTTAACCATATACCAAATTGGCTCTCATTGGATTTAATAAGAGTTAAAGAAGGAAGGAAGGAAGGAAGGAAGGAAGGAAGGAAGGAAGGAAGGAAGGAAGGAAGGAAGGAAGGAAGGAAGGATAGCCGTAGCTCATGGGAAAAAATATGAGAACAGGGGTAGCGCATATATTTTCTGTTGTGAAGTGGCAGCTTTTTAAATGTGACTATAGCTCCAAGGAGGATTTTCCTTGGTCCACCAGGTGCTTGGAATCGCTCTGGGATTTCTTCAGCTGGACAAGAAAGGAATTTCTCACAGTAATCATAAAAATACAGTTAACTCACGTATTGCATGTTCAGTACTGTTGGGATGCAAAGGGCGAACACTGAACATCTGCCACTCTCTGACAATTGCTTCTTGGGTGTCAGTGTAGGATAACAGCAGACAGGAAAGTTGGCCTTTCAAGGATAGTTTGCAAATGCTGATCTGCTTCAATACTTTGAAACTTCAGGTAAATGGATTGTGAAATCCTGACACTGGTTGATATTTTGTTTTCATTTTGTATCTTTGTGACATATATTTCTGCAAGTTATTTTTTTTTCCTTTAACAAAAATTGCCCACAGTCTAAAGGAGAAACTGTCCAGATATGTTGTAGGAAAGCAATTATATGTTTTACTATTCTTATTCATATTCTTTCTTCCCTTTCAGAAAACTGCACAGCTCTATGTTTACTCATTTCTGAGAGATTTTTCACCTCCATTGTTCTTCTGTAATTCAGTACTTAATTTTCTACTTTTATCCTCAAATTTTTGGAAACACACAAAGATAATAAGTGCTATTGAAATTGAAGAAAAAAAACCCTGCACATTGATCCAGAATGTAACTCCAGAAAGCAATCTATCCTGGTGACTCTTATGACAAGAGGCCTAAAGTGCCATATCACTCTGCACTCACTAGAAAAACACACACACACAACACACACACAACACACACACAACACACACACACACACACACAGAGTTTTTCATGACTAAAAGAGAAGTACAGTTTTCCATCCTTTGTTCTTTTATTGGAAGGAATGCTTTCACACTGAGCAGCTGACTGCCCCCCACCCTTTGTCTCCTAAGCCAATAGGCTAAAAACAGCAAGAGTTGAAAGCCACACATTGGATCAACAAGCTAGATCTGCTTTCTGTTGCAGATGGATCACCTCCCCATAGGTTGAACTGTGGCAAGACTCTCTGGCTTGTAAGCTCTTACATCAGGATTTGCTTCTCACCATGGTAATTCTACCTGCCTTGAGGTGCTTCAAAGTATTCCACACACCAAGTTATCAACCATTAGCTTGTAGTAAAAAAAAGTGTAGTAAAGATTTGTTTGTGAAAATATTCAGAGAGGAAATGGTAACAGAATGAATAAAGGAAGAAGAGAAAGAGAAAGAAGAAAGAAACCCCTTCTTCTTTCTCCCATTTTTAACTTGCACCTATCCTCTTCAACCCTTTCATATTGTCAATCCTCCCATTTGCACAGCCTATTTTAAACTAATTACAATTATAACTAGCTTGAATCTCATTAACTACAACAAGAGTATGTGTTAGCCTAAAAAGCCTTTTCTAAAAGCTCACTGATATAAAAGTTGAATGCCTTGTTATCCACTTGAAAATACTCAGGTAGGAAGATAAAACAATGCCACATATTTAAAAATCTTAAGTCAATATTTCTTTCTTTTTTTTACATCATCCACATCGTTCTTTTCTAAAAGCTCATTGATATAAAAGTTGAATGCCTTGTTATCCACTTAAAAATACTCAGGCAGGAAGATAAAACAATGCCACATATTTAAAAATCTTAAGTCAATATTTCTTTTTTTTTTTTACATCGTCCACGTCTATTTTTCAACCACTGTGCAGCTAAGGCAAAAAATAATGCTAGCACTTTATTTCTGTTGATTAAAACATAAATCTTCCATAATGCTTGGTTTAAAGGAAATTTTTTAACCCAAGATGAAAGTTGAGTGGTAATGAAGAATTATTGTAGGAATACCTCTGTTCAAAATTATTGTTTCCATTATAAGAAAATTGCTTCTAGATTAGAGAAGTTTTGATTAGTTTGAAGTGATACCTATTTTTAAAGTAACTTACTGCATGCATATTTAACTTGTTCAGTTTGTAAATAATATATTACCTCTTTACCTAAATAGGGAGGAAAAAAATCCACATTTGAATTATCACTCTGACAAAGAAACCACAAGAAGATTGCTAAAATCTGTCTCAAAATAGTAGAGAAAAAGGAAAATATATATTGTATCTTATATTTCAAGAGATAAGCATCCCCTTTTATGATACAATCCTTTTTTTTATCTTCCTTATCCTATTTATTAGTATTGTAGCATTACCCCCTCAGAGGCCGCCAAAGTCCAGGCCGTTCCAGCCCCACTCCCCTCCGTCGCGCTCTGCAGCTACCTCTCAAGGTGTTAATAAAGTGTCTTTTTCAGCGGGAATTCCCACGAAGTGAGGAGGTGGCAGATTCTCATTGTCAAGGGGGGGGGGGCTTTCAGGAACAAAGATGACCAGCCCCTAGCCCCAATAGTCAATGCGTGGTGGTGTTTAAAAGCCCCAGGCAGTCATAGCAGCAATAGTCAATGATGTTACAGAGACCATTTGGAAACAAGGGGGTGAGGAAAACCCTGGCTCTAGGCAGCAATGGAAACACAAACGAAGGCAGTCAGTGTTCTGCAGTAACAACTCATCCCACAAGGGCAACTCCCCACAATGTCTATAATTTGCACAAATAACAGTAATCAAAGCTCTGATGGCCACTGGTCTCCAAAGCAATAGCAACCAGCCTCTCCTTCTCTTCTGTTATCGCTCACAGTCTCAGATATTGTCAGTGTCAAAACCCCTCCCCCTTTCCTTTATTGTTAAAATCTGAATTTAACAACCCCAACAACTTTCTCTCTCCTCAATCTCTCTCTTGCCTCTACTCAGGATATCCCCCTGTGAAAGAAAGCAATAAAATTCCACCTTCTCACTCTCTCTCTCTCCTTCCCTCTCCTTCAAAGAAAGGGATCAGCTAAAACCTGAAATCCCCTTCAGCTTCACCTGGTCTCTCCCCAACAACAG
This sequence comes from Vipera berus, assembly GCF_964194415.1. Classification (NCBI taxonomy): domain Eukaryota; kingdom Metazoa; phylum Chordata; class Lepidosauria; order Squamata; family Viperidae; genus Vipera; species Vipera berus. Next base: position 95,584,961 of record NC_138206.1, read on the forward strand.
CAACAGGAACCACCCCCACCCCTTTCTTTCCTCCTTTTTCTTTCCTTCTGCCCGATCCACGCTCACCGCGCCCCAAACCGGCAGCAGCTGTTTGAGCTTCCCTCTCCTCAGGCAGGCTCCTGCAAAACCTTTCAGCCAGCCCCGCTATAGTATAATCACTCAATGTGCAATTCTCTGGATGGATGACATAGGATCAAAATCAAAAACATTAAACTCAAACCATCAGACAGAAAAGAAAAATCATAACATAACGGATACCAGTTCTCAATCAGTCATTACCCATCTATTATTGGAGGGTGGATCCTGAGTGGAAAATCTAGGTCTTCAGTCCCTTATGGAAGCCCAAATGCATTTAGTCTGCATTTACTGACTGCTTTGTTTAATGACCATTCAAAGTTATAACAGTTTTACTACTAGTCTTCACATTTATGACCATGATGGTATCCTGTGGCCAGGTGATTGACATTTGGGTGTTTTGCAATTGATGCAGATTTATGACCATTGCAGTCTCCTATAGTCATGTGATTACTATTTGGGTGTTTTACAATTGGCTTCCAACAAACAGAATTAATGGAGAACATGGAATTCAACTTGCACATTTTTGGTCTTTGTTCTGTCTATTGTTTTTTGTAGTTGCCCAGAATTTTGGCTGGCAAATTGTGCTACCATGTAAATTGATTAAGTAAATATACAATTTAAGGCTGCATCCACAGAAATATAAATTCTACATAAAGGAAAATAATCATTCCACATTTTTTTCCAATATTAGTCAGATCAGTTCTGCCCTCCTACCCCAGCACTCCCCAAATATAAGCAAGTTTTGAACAAACTGGAGCAAGTTTTTGGAATGGCAGCATGGATGAAAAGGGAATTAGAAAGAAATATTGAAGGGTATGGAAAAGGCTAGCCTTAAGAATTGAAGACAAAATGATATGATAGCATGTCTTCAAATAGTTGAAAATAGAAAGTTCTTTGCAAATAGATTTATTCTTTATAAATAGAAGGTTGCTGGCCAAAACCTGCTTTATATCACCCGAGAGTATAAAATACAAGCTCTTAACTTTCAGAAAAACCAATAAATACAGAGGATGTACAAGGACAGGGAAAACAATTAAATAATTTTAAGCCTTATTTCCTTGCTTCTTTTTTTAAAGAAAAGCTTATATAAACATATTTTCCTGTACATTAAACAGAATGAATCCATGTTTCTTAAAATAGAAAAAAAATGTAATAACTGATCCTGCATAATCCATGGTAGACAGCAGTAATTTATTTCATCATGTATTCTAAAGGGTGAGGTAGGGTGAGTTGGTCTGTTCAAGTTCTGGTTTGCAATTGATTCATATAACCTTTTTTCCCCCTGCAGCCTGTGTGGGAAAGAAGTAACTTATAAAATGCTCCCTAGCTCTTCAAAATTTAATTAGTGGGCAGCACTAAAATGGAATGGGTTTAATTTAGTTGACAATAGCTGATTCTACATGAGTGTTTTTATGTTTTAGTCTGTCACAGACCTAAAAGGTACTAATTGAACTGACATGGAATTGGTCTTGTGGTTTTCCCCCTCTTTGGTCACTATATTGTGTGAAATGTGTTGTGTATTTACTAGTTATTATTATATTGAGTTTAACAGAAGTTACAGGGCTGAGGTAAAACCACGGCAGCTTTTGACAGCTGTCAAAAGCTGCCGGACAAAACCGCGCAAGCGCCAACAATTGACAGCTTTACACGCGCTACAGATGACAGCTCCGAGCTGTCAAAACCAGACGGCCCCGATTGGCGGCGACTACGGCGCGGGAACAGACTCACCCCTGATTGGTCAAGCCGCCGGCAGCTGTCAGTATAAATAGAAGTCATGTTCCCTTGTTCTTTGCCTGGTTCGGAATAAAAGTTAAACTGTTAACTTGCTGTCTCGCCTGCTTCTTAGTTAAAGCACTGGCGATGAAGATGGGATGCCTGCTTGCCTAAGCTGAAGTCACTACTTAAGGGGAGAAGAGATTTTTTCCCTTAGCCGAGCTGGTCACTTGCTGAAGTCACTGGAAGCTGAACTTCCATTCAACGCAAGCAGCGGCACCCACAATTACAGACAGCATGACGAACCACGGCCACATCTGAGAATTCGATACTCGCCACCCAGAAGGCTGGGAATCACATCTGGGCCAGGTAGAAGGGTACCTGGTAGTCAAGAAGATCACGGATGACTGGGCCAAGGCAGCCACCCTCCTCTGGCTCAGCGGCCCCGCCGTTTATGATGCCGCTGTGGGGATCTTCACCCCGGAGCCGGTCGCCACTATCTCCTATGCAGACCTCACTGAGGGGCTGAGTAAATACTTCATGCCCCTCAAGTCAGAACTCTACTGGAGAGTGAACTTCGCTCGGAAAATCCAGCTTCCTGATGAGCCGGCAAATGACTTTATAACCCGGGTCAGGCACGCTGCACGTCGGTGTCGGTTCCCGGATTTAGAAGACCGAATCCGGGACCAGATTGTCATAGGGCTCAAGGACGAACGGCTGAGGAAAAAGCTGATCGCCAAGCCTGAAATGACAATGACCAATGTGGCCAGAGAAGTCATCGCATACGAAGACTGCCACGGAGACGACCGACGGCCACCGGACAGCAGACCAAGGGGGTCCGTGCACCAGGAAGACGGCAGGTTCAGCGGTTCCGAGGACGACGACGGCCCCACAGACATAGACGCGGTGCCACGACGGTTCGAGAAACTGAGGCTGCAACGCAACTACAAGGGGGGGGCTGCCAACAACCAGAGGGGCCCCAACTTCCCAACAAACAGGGCGAAGTGTGCCAGCTGCGGCGGAAGCCACCCTAGAGCAACGTGCCGGTTCCGCAGTGCCAAATGCCATGGGTGCGGGAAGACAGGCCACCTCAAAGCCGTGTGCCACAGCCGGAGCCGGGAAAACCTGCACGACCTGGAGGTGACAGCTGAAGGTATGGCCCCACATACACTCAGAGCCAGGCACAGTCTCAGGCCCCTAGTGCTTAATGTAAGGGGGAGGGCGGAGAAACATACGGTCCACAGCACTCTTAAACCCAAAATCAAGGTGGACGTCCGGATTCAGGGAATTCCCTGTGAGATGGAAGTGGACTCTGGGTCCTCCGTCTCACTAATCTCATGGCAAACGTACAGGGACATTTGTAACCGAAGTAGGAAAAGGCCCGCCCTTAGACCCACCAAACTCCGCCTAGCTGACTTCCAGAAAACGCCCATTAAACTCCGGGGAAAAGCTTCCGTCCCCGTAGAGTTCAAGAAATTTAAAGGATCCCTTCCTATTCTTGTGACCCAAGAAAACAGAATCAGCCTGCTAGGATTAGATTGGTTCGAGGCACTAGGAATAGCGTTGACAGGTGTCAACGCCATTCAGCTGTCAAAATTGGAATCCGTCTGCCTTCAATTCGCGGACGTTTTTGACAGCTCAGTAGGGAAATACACGGGACCGCCTGTATCACTTAAACTGAACCCAAATGTGATGCCTGTCAGAATCAAGGCCAGAAGGGTTCCCTTCGCCTTGAGGGGAAAAATAGAAGCGGAGCTTGACAGATTAACAAACTTAGGGGTCCTCGAACCGGTAGAAGGGGCCGAGTGGGAGACACCCATAGTGACCCCAGTTAAGCCAAACAGCCAAATAAGATTATGTGCCGACTATAAGGCGACCCTCAACCTCGCATTAAACGCACATGCCTACCTGGTCCCGGCTGTCAAAGACATCCTCGCGGCCATTAAGTCAGGCGCCATATTTGCCAAGTTAGACTTGGCGCAGGCGTATTTACAGCTGCCTGTCACCCCTGACACCGCTTTGGCGCAAACAATAGTCACCCACAAGGGAGCATTCAAAATTAACCGCCTTCAATTTGGCATCTCTGCAGCCCCGGGAATCTTCCAGGAAATCATGGAGAAAACACTTAAGGGAATTCCCGGGGTCTGCCCATATTTTGACGACATCTTAATTGCAGGGGAATCAGAAAATGACCTGGCTGACAAACTAACTAAGGTGCTCCTAAGGTTCAGGAAGGCTGGTCTCAAATTAAAAAGAGACAAATGCTCCATCGGGGTGCCCTCAACAGAGTTCTTAGGTTTTAAAATAGACGCTAAGGGAATTCACCCCACAGACACTAAAATTAAAGCTATTAAAACAGCACCAACCCCCAAAAACAAACAAGAACTTCAGGCTTTCTTAGGGTTAGTTAACTTTTATCACACCTTCCTACCGCATAAAGCCTCCATTGCAGAACCCTTACATAGATTATTAGACAAGGGCAAACCCTGGACGTGGACCCCTGAGCATGATAAAAGTTTTAACCTCCTAAAAAACTTACTCTCCAGCAGCACAACGGTAGCCCTGTTTAACGATCAGCTGCCATTATGTCTAGCCTGCGATGCCTCCCCGTACGGCATCGGAGCAGTCCTAAGCCATTTAACTAAAGAAGGAATACAGACCCCTGTAGCGTTCTATTCTAGAACGTTGTCAAAACCTGAGCGTAATTACGCTCAAATTGATAAAGAGGCTTTAGCTATAGTGGCTAGCGTAAAAAAATTTCATGATTACCTGTATGGCCGACCATTTACTATTTTTACGGATCATAAGCCCCTGTTAGGACTTTTTACAGTAAACAGGCTAACACCACAAATATTATCTCCCCGCATCCTGAGATGGTCTACCTTTCTATCAGCCTATTCATACAAATTAGAATACAGGCCAGGGAAAACCATGGGCCATGCGGATGGCCTGAGCAGACTGCCCCAACCAATAGTGGACCCAGACCCAGCACCAGCTGGAAGAATACTAGCTATCTCAGAGCTGCCAGAATGCCCATTATCTGTCAAAGATATCTCCGCAGCTACCGTGGCAGACAAAATCCTAGGCAGAGTCCTAGGCTATGTCACGACGGGCTGGCAATATTCACCCCGAGACCCACAATTCCAACCTTACATCTTAAGACAAAAGGAATTATCCACCCATCAAGGATGTCTCTTATGGGGCAGCAGGGTAATCATCCCAGACAAACACAGACTCAAAGTGCTAGAGAGCCTACACGAAGGGCACCCGGGCACCGTCAAAATGAAGGCTCTGGCCAGAAGCTATGTCTGGTGGCCTGGTTTAGACAAACACATTGAAGCACACGTAGCTGGCTGCTATTCCTGCCAGCTAGTTAGAGCTGCCCAGCCACAGGCTCCCATACATAGATGGGAAACTACAAAGACACCCTGGTCTCGCATTCATATAGATTATGCAGGTCCATTCCAGGGACAATCATTCCTAATTGTCGTCGACAGCTTTTCAAAATGGCTAGAGGTAGCGCCAGTAGCCAGCACAACTTCCTCAGCCACGATACAAGTTTTAAGGGGATTATTCGCCACACATGGGCTCCCTGATGTTATAGTTTCCGATAACGGCCCCCAATTTACCTCCTACGAATTCCAGAGTTTCACAACGGCGAACTCTATTAGGCATACCACTACGGCTCCCTTCCACCCATCGACGAACGGCTTGGCAGAGGTGATGGTAAAATCAACCAAGGAGGCACTGCGCAAGATCATCTCCGGCAACTGGCACCAAAGACTGGCACAATTTCTTCTGTCCCAACACACCACGCCTTGCACAACTACCGGGAAGTCCCCAGCAGAACTTCGCTGGGGCAAAAGATTAACCACCAGACTAGACCGTCTCCACCCAGACAGATCCCCTCCAGACCCAGAACCAGCCCTCCAACATAGAACTCTCAACACAGGGCAAGCTGTCTGGGCCAGAAACTACGGGGGAGGGAACAAATGGACACAAGGGGTAGTCATCGAACAAACAGGCCCTTTGTCATACATCATTGACATTGGACAAAATATACACATCCGCAGACACATAGACCAACTCCGCCAACGCAGTCCTCAAAACATAGGGGGAAGGGGGGACGACGGAATGCTGACAGAAGCACCGCCGCAGAGACTGGCACGACAAAGCTCCCCCGACCGGAACATACCATTTCAACACCCCGCACCAATCAATGCGGAACCAGCAGAGCCAAACCCCCTGCCCCCGGAGCCAACCCGAGAAGCCCCAGGGGAAACAGAACATCCAACCGAGACAACTCCCCGGCGCTCCGAGAGACTAAAGAAACCTCCCACCTACCTGAAAGACTACGAATGGGGAAACCCAAAAAAGAAACAGTTGGGGTAAAACAACTCAATCAGAGGGAGGGGGAAGGGGTGTTGTGTATTTACTAGTTATTATTATATTGAGTTTAACAGAAGTTACAGGGCTGAGGTAAAACCACGGCAGCTTTTGACAGCTGTCAAAAGCTGCCGGACGAAACCGCGCAAGCGCCAACAATTGACAGCTCTACACGCGCTACAGATGACAGCTCCGAGCTGTCAAAACCGGACGGCCCCGATTGGCGGCGACTACGGCGCGGGAACAGACTCACCCCTGATTGGTCAAGCCGCCGGCAGCTGTCAGTATAAATAGAAGTCATGTTCCCTTGTTCTTTGCCTGGTTCGGAATAAAAGTTAAACTGTTAACTTGCTGTCTCGCCTGCTTCTTCCCCCGTAGTTTCTGGCCCAGACAGCTTGCCCTGTGTTGAGAGTTCTATGTTGGAGGGCTGGTTCTGGGTCTGGAGGGGATCTGTCTGGGTGGAGACGGTCTAGTCTGGTGGTTAATCTTTTGCCCCAGCGAAGTTCTGCTGGGGACTTCCCGGTAGTTGTGCAAGGCGTGGTGTGTTGGGACAGAAGAAATTGTGCCAGTCTTTGGTGCCAGTTGCCGGAGATGATCTTGCGCAGTGCCTCCTTGGTTGATTTTACCATCACCTCTGCCAAGCCGTTCGTCGATGGGTGGAAGGGAGCCGTAGTGGTGTGCCTAATAGAGTTCGCCGTTGTGAAACTCTGGAATTCGTAGGAGGTAAATTGGGGGCCGTTATCGGAAACTATAACATCAGGGAGCCCGTGTGTGGCGAATAATCCCCTTAAAACTTGTATCGTGGCTGAGGAAGTTGTGCTGGCTACTGGCGCTACCTCTAGCCATTTTGAAAAGCTGTCGACGACAATTAGGAATGATTGTCCCTGGAATGGACCTGCATAATCTATATGAATGCGAGACCAGGGTGTCTTTGTAGTTTCCCATCTATGTATGGGAGCCTGTGGCTGGGCGGCTCTAACTAGCTGGCAGGAATAGCAGCCAGCTACGTGTGCTTCAATGTGTTTGTCTAAACCAGGCCACCAGACATAGCTTCTGGCCAGAGCCTTCATTTTGATGGTGCCCGGGTGCCCTTCGTGTAGGCTCTCTAGCACTTTGAGTCTGTGTTTGTCTGGGATGATTACCCTGCTGCCCCATAAGAGACATCCTTGATGGGTGGATAATTCCTTTTGTCTTAAGATGTAAGGTTGGAATTGTGGGTCTCGGGGTGAATATTGCCAGCCCGTCGTGACATAGCCTAGGACTCTGCCTAGGATTTTGTCTGCCACGGTAGCTGCGGAGATCACAGACCTAAAAGGTACTAATTGAACTGACATGGAATTGGTCTTGTGGTTTTTCCCCTCTTTGGTCACTATATTGTGTGAAATGTGTGCACCACATTGGAAAACAGAATTCCATCAGGCTGATTCAGCAACTTCAACCAGAAAGGAGTTCTTGAAACTGACCTGGGAGAAGGGAAGGCAGAAAACTTCTGCCCACAGTTTTGCCTACTGTATATTCCTTATGCTGAGTACTAACCAAGCATTAGTTTGTTATGCTTCAGAGACAAATAGAACCACATCGACATCAATTTTTAACATGAAAATGACAATGTGGAAATGGTTGCACCATGTTCCCTGCTTGTTCACCTGAAAGAGGATCTCAATTGTTTGGTTTTAAATGAAAGGGAGGGGAAACTTTAAGCATGGCATTCAGTGATCAGATGGAGATGCACTTTCCGTCTAAGTGTAGCATTACCCCCTCAGAGGATGCCAAAGCCCAGGCCCTCCTAGACCCCCTCAGTCCTTCCCGTTATGCCCAGCAGCCGCGCTTTCAAGGTATTGGTGAAATGTCCTTTTTAGTGGGAACTCATGTAGGGTGAAGGGGTGACAGGCTCTCGTTATCAATGGAGTTTACAGGAGCAAAGATGACCAACCCAGAATCATGGCAATCAGTATGTGACAATGTTCATCAAACCCCAGGCAGTCATGGCGGTAATAGTCAATGGCTTGTAGCAGCTGCTTGGAAAAACAAAGGTGGGGGGGAAGACCCTCTGGTTCCAGGCAGCAGTGGAAAGCACCAACGAAGATTGTCAGTGCTCACCCCATGAGGGCAACTCCCCAAAATGTCTTCGGCTTGCATGGGTGATAATAATCAAAGTTTGGATGGCCGCTGGTCTCTAAAATGGTAGCGGTCAGCCTCTCATTCTGTTCTGTCATCACTCATAGTCCCAGGTCTACACATCCCAAATCCTCCCTCCTTTCCCTCATACTCTAGTTAAAACTTGGATTTAAAACCCCAGCAGGCTGACAGGCCATACTCAGCATGTGGTCCTCAATGGAACTGCATCTACATGGAAGGAAGTGTGTAGTGGGGTGCCCCAGGGCTCTGTTCTGGGCCCAGTGCTCTTCAACATCTTCATCAATGATTTGGATGAGGGGATAGATGGAGAACTCATCAAATTTGCAGACGACACCAAGCTGGCAGGAATAGCCAATACTCCAGAAGATAGGCTTAAGATACAGGAGGATCTGGAGAGACTCGAACACTGGGCACTATCTAACAAAATGAAATTCAATGGTGAAAAAAGTAAGGTTCTACATTTAGGCAGGAAAAATCAAATGCACAGGTATAGTATAGGTGGTACCTTGCTCAATAGTAATAACTGTGATAGAGATCTTGGAGTCCTAGTAGACAATCACTTAAATATGAGCCAGCAGTGTGCTGCAGCTGCCAAAAAAGCCAACACAGTGCTAGGCTGCATTAACAGAGGGATAGAATCAAGATCAAGTGAAGTACTAATACCACTTTACAATGCGTTGGTAAGGCCACACCTGGAATACTGCATCCAGTTTTGGTCACAATGTAAAAAAGATGTTGAGATTCTAGAAAGCGTACAGAGAAGAGCAACAAAGATGATTGGGGGACTGGAGGCTAAAACATATAGGGAACGGTTGCTGGAATTGGGTATGTGTAGTTTAATGAAGAGAAGGGTGAGGGGTGACATTATAGCAGTGTTCCAATATCTCAGGGGCTGCCACAAAGAAGAGGGAGTCAAGCTATTCTCCAAAGCACCTGAAAGCAGGACAAGAAGCAATGGATGGAAACTAGTCAAGGAGAGAAGCAACCTACAACTAAGGAGAAACTTCCTGACAGTTAGAACAACTAACCAGTGGAACAACCTGCCTCCAGAAGTGGTGAATGCTCCAACACTGGAAGTTTTTAAGAAGAGACTGGCCAGCCATTTGTCTGAAATGGTATAGGGTTTCCTGCCTGAGCAGGGGGTTGGACTAGATGACCTCCAAGGTCCCTTCCAACTTCTTCTTCTTCTTCTTCTTCTTCTTCTTCTTCTTCTTCTTCTTCTTCTTCTTCTTCTTCTTCTTCTTCTTCTTCTTCTTCTTCTTCTTCTTCTTCTTCTTCTTCTTCTTCTTCATCATCATCATCATCATCATCATCATCATTATTATTATTATTATTATTATTATTATTATTATTATTATTATTATTATTATTATTATTATTATCTATCCCTCTTCTCACTCTCACTCTTCCCTTTGCTTGGAATATCCCCCTGTGAAAGAAAGCAATAAAACTCCACTTTCTCTCTCTCACACTTTCTCTTTCCCTCTACTTTGGAGGAAAGGGATCACCTAAAAACCCCAAACTCCTCTTCAGCTTCACCTGGTCTATCCCTGATAACAACAACAACCACCTCACCCCCTTTCTCTTTCGCCTTTTCTTTCCTTCTGCCCGATCCACACCTGCTGTGCCAAAGCCAGCCACAGCTATCTAAGCCTCCCATTTCTCTCTCCAGTCAGGCTCCCGCAAAGCCTTTCGGCCAGCCCCACTACATAAACAAGCAGTGAAATAGCATATCTGAATCTCAGTCTTTTAGGACTGGCATGTTGTCATTTCTTGTCACCCCTTTGGGTTTCAAGAGATGGTTAATGGCAATTTTAGAAGGAGCTATGACAACTTTTACAAAGAGGTTGAAGACCTGTTTATATCAGCGTCCCATGTCTCAGTGATCAACCAAAGGATCATTGCAAGAATATAACTATAGTGATACCAATATAGTTTTCTATGTTGCTATGTAGGACTGCCCCAGAACTACAATCAACCTTGACTGATGATACCTAGAGTAGGTTGCAATTTCTAGCTGACCTTGGCTATTCTTGAAGGAGACAAAAGGGTTGGATCTGATTAGTATTTGAATGATTAAGAAATCCTAGGGCTGTAGGTTGGAGTTTCTAGATGGTAATAATAAAGCACTTCAGCACTATTGCCAAGAAAGCTCACATTCATTCATGTACTGTATGTACTGTATATCCAGCCATATCTGAGAAACACCAGGTGTTACGCTGAACCAAAGAGAGTCTTTACAATTTTGAAGACTGATATTAAGACCATCTAAAACAAAAATCAATCTTCACGAGTGAACCCTTGAATGATGCCTCTGAGAGCCAGTTTGCTATAGTGCTTAAGACTGGAAATCGAGAAACTCTGAACTCTAGTCTGGCCTTATACAGAAAGCAAGATGGGTGACCTTCAGCTACTCACTTTCTTTTGGCCATAAGAAGGAGGCAAGGGCTTACTATATCCCAAAACCTTGCCAAGAAAACTGCAGGGACTTGTCCAAGCAGTCTCTGAGAACTGGACATGATTAAATGGAGGGGGGAGCAAAGAAATATAAGTTAAAGGTATGTTTATTGAAGAGTGTTAAAATGCTCTTTGATCAAATACATCAATACTCTATATTTTTTATTGATGTTAATTAGTCAAATAAGATTTTTATAATAGAAGTTTGCTTTATATAATCAACGTTTTATATATCTATTAATATGTATTTATTTAACAGATTTTTGTTTTGCTGCTGGTTTTGATTTTTTAAAAATTATTTAGCGCAGACTTGAGCATAAACTACATAGAAAAATACCTGTATGATAATTAGTGCTGCCTTCTGTCACTGCAGTTAGTTCATCCATTTTGGGAGAGGGAGACAAGGTTGTATTATCTTTTTGTATTGCTTTTAGAAATTATTAGTTAAATTAAAATATCAAAGGAGTCAGATAAAGAATGTTCACACATTATTTCACTCCGGTATAGATGTAATCATGTACCAATTAATACTTCTTTAGTACATTAATTCTTTTGTACATTATATAGTCATTATAGTTTTAAAAAATAAACTGCATTAAGCAAGATATGCAAGACAAGATGAAATAAAAAAATAAATGGAAATGGATGATATTTCCATATTGTTTACATTGATATACTATTTGTGTTTGTATAAAGACATCTTGATAGAGTGCTGTTTATTTCTTTAAAAGAAAACTAAGGTAAAGTAGCATACAATCATGATAAAAAAGGATATCCTTTTCTAATTATATAATGAAAAATATAGAAACAAATGTTTGATTTGAACATGGTTATACTTAGATACTCATATTCAATGAAATAAAAAGGATTTCAAATACATTTAGTCTACTATAAATATATTAGGCCTAGATCCAAGTCAGTGTCAAAAAGTCAATGAGCCGCATCTACAGTTAATAAATTTAAAATAAAAATTATTCATAAAAATGAGACAACCAATCTAAGCAGTACTGCAAAAAAAGATACATATTTATAAAATGCTCTGACTTAAAAACATGTTAAAGGGATGAATTTTAAACAGCACACACAGACATGGCCAATCATGCATCCTTTAATGATATTTTTAATTGTCTAGGATTGGAGTTTTATTTTGATGTTGACATTTTTCTGGTATTAATTCCAGCTATTAGAATGCAGTTTAAAATGGCTTTCTTCTATATCTAACTTGGGTTAATGACTTTCATGCTGGTGCAAAGAGCATAAGCCCAAAGGTGATTTTAAAGTAACTCATAGACACTGACTTTTTGAAAACTCATTAATGCACGTCCACACACACTTTGGCCATGCACAGACATTGGTGTGCTATGCAGACCAATTGTATGCATCGTTCTTTGTACTTAAAATTAATCTGACAGAGTTTATAATCCCAAGTAAGAGTTGACATCATGGCATACTCTCTTTACTGGATTGTGACCCACACAAACAATTAAAGAACTGCAAGATTCTGTCTTAACTTGTGAACCATTAAGTTATTGCTTCCGTAGTCTCTCTGTATTTTAATTCCATCCTAAAAGATAAGAATGTATTAGTATACCATCACAATAGTACTGTGACAATGATTTTTTTTTTCAAACAAATGAGTATCAAATATGCCCTCGGCCATGACAAATGTTGGTTCTCAGTTTTCATTTGATTTGGGTCATTTGATTTGTATTTGACTTGAGCTAAAATTGTGGGCAAATCCAGCCTCTGAAAGTTAAGGAGCACATTCCAACAAGAGAACCACAATCTAATTGACTTTGGCAAACTAAGAATAGTTGTGCTATCTTATGCTAACTTCACTTGACAAACCAACACTTTCAGCAAAAGGGATCCATCCAGAGATAATCAGGATAGCAATGAGTATTGCATAGCTTAGAAATCAATCAATCAGTCAGAATAGAGCTGGAAGAGACCTTGGGGGTCTTCTAGTCCAGCTCCCTGCTCAAGCAGGAGTTTCTATATCATTTCAGACAAGTGATTGTCCACCTTTTTGCACCTCACCTCTTATCTTGAATGCAGCATGACTGCAGCTGCTCAGTCTCCCATGTGGGTGCAGGTGGAGGCCGGAGGCAGCGAGCGGGATCCCCTGCCTCCAGGCTGGGAGGTGAAGATAGACCCTCAGACTGGCTGGCCTTTCTTTGTGGATCATAACAGCCACACAACCACCTGGAATGACCCATGCCTACAGGAGGACCGCCTGAAGGAAAGTGCATCAGCAAATGGCCCATCTCGAAATAGTGTGAATCAAGCCCAAATCCAAGATGGAAATGTGGGATATCCAAAGCTTCATGCTGGTTATATTCCAATCCCAGTTGTACATGAAGGTGCAGAAAACAAACAACATTACTCATACAATTCTGGCTATCAGCCTGGCATTCAGTGTGTCAAGACAGAAACCATTCCTACCCAGGTTTGGGCCCCATCATCTCCAAGAGGAAGCTTTATCCATTCACAATCTCCAGCTAGAGGGCTTGCAGAAGCTGCCCAGACAGATAAGCCATGTGCACAACCAGCAGCAACCCCAATCCAAATACAGTCCTCAGGATCTGAGCTGTCTCCATCTTCAGAATCGCCAACAATTTCCCCTCAGTCTTCCAGTAGGCATAGCTCAGGAAGTCATCAGCTCTCTCGAGGATATATTCCCATCCCTGTGATCCATGAGGGAAATGCCCCAAGATACCCATCACAAGTCTATCATCAGGCACAGAAGATGCCCTGCCCAGCCCAGCCAAGTGACTATCAACCTCCTCAAACAGTGTACCATAAAATTCAAGTTGATGATTTAGATCAACAGCCCTAATTCAGAGTGTCACAGCGAGGCTCAGCAAGTCATTAAAGTTCACCAGGAAGAATCCAGTCACCAACACCAATCAGATTACAGTCAGTCAAACCTCAACAACAAGTGCCAACTGAAGAAGCACTGCCACCTCTGCCACCTGATACTAAGCTTAAAAACAAACCTGGTTCACCTGGAACAGAAAGTCCTACTCAAAGTATCCCCATTTAAGTCATATGTAAATATGTACTTACTAAGGCACCCCAGCAGATGCCATTTTCTCCCATTCAAGTCATACGTCCAGATGTAAACACTAACCCACCCCAGCAGGTACCATTTCCTACAGTAGAACAACCTGCATCTAAAGAAGACATAGTCTCAAATCTTGCTAAAGAAAGTTGCACTGTGGATGAACCATAAAGACAGGCAAAACTTAGTCCTTGGACTCCCTAAATTAAATGTGTGTTAAGCAAATTTTAACTTCCATGCATTTCCAAAGCTTTGCACCAGTTAGTTTTTATTCAACAGCTTGGATCACGGAAAACAGTTGTGGGACAGAAAGGGTGCATAAAAATAATGTTTAGCTTATATTCTGTATCTTGCTCAAGTAATGTCTTTGAAAAACACCTTGTAAAATGACTGCTTTCAATTCAACACAATGAGTGAAAAATGATTTCAATCAATTTCAGTTAGCAGAGTTACTTTCATAAAATCATTATATGTATTATATGTATATTTTTTTAAAATACACTCTTAGGAAAAATGTTTTCATTATTAGGCAGTTTAATGATGTCTGGAAAGTGTGTTAAGAAACTATAGGGATATTTATATGTACTGTATTGAGAACTTCAATGCTATATTTTAAATGAGAAAAGAAATAAAACAGATTGTAGAAGCCTGATGAACCTGTGTGGTTAATAAATGAGAAAGATGACTGTACATTGTTTGCTTCTAAAAAATTTTTTAAAAGTGGTTGTCCAGTCTTATAACCAACTTCCTGCTTTAAAAAAACATGTCAGCTATGTAGCTTCAGCTCTACAAGAAGAGGGCATTGCTTCTCTCCAAAAGATGACAATCGAAGATTGAAGATTGCCCTGACAGCAAATTCACTCAGAAGTATTTTGACATTTTTTTAAATAGTAAAAATAATAACAATAATAATAACCTCCAAAGTTCATCTCAGGATTTAAAAATATCAAGTGTCCAATCTTGTAAGCCCCCAATCATTTAAAATCTATCTTATTTTGTCCCCAGCTCTCTTATCTTTTAAATACCTTAGTAGTTTTACATAATTTACATAATAAAGTTGGAAGGGACCTTGGAGGTCATCTAGTCCAACCCCCTGCTCAGGCAGGAAACCCTATCATTTCAGACATATGGCTGTCCAGTCTCTTCTTAAAAACTTCCAGTGTTGGAGCATTCACCACTCCTGTGTGTTTGCAGCCCAGTCACATTCGACATTGAGGAGAATTTGTTTGCCCCGACTCAGCTGGAGTCTGTAATGTTCACGGACTTGAAGAAATGACTCAGCGACCATTTCCAGCCCAAGCTCTCAGTAATAGCTTGGCGGCACGTGTTCAAACAGAGGGTCCAGAAGCCGGGTGAATCAGCTTGCAAATTCATTGCAGATTTGAGTCAGGCTGCACGCCTGTGCCAGTTCTCCGATATAGAAGAGAGACTTCGTGACCGGCTCATCTGTGGCCTCCGAAATTGAGAACTGCAACTGAAGCTCTTTGCCAAAGAGATTTTATCATTCCCAGATGCGTTAAGAGCAATCATGGTGGACGAAGCTGCTGCCGGGGCCATAAAAGCCATGCGGCTCACCAAAAGCACACAGCATGAGGAGGCCATCCACCATGAGGATGCCGAACATGCAGAAGACTCCAACAGCAGCCAAGAAGTGGACAAGCTTCAATGGTATGGTCATACCATTGGTTGGTCAACCAGCCAAGTCGGAGCGACAATCAACAGGGGACAACTTACAAGGCAGGTCCCTTACTTAGGTGCCCGGGTTGTGGCGGCCGCCACCAATGCATGGACTGCAGGTTCTGGACAGCCATGTGCCAGGCCTGCGGGAAGACTGGGCACATCGTGTCTGTCTGCAGGGGTCACCAGAAGGACCACCAATTGAACCGCCAATTGGACGTTTTGATCAGGAGAGGTACCAGGACCCCAGGGCAATTTAGCATAGGGTTTTGCTCCAGGCGCCGCAACATTTGTCACATGGAAGCTCACTGCCCTATTAAGCCAAAATTTCAACTTCAGGTCAAGCTGCAAGGGGTCCCTTGCAAGACGGAACTGGACATGGGATCAGCCATGTCCATCATATTGCTTGATACATTCAGGTTCATCTGCAACAGCAGTAAGAGATGGGCCAAGGTTAGGCCATCCAACATTATCCCGACCGACTTTCAGAATGCTAGAGTCGCTGTCAAGGGCGAGGCCACATTGGCTTTCAAATTCAAGGGGTATTCTGGGCACCTGGACGTTGTCGTAGTAGAGGGTCAGAGAATGAGCCTGATAGGGCTCGATTGGTTTGATGCATTAGGTATCCAAGTTACCGGTATCAACCGGAAGTCGTGAACTTAGCATCAGTATGCGAGGAGTTTGCAGATGTTTTTGACACAAGTCTGGGGACGTACAAAGGCCCTCTGATAGCATTTAAACTGGATCCTGCTGTAATGCCTATCGGGATTAAGCCCTGTAGAGTGCCATTTGCTCTTAAACACAAAATAGATGCTGAATTGGACAAGCTAGTCCAGGGGTCAGCAACCTGAAACAGTGAAAGAGCCACTCAGAACCGATTCCCTCACAAAAGGAAAAACTGGGAGCCACAAAAAAATGTGGGTGCATGTGCGTACATGCGCGCATGTGCAGAACAGGGTTTGACTGAAGAGTGGAGCCAAGGTGAGATATGCACCTACCCTGCATATTTGAATTGATTGGTTGAACGTCTTTAGTCCCACTTTTTTTGGGGGGGACTGCACATGGCAGAAGACTGGGAGCTGCAGGAGATGGCTGAAAGAGCCGCATGCAGCTCCGGAGCTGCGGGTTGAAGACCTGTGAGCTAGTCGAACAGGGGCTACTACAGCCAATAGATGGGGGTGAATGGGAAACCCCAATCATCACACCACTAAAAGCTGACTACAAGTGCACAATTAATCATGCACTTAAGCAGCACGCATACCCGGTACCAGTCATGAGCCACATTCTGGCATTGCTGCAAGGGGGTAAAGTTTTTACAAAGTTAGATTTAGCACAGGCCTACCAACAGCTACTTGTGGATGAGGCCATAGCCACAGCACAGACTATTATAATGCACAGAGGGGCATTTAAAGTAAAACACCTCCAATTTGGGGTTAGTGTAGCCCCTGGTATTTTTCAAAGCATTATGGAGTGTATGCTCAAGGGCATTCCAGGGGTCTGCCCCTACTTCGACAATGTGCTCATCGCCAGTGAGTCCACTGAGGTGCTTGCAAGGAGGCTCAAAGCTGTCCTTCAATGGCTCCATGAAGTGGGCCTTAAACTTAAAAAAAAACAAGTGTAGTATAGGAGTCCCTTCAACTGAGTTCTTGGGTTTCTGTATCAATGCCGATGGCATCCACCCTGCCGAGTCCAAGCTGAAAGCCATTCAGCTGGCACCTAGCCCCTAGAAAAAAGGAGAGCTTCAAGCATTCCTAGGCCTCCTAAATTTTTACCATGCATTCCTTCCTAACAAGGCCACTGTGGCAGAGCCATTTCACCAGCTCTTGGATAAAAACACTGCTTGGAAATAGATGAAGGTCCATGAAAGCAGTTTTAAGGCATTGAAAGCCCTACTGTCCTCCAGTTCAGTGATCACCCACTTTAAAGAGTCTTTGCCTGTGTGCCTTGCATGTGACGCATCCCCATATGGGGTGGGGGCTGTTTTAAGCCACTTGGAGAGTGATGGGACTCAAGTCCCAATTGCTTATTACTCGAGGACATTATCCTGTACAGAATGTAATTATGCACAAATTGATAAAAAGGCATTGGCCATCGTAGCCGGGGTAAAAAAATTCCACAACTACTTGTATGGAAGGGGCTTCAAGGTCTTCACAGACCATATACCACTATTGGGGTTATTCACTACTGACAGACAGACACCCCACATCTTGTCCCCTAGGATGTTAAGATGGTCCATCTTCTTATCGCAAACCTGGCAAAGAAATGGGCCATGCAGAAGGCCTCAGCCAGTTGCCATTGTCTCAGATTGAGCCAGATCCAGCTTCAGTGGCTTGCATTTTGTCTATTTAGGATTTGCCTGAGTTCCCCCTCCACACAGGGGATATGGCTGCAGAAACTGCTGCAGACAAGGTTTTAAGCAGAGTGCTATCCTGGATTCACACAGGGTGGCTGGAAAACAGTCCTGGACCCAAGTTCCAGAACCGAACGGATGGTGCGCACTACAAAGGAGTCACTGAAGCACATAGTGACTGTGGATTGGCACCACAGAGTGGCTGATTTTTTGCTTTGCCAGCATACTACGCCTTGCACAGCAACAGACAAAAGCCCAGCAGAGCTTTACTGGGAAAGGTGACTAATCACAAAACTGGACAGGCTGCACCCAGACTGGGTGGCAGCAGACGCCTCTCGCCCAAGGCCTCTGAGGGGGTTGCAAGTGGGTGATGGGTTGTGGGCCCAGAACTATGGGCATGGGAACTTGTGGGTGCCAGGCAAAATTGCTAAATCTCAGGCCCTCTCTCATATGAAGTGACTTTAGATGGCAGGCGAGTCGTTCGCCGCCATATTGATCAGCTGTGGAAGTGGTTCCCAGAATGGCCACAAACTGAGGACCTCGTCCCATGTCCAATTCTAGAACCTCAAACTGGCAGCCAAGCAGAACAATTCACATGCTCTGAGGACCCTAGCAGTCAGAGCAATGGGGAGGTGGTCGTAGAGGGGCAAAGCCCAGGAGTGCAACATGGGTCCTCTGACAGGGAAAGTCAACCTGAACATCACAGCTGCTGTGCTAACTCTGCTCAAACAATGGACTCTGGGGTGGGCCAACCTAGAATGACCTGCCAGAGGAATTCGAGTCAACCAGACTCTCATGGAGTCACTAATCCTGGTCTACCCATCCCTGTGGGCAAGCTGGTAGACCAGGAGTTGCTGGGATCCCCCAGGTGATCTACAAGGGTTCATAAACCTCCAGCTTATTTACAGGATTTTGTTCTAAAATAATTGTGCTGTAAAGTTGTGTGTGTTTATTGAAATTGCTGCCTGCTCAGGAAAGTCTCTGTATTAGTGAATACATTTGGAACAATGCTGTACTTGTGCATACTGCTATTTTGTACTTTTGTAAACTCTGTAATTGCTGTACTTATTTCTTTTGTTGCTATAATGTTTGTACATTCTAGGGGGGAGAGGTGTAATGTATTGGGCCTTGTTTTACTGAGTGTACCACGTGGGGTTTGAATGCTGGAAGGTTGCTTAAGCAGGGAGCTGGCTAATGGCTCCCAGCTCCTCAGACAACCCGTCTCCAGCGGCTGCCATTGGCTGCCTCTAGGGTGGCAATAAGTTGCTTTAAACCTATTGGCCACCACCTAGAAGCCAGGGTATAAATAGCTGCATTCACAGCCCTGTTTCCCAGTTCAGTTCCTGAAAGCAAAGAATGTTCCTGACTGAACTCACTTGCCTTGTTTCTTCTCTCAAGCAATGAGCCCAGTTCGCAACAGCAAGGTTTCAAGTTTATTTATATTTTAATTTATATGGCTGCCCATCTGAAATTCTGGGTGCCTGACAATGTTGAAAGAAACCAGGAAAATAAAGCAAGTCAGAAAAGCAGAAAAACAACACATACTGTATAGATTCATCAACCACAATTCAGCACAACCAATGAACAGTCTCAGCTACACCTTCAGACTTACAAAGGCTTATAAAGGTTGACAAGGTAAGGGTAAACCTAATATTTGATAAATGATACTCCAGCCTTCTGGTGCTATGACAGAACAAGCTCTTTTCCTGGGTTATGCAGATAGCATTCCTTAAAAGATGGAACCTAAACTATGCTTTTCTACTGGACCCAAAGGGATGTGTCTACATAGTAGGGGGAGATATATAATAGGGGAAATAACCCAGCCCCATGTTAGGTAAGTTTTCTCCCATTTTACAATCTTTCTTGACAGAGTTGTTAAGTGAATCACTGCCTGTTGTTAGGTTAGTAACACAGCTGTTAAGCAAAGTCAGTGGGTAAGAGATTCACTTATCAGAAGATCACAAAAGCTGATCACATGACTCTGTGGTACTGCAACGATCATAAATGTATGCCAATTGGCAAGTGTCTGAATTTTGATCACTTAATCATGGGGATGCTGCAACAGTCATAACTGTGAAAAACAATCATAAGGCACTTTTCCAGTGCTGTTGTAACTTTGAATGATCAGTAAATGAATGTTCATAAGTCGAGGACTACCTGCTTGACCCTAATTTTCTATCCAGTTTAAGACCAGGCTTTCACAAATACATATAAAGAAGCCCAGTGTGCTTTAAAACTGCTGTATTAAATGGCAATAATGTACATTACCTTGGGAATCTGATTTCAACTGAAAAGTGAGGTTTTCGTTCACTATTTAATGGTGCACACTAACAGGAGCTAGTATGGCTGCCACTGAAGATTTCCAAATTAGAAAGATCACTGAAAGACAGGGGGTTTTTTTTGGTTTCGGGGGTTTTTACCCTGTGGTTCAGCAAACTGAAGCAAAGAATCAGTGACGTGTCTATATGCTCTGTCTAGTTTTAGACAGTTTGCATGCTTTGCTTGACAGAATATATTTAGTACGCTTTTCCTTCTCTCTCCCTTATGTATTTTGTTTCTTCAGTACATTCAAATTACAGTTATTTTCTAAACTTTTCTTAAAATGGTCACTTCATCTGGCCTAGCAATAAGACCATTTGCTTTGTGTGCCAACTTAACAACTTTTGCCATCTGAATAAGAAATTTTTCCTCATTTTTAAAGATATTTTAGCAGTGACGATACTTACACAGTATTTGCAGAAATAGTATTTGAAGGTCTTTGAAGGATATTTTTTGACGACAAAAAAACCCTGACACATTAGAGGAGGGTTACAAATATAACTTCTTGGTAAAAAGTAGTCTTCTCTGAGAGAAGCTGAACTCCAGAAACTTCCTCAATAAATCCCCAAGCCTTTTTACTTGGTAACAATGTAGAAGTGGCTTGTTATTCATTTCTTCTCAAGTTTTTTTTTCCAAGTTCACAGTCTATTGGTCTCCTATACATATACTAACCAGGTCCAATCTTGTAGGAAGTTCCTGCCTTAATGCGGCTGATTGGAAAAGCTAAACAATGATGGTTAATAATGGATAGAAAGTTGTCAGGATTGTAGGCTATCCTAGAAAATTGAAAAAAAATCTAGGTAAATATTATCTGTAGAACTACTAGCAGGATGGGGGAATCAAACAAATACACAAATTTGTCCATGAAGTCATCAGAGATCCAGCCTAAGTGGAACAAGACTTTACAATTTACTCATCTGGTATTTTAATTTTATCATCTATTCCATGGGAGACTGGGTGAGGTTCCCCAATATCCAAATCCACCTAAACCAAATTTAGTGTGGCAGCCAGCATTTATCACAGTCCACTGTTACTTGCTGTATCTTTTCAGGTGCTCACTCAGTATAGTATACTTAGCAGCATTCTGCTTTTACTTATTTGGAAGTTTAGGCTGCAAAGAACAGAGGTGAATGAAGATTTCAGTTCAATCTCTTTCCAGACTAAACTCTTTGCTTCTTTGAATTAAGCTGCTTTTTTGTTGGGTCAGACCATTTTTCTCAATTACCTATCTTAACTAGCAGTGGAAGCAAGGGGCAGAAGGTTTTTGGTTTTTTTTTTGTCACAATCCTGACTAAAAAGAAGAGCTATATTTTTGTTACATTCTTTTAGGCTTCTCCTTATTATTACTTTTTCTTTAACAAAGCTTCTTTATGCAGTAGATATCATTCAATTATCCAGCTCCCCTGGTTTTGTTTTAGGAAGAAGTTGTTACTTATTTTTATGATATTGTATATGTTATGACTTTCAATTTAGTAAGCAGTAGAAAGGGACGCGGTGGCTCAGTGGGTTAGGACGCTGAGCTTGTCGATCAGAAGGTCGCAGTTTGGCGGGTCGAATCCCGAGTGCCGCGTAACAGAGTGAGCGCCTGTTACTCATCCCAGCTTCTGCCAACCTAGCAGTTTGAAAGCACATAAAAATGCAAGTAGAAAAATAGGGACCACTACGGTGGGAAGGTAACAGCGTTCCGTGCGCCTTTGGCGTCTAGTCATGCCAGCCACATGACCACGGAGACGTCCTCGGACAAGCGCTGGCTCTTTGGCTTTGAAACGGAGATGAGCACCGGCCCCTAGAGTTGGAAACGACTAGCACACATGTGCGGGGGAACCTTTACCTTTACCTTTAGAAAGGGATCAAATGGTGTTCCAGATGAGAAATGTCATTGGCTTTCTCCCTACAATATGTAAATAACCTTTTTGCTAAATAAATAACTTTACCAGATAGGAATCTTTAGTATATTTTTTACAGATTTTGTGCACAATCAGAACACACATAATCTTGAATTGTACATTTCCCCACCTAGTATGGAGAATTTCAGCCTGCCAAGCTAGGTTTACAAATAGTTTTATTAGTAGTTCAGCTGCTGAAGGAATGTTGAGTTATACTTCTTTCCACCTCCACAATATAGAAAGTTGTCCTAAGTTGCTAACATAATTTCTGTCATATAAAATAAGCCCAATTTTATATTTGCATTTACTATAGAAAAGTCATCATTAGCCTATCTTGTCTTCTCTCCCATTTTTTGTCACCAGCTGCTATTTTTTCTTCTATCCATGGATGTGTTTGGTATGGTTCGTAAACGTTACTATTTCTGCCTATCAATATTTTCAGAATCCATGTTTTATTAAAGGAAAAGAAAGGAAACACGTGTGGGAGAGAAAGGAAAGGAGACCGAAGGAGGAGCAGCTGTCCCTCCCTTTTCCCCTCCCTTTATCCTAACTAGCAATATAATATTCCATAAAAATAATGTGTGCAATTTGTGTGCCAAAAATGCCTTTATGGGCTTGAATCACATTAATTCTTTTAAATCATTCTAAGGGAATTAAGGATGTGCAAATTGCTTCTACTCTAAGAGGCAAGTTGAGCATCTGCAGCTCAAATCAATCTTTCAACTCAAAAATTCTTAAGATCAGAAAAGCTTTTGTCAAAACAGAAAGAACTCTCTTGACTATTGTCATCCTGAAGGCAGCTTCTTTTACTGGCTTTCTGGAGCTTCCTTCAGTATGCTTGTTATTGTTTTTAATAATACCCTGCCTTCCATTCATATTAATCATATCTCATCAGCCACCTGTCATTTATCATTTATTAGTTGCTATAAATGAATATAATAATTATGCTGCTTTCAAGCAAATGGGATCAAATACAAGCATTGGAGCCCAGCAGGTTCTTAGGAGCTCTGAAATGTAATGGGACTTAAGCTCACAAAGCTGTGTGTTGGATCATGGCCAAGAAGTAAGAAATACTCAGCGGCTTCTCCCTCTTCAAAGAGAGGCCTCCAAAACTTGTTCATTTCCAGCATCCGCCTTTCAATGCCCAGCTCTAAAGCGAAACTTGCTCTCTACCAATTGTGCCCAGGAAAGTTCAAGGGTTTTTTTTTTATGATACTAAAGTTTAAGCCATGACTAATACTCTCTATATTAACCTATAAGTCAGGAAACAAGTAGCTTTCATTTCTATATTTTTATACTGAATTTTGTAACATACAGCCATTCTCACAGTATGTATAGCCACTGGCTTCGCCTTAGAAGCAAGGTTAAGCTGCAGCAGCATTGTAGTACTTCCAATGCTCCAAATTTCTCATCACTCTTTCCAGGTGAACAAGGAGGGATTGGAAAAAAAATGATACACTAGAGGGACCTTGCCTCGTTGTATTTGTTTGTGGTATGATTTCATTTTATTAATGTCAGTCAAATATGTTTCATTCTAGTCTTTTTTAAATAGTAATGGTTTACAAAAATTTACAAAAACATGCAGAATGCAAAACACAGAGGAATGGGGAGCAAGCTTTCAAGGGAGTCTGTTTCTTAAATTCTCTTATAAGGAAACAGTGGGGTTGGAGTCAAGGCTCATCTCTATATTCAATCCAGACGTCACCATTCAGTTCCTAACTAGCATAGAGTCCTAACTACCATAGTCCTAACTAGCATACAGTCCCATTGAGTCCATAGTTTTCTGAACACAACAGCAGCTGACAATTCAAGATTGAAATTTTGCCCCCTCCACCATCAAAAGGACAATTTTGCTATACTAAGGTAAAATTGTAATTGTATTAATTGTAAATATGATTTGTTTATGTCTATGAGACCACAGTTTCAGACATCCAGATGATCACTAGGAGGTGCATTATTTACTTTAACTCTCTGCTATCTAACAGTCATTTGGATTTTTCAACCAGATTTTGTAGCCCTAGACTGAATGGACCATCTCATACATTTTCATTTTGTTAAAACTGATCTCTGATAATGTGTTTGATATAGTAACCTAATAATACCAGCTGTTTTGAGACAGATCACCTTTATTACATTGCCTTTTGTTTTTGTAATAAGGAAATGTCCTTACTGTGTTTCTTAACAAGTCTGAGATCTACTGTTTCTCTGATTGCTACCAGAATTATGCCAGTCAACTGCAGAACCACAGATATAAAACCTGTAACTTCAGGTATAGCACTTTCATTTTTTACCTTAATTCCTTGGGAAAAAGCATCCTTCTCTCCCTGGCAGGAGTTCCTTAATTCTATTGTCCTTCACTGGCTCCAAATGTCTAATCTTTTTGTTTGCAGCAACAGCTCATCTCCTTTTAATCACCACTTATTCTCTATCTTCTACTTGCTGTTTATGGAAATGCTGTCTCTCCCATCCCAATGCAATAAGAATTAAATAATATATAAGAGGGACCATTGAATTCCTATCTATGTCAGACATATGCTTTATAATGCAATATATAAGGAGTCTAAATAGTCTTTATGAGCAAGGAAATCTTTCTGATGCAGAGTACAACATTTTCTATCAAGTTAAATAAATATAAATAAACAGGACATTTGGAGCACAATATACTTAGATTCAAAATAGCCTTACTTAACATTTACTTGATGTTCTTTGACTTTTTTTTACTTATTTAGGCTTATTTTGAAGAAACAAAAGCATCCTACTAGCTTAACACAGAACATTCTGGCTACAGTAATAAATTTTACAATTGCTTACCTCTTCAGACAGGATGTATGTGTGTGTGTGTGTGTTTGTGTGTGTGTGTGTGAAGAATTTGTCAAGGCTTTTTGAATGCACCTTGCTAATTAAATCTTTCTTTCCTGCTTTGGCCTGACTCAAGGCTTATCCACAGGATATAGTCAACTTATGACAGCTCATTATTTGTGTAAGTTATTCAAATTGCTAATAAAGAATTTGGGAGGCTGAGATGATCATTTCGAACTTTTCTCAGCCTCCCAAATTCTTTATTAGCAATTTGAATAACTTACACACACACACACACACACACACACACACACACACACACATCTCAGAAGGGTATGGCTGACTGATGAAAACAAATAAGTTTGAAATGCATATCAGTCTCCCTTTAATTCTTTGTTAGCAATCTAAAATTTACACAAATATGAGCTGTCACTGTTGTGACTACTGCCTGTCGATGGCCTTCGGTTAGGCCGAAACAGGAAATAAAGATTTGTCCCATGTTTGGGGCCTAGCAAGGTAATCTAAATAGTTAACAAGCATTTAACACATATCTCCCTTGCTTCTCAGCTAACAAAGTGAGATAGAGCTTGTGGCCTAGAGGTTAAAACAACTGCCTAATGTGCAATCAGCCCAGGTTCGAATCTCAGAAGGGTATGGCTGACTGATGAAAACAAATAAGTTTGAAATGCATATCAGTCTCCCTTTAATTCTTTGTTAGCAATCTAAAATTTACACAAATATGAGCTGTCACTGTTGTGACTACTGCCTGTCGATGGCCTTCGGTTAGGCCAAAACAGGAAATAAAGATTTGTCCCATGTTTGGGGCCTAGCAAGGTAATCTAAATAGTTAACAAGCATTTTATATATATATATATATGTTGTTGTTGTTGTTAGCTGCGAAGTCGTGTCCGACCTATCGCGACCCTATGGACAACATTCCTCCAGGCCTTCCTGTCTTCTACCATCTTCTGGAGTCCATTTAAGCTCACGCCTACTGCTTCAGTGACTCCATCCAGCCACCTCATTCTCTGTCGTCCCCTTCTTCTATTGCCCTCGATCTTTCCCAGCATTAGGCTCTTCTCCAGTGAGTCCTTCCTTCTCATTAGGTGGCCAAAGTATTTAAGTTTTAGCTTCAGGATCTGGCCTTTTAAAGAGCAGTCAGGATTGATCTCCTCTAGGACTGACCGGTTTGATCACCTTGCAGTCCAAGGGACTCGCAGGAGTCTTCTCCAGCACCATAGTTCAAAGGCCTCAATTCTTTGGCGCTCAGCCTTTCTTATGGTCCAACTTTCACTGCCATACATTGCAACTGGGAAGACCATAGCCTTGACTATACGCACTTTTGTTGACAGGGTGATGTCTCTGCTTTTTAGTGTGCTGTCTAGATTTGCCATGGCTTTCCTCCCCAGGAGCAAGCGTCTTTTAATTTCTTGGCTACAGTCCCCATCTGCAGTGATCTTGGAGCCCAGGAAAACAAAATCTGTCACTACCTCCATTTCTTCCCCATCTATTTGCCAAGAATTGAGAGGGCCAGATGCCATGATCTTGGTTTTCTTAATGTTAAGTTTCAACCAAGTTTTGCACTCTCCTTCTTCACCCGCAACAAGAGGCTCTTTAGTTCTTCTTCACTTTCTGCCATTAGAGTGGTATCATCTGCATATCTTAGGTTGTTGATATTTCTTCCGGCAATCTTAATTCCAACTTTTGATTCATCTAGCCCTGCCTTTCTCATGATGTGCTCTGCATATAAGTTAAATAGGCAGGGCGACAGTATACAGCCTTGCCGGACTCCTTTCCCAATTTTGAACCAATCAGTGGTTCCGTGTCCAGTTCTCACTGTTGCTTCTTGACCCGCATATAGGTTTCTCAAGAGACAAATAAGATGGTCTGGTACTCCCATCTCTTTAAGAACTTGCCACAGTTTGTTATGATCCACACAATCAAAGGCTTTAGCATAGTCAATGAAGCAGAAGTAGATGTTTTTCTGGAACTCCCTAGTTTTCTCCATGATCCAGCGTATGTTGGCAATTTGATCTCTAGTTCCTCTGCCTCTTCGAAATCCTGCCTGTACTTCTGGTAGTTCTCGATCCACATACTGCTGAAGTCTAGCTTGTAGGATTTTAAGCATGACTTTACTAGCATGAGAAATGAGTTCAATGGTGCGATAGTTTGAACATTCTTTGGCACTGCCTTTCTTTGGAATTGGAATGTAAACTGATCTTTTCCAATCCTGTGGCCACTGTTGAGTTTTCCAAATTTGCTGGCAAATTGAGTGTAGCACTTTTGCTGCACTGTCTTTTAAGATTTTGAATAGCTCAGCTGGAATACTGTCACCTCCACTAGCTTTGTTGTTGCTCAGCTTTTCTAAGGCCCACTTCACCTCACATTCTAGGATGTCTGGCTCGAGGTCAGTGACCACCTCATTGTGATTATCTGGGACATTAAGCTCATTCTTGTATAGTTCTTCTGTGTAATTTTGCCACCTCTTCTTAATCTCTTCTGCCTCTGTTAGGTCCCTGCCATTTTGGTCCTTTATCATGCCCATTTTTGCATGAAACGTTCCCTTCATCTCTCCAATTTTCTTGAAAAGATCTCTGGTCCTCCCTATTCTATTGTTTTCTTCTATTTCTTTGCACTGTTCATTTAAGAAGGCATTCTTATCTCTTCTAGCTATTCTCTGGAATTCTGCATTCAATTGGGCATATCTATGTTTTTCTCCCTTGCCTTTTGCTTCCCTCCTTTCCTCAGCTATTTGCAAAGCTTCCTCAGACAGCCATTTTGCTTCCTTGCATTTCTTTTTCTTTGGGATGGTTTTGGTTGCTACCTGTTGTACAATGTCGCGAACCTCTGTCCATAGTTCTTCAGGCACTCTGTCTATCAGATCTAATTCCTTAAATCTATTTGTCACCTCTACTGTATATTCAACAGGGATATGATTTAATTCATACCTGAGTGGCCTAGTACTTTTCCCTACTTTCTTCAGTTTAAGCCTAAACTTTGCAACAAGAAGCTCATGGTCTGAGCCACAGTCAGCTCCTGGTCTTGTTTTTACCGACTGTATAGAGCTTCTCCATCTTTGGCTGCAGAGCATATAGTCAATCTGATTTCTGTGTTGACCGTCTGGTGATGTCCATGTGTAGAGCCGTCTCTTGGGTTGTTGGAAAAGAGTGTTTGCTATGACCATCGTATTCTCTTGACAAAATTCTATCAGCCTGTGCCCTGCTTCATTTTGTACTCCAAGGCCAAACTTGCCTGTTATTCCAGTTATCTTTTGGCTTCCTACTTTAGCATTCCAATCCCCCATGATGATAAGGACATCATTTTTTGGTGTTACTTCTATAAGGTGCTGTAGGGCTTCATAGAACCGGTCAATTTCATCCTCTTCAGCACTGGTGGTTGGGGCATAGACTTGGACTACTGTGATATTGAATGGTCTGCCTTGGATTCGAACTGAGATCATTCTGTCATTTTGAGGATTGTATCCCAGTATTGCTTTTCCTACTCTTTTATTGACTATGAAGGCTACTCCATTTCTTCTGAGGGATTCTTGCCCGCAGTAGTATACCTGATGGTCATCTGAATTAAATTCACCCATTCCTGTCCATTTTAGTTCGCTGATACCTAAGATGTCGATGTTCAGTCTTGTCATCTCTTGTTTGACCACGTCCAGCTTTCCTTGATTCATGGATCTTACATTCCAGGTTCCTATGGAGAAAAAATCTTTTACAGCATTGGACTTTCCTTTCACCACCAGACATATCCACAGCTGAGCCTCCTTTCGGCTTTGGCCCAGTCGCTTCATTCTTTCTGGCGCTACTAGTACTAGCCCTCTGCTCTTCCCCAGTAGCATATTGGACGCCTTCCGACCTGAGGGGCTCATCTTCCAGCATCATATCGTTTTGCCTTTTGGTACTGTCCATAGGGTTTTCATGGCAAAGATACTGGAGTGGGTTGCCATTTCCTTCTCCAGTGGATCACATTTTGTCAGAACTCTCGGCTATGACTTGTCCGTCTTGGGTGGCCCTGCACGGCATAGCTCATAGCTTCATTGAATTACGCAAGCCCCTTCGCCACGACAAGGCAGTAATCCATGAAGGGGATATATGGATATATATATATGCTACTGGGGAAGAGCAGAGGGCTAGTACTAGTAGCGCCAGAAAGAATGAAGCGACTGGGCCAAAGCCGAAAGGACGCTCAGCTGTGGATATGTCTGGTGGTGAAAGGAAAGTCCAATGCTGTAAATATATATATATATATATATATATATATATATATATATATATATATATATATACACACACACACGCACACGCACACGCACACGCACACACACACACACTTACTTATGTGAGATCTGTCTTGCCATTTGGTAGAGTGAGGCAATCATCTCAATAACTATGATTTGGACCAGCAGTGCCAGCCCTAAATTTTCTTCAGCCTCCATCCACTGTCTGACAAGGGGAGACAGAGGCATGTGCTACCTCTTAGGAATGCTGGGAGTTGAAGTTTACCTATCTTAAAGATGCTGAGGTTGAAATCATTGTGCTGCTTATTTCATTCTGCTTCCTCTCCAAATAACAGTCTGCCTTCAATATTGATATAAAATTAAATGGCAACTTAGGTCTTTCTTGTGCTGCTTGTTGGCCCCATTATCCATTCCCCCCAGTCACCTAAGAGAGGAAGGTTTTGCTCTCAGCTTCCAAATAACTTTTGGACATCTGAAAAAATG
The DNA here is from genome assembly GCF_964194415.1 of Vipera berus. Taxonomy (NCBI): domain Eukaryota; kingdom Metazoa; phylum Chordata; class Lepidosauria; order Squamata; family Viperidae; genus Vipera; species Vipera berus. The sequence continues at coordinate 95,614,561 of NC_138206.1, forward strand.
GTGAAGCAAAGGCACTGCACCTATTAAAAATAAAGCATTTACAGTAGACTGGAAATAACTATGTGCATATATATGTATGTGTTTGTGGGTGTGGGTGTGTGTATACAAGCACATAGTGTTTTTGCTAGGTTTTGAATGAGCAACTTTTGACTTACAAGGCCTTAGAAAGGACAGTATTATTAAGAGACATGCATTTCAAAGTTTAAATTTTCTCTGTGTTTGTGTGTCTTTCTCTCTGTATGTTTAAATATTTCTGTCCAAGGATGAATCCAGGAAGAAACGCAATACAATTTATTTATTTTATTTATTTATTGATGGGATTTATATCCCACCCTATCTCCTGAAGGACTCAGGGCGGCTCACAATAAAACATATAATAAGTGCATAAATCAAGATAAAATGAAATTGAGAACATCAGTGCAATAAAAAATTAGAGAATTTAAAAATGAATTAAAAATACTAAATATAAATTAATTAAAATGCCTGTCAGTCTAGGTCAGCTTGGTGGAACAGGTGTGTTTTGAGGCCGCGGCGAAAGGATTGGAGGTTTTGGGCAATTTGCTTTTTTGAAAGAAGTAGGTAAGATGGCCTAACACCAGATAAGTTGTCTAATGGAAGGATACCTAGGATACAGTTTAAATATCTTGCAACTCGTTTTGTAAAATGTCTCAGTTTGAACAGATTTTTTTGATTTTTTTTAAACCTAACAAGATAGCTACTCATGTTGTATTAAGACAACATGAGCAGTTCAAACATTAAGTGTAGACACTCCCCCAGTTTCACCTCACTTCTTCCTGTGAAACAGGAACAACCCTCTTTGGATCTCTGTCTGAGATGGTAAAATACCTTGGATTAATGTTGTACATTTGCCAGCTGTGGTACTACAATCTCTGGAGATACAATAAGAAATGTGTCAGTGTGTTGCATAGTTTTGCAGATAAGAGCCCACCCATCTTTTTAGTCATTTAAAACATAATCACTTCTGAGCATGTTGAAATATAACTCAACAGCTGCTGATCATGTTTATTTCATTCAGGGCCAATATTTTTACACCCTATTGTTTGGTTTAATTGGTCAACATGTTGATCTCTTTATACCTGCAGTAAATGTCTGTGAAAATCTGTCAGACTATCCTACTGGATAGTTGCATGTGTAACATTATGAATCTATTGTTTGTCAGCTCATCTTCTCATCAGTTTCAATGCACACAATTCATTGAATAAGAATCCTGTCTAATGAAGTGGCTGATATTTTTAATGTAAGAAGAACTGAGTCAAAAATAATAGATTAGTTTCAATAGCTGCTGGGATAAGAAATTAGTGTAGTTTACCACGATAGTGTGCAATCTTTGCATTACAGTCAGGACCAATATTAGCCTCACTTTGAACTGCACTTACAGAAAATTAGGCATTAAGTCACAATACAGTTGAAATTCCAGCATGATAAAAATGAACTTCAAGTCAGAAATTCTAAAGCTTTGATCTCATTTTAGATTCCTTCATATATCCAACCTTATGAGTAGTGTTGTATGTTACATTTAAGAATGCTTTCCTGAATAACGATCCAGTTACTGGAAGCAGGACAACATATACATTTAAAATATGTATCATTAATGTTGGTTACACAGTCAGCCAGGTGGATTTACCATTTTTTCCATCTCTCCAGTCCTTCCCAAGGATCTGGGATAGGCAGATGTTGTTGTTCTATAGCATTAAAGGTATTGTTTCAAGATGTAAGCTGTTCTAAGTAAAGCTGCCTTTTGAATTGATCAATGTGATTTTGTCAGTACTGATGATATTGAAATGGTGCTCCAGATATTTTGGGATTTCACCTAAGGGGCCTATTATTATTGGTATTATCCAGTGCTTTTTTGTAAAAGAAAAAGGTGCCGGAATTCACACATGTCATACAACCCACCTTGCCTACCCTACAAGGTTCCATCCAAAAAAGGTGCCGGAACTCCGTTCTGAGCGTTCTATGAGAAAAAAGCCCTGGTATTATCTTTTCTTTCTTTTGCTACAGTTGTTCTATTTGCAGATCTTTGTATTTTGTGATTTTTCTCCAGTTCTTTCTTTTCTATTCTGCTGTCTCCAGGTACTGCAACTGTCACCACCCAGACTTTTTTTTTCTTCCTTATCAACAGTTATTGTTTCTTTGTCTATTCTCTGGTCCTACTAGGATTTTTTTTTTTTGCAGACTATCTCAATGCACTATTGTTTTTGTTTTCTCATGCTTTTGTTTGAAGTCAGTCTGTGTGATCTTCTTGTAGCAGCTAACTAAGTGATGTACTGTCTCTCCCGTTCCACACTTGTTTGCTTCAACATGGGAGCACTGATCTCATGGAAGACTGACATTTGTTCTATGTTAAAAGAAGGTCTACTTTTAATTGGTTTGTCAGAAACAGCAATAAAAAATGGGCAACTGTCATTTCAATGTCCAGTGTCTCTTGCTGCCCTAATCAAAATAGTTACAAATAGTCAGTGCTCAGTAGCTGATTGTGAAGGGGGGGATGCCTTCAGCAAGTAGGCAATAGGAGGTGGGCAAATTCTATGCCCCTTTCCATTCATCTCCAGTCTTACTATCAAAATATTATTGATTGTTCCTAAAGCATGGCTTGCATCAGGAGAAGTTGCAAAACATCAGTTTTACAGGAGAACATCTAAAGATGATTTCACATTGCCTCCAAAAGGTAGCAATGTCATGGAGTTGTGTTCCTTAAAAGCTATTAGCAAATTATTTTGCAGTAAATAGGATGTGAGGATAAGCCCTAGGACTGGATCCAGTCTAGTATGTCAGTGCAAAACCTAGTCTTCCAAATAAATGATGCTCTCCCAACTAATGAGTGAACTGCTATATTTCCAAGTTCTATGTGTCTCACTAATTAAGGCACATGCAAATAATAATATTTGCTGTTATTTTCAGAGCAGTTGGCGGCTTGATTGAAATGAGTAAGAAAAACGAAGCAAGAATTACAAAGAAGAAATTTTAGTTAAATCATTTAAATCATTTTGAGGTTGGTAGATTATGCTTTGAAGGATTCTTAGAAAAATATACTATTTCTCTCTGTCATGCACCATTTAACTAGGTACTGGGTTCATTAACATTTTTTTTTGTTCAACTTAATGTTCAAAAGATGTTCTATTGTAACCATGCAGGCAATTAGGGTCTATAATTGTAGTGTGCCTATTTTCTTTAGTTAAGATTTTATTATCAAAAGGCCTGTCATGTGATGCATTTTACATAAGTCACATATTTGGAGACCATCTGTTGCAATATTATTCCCTACAGGGAATATGTATCAATGTCCAACTTTTCTTCTATTTATTAGTAAAGAAATAGAATAGGGAGTTTTAACTTTAAAGACACATTTTGATCAAACCGCTACCCAGTGTGGGTCAGACTCTTTTTGACAAAAGTAATTATTTTTATGGCAAGCTGATTTCTTTATTTGTAGGGTCAGTTGTGCTACAGTGCTTTTATTTATTTCCTTATATTTACATGGCCATCTTTTAAAATAATTCTGGGCAGCTCATAAACTCAATTATATGGACCTCAAGGACTGGGGTGTGAGAGGAAGGACAGGCATTTATGTGTTTTAAATTTTTTGACAGTCATTTTACCTGGATTAACACACACAAAAATGTATTAAATTTCAAATTGATTTTCTCCGATCCTGGAACTAATTTGTATCATATATATTTTAATTCTGCTTGTGTACATATAGAACTGAACCAAAATTCTTGGTGCTTTGATACACAGCATGGCATTGCTACTGCATGAAGCTGGCTCAAGTTGGATGGTTAGATGAATGGTCCATCCAGAAGAGAAAGGAGGCAGGAGCTTTTTCCACATGTCAAGATACAAAATGCATATCAGGTTGGGAAACACACATAATTCACTTCCTATTTACTAATTATTCTAATAAGCGACTGCCGCTGCTTAATTGTGTGCTCCTAGATAATATAGTTCTATACACCATATGCAGTTATTGTTTCTGCAGCGAAGTGAAGATGCAGGAGAGTGAGAAACTTTCTGGCATTAGAATTTCAATAAGCACTATTGTTACTATCTGATGTTATTCTACTAGTTGCTATGGTTATTATTCTGTACTTTATTCAGTTGTATGGTAAGATTTGAATCTTTGGGTGTTCAGTAGAAGCCACAATAATTCCATACCTGGATCTTGATATAACTATGCAAAGTGCAAAGTGTGTAATTAGTGTGACATTTGATCTGGACATAATTTCACCCAAAGTTAGTATAGACCAACAAATACTTGGCCAATCCTTCTTTGGCAGTCATCAGTTGGCTTTGATGGGCCACTTCATTTTCATTTTAATAAAGTGAAAATACCTACATTATCCATAATTCTCTTTTTAAAAAAATATGTCTTCACTGAATAGTAAGATACATTCTATTTTTTTATCCAAATATCATTCCATAAAAAGCTTTTCATATCCTATGAAATTGGGTCTGTCTAAAATATGTTTGAAAATTAAAACACACACACACAAAACCCAATCTCTTAAAAATGTCATTATAAAGAAGGAGAATGAGCAATTTCTTTAGAGGAATTACTAGAGAAAAGACAGGGTAGCATGCTACAAGAATCTCTTTGATTTATTTGCTGTTATACCAAATTGTTACTGTAATAAAATATAGGGAACGGTTGCTGGAATTGGGTATGTGTAGTTTAATGAAGAGAAGGGTGAGGGGTGACATGATAGCAGTGTTCCAATATCTCAGGGGCTACCACAAAGAAGAGGGAGTCAAGCTATTCTCCAAAGCACCTGAAAGCAGGACAAGAAGCAACGGATGGAAACTAGTCAAGGAGAGAAGCAACCTAGAACTAAGGAGAAACCTCCTGACAGTTAGAACAATTAACCAGTGGAACAACCTGCCTCCAGAGGTGGTGAATGCTCCAACACTGGAGGTTTTTAAGAAGAGACTGGACAGCCATTTGTCTGAAATGGTATAAGGTTTCCTGCCTGAGCAGGGGGTTGGACTAGATGACCTCCAAGGTCCCTTCCAACTTTATTATTATTATTATTATGTTCTCCCACACTCCACATCATCCTCAGAAAAATACATCCTAAATTTCTTTTGAACATCCTTAACTTCAGCATTTAAAACTGCAGCTATATTTTTTTAGAAATAAATTTCAGTATCACCTGTCTTTGTGTGTGTGTGTGTGTAAATATGTCTCACTTGATCAATATTCAAACCTACTTTTTACTTTTAAAAAATGGAGAGAAAAAAATGATCCCACCACCAGTTTTCTATTACTTTTAAAAATTTAACTCTAAATTTGATAAACTAATGAAAATGTATTATTAAAAAAGAGGGGGGGGGGAGATTATTCTCACTTCAATGATAACTTATGAAATAAGCCTGATCCTTAACTAGTGCCATCCCTCTTTAAAACCAATGGGAGCAACAGCAAATTTACACCAGCTGAGAGAATTTTTTGGCTGAATGACTTGGAATTATAATGATAGTAATATTCAGTGATGATTGCAGAATAGACTCTCTGATGTTTTATTAAACCCTGCTGAGGACTTGGCTTGGTTACCTCCTTTTACCCCCCCCCCCAAGATGTCTTCAGAAGAAATTTTTCCCCATGTTTCTAATTCCAAGTTTCCCTTGCTTTCCTCTCACATATGCAATGTCTTGTCAGCTGCAGGTTGTCTTCTTTCAAGAATAACAAAAGACTGGCCATGCTCAAGGTGTCGAATTACTACTGATTATCTAATGTCCTATGTTTTTTTTTCCATTTCTTAAAGTGTTTTATATGTGGGTGTATGTGTATACACATACACACATGTAACACTCTCATATATATACAGTATATATGAGAGCTCCTGGAATAATGAACAGATGTTCTTGTTCAAATGATATCTAACTGAGGTTGTTTTGTTTTGTTTTTTGCTCTATTTTTTACTTTGTTCACTGGATTATTTACAATTAATTTAGAACCCATCAGCGTGCATAAGACATGAAATTGCTCCCCTCAAAGAACATTAGTTCTGAGTATTCTGTTGTGTATTGCCCAATTAACTGAAACTAACAAAGACTTTAAAGCCACTCAAATTGTTTTTGATCCTCCTTTAGATCATTATGAAATACATTAGAAGGAACCAGACTTTCAACTGTGCAAGTATAACTTGGATGATTCCCTCTCTTTCTCTCTTCCTGTCTCCAGTCCAGTGTGAAAGCTTCTTCATTGAAGACAATGGACTGTGATTTCCAGATTTCCAGTGGTGGTTGATAGATAGAACTTTGCCATCTTTCCAGTCTAAAGCTGAGAAGGAGTGTCTGACTAAGAATTCTAGCTGGCTTCCATGCTTATGGATAGTCTAGACTCCCATTCCTACTCCACTGTACCACACTGGCACCTATTTTATTAAATATAATAAATAATAAACTATAATCAAGATTGATCCTAAAGCAATAATTTAAAGGATCAAGCAAAGGATAGCCAGCTCGCAGAGAAAGTAAACAATATTTTAAAGAGTCTCATCCTTAAGGGGACAGGGCTTGAGAGCATCCATAAGGGACATCTGCAAACAAGAAGAAATTCTGATTAACTGGAGATGAACATAACAGACCAAATCACTTTGCAACCAGTTGGAGTCCTCTTAAGTTTAGCTTTAGGTGAAACACAAGAGGCAACAGATCAGTCAATATATGTGTCATTCAAAACTTGAATGTGAATGGAAAGGCATATGAGAGAGTTTGGCTGTGTATCATAGTATAGCAATTTTGCCCATAAGTAGGGAACACACACACACACACACACACACACAAATAAGTCATTTTATGCATTGAGGTAGAAGGACTTCGGAGGCAAAATGGGTGACATGAGCTTTGCAGATGCTTAAGATACCTATTATACATACCCGTTTAAACCTCTGCAGTCATTCCCAAAATGGACCAATCCACCCCACTTGGAGTGCCATCCCTAGCATCCATATAAAGTTTGGTGTGTTTCTTGAAATCCAATAAAAAATAATGACTCTTTTTACATAAACATGCAATAATGCATTCTTTATCCCTATTTTAACCTAAACTATCATATTGTGCAAATCCAGCCAAATTCTGGTAGCTAAAATGGATTTGCACATGAAGTTCATCTTTTCCCTCCACATAAATGAAAATGTGGGTTTTGAAAACCAGAAATACAAAACATAGCAAACTCACTTCTTAAAAGAAGCACCCAAAAGGCAAAATAATATCAAGAAGACAAAACTGTCCCACTTCAACAGTGGACATATTTAATTTCATTTCCCCCCCTATCTTTCTTCAAGACAGCTGCATGGATCTCCCCTCACATATTGGGACTTGCTTAATGTTGACAGTAAAACAGAAACATCTGTCTTTGGGCCACTCCATCATCTGAAACAAACCAAGATTTAAATCTATAAATCTCCACATACATATGTACAAAACAAAACTATCCCCACTTAGTTCAGTGCAGTTTGAAGCAGGTCTTCTAAGCTTATGTTAACCATTCTATCATGATGGCTATCCCCCTTACACAACTGACTTTATAATTGACAGTCATTCTGTTCTGTTAGTTTTGAATCCTTTCCCATAATTGGAAAAATCTTTTTTCCAGGTCTCTGATACTAAATCATGAAAGACAAAGACCTTAAATACTGTCAGTCAGCTGGAGTTGAGTAGATTCTTACTGGCCAAGGTTAAATTGCCTAAAACCTTTAAACAGATGCTGCTGATATTCCACTTATAACTATAATTTCATCTTAGAGATGAGAGCAGTATAATTACCTCGTGCAACTAAGGAAAGCTATATATTAATTTCCTCTGTGAGATAGGCTCCTAAAAATCTTGAAAGTAATGGATAGAATACATGGCTAAACAACCCTGAGCATCTTGTATATAATGAACACAAAAATTGTTCTGGCCTATCTCAAGCTGACAGTATTGAGTTGCAATGGCTTGGCTGAGTAAGACAGGTGGAAAACTAACCCATTAATATATTTCTGGGTGCTAAATGGCTATTAAACTCAGGGTATTTCTTCTTAAAAATTCTTGGGACTTAGACCTATGGAATCCTATTGCTCATTAACCTATTTTGTAAACATTTCTCAGCTTTAATTTTTTTAACTGTTGCCATTGAAAGAAATCCCTACAAGCATTTTTGGTTCTGATGTAACAGATCTTACCCCTAAAGATTTATTTATTATAAAATAAAAAAGATTAGAACACTTACTTAAGGAAATATCGGTTTGTGTAACCACAGCAGGATAAAATGGCTTAAGTGTGTTGGAAAGTAGGAATTAGAAAGCTAAGTCAATAGCATTTTAGAAGAGATGTTAGTGTTTCACCATTATAGAGAAGTGAAAAAGATACATAGACAGATAAGAAAGGAATAAGAAGCCATTATGCTTCTGGCAACAGAGATAAGACATATCAATTAGAAAATAAGAAATCAGGCTATACCTTATTTGAAAAGTTAAACTTGAGAATACTAGAATTAGACATGAGCAAACTAGTTACTTATATCAGACTAAATACAAGGGTGTGGCACCCCTTGCACAGGACTGACCGAATTCAATACAGGTAGTCCTCAACTTACAACAATTCATTTAGCAATGGTTTGAAGTTCCAAGGGCACTGAAAAAAGTGACTTATGACCATTTTTCACATTTATGACCACTGCATCATCCCCATGGTTACATGATTTATATTTGGATGCTTGACAACTGGTTCATATTTATGACAGTTGCAGTGTCCTGGGGTCATGTGATCATTTTTTGCAAGCTTCTGACAAGTAAAGTCAAAAGGGGAAGCCAGATTCACTCAACGTATTACTAATTTAACAACTTGCCACAATAAATGTGGCAAGAAAAGTTGCAAAATGGAGCAAAACTCACTTAACAAATTTCTTACTTAGCAACATAAATTCCAGGCTCAATTGTGATCATATGTCAAGGACTACATGTATTGAATTGCCATGTGTGCTGAATAAATTTTTGAACTTGAAATTTGGATATCTGGCGAGCATCCCTGAGGAAGGAAGGGATTATAGGGAAAATTCGCTTATAAAATGAACAGAACTAAAGTTAAAGGACTTAAATTGTGTATGGAAATGTTGACTTCTATTGTGATATAATATAAAGAATAAAATGACTTAAATGTCTGGTTCTTAGGTTAAAATGCTAAATTGCATTTTCTAGTAAGCCTTCAACAATTTTTCATTCTAAATTTCTCTAATCTTTTCTCAAGCAAGGGGTACTGTATACATGATAATTCATATATAAATGATAACATACTATATATATATGTTTGCTAAGGGTTTAATGAAACTGATTAAGTTGACTTCTAAATTGATAGTAGAAAAGGCAGTTTCACAATCATTGTGTTTGATAGTAGTGATTAAGTGTAGCAAAAAAACTAGTTTATTTATTTATTAGTTGTGTACACTGCCAAATCTACTATACTCACAGCAACTTTTAGCTTACCAAAATGTAACTTTAAAAGTCAAAATATATAACTAAATGTGAAAAGGCAATCTTCAACTTATTAATTACTAGACTCTCACTGGAGAATATAGCTTATATAGTTGTTTTTCTTTCTTTTTTAAACCTCTGGATGTTGATGAAATAATTATGTTTGGGGATTCACATTTTAGACTCCTTAGTGGATTGTTAACATTTGCAAGTAAACTGAGATGTAACTCATGGAAAGTGCTACAAATCTACTTATTGGATTTTAATTTAGTAGACCCTAGAACCCCAAAAGTAGTATATTGCATTTATTCTGATAGTCAAAGTGTAATTTGTTTTTTAAGACTTGAATATGCCTATTAATCATTTATGTCATTAATTCTACTTTTTATTTTGTTTTTTTCCCATTGCATTTCAGTGATTTTCTGCTGATTTTTTTAAAAAATGTATTATCTATTATTGAGTTTTATTATTGCTTTATTTTTCTCTACTGTTATACATTTTAAAAAATCAAGAAATCATTTTTTTTAAAAGGACTCACAGCAGATTCTTGATCTCAATAGTTCTGCAGAAGGCTGCAACTATAATTTCTTATGAGGTCTTGAACAAAAGGGAAGAACTAAGTACAGGGCTTTTTTTTCTCATAGAACGCTCAGAACGGAGTTCCAGCACCTTTTTTGGATGGAACCTTGTAGGGTAGGCAAGGCAGGTTGTATGACATGTGTGAGTTCCGGCACCTTTTTCTTTTACAAAAAAAGCACTGACTAAGTATAGTACAATATTTGACTATCTGCAGAAGGTGACACCTGGCTGAACTTGCCGTATGATAGAAGTTAAACAGGGCCAGACTTTATTAGTATATAATGTCCCCAAGGAACACCAAAGGTTTTAGCTATAATGGGAAGATAATTTTAAAGGACTTATTGGAAAAAGGCAATTGCAAACAATTTTCTTGCTATTGCCAAGAAAATACATTAATATGCCCAGATAGATTGGGGTGTGGCATCAGCTGAAATCAGTCCTTGACCTCTTGCAAGCTTTTGATCAGCTTTAGAAATTGGGAGTAATTGGTAGAATTGGTAGTGTGTGATATTGTACAGTGCTGATTTACTTGCTTCCTATGGGGCTACCAGTCAATGTTGATTTGGGGTGAGTGGTCCTGCATTCTGCCCCTACTATATGGATGCCACAGGGCTCCATGTTCTCACTACTCCTGTTTAACATTGATCACTGGGAGAGATCATCCATCATCATGGGATGAGGCACAAAATGCAATAGTATGAGTAGTTATAAAAGTTCTTAGAAGGGCATATATTACACCTCTTTTCTATGAGCTGTATTGGTTTCCAGTTTGCTTCAGGGTGCAATTCAAGGTGCTGTTTTTGACTTTTAAAGCCCTACATTGTATGGCTCTAAGTTATTGAAGGGACCATCACTCCCCAATCAGCCTATCCCAGCAGGTTCAATAGGAGAAGCATACTGTGGGTTCTATTTGCTAAGGAGTTCCATCTAATGGAATTCAGGATAATTTTGTATTCTATTTTAATAGTTGGCTTTATTGCACACCATGCAGAGTCACCTTGTGTGAGATACAGCCAAATAAATAGTGTTCATGAATATGTCATGATTGCTTACTTTATCTGCAAAAGACTTTGGACAGTTGCAGACACAGTTGTTCAATCACCACTAAGCCATGATTTGTTAAATAATAACACTTTAAGTCATAATGAGGTAGTCAAACCTGATCAAGCCATATTATCATTTAATAGAAACCTAATCTATCTATTGTTACTATACTGATGAGAGAGAAATCTACTCAGGGGCACTCATTTAGAACTATCTAAGATCCTGTTTTGTGTAACTCCCTATTCTCTCTTGGGACTTTTCTTTGGACCTTCTTTTGTGCCTAACTTCCATGGGGACCCTCAAATAGCAACAATCAGAATACATAGCAATAACATGAGAAGTCAAATATAAAACCATGCCACAGGCTTTGCTGTCAGGAAGTCTAACCCAACATATGTTTTTTTTTAAATGAAACAGGTCCAAGATTAACAAGTGATAGGAAAAATTGGGATCAGAGAATATTAATCAGCTAGTCCTGAACTTGATGATCCTGATAAAGATATTCTTCAGATAAAGGGTTTCTTTTCCCAATTTTGAGGATTTCAATATCTATGAAACCCATATTTTGAAGTGGACCTATTCACTCACGTTGGCCAACTTTCATGGCTCTACATTTTTGAGCTACCATCATTTATACATGGTAGACTATTACAAATTCATTATTTTCCTTTTAATACCAATCAAACTTTAACACTCACCCTTGCTACCTTATTTCTACAACTTTTCCCTCCTTTTAAGTTCTTATCCCTGTGTCATCCTTTGGCCAGAGAGTTACTCTTAATTATGTTTAACACTGTCATCTAAGGTTTATTAGTTCGACTTAAATAGTCACCCTCTTACTCTCAGTATATTTTATGCAGTTATATTTTATGATGCATACTGTTGCTTTTAACTTTATCTGTGACTTCCATTGAGGGTAATTTCTTTTATGGAAAAGTGGTAAATAAGTATTACAAAGAAATATCATTTTTTTTCTTTAGAAGAATAATATAGATAGATAAAACAATGCAGGCACTGAAATTGTCATTAAACCTATTGTGATGAAAGTCTAGATTAATTGACAACTCACTCCTTTATGAAAATAGAAGGTTAAATGTGGAGTCCCTGGATATAGTCTGCAGGTATTAAGGTTCACTTAACTGCCAAATACATCAATAAGATTTAAATATACTCTTAAGTACTTTATCTGCATTTATTTAAATAGAATGTAGACAGCTGATTTTTTGGCATGCTTAAAGAACATTTTAAGACCGTCTATAGTAACATTAACTGTTCTCAGAAGTAATATGTTATTTTTGGTGCTGAATTTATTTGTGAGTTTATTTGAGATATTAACTCGTCCTGTATATGTTTGTGTCAAAACACACAAACATTGTTTATGTACAGAATTGTAAGATTTTCCCCCTCAAAACTATGATAGGTAAATTTAAAAGATATTTAATATATCATGTAATGCTTTTCCTATTTAATATTCCCTATTTAATATTCCCTACTGAATCCAAGATATGCAACAAAGCAATTCATGAACTAGATTCTGTAGTTTCTTGGTAGAGCTTCATATCACAACTGAGGCAAGCTCCCTCCCCCCCCACTAATATGAAGAAGAAATGAGACATTTACTTAAGAGGGGAATGATAGTTTTAATGCAATGGCATTTTTCCATACTATTTGAAAGTGTTATTAAATTTATTGAGCACTAGTAATGGATTTTTTTCCTAAGAAAAGAGATTCTACTGGAGGACTAGAAATGGCGTAATATGTAACAAGAGGAAAAATATACAACACTCTCTTCCATTTTATAGTAGAAAAGTAAGTTCAAAAATACTGTCCAGAGAAATGCTAAAATGCTCTAAGAATGGGGTAAAGAGCTCTTTTTTGCTGGGGGAGAAACTAGAAGTTGTGTTGTAGAAGAGTTATGAATTTACTTAACTTTGCTATTAGAACAAGATATATGATTTATTTATTATATGTTCACTCATCTCTCATGTTCCCTTCTTGGCTCAGAAATGACCAGACCTGATACAGGTAGCTCTTCTATCTCCATCCTCTTTGAAAGCATACTTTAAAAATAGATCCTGTCTTATTCACAGAATATTATAGGATGAGTCCATGCATGGTCAATCAATGTTCTTTTCTCTTTGTAATACACACATATTTTCTCATTTCTTTTAAAGAAAGAAAATCCATTAAGGACACCATTTCTTTGGAAGTGATAGTATTAATCATCAGACAGTAGTCTATGAATCTATTCTTCATTCACCTCAGAATTGTTGTGAAATTTGAGTGAATATGGTCACCATTCTTTGGCTGTAGGTTTTCTTTCATCTTCAGCCAGGACAGACCTCATGTGTAGATTTCAAACAGTTATGATTACATCTAAACATCTGCCCATTCCCTTTGTACTATGTACAATCGATTATGTTACAAGCCTGTTTAAATGATAGTTTCCACTGACAAGGTCTTTCTTTGCCTACTGCTAGAACAGTGACTATGAATCTGAAGAGGGTTCAAAGTCATTTTTATAACTATCTCTGCCATGCAGCCATCTGCTTCAGAGTGCAGGGACAGACAAAGGCAAGAATTTGTGCTTAAGTGGTTCAGCAACTTTTCAGTGCTAATGCTCTGATGCAAGAAAGAGATATTTTCACATCTGTCATTTAATTAAGCACAGTCTTTAGATAACAGGTGTGAGGGACCTGTAGGCCTTCAAATTGGACTATGAAATTTATTTACATTAACTGACCTCACCAGTCCTCAGAGATCCTGTAGACCAGGCATGCCTGCTGAGGAATTCTGGGAGTTGAAGTCCACAACTCATAAAAGGGCCAAGTTTGAAGACCCCTGATGCAGACTCTCAAACATACAACATCTGGAGATCCAAGAGTACTCTACTTATGAAGGTTCAGAAAGTATTTAAGGACTGTGCACCATTAATCATTTAATACTAATTAAGTTTAGCAACTTATTTTTAAATAGTTTTTTTCATTTCCTGCCACTATGAATTTGATAGTCTCATATTTGTGCATACTGTTTTGCAATAGTAATAAGTGATCATATTTAAATTTCATTTAGTTATGTATTTAGTTAGTTAGCTTTCAAACAGAACATGCAAAATAAAACTAAAAACTATCATTTATTATGTGCTCTTTTAAAAGTCTTTATTAAAGCTATTATTAATCACTAATTTTGTAATCCATCTTGAGTTCTTTTCAAATAAAGTGGTATACAATTCTGCATGTGCATACAAACCTGTTTCCCCCCCTCTATTGATTGGATATGCTTAATCAAAGGGAAAGCAAATATGGTGTTTTCTGTGAAAGAAACAATTAACACATATTGAATCAAAGATTTCATAAAAGCTAACCATTTATAAAAAAATGTAATGGTATTTTGTGCAAGTTCATGAAAACTACTAACATTCAGTATAGAAAAATATCCTGGAGATCATACTTTTTTTTTTAATCCAGAGATTGAAATTATTGAAGATAAATTACCAGGAAGCCAGCATACTATGCAACAATGAATAAAGAGGCATTATTTTAAAATAAATAAATACCTTACACGAATTATTATGTAGATTAATATGATTTGGAATTTGCATTTCCTGTATATAAGCATTCCATGGCATAAGGTCACTCATTCAGTGACTTACGTTGTTTATTTTTCTGAATTAGAGATTCTCATTTCAAGTACTTAAAATGTTTACTAAGTTAATGTCCATCACCTCAATTCTTCTCTTTATGCAGATACAGCCTTTGGATGTATCTATAGATTCCACTCAAATATTTATGATTTTTTAAATGTAATTGTCTGGATTACATTTACTCACCTTTTACTACAGATCAGCCAAAGGAACTCAACCAACAGACCACTGAAAAGTGACCAACAGACCACTGAAAAGTATAGTGGCCTATACTTTTTCATGCAACACTCTGACTTTTTTTTTTGCTTTTGTTACTTCACGCAAGAATCTTAATTACAACCAATTTTTAAAAAGTTTTCTGAAGGAATTACAATAAATGTAGGAAAGTTAAAGGAATACGGACTAGTATTCAGAAAACACTCTGAATTTTGAATGGCTAACTTTTCCTTTTGCTTTAAGATTGCACATCTCGAGAAGAAAACAGTCACTGTGACGAACTGATGGATACAGACATCATTCAAACCAGTTTCACGCATATATGAAGTGTCAGTGTGAATAGAATTTCAAACAAAAACATCTAAGCAATTACCCAAGCAGGAAAGAATTATATTTTCTGGGAACAAAGAGAGCTTTGTCACCTCTTGACTTCATAGAAATAAATGTACTTGTGTTTGTATGCACACTCATACTCCTCAATCATGGTTGGATTTTACTATCTCAACAGGCCAGTCAAAATGAGAGAAGAAAAAAAAATGGAGCAAATGTTAAGAATGTGAGGTCAAGGTCATGTTGAACATTATACTTCCTTTGAGTACAAGGCTACTGTGTCTAGCAGTTTCCTTTAAAAAATATGGTTGCAGTGCATGAACATTTAATATCAGATAGCACGTACCTTGCATTTTGCATTACATTTCTTACTCATGTAATTGAGGATGTACCTTTTCATTAAAACAAAAAGCCATGAATTTACCAAATCTCACCTGGACATCATATACTAGAAACCATAATCTTAACAAAATCTAAAAAAAAAATCAGGATGGTAAAATGCTGATAGAAGAGAATATTTGTAGCCCATGCTGAAATGTCATCAATGCATGCACTGATGACATTACCTATTTTGGAAATGAAATGTCTACAAGAAAACTACTAAGCTCAGAGAGCACCAAGAGCCCCATATTGTACTTGAACTGAGATGACCCATGTTCTAACATCTACCACCATAAATCTTGAACCTCCATAATCTAATTTACAGGATTCTTGCTGAAATAAAATGGTAAACGAGTATACCAACTTAGGTAAAAGTGTGATACAAGTTCAATAAATCTTTGACCTATCCTCGGCCTATTAGTAATATTTGGCCACACAGCTAATTGGTTTAGGTCACCTTTCTTCCCAAGCTCCGCCACATTGTCAATAATCATGAGATGTTTACCCCTCTCAAATTTTCCTGGGAAAAATTATGATTGTTAGGGGATATCTGCAGAGAAAGCTCTTGGCCACTACAGCTACTCCAGTTGAGGACTTGCAAAGCCAGGCTTTCTTTGATGGTATAAAATGGGAAGGGGTTTCTTTTCAGTGGTGGGATTCAAATATGTGAACAACCGGTTCTTTGTGTGGATGACACTTCCGGAAGTCCATTCTGGGCCTTGGCAGTAAAAAATTAAGTAATGGTTCTGCCGAACTGGTGCGAACTGGCTGAATCCCACCACTGTTTCTTTCCCATTTCTGCTTCTTTCTGCATGAACTGCTAGGATCTGAGCAGGTCTAGGATGTCTGGTTTAATTCTTCCTAAATGAATTTATGATGCCACGAGTGGGAGTTTTGCCACTAATGGGCTTCTGTTGTCAATGGAAGTGCAATCCACAGGGTGAGGACAGGATTGAGGTCTCCAACTGGATCCTCACCCTGTAATATAAAGAAGAAATAAATCAGCAAGGCTAATGCTGAGTGACTATCTTTTTTGTGGAAAAACAAACAAGCTGTGAATATAGGTCAAAATCTACACTCTGCTGGGTCACAAATGGACTTTGCACATAAATTGCATTCACATCAAACAATAGAACATTCCTTTCTTTAGAATGGTTTTAAATCAAATGCTGCTGGGTAAAAGAGGTATACAGAGGACACAGAAATATACCATGAAAATTAAATCACCATATTGTACATGGTATGTAGTACTTATTTTTAAGCTAGAAATAAAACAACCTTTACAATGCAAGGAAAAATATAGATGATAGAGAATCCAAAAATATCACTATTGTCCAAGAAAACCCCTAAAATTACTTCTCACAAAAAGGAGGTTGTGGATTATACCAGAGTGTGGTGAGTATGCAGCATACAAATTATTGAAACAAATTACCAAGCACCCTTTGACCCTATCTGGATTATTTCATAGTCCAAACAAAATCTGCTAAATGTTCTAAGAAAATATGGTAACTGTGAAAAAAACACATATACCTTTCTGAACTAAATAGTATCATATGCCTTTAATTTTATTTCAGGGAAAGAAATCAATAATTTCAGAAATAAGGTTCAGTACTTCTGGCTAAGCAGAGAACAATATATTTGGAACACATTTGAATGCAAATTATTTAATTTGGCATTTCCTAAACATAAATAAGGGATGCGGGTGGCTCAGTGGGTTAAGACACTGAGCTTGTCGATCAGAAGGTCGGCAGTTTGGCAGGTCAAATCTTGAGTGCTGCATAACAGAGTGAGTGCCTGTTACTCATCCCAGCTTCTGCCAACCTAGCAGTTTGAAAGCACGTAAAAAATGCAAGTAGAAAAATAGGGACCACTACGGTGGGAAGGGAACAGCGTTCCGTGTGCCTTTGGCGTCTAGTCATGCCGGCCACATGACCACGGAGACGTCCTCAGACAAGCGCTGGCTCTTCGGCTTTGAAACGGAGATGAGCACCGGCCCCTAGAGTCGGAAAAAACTAGCATGCATGTGCGGGGGAACCTTTACCTTTACCTAAACATAGATAATCTTGCTTTGTTATTCTGTTTAAGAGTTATTTCAGTTGTAGCTGTAATTGTTATGGGAAAAAACCTCAGATTGATAATTTTTGAAAAGATAAATTTTAAAAATACACATTAGAGTTGAGGATGATGCATGTTTGGCATCATTAAACAATTCTGTTGTGGGGGAAAAAAGCAGTGTGTGGCTTAGGAACACTAAGGCTTCAATATCCCCCCCAAAAAACAAAACCCCTACTGATTCATAAATATAAGAAATATTTTTTAAAAAGACAATATTTCTGTAGATAAGAAATAGCTAAGAGAAGTAGTCTTTGTTCAGAATTATATTACATATGAAATATAAAAAGAATAGAATAAAACAAAAGCTCAGAAATAATAAAAACTCACTAATATACCTGAACTCTCTCTATCTCTCAATCAATCAATCAAAACACCAGAATTAAAAAGTGATAGTGCCTGTCCATCCCACCAGCACACTCTCTTCTTTTTGTCTTGCAATTTTTGTTATCTATTAAACATCTTTTGTCGATGGAGAGGTAAATCTAAAAATCTCATTGTTTTTAAAATGTTTCATTCCCAAAATTGAGTTTGTCTTGATAGGTGATAAAATACTAAATCAACTGATACTGCATGATAATGGGGTTGAGTTTCAGGTGAATTAACTGAAATCTTAAATGGTACACATCTTAAATACTAGCTTTTATTCAGGCTGAAGGCCATCGACAGGCAGTAGTCACACCGGTGACAGCTCATATTTGTGTAAATTTTAAATTGCTAACAAAGAATTAAGGGAGACTGATATGCATTTCAAACTTATTAGTTTTCATCAGTCAACTAATAAGTTTGAAATGCATATCAGTCTCCCTTAATTCTTTGTTAGCAATTTAAAATTTACATATACATATACATACACACACACACACATATATATATATATATATATTATATATATATATATATATATATATATATATATATATATATATATATATATATATATATATATATATAATATATAATATATATATATATATATATATATATATATATATATATATATATATATATATATATATATATATATATATATATATATATATATCTCCATGTATTTAGTACATTTGCATTAGTACATTTGCATTGCATTTAGTACATTTGCATTTGCATTAAAGCCTGAATAAAAGCTAGTATTTAAGATGTGTACCATTTAAGATTTCACTTAATTCACCTGAAACTCAACCCCATATATATATATATATAAATATCACAAGGGATTGAACTGATTATTGAAATGAATATTAAATACTCTGTCCCCCAAATTTTGTCAACTCAATTTGTCCTGGGTATCTTATCCTACCAAATCTTTAACATATATACTGTTACTTTAAACACCAACACACTTAGAGACAGAACCCATATTTCAAAACATATTTTATGGAGTTCTTCTATGGAGTATGTTTGCTTTAAGTCAAGAGCAAAGGCTATTATGATTACAAGCACCTCAAAAATAGATGGATTTTCTAGACTTTCTGACTCTAAAGAAAAGAGAGCAGAGACATTTGGAGTTAAAATAACCTTTTGAAGTTCCTCAGAGAGCAAAATTTCTAATGCAGAGATTGACACAGTCAACAGCTGCAGCTTCAAAGTCTGTATCACTTGAGGAGAGAGACTGGTGCAGGAGAAGCATGTTTGTTTCTCTAACGGTGTGTCTTAAGGCCCACATTTTCTTCTCAAACTGCTATTAATGAAAAAAAAGAAAAAGTTAATATCAGCATATAGTTTTCAACTTATGAAGCAGTCCAATATTGGACAAAACCTTCAAAGTCAAGGAATAAATAGGATTATAATTCCGGCAATCACCATAACAGACTAGAAGACCTTTATTCTGAGTTCTTATGAATATGAGGATAATGACAAGACTGTATTTTGAAACTGAGACAATTCAAACTGGTGTTCTCTTATGGATTGATCTGCCAGGTTTCCTGTTATATAGCTCAACATATACATATTCATGAAAAGTATCACTCAAATGATATAGTAACAATGCCCATAAACTTAGAAAAGTTTCTGTAGTATTACCTTTGTTTCTATAGTTCTATAATGAATTAAGAATAAGGAAAGAGAGTATGACAAGGCTGGGTAATCTCCCCTTATTTATTTAAGCTATATGCTGAATACGTATAAAGAAAAATTGGTTTGGATGAAGATAAGTGTGATTTAAAAATTGGAGGAAGGAACATCAATAACCTGCATTATGTTGATGGCACTATTTCAGTAGCTAAAAAGCAAAAGATGTACAAGCCCTAGTACTAAAAATCAAAGTGCATAGTGGAAAAGATGGAACAAAACTCAATTAAGACCAAATTAATAACAAGTAGGATAACCAGCCTTAGAATTGACAATGAAGAAATCAACATGGTGAATAACTCCTACTTTTTAGGATCAACATTAAAACAGTAAAAGAACTAGTCAAGAAATAGACCATTGAAAGCATTTGGTAGACTAGTCATGAAGGCTTTGGAAAAGATATTCAAATTTTGTGATTTGTCTGTACTTATAAAGATCAGAATGCAGGCCATGGTATTCCCTATGACACTGTGTGGAAATGAAAGATGGACATCAAAGAAGCAAGATAGGAAGAATATTTGTACCTTTGTACTTTGATGTTGGAGAAGACTCCCGAGAATAGCCATATCAACCAATAAATGGATCACTGAACAATTCAACTCAGAGTTTCTCATAAGGCGCCCAAATGACCAGGCTCAAATTATCCTTCTTCAGAAACAGTTAACAAAGATGTAGTTCTCTCAAGAAGAGTCTAATGTTGGGAAAATAGAAGGAAAGAGAAGAAGAGGATGACCAACAGAAAAGTGGATAGACTCCGTTGCAGTGGCAATGAGTGTGCCATTGAAAAACCTTCAGGGTTAGATTGTCAAAGAGAAAATCTATATATGTAGTTGCTAGGAATTTTTAAAAAATGACTTGATGGCACATAATCAATCAATTACATTATAAAAACTGAAAAAACTATTGCACCACTATAATACCACCCAAATTCATTGAATAAGATATTCTTAGGAACCATCACAATTGATATGAGATATAAGCTATTTTGACATATGTATAACCCTTTTGATAATTATTCTACTTAACAGTAGGAACTATATAAATGAGTTGCATTACTTTCTGTTTTGACAGTTCCTATTTACAATTTAAAATGATTTCCTAGGCTTAATTTAAGCTTGGGTATATTTTAAATTTTATATAACAATGTATATAGACTTTGTGATGCAAGATTTTTTTTTTAGTGATTCAAGTGATCAAATGATAAAAAGCATGTTTTTCAGTGACATTAGTGGTTGCTTTTCTGTAGTGTATAGAAATGAGACAAATCTAAAATTCTTGTTTTTGGAAAGACAAAAAAAAATCTAACTTTGCATTTAACATCACTTAGCTTACAGAAGCTAAGACATTCCATACCAAATGCTTGATTTCACCACTATAAGCTGTGAAATTCTAATATGTCAGGTATTATTCTTAAAATTCAATTAGTAGGAAAATAGTTATAGGACATAGAGGTATTTTATAGAATGTGTGTTAATATAATAATAGTACATGCAATCAGGATAAAACAAAGTAAGGCTTAAATAACATTGAAGATACTATTTTGATTATTTTAACAAGTCTTGAATCTGTATAATTTTATTTGGTTGGCAACATTCAATTATATATTTACACGCCAGCAACTTCAAGAATGATATGTCTATAAACAATTCAAGATTTTGTCAACACTGATTTTGATGGATACCTTATAGCACCTTCACATAATTTTAAAGGCTTAAAATTTGCTTTGTTCATTTATTTTTTTATGCAATGAAAATAGACAGATACAAAGCCCCATATTATATTACATTCAAAACAATTTAGTTAACTTTAAAAGATAAAGCATTACATTTTGACCACACAAAATAATATTTATCAATCTTTCCATTTAAACAAAGGATTGCAAGTTCTTAAACAACAACAACAAAATAATATATGCCATCAAAAATTGTAACTCTGTTATAACACCATCTTTCCAGGGTTTCCTTGCAATTTGTCAGACATGCTATAATTCTTCATATAATGATACAGTATTCATAAATATACATCTTCTTTTAAACAAAATGCTATTTCATTAGAAAGTGGGGCAGTTTCCATTCTTAGTTATTGTGTTAATTTGGTATGAGCACCATACCATCTACTTTAGCATTTAAAATAGATCAGGTATTGATTTTAAACAGTGATTCTCAACTTTGACAACTTGAAAATCTGTGAACTTCAATTCCTAGGAATTTTTGGAATTGATGTCCATACATCTAGAAGCTGCCAAGGTTTAGAAACATTGATCTCAACAGCTTCACATACGCCAACAAATATTTGTCCCAATATAGGGGATTTGAGGTTGATAAAATGCAAAAAAGACAATTTTCTGATGATAACTGCTGCAGTTCTTTTGGTAAGTATTCCAAAATGTAAGTGTGCCATTGGGTTTATTCTTCTTTAGGCTATGGTAGAAACACTTTATTTACTGAGCTGAATACTGTATTGTCATAGTTCAAGATCTGACTGGCCCCTTGGCATGATAAATTTATTTATTTATTTACCTTATAATATTTATTTGATTATATGTCATCAATTTTACAATATTTATAACCAGACTCAATTTAAATGAATTCTGAATGAAGTACAAACAAGTCAAGACAAAGTAAGATATGGCAATTAGATACAGATAATACAATTCATCAATAACACTAGTATATAGTATTTGCTATTGAATTGAATTAATCTAAGGGCAGTGGTGGGATGCAAATATGTGAGCAACCAGTTCTCTGTCTGGATGCCACTTCTGAAAGTCCATTCTGGGCCTGGGCAACAAAAAAAAAAAGCTACTGGTTCTGCCAAAGTGGTGTAAACCAGCTGAATCCCACAACTGCCTAAGGGCCATAGATCTACTGCACAACACAGCTTATCTTTTCCTAAAAGCAGCTGAGGTCACTCTGAACAGAGCTCCAAGGGAGAATCGGCAGAAGTGATAACTATATTGTAGAGGAGAATTGAACTTACACCAATGGGATAGGCTTGAACACAAGCTATTACTTGTATTAATTCATCCGCTTTCATTTTTCACATCCTTTTAGTCACTTATTTTGTCTTAACTTTTTAACAAAGTAAAGAACTCCTGTAAATTAGAGGATGGGCAGTGGCACAATTTATATATTGTTTGGTTGTCTCCGTATTCCAGGCATGAACCTGATGTGAGATAGAATTGCCTATCTCATGATTGTCATGATTTTCTTCAAATGTCCTCCAGGAATCCAGTGACTCCATTAGACCCCTAGGATGGACCACCTTTCACAGTTCCAAAGCCACCACAAACCTCGGTGTGACAATAAATTGATCAAAATCACAACATATGATATAATTTAATGTCTTTTCTTTTTAGATTGGGTCTCATCTGCTCCAAAGTAAAGAAAAGGACAAGTGAGTCACAGCCATAGTTATTCATGAGAGATCTATGATCAAAAGCCATAAACTCATAAGCTATGCTGAATCTCCTTTCCAGGGCATAGAGATGGATGCTATCCAAGACTATATAATCTATGGGAAGTCAACCACAATCTTAAATTAGCTTCAAGAGCTTCTAAGTGTATGTGCTAGGCAGTGAAGTGTCAGTACAACAGCAGAAAATTATATTTTAAGGCAAATATTGATTTAATAATAAATAAATTTTAAAACAGAAAATGGGAATAGTGAATGAATCTACACAAAAGTGCAATGATCGAAAGTAAAGAGATACACACTCTGCTACAGAGAGGGTTCCCTGAGGATGTGCTTCATCACAAGTCCGAAAGCTCTGAAGACAAAGCCTCTGATCCCGGTGACTGACCTAGATCGGATCCTGCAGATATCCTTAACTTGAGGTGTTCAGAAAGAATACTTCAACCCAAAAAGTGAAAGAAATTACAATTTACTTCTTGAAGTTGCATTGTTGTTTTTTTTAAAAAAAAATATCCAAGTTGGAAATAAGTTGTAAGAGCTATGTGAGAAATATGTTAACAGAGCAATATTAAGCGTTGTTATGTATAATTTTGTTGCCTTCTGCTTGTGTAGTTTTAGTTCTCCCATGCACTCTCATGCTTGCTGGATGCCTGCCTCCCTTCATTTACTGATATACAAAAAATATTAAAATAGCAGGTGCAGAATGCTAACATAAAAAAGTGATTGGCAACAATTGTAGTTGTTCCAAACTGAAACAAATAATTGGGAATAAAAAAAATATTCACGTATCCAGAAATAAATCTTGCTTCTAAGCAATCTGGTCTTTTGGCTAAAGACAAAGATTTCAATGCCATTAGAACATATTGCTCTTTATAAATAGGGTAATTAAAAATTAGAAGAAATTATTACTGATATTTATTATTATTCTGTGAAAATAATATGGCTCAACAAGTGAAAGCATCTGGTTGATCTTGTCTCGGTTTAATAGCTAAGCCATTATCAGCCTGGCTAGTACCTTGACTGGATAATTAAGGAATACCTAGTTTATAGACTGGGCTGGAAAATTAAAATAAACTCTGCAAGAAGGCTTTGATAAACCATTTCTGCATTATTGCCCAAAAGAACATTTAAATGTGTCCATGTGGCCTTTAGAAGTTAAACCTGATTTAAAGAAGTTTTCTATGAGTTATGAAAATAATCTAGTTACGTGATTAACAGAGATAATTAATTTAAAAGTGTCATTTTTAAAATAAAAATGGCATATGTAATCATCTATATATCTATCTGTTCCTCCAATATCTATGTTGTTGTTGTTAGTTGCAAAGTTGTGTCCGACCCATCGTGACTCCATGGACAACATTCCTCCAGGCCTTCCTGACCTCTACCATTTTCTGGAGTCCATTTAAGCTCACACCTACTGCTTCAGTGACTCCATCCAGCCACCACATTCTCTGTCATCCCCTTCTTCTCTTGCCCTCAATCTTTTCCAGTATTAGGCTCTTCTCCAGTGAGCCCTTCCTTCTCATTAGGTGGCCAAAATATTTGGCCTTCATGGATTACTGCATTGTCATGGCGAAGGGGCTTGCATAATTCAGTAAAGCTCTGAGCTATGCCATGCAGGGCCACCCAAGACGGAGAGGTCATAGCAGAGAGTTCTGACAAAATGTGATCCACTGGATAAGGAAATGGCAATCCACTCCAGTATCTTTGGCATGAAAACCCCAGAGACAGTACCCAAAGGCAAAACAATATGATGCTGGAAGATGAGCCTCTCAGGCCAGAAGGCATCCAATATGCTATTGGGGATGAGCAGAGGGCTAGTACTAGTAGCGCCAGAAAAAATGAAGTGACTGGGCCAAAGCTGAAAGGATGCTTAGTTGTGGATGCATCTGGTGGTGAAAGGAAAGTCTGATGCTGTAAAGATTTTTTCTCCATAGGAACCTGGAATGTAAGATCCATGAATCAAGGCAAGCTGGACGTGGTCAAACAAGAGATGACAAGACTGAACATGAACATCTTAGGAATCAGCAAGCAAAAATGGACAGCAATGGGTGAATTTAATTCAGATGACCATCAGGTATACTACTACAGGCAAGAATCCCTCAGAAGAAATGGAGTAACCTTCATAGTCAATAAAAGAGTAGGAAAAGCAATACTGGGATACAATCCCCAAAATGACAGAATGATCTCAGTTTGAATCAAAGGCAAACGTTTCAATATCACAGTAGTCCAAGTCTATGCTCCAACCACCAGTGCTGAAGAGGATGTAATTGATCGGTTCTACGAAACCCCGCAGCATCTTATAGAATTAACACCAAAAATGATGTCTTTATGATCATGGAGGATTGGAATGCTAAAGTAGGAAGCCAAAAGATAATCAGAATAACAGGCAAGTTTGGCCTTGGAGTACAAAATGAAGCAGGGCACAGGCTGACAGAATTTTGTCAAGAGAATACGATGGTGATAACAAACACTCTTTTCCAACAACCCAACAGACAGCTCTACACATGAACATCACCAGATGGTCAACACAGAAATCAGATTGACTATGTGCTCTGCAGCCAAAGATGGAGAAGCTCTATAGAGTCAGTAAAAACAAGACCAGGAGCTGACTGTGGCTCAGACCATGAGCTTCTAGTTGCAAAATTTAGGCTTAAAGTGAAGAAAGTAGGGAAACGCACTAGGCCACTCAGGTATGAACTAAATCATATCCCTGATGAATACACAGTAGAGGTGACAAATAGATTTAAGGAATTAGATCTGATAGACAGAGTGCCTGAAGAACTATGGAGGGAGGTTTGCAATGTTGTACAAGAGGTAGCAACTAAAACAATCCCAAAGAAAAAGAAATGCAAGAGGGCAACATGGTTGTCTGAGGAACCTTTGCAAATAGCTGAGGGAAGGAGGGAAGCAAAAGGCAAGGGAGAAAAAGAAAGATACGCCCAGTTGAATGTAGAATTCCAGAGAAAGCTAGAAGAGATAAAAATGCCTTCTTAAATGAACAGTGCAAAGAAATAGAAAAAAAAACAATAGAATAGGGAGGACCAGAGATCTTTTCAAGACAATTGGAGAGATGAAGGGAATGTTTCATGCAAAAATGGGCATGATAAAGGATCAAAATGGCAGGGATCTAACAGAGGCAGAAGAGATTAAGGAGAGGTGGCAAAATTACACAGAAGAACTATACAAGAATTAGCTTAATATCCCAGATAACCACGATGAGGTGGTCACTGACCTCGAGCCAGGATGTGAAGTGAAGTGGGCCTTAGAAAAACTGAGCAACAACAAAGCTAGTGGAGGTGACAGTATTCCTGCTGAGCTATTCAAAATCTTAAAAGACAATGCAGTAAAAGTGCTACACTCAATTTGCCAGGAAATTTGGAAAACTCAACATTGGCCACAGGATTGGAAAAGATCAGTTTACATTCCAATTCCAAAGGAAGGCAGTGCCAAAGAATGTTCAAACTATTGCACCATTGCACTCATTGCACATGCTAGTAAAGTTATGATTAAAATCTTACAAGCTAGACTCCAGCAGTATGTGGATCGAGAACTACCAGAAGTACAGGCAGGATTTTAAGTTTAAGTTTAAGTTTAAGTTTGTTAAAATTTTATACCACCCTTCTCCTGAAGGACTCAGGGCGGTGAACAGGGCATATAAATAGAAAATACAAAAGTTAAAAAGGGATTAAATTATTGCCCGAATTAAAACAATCAAGGTATAAAAAACATTAAAAAACCCTAGAATGCCCCCATCAGGCCAGGCCAGCTTGTTCGAATAGATGGGTCTTTAACCCGCGCCGGAAGGAGCGAAGATCCGGTGCCATCCGGAGCTCAACCGGCAGTTGGTTCCATAAAGCTGGGGCGCCCACAGAGAAGGCCCTCCCCCTGGGGGCCACCAGCCGGCATTCTCTGACGGGGGGCACCCTGAGGAGGCCCTCTCTGTGGGAACGCACAGGGCGGAGGGGAGTCGACGCCGGCAGCAGGTGGTCTCCGAGGTATTCCGGACCCATGCCATGTAAGGACTTAAAAACCATCACCAAGACCTTGAACCTCACCCGGAAGACAACTGGTAACCAATGCAGCTCGCCGAGCAAAGGTGTAACATGGGAGTACCGGGAAACTCCCAAGACAACTCTCGCGGAGGCATTCTGTACCAGTTGGAGCCTCCGAGTGGTCTTCAAGGGAAGCCCCATGTAAAGAGCATTGCAGTAGTCCAGACGAGAGGTCACGAGCGCATGAGTGACCCTACACAGGGCATCCCGGTCCAGATAGGACCACAACTGACGCACCAGGCGAACCTGAGTGAAAGCCCCCCTAGTCACGGCTACTATATGATCTTCTAGAGTAAGCCGTGAATCTAGGAGGACTCCCAAGTTGCGAGCCCTATCCACGGGGGGTAAAAACTCACCCCCCATAGAAAGAGATGGAACATTTTGAGTGTCCCGGGATGACGGGATGTACATTTTGAAGAGGCAGAGGAACTAGAGATCAAATGGCCAACATAAGGAGTCCGGCAAGGCTGCATACTGTTGCCCTACCTGTTTAACTTATATGCAGAGCACATCATGCGAAAGGCACCGGGCTAGATGAATCAAAAGTTGGAATTAAGATTGCCAGGAGAAATATCAACAACCTAAGATATGCAGATGATACCAGTCTAATGGCAGAAAGTGAACAGGAACTAAAGAGCCTCTTGTTGCGGGTGAAGAAGGAGACTACAAAAGTTGGCTTGAAACTTAATATTAAATAAACCAAGATCATGGCATCTGGCCGTCTCAATTACTGGCAAATAGATGTGGAAGAAATGGAGGTAGTGACAGATTTTATTTTCCTGGGCTCCAAGATCACTGCAGATGAAGGCTGCAGCCAAGAAATTAAAAGCCAATTGCTCCTGGTGAGGAAAGCCATGGCAAATCTAGACAGCACACTAAAAAGTAGAGACATCACCCTGCCAACAAAAGTGCATATAGTCAAGGCTATGGTCTTCCCAGTTGCAATGTATGGCTGTGAAAGTTGGACCATAAGAAAGGCTGAGTGCCAAAGAACTGAGGCCTTTGAACTACGGTGCTGGAGAAGACTCCTGTGAATCCCTTGGACTGCAAGGCATTCAAACCAGTCAGTCCTAGAGGAGATCAACCTGACTGCTCTTTAGATTGCCAGATCCTAAAGTTGAAATTCAAATAATATCTATGTACACCTTTGACACAAATAACTATTTGATCTCTACAAGGAAGCATATGTATAGGGACGTGGTGTCTCAGTGGGTTAGGAAGCTGAGCTTGTCGATCAGAAGGTTGGCAGTTTGGCGGGTCGAATCCCGAGTGCTGCATAACGGAGTGACCGCCTGTTACTCGTCCCAGCTTCTGCCAACCTAGCAGTTCGAAAGCACGTAAAAATCCAAGTAGAAAAATAGGGACCACTACAGTGGGAAAGGAACAGCGTTCCATGCACCTTTGGTGTCTAGTCATGCCAGCCACATGACCATGGAGACATCCTCGGACAAGCGCTGGCTTTTCGGCTTTGAAACGGAGATGAGCACCGGCCCCTAGAGTTGGAAACAACTAGCACACATGTGCGAGGGAACCTTTACCTTTACCTTTCACACACACACACACACACACACACACACACACACACACACACATATATATATATATGTGTGTGTGTGTGTGTGTGTGTGTGTGTGTGTGTGTCATATGTTAACACTTAGATTACCTTGCTAGGCCCCAAACATGGGGCAAATCTTTATTTCCTGTTTTCAGCCTTATCTCAAAGGCCATCGAACAGGCTGTAGTCACACCGGACAGTTCATATATTTGTTTAAATTACTAACAAAGAATATTGGGAGGCTGATATGCATATCAGCCTCCCTAAATTCTTTGTTAGTAATTTAAACATATATAAACCTGGTCGGTTTATTCCCTTTGTGTATATTGGAACACAACAAAAAAAGGGAGGAAAAAAAGCAAATTGTACATAATGTCAAACAAAACTCCAAAAATGGGCCGGACAAAATTATTGGCACCCTTTCAAAATTGTGGGTAATCAAGATTGTTTCAAGCATGTAATGCTCCTTGAAACTCACCTGGGGCAAGTAACAGGTGTGGGCAATATAAAAATCACACCTGAAAGCAGATAAAAAGGAGAGAAGTTCACTTAGACTTTGCATTGTGTGTCTGTGTGTGCCACACTAAGCATGGACAACAGACCGAGGAGAAGAGAACTGTCTGAGGACTTGAGAACCAAAACTGTGGACAAATATCACCAATCTCAAGGTTACAAGTCCATCTCCAGAGATCTAGATTTGCCTTTGTCCATAGTGCGCAACATTATCAAGAAGTTTGCAACCCATTGCACTGTTGCGAATCTCCCTGGTCGTGGACGGAAGAGAAAAATTGATGAAAGTTTGCAACGCAGGATAGTCCGGATGGTGGATAAGCGGCCCTAAACAAGTTCCAAAGGAATGCAAGCTGTCCTGCAGGCTCAGGGAGCATCAGTGTCAGAGTGAACTATCCGTCGACATTTAAATGAAATGAAACGCTATGGCAGGAGACCCAGGAGGACCCCACTGCTGACACAGAGACATAAAAAAGCAAGATTACAGTTTGCCAAAATGTACTTGAGTAAGCCAAAATCCTTCTGGGAAAATGTCTTGTGGACAGATGAGACCAAGATAGAGCTTTTTGGTAAAGCACATCATTCTACTGTTTACCGAAAATGAAATGAGGTGTACAAAGAAAAGAACACAGTACCTACAGTGAAATATGGTAGAGGTTCAATGATGTTTTGAGGTTGTTTTGCTGCCTCTGGCACTGGGTGCCTTGAATGTGTGCAAGGCATCATGAAATCTGAGGATTACCAAAGGATTTTGGGTCGCACTGTAGAGCCCAGTGCCAGAAAGCTGGGTTTGCGTCCGAGATCTTGGGTCTTCCAGCAGGACAATGACCCCAAACATACGTCAAAAAGCACCCAGAAATGGATGGCAAGAAAGTGCTGGAGAGTTCTGAAGTGGCCAGCAATGAGTCCAGATCTGAATCCCATTGAACACCTGTGGAGAGATCTTAAAATTGCTGTTGGGAAAAGGCGCCCTTCCAATAAGAGAGACCTGGAGCAGTTTGCAAAGGAAGAGTGGTCCAAAATTCTGGGTGAGAGGTGTAAGAAGCTTATTGATGGTTATAGGAAGCAACTGATTTCAGTTATTTTTTCCAAAGGGTGTGCAACCAAATATTAAGTTAAGGGTGCCAATAATTTTGTCCGGCCCATTTTTGGAGTTTTGTGTGTATATATACACACACACACACATATGTATGTATGTATGTATGTGTTTATGTATGTGTGTGTGTAATTTTTGTTTTTTTGGATTGCTAACAAATAATTAAAGGGAATTGTTAGCAATCCAAAAAAAAAATTACACAAATATGAGCTTTCATTGCTGTGACTACTGCCTGTGGATGGCCTTGGGTTAGACTGAAACAGGAAATAAGATTTGTCTGGTGTTTGGGGCCTAGCAAGGTATTATATAATGTACATAGTCTTTTTCTCTCTAAATGTCTCGTTTCCACCCACATTGCACATCAAAAGATGAAAAATAACCTTGATCAGGTATTGACAAGAAGAACTGTGTTCAGATGGCACCTTGTCCATTTTTTTACACACAAGTTTTATTTAAATAATTAAACAGATGTATGTGCTGTAGTTGCTGATTTCTTTCTCTGCAGGTCTGCATTTAAATAATTCTATACTCTCATATTTGATCTGAGGAAAAACAGCTTTTATGCTATTTGGGATACAAATTATCTTTACTGGGCATGTGATTATCATACATGATATCCATTACAGATTATGCTTTTTTGAATGGTTATAGATTTCCAGGTGTTTGAAATCGAAAAAGTAAAATGAAATTGTACCCTACTGATTCAAAGGGTTCCTTTTATATTCTGGATTGGTTATGTTACTTTTGCAACAAAAGAACAAAAACAAAAGTGCACTTCTGATCTATTCATCAGTGATAAGAAAATTGCTGTACTTTTCTAGTATTGTGATTGTTAACTTCTATAGATGATTGCATCTACCACAGAAGTAACTGTTAGAGAACCACATATAACCTTTACGTTTTTAGTTCAGATTGATAACTTAAACAACTCTTAATTCAAAAAAATACCTGTTTCAAATAAGCATAAGATCTGATAGAACAATATACTTTCCCAGGAGTAAGTGAAGTGATTAAATATATATTCCTAAAATTATTATTCTGCAGTAATATTCCACTGATGAAACCATCTTTTCATTTAAAATTATTGGATACAAAAGTTTATTCTCAAGCTCCAACTATCATGTGTAGAACTGCTGAAGAAGTATGAACATTTTAGTTTCCGTACTATATAAATGTATTTTTTGGGGTGCTACTTGTTAACAAATGTATGGGACCCTTTCTTATAATCTAAGACCAGATCATAAAAATTAAAAAGCTAAATACAATTTTAAAATACAATAGAATCTCATTAAACAAGTCACCTACTTCTGTAACCAGATTTGAATATATCATCAAATTTAAGAACAACAGTGAATCATGAGTCAGTGAGATTCTTCACCAAATGAGCATGTTTGAAAGTGATATTTAGGTCCTGGACTTTTTAACAAGCATTAACTACTTGCAAGTCTAAATATACTGTAAATCCTAAACAATCAGTTCTTTGGGTGGAAGTTTATACTCTTGTGCACTCTGAAGAGGAAATCTCTATTTAAAAATCATCCTTCCAAAGTCATACCAAGTTATTTTATAAAATATTCATTAGAACAAAAGAAACATCCTCTTCATCAAATTCGGAGGCATTACAATGACGACTACGCAACTGCTGCAAAGTTGCTGAACAGCACTTTTCATAACCCCTGATCATTGGTCATGCTATTTGGAAATGTTAACAATGATTGGAAAGCCATTTGGAAGTTATCAAGTTCAGAATAGGTTTCCCAACTGTTTTTGAAATAGGCCATAGTCACCACTATCTTCCCCTGCATTTTTATCTCCAGGATTATACTCCCATTTCACTTGGAAGTTCCATTTACTTATCATATAAGAGGTGACCTCACTTTCCTGAATTAAATGCTTGTGTAATTAAAGCAATATCCACACACAAGTAGAAGATACCAGAATGTCCAGGGAGAAAGACAGAATTGGCAGGAAAAAGAAGACATTTTTAGATTAGGAAGGAACTAACGAAAGTTCTCCAAAAATAGTTCAGCAAAGACTGAGCAAACAAGTACAAAACATAAAATGGGCACTGAGGACAACGTGGAAAAATTACATTGGTGATTGAATGGTCTATCTAGGAGCTCGCATGGCTAGCTGAAAAATAAAGAGGAGCAGCTCATATAGCAACTTACGTTGTAGGTGCCTTTTTATCACTGTTAATGTAGCTATTGACCTAACCACCACTTTGCAGACGGCAGTATTGTGCTCTCTGAAAATGGTGCTGTCTCATATAATTGGGAATATGCCTTGCCTGCTCTTTCATCCTGGAGAAAAAATGATACATGGTATCATTTTAATTTTGCTGTAGTTGTTGGAGAGGAACAATGTTCTCCCTGCTCCCAGGCAGTTGCTTCACTTCTCGCTTTCTCTCAATTCCACACAGGCTAAAGTGCTGCTCATATATCTTAACATTGCAAGGCGTAGAATGGAAGCAGAAATGGTTTGTTTTCATTCCAAAAGGCATGAAGTTGTTCACAATTTATAGTTAAGGAAAGAAATAACACACAATTTTGAGCTGATGGGGGAAGGCAAGCAGGTACAAACAGAGAGAGAAAGAGAGAGAGAGAGAGAGGGGGAAAAAAAGATGCTAAATGTCCAGACTCTTTTCTGCTTCGATCAGGGAGCAGTTTGGCTCAATGGCATCTGGCATTAATCAGAAGTAGTTATTATCCCCTGGTGTTTAGCAAAAAAAGCCACCCAGGCTACAAGCTGCATTGTTGTTTGCTGAATGTTATGAATATCTATACACTCTGCAGCTAAAAAAAGCGCTTCTGGAAAGGAACTCCTGGATCCTACCGCTGCCTGGTGGACCTGTCTAAACCCATGTCCTAATTTGAATCAAAGCCCCTTTCAGTTCCACTGATCACATAAATGCAACCCTGTTATCACCACAGGTATATCAAAAGTGAATGTTCTCTGAATGAGAAGTTTCACACAAATCTCCTGAAGGTGAAACAAGGAATAAAATGAACAGTCATACAGAGTAAGAACATCACATATCCTTTGATCCTTAAGGCTAGGAAGCTGAACATGCTATCTATTTGTATGTTGGTTTTCTACCACTTCACTGACAAGGTTTCCAGGAAAGAACCTTGGGACTTCTGAAGACTTGGTCATCTGTGAGTGCCAAGATACCAAGCCAACACCATGAAATCAGAGTTGCTGTAATTTCCTATGGTGAACGTGGAGCGGACATATGTTCCATTTCAGAAACAGCCTGTTTGAGTAGTTTAATGTGCATGGAGAAAAACAAAAAGAAAAGCTATCCAAGAGTATATATATATATATATATATATATATATATATATATATATATATATATTCATCTTTTGTATCTCTTGGATGCTACCCTTTTTCTAACTTAGCAATATATTTATCTCACCTGTTCAAGTTATATTTGGAAAAGAAAAAGACAAGGAGGCTTTTAATAAAACTTATGACAGCTTTCTGCAGGTGGAAACAAAATATACTGCCTTCTAAATGCAGGAGAAAGGGAGTAGTACAGAGCAAAAGTAGTCTCATGGCCCTCCCCATCTTCAATAGTTCAGGTAATAATTTCAAAATATGGGCTGGTATCCTGCAATGCTTACTCCCTTGTCTCCCATATCATCCCAGACCTAGGACTTCAATGCTTAATTTTTAAATCTAGAGATGTCAGGATTCAATCTTGGGTGGGGGGAAAAATTCTTTCTTGTAATGTATAACCTTTTACCTTCAGCAGCACTATTTAATCAACATTTGGGTGGCACAGAGGGAAGGAGAAAAGGCACTCTGTTGTTGCATCAGAGGACTCAGAACTGAAGCCTCTCACTTCAGTGAAATGGGAGAATTAAGAGCCACTGAACCTTGACAAGTTCTTTAGCATTAATGAAATGCCACAATCATTATTTTTTTTTTGCTTTTGGAATAATAGACGTTCAGTAGAGATCCAACAGGTAGGTATTGTATTTCACCTGTTTCATTTTTATTTTTGGTTTTAGTATTTTTTGAATGAGGGACATGGTGGCTCAATGGGTTAGGAAGCTGAGCTTGTCGATCAGAAGGTCGGCAGTTTGGCGGGTCGAATCCCGAGTGCCGCATAAAGAGTGAGCATCTGTTACTCATCCCAGCTTCTGCCAACCTAGCAGTTCAAAAGCACGTAAAAAATGCAAGTAGAAAAATAGGGTCTGCTACGGTGGGAAGGTAACAGTGTTCCATGCACCTTTGGCATCTAGTCATGCCAGCCACATGACCACAGAGATGTCCTCAGACAAGCACTGGCTCTTCGGCTTTGAAACAGAGATGAGCACCGGCCCCTAGAGTTGGAAATGACTAGCCCTACCTTTATTTTTTGAATACCAACTTTTACCAGATGGGCTTATTAAAACATATGAATGATAAAGTCCTATTAGAAGAATCTCAAGCTGTTGTCCATTGACACATCAATTCACATGTCAAACAGGAATGTGTTAAGAGTCAGATTTATGTGACAAATCCTTGGAAAGTTCAACAGATTCCCAAAAAGTTCAACTCTGAGGAACATGGATAAAAATAAAATTATCTAAAGATTTAAATGAGCTTGGGGTTGTCTCATGCCAGCATTTCTCATACAAACCAACAGAGAGGGCAAGCTCTGACCACATCCTAAGAATCTCAAATGACATTCAAAGAAATAGCACAAGTAATCTAAATAATCTTAAAGCCAATGTTTATGCAATTTTTAAAAAAATGCAGATTAAAAATGATTTTTTAAAAGTGGAATGTTCCATATGATGGTTAAAAAAAATACCATTGCCACTCTGTCTGTTTAGTCAGAAAATGCATTATCTTTTATTGTTAACTTATGATTTTTAATGATTTTTCTCCTACCATTCTCACTGGTGGAATCTGCATTCCAGGACTTCTGCTCATACTGAGTTAAAGTGGCAACCATTCATTCTTGAGCTAGCAAAGAATTATATTAGCATGACCCTTAACTTGCTTTATTGACTTTATTGTGATTTTATTGTTTGCAAAATAATGCTGTCCAAATTTGTATATCCAGAGCATTGTAAGTAAAGCAATTGGTTCAATCAGAGAGAAAACAGTGATCAATTATGATGCTGTAACAGGAATGAGGTGCTTCTTGTAGATGTTTATATCATCTAGGTTTCTTCCTCTGTCTCACTCCAAAACTCCACTCTATCATAACCCAAACTAAATGATTTTTTTTTTCTTTTTTTTTTAAAAAGGCACAGCAGCAAGAAACTGTAGTGGGAACTACTTCTGAAACAGGACTTTCCTTTCTTGGATTAGACAAGAATGGCCAACTTCCAGTTTCCTTTGTCCTCTGTCCAGCAGATGACCAGGAAATAGGTTAGTCCTGCTTTCTATTATTATGCTATTTCATTATTACACATTTTACAATTACATTATTTCATTATTGAGATTTCAATTTTCCAATAAAGTTGCCTCAAATTCTTCAAGGTATAGACTGCAGACCAAGAGTGTTCCCGGCATGAACAGAGGTTTCCTATCTGGGGTTAGCACTGGAAGATTTTCTATGCAACCCTGAAGGACACATCCAAGCTGATGATCTGGAATCTTCTCCAGGTCTTCTAATCAAACCTTCAACAAATTCTGCAAGGAATATGCTGTTCACCACTTTTTGAGGGAACTCTGCATAAAAAGAGACTGGAAGAGACCAACAACTCTAACTCTACCACCCCCAACAGACGAAAAGTAAAGCAGTTTGACAGAAACAAGGAATATTTTTTTAGAACGCTTTTCAAGTAGGAAAGTCCAGAAAAGATTAGTGGCTATGAAGGATATGTTGCTTACTTCCTTCAAACCCCTTGCCAAAACCTCCACATTGTGAAATTATTCCTGAATGGAAAGATTGGGCTCAGACTGTGGGCAATTCTGAAGCTATCCAGTCTGGGTACACTTTGGCTAGCATTGGAGAAAAAAGTTGAGAGGCAGCCTCTTCAACAGCAGGGGCCTGAAGCAGTTTGAGGCTACCCAAATTGTTCTGTTGAGTCAAATCAAGTGTTCTCTGGCTGAACCAAGTGTGTCACCTTGGAGATACAAATTATTCATCAGTGAGCCAAGTCTGTTTGTTCATTTCAGTGCCTCACTCAATGCTATTCTAATTCTTTTCCCTGATTTTTTTAAAAAAAGTAGCAAACAATTTTTGAAGGAATTTGAAGTACAACCTGCTATAAAAAAGGAAATTTGCCTCATTGTTAGAGCTAAATTAGCCATTCCTGGCAACTATTATATGGTCCATTATAATTTTTCCATAATGACAAGAAATATGCAATCTTTCCATACCCCTCCATGGCACAGAAGATGCTCAGTAGCAAAACTCATTTAATTTCATATAGCACTAAAAAATAAAAATTAAAAGCAACTTCCTCTAATATGAGAAGTCAGAAAAAATTCAGAGAGAGGCCTGAGGAGAAGAAATGATCCTTTAGAGAAAATTTACAGGCCCACAGAGAGTCCTTTCCCATAACAGAAAGAGGCAGACTATTCTATAATTGAAGAGGGTAATGTCTTATTACTAGAGTTTTATTAGTTTGAACTTGCAACAAATGAGCCAGCATTGGTTATTTTAATCACTTCAGTCTTTGTAAAAATCCTGCCATTATTATCTTGAAAATATGTGAAGGGGTCTTTTTTGAGGGGGGAACTGGGAAGGATGATGTTAATTAAGCCACATGGACTTTACTGCTTTATGGATCAGCCTAGTATTCTTTTTTCCCTTTTAGCTTCTCTTTCATAATCAATTAACTGTGCCCTGGTGGCTTACATATCTTCTTTATTTAGGGGGTCATTTGAAAGACCCAATGATTTTTATATAAATGCAAAGCACTCGATAATGCCATTTGCATTTACACTTTATTCTATTTCCTTAGGACTCAGGAAAGCATGGTTGTTTATGGTCTGCATTTTCTGGGGTCATAATTTTGACTTGCCACATTTCTGCAGACTTTCAGATTCTGTTTATGTCTCCCTTCCTACCTCCCACCAAATAATTCAAAGTAGATACTCAGCAGCTGAGCTGATTTTAAAAAGCCGGTGGAACTTCAAAGGGAACAAATCGACCCTTTTACGTATAATATGGATCCTGAGATACAATATCATGCTCTGAAGGCACTGGAAACTTTTATCACTTTTCCTCTAAAGTGGATAAAATTATCATTGTCATTCATTAGCATAACTGAAGAAAATCTACAGACTTAAGCAGCAAATTTTGCTTCTACCAGTGGTCAATATAGGGCTGAATTAAGTGAATGGGTGGGCAAATAGTATTGGAGGAGTGAATAGATAAATTTCAGCTTTCTGACCTTGCAAGTGACATGTCAATGTGGCAAAAGAAGAGATTGATTTTGGAGGAGAGGTCAATTTGTGGACTAGAGTGGAGGTCCTTTAAAAAGCTCTCCTCCATGCTTATTCTGTAAAAAGATCTGCAAATCTTCCCTGTGCTTTTAGGTTCGAAGATGTGGCTTAGACATTCCTACTGTTTATTTGTAAACAAACAAAATATAAATATTGAAGAACCCCACAATATCAGAACTATTTTGTTTATATTTTAGAGTACAGTTTTGGGGTGAAGCAGAAATGAGATTCTGGTGTGGCCACTCCTGAATCAGAGCACTGGGCTAAAATTTGGAAAATCCATGTGTAAATCTCTCATCAATCATAAAGCCCTTTTTATTAATTTGGTTCTATATCTATGTTCCAACTTAGCTATTTTCCAGTATGATTGGGATGATGAAACAGAGGAAATATTATGATGCCCTGGAGGGAAGGCAAGGTATAGAAGCTACAAACAGAAACTGCAGATTTTCTATCTGACATATGTTTATTGAAGAGATGTTTCCAGAAGTCCAATGTAGAATCTCAGCATCTAAATCTTTCTCCCTGTTTCAGATAT
Source organism: Vipera berus (assembly GCF_964194415.1). NCBI lineage: Eukaryota > Metazoa > Chordata > Lepidosauria > Squamata > Viperidae > Vipera > Vipera berus. The sequence continues at coordinate 95,652,978 of NC_138206.1, forward strand.
GATAGGTTTTACTTCTAATTTTCTGGTGCATGTACATACACGCACACCCATTTTTTTTAAAGAAATACCTTGCTGGAAGGGATTAGTCACTTTCCCTGCCCTCTTCTTATTTCTGGAGAAAGCATCAACCACCCATCCAAAGCCATTATTCAGGGATCTCACAAATGAAAGAAGATATGGCCAAAACTAGCAACTCTTAACAATAATTTCTGCAGCTTCAATAATTTGTTTGTTGTAGACAGAAGTGATAAAGCTCTATAAGCTTTAGAAAATGTGTTCCAGCTTTTTAGTATGAAACTTATTTTAATCCCAGTATGTTGTTATTATTATTTTTTGTTATATATCTTTCATTGGAAATTCTGTTGTACTCGCTTTCACCTTTTTAATTTAAAGACAATATTTATTTGAGCTATTTTTAACAAATGTGTAAGCCATTGCAAACAGCACATAAAACCAAATTATTTAGAGAGAATAGAGATAAGAGAATTCCCATTCAGTTTTTCTACTTTCAAATAACTATTGCTAAAAGCATTCCATGGATCAGGTTTCTCCCACTTTTTAATCATATGTTCAAAGTGTTGTTTGCTCATTAGTCACATAATTCTGTATCCTATTTGAAATTAATAATCATTCAAGTCCCCAGCATGGTGCACATTTTTATAATAGTTCAGAAGGTTGAAAGTGCCCATAAATCAAAGCAAGGAAATCAAAACAAGAATGCAAGAAAACTATAAAAGTTTATAATGCCTGGAACACAGCCAAATCTACCATTAAAATTGTAAATTTTTGCCACTCAATAGATAGCAATGTAAAACACTGAACAAATCAATTCATAAGCCTTTGTTGTTGTTAGCTGCAACGTCGTGTCCGACCCATCGCGACCCTATGGACAATGTTCCTCCAGGCCTTCCTGTCCTCTACCATCTGCTAGAGTCCATTTAAGCTCACGCCTACTGCTTCATCCAGCCACCTCATTCTCTGTCGTCCCCTTCTTCTCTTGCCCTCAATCTTTCCCAGCATTAGGCTCTTCTTCAGTGAGTCCTTCCTTCTCATTAGGTGGCCAAAGTATTTGAGTTTTAGCTTCAGGATCTGGCCTTCTAAAGAGCAGTCAGGGTTGATCTCCTCTAGGACTGACCGGTTTGATCGCCTTGCAGTCCAAGGGACTCACAGGAGTCTTCTCCAGCACCATAGTTCAAAGGCCTCAATTCTTTGGTGCTCAGCCTTTCTTATGGTCCAGCTTTCACTGCCATACTTTGCAACTGGGAAGACCATAGCCTTGACTATATGCACTTTTGTTGACAGGGTGATGTCTCTGCTTTTTAGTGTGCTGTCTAGATTTGCCATGGCTTTCCTCCCCAGGAGCAAGTGTCTTTTAATTTCTTGGCTACAGTCCCCATCTGCAGTGATCTTGGAGCCCAAGAAAATAAAATCTGTCACTACCTCCATTTCTTCCCCATCTATTTGCCAGGAATTGAGAGGGCCGGATGCCATGATCTTGGTTTTCTTAATGTTAAGTTTCAACCCAGGTTTTGCACTCTCCTTCTTCATACGTAACACGAGGCTCTTTAGTTCTTCTTCACTTTCTGCCATTAGAGTGGTATCATCTGCATATCTTAGGTTGTTGATATTTCTTCCGGCAATCTTAATTCCAACTTTTGATTCATCTAGCCCTGCCTTTCTCATGATGTGCTCTGCATATAAGTTAAATAGGCAGGGCGACAGTATACAGCCTTGCCGGACTTCTTTCCCAATTTTGAACCAATCAGTGGTTCCGTGTCCAGTTCTCACTGTTGCTTCTTGGCCCACATATAGGTTTCTCAAGAGAGAAATAAGATGGTCTGGTACTCCCATCTCTTTAAGAACTTGCCACAGTTTGTTATGATCCACACAATCAAAGGCTTTAGCATAGTCAATGAAGCAAAAGTAGATCTTTTTCTGGAACTCTTTAGCTTTCTCCATGATCCAGCGTATGTTGGCAATTTGATCTCTAGTTCCTCTGCCTCTTCAAAATCTTGCCTGCACTTCTGGTAGTTCTCGATCCACATACTGCTGAAGTCTAGCTTGTAGGATTTTAAGCATAACTTTACTAGCATGGGAAATGAGTGCAATGGTGCGATAGTTTGAACATTCTTTGGCACTGCCTTTCTTTGGAATTGGAATGTAAACTGACCTTTTCCAATCCTGTGGCCACTTTTGAGTTTTCCAAATTTTCTGGCAAATTGAGTGTAGCACTTTTACTGCATCATCTTTTAAGATTTTGAATAGCACAGCTGGAATACTGTCACCTCCACTAGCTTTGTTGTTGCTCAGTTTTTCTAAGGGCAACTTCACTTCACATTCTAGGATGTCTGGATCGAGGTCAGTGACCACCTCATTGTGATTATCAGGGACGTTAAGCTCATTCTTGTATAGTTCTTCTGTGTAATTTTGCCATCTCTTCTTAATCTCTTCTGCCTCTGTTAGGTTCCTGCCATTTTGGTCCTTTATCATGCCCATTTTTGCATTAAACGTTCCCTTCATATCTCCAAATTTCTTGAAAAGATCTCTGGTCCTCCCTATTCTATTGTTTTCTTCTATTTCTTTGCACTGTTCATTTAAGAAGGCATTCTTATCTCTTCTAGCTATTCTCTGGAATTCTGCATTCAATTGGGCATATCTTTCTTTTTCTCCCTTGCCTTTTGCTTCCCTCCTTTCCTCAGCTATTTGCAAAGCTTCCTCAGACAGCCATTTTGCTTTCTTGCATTTCTTTTTCTTTGGGATGGTTTTAGTTGCTACCTCTTGTACAATGTTGCGAACCTCTGTCCATAGTTCTTCAGGCACTCTGTCTATCAGATCTAATTCCTTAAATCTATTTGTCACCTCTACTGTATATTCAACAGGGATATGATTTAATTCATACCTGAGTGGCCTAGTGCTTTTCCCTACTTTCTTCAGTTTAAGCCTAAACTTTGCAATGAGAAGCTCATGGTCTGAGCCACAGTCAGCTCCTGGTCTTGTTTTTACTGACTGTATAGAGCTTCTCCATCTTTGGCTGCAGAGCATATAGTCAATCTGATTTTTGTGTTGACCGTCTGGTGATGTCCATGTGTAGAGCCGTCTCTTGGGTTGTTGGAAAAGAGTGTTTGCTATGACCATCTTATTCTCTTGACAAAATTCTATCAGCTTGTGCCCTGCTTCATTTTGTACTCCAAGGCCAAACTTGCCTGTTATTCCAGTTATCTTTTGGCTTCCTACTTTAGCATTCCAATCCCCCATGATGATAAGGACATCATTTTTTGGTGTTAGTTCTATAAGGTGCTGTAGGGCTTCATAGAATCGATCAATTTCATCCTCTTCAGCACTGGTGGTTGGACTACTGTGATATTGAATGGTTTGCCTTGGATTCGAACTGAGATCATTCTGTCATTTTGAGGATTGTATCCCAGTATTGCTTTTCCTACTCTTTTATTGACTATGAAGGCTACTCCATTTCTTCTGAGGGATTCTTGCCTGCAGTAGTACACCTGATGGTCATCTGAATTAAATTCACCCATTCCTGTCCATTTTAGTTCACTGATACCTAAGATGCCCTCTGCTCTTCCCCAGTAGCATATTGGACGCCTTCCGACCTGAGGGGCTCATCTTCCAGCGTCATATTGTTTTGCCTTTTGGTACTGTCCATAGGGTTTTCATGGCAAAGATACTGGAGTGGTTTGCCATTTCCTTCTCCAGTGGATCACGTTTTGTCAGAACTTTCTGCTATGACCTTTCCGTCTTGGGTGGCCCTGCACGGCATAGCTCATAGCTTCATTGAATTATGCAAGCCCCTTCGCCACGACAAGGCAGTAATCCATGAAGGGGTCATAAGCCTTATATAAATCTAAATAACAACATCCATTTTGCAGCTAACCATAGCATTAAGATATGAGGGTTGTTTTTTTTTTAATTCAAAACATCTTTGCAGGATTCTGTGAAATGGATTGGATAGGATTCCATAGAAACTAACAGTTCTCCAGTGTAATGCCTTTGTTATGTTCATAACAAATAATACTATGAAATATTAGTGGTTAAAAATGCCAACTTTCTTTCACTCTATAGAGGTCTGCAGGGGGGATGATAACCATTCTTTTTAAACAGTGTTTTATTTATTATTATGAACATAGTTGAAAGAAATAAAATGCATAATGTGCCAACAACTTGAACAACAGACTGCCTGGGAACCCAGCCTGCTACAGTATAAGGACAGATTAAAGTGACATTCTGTCATGGTTGACAGATCCCAAATTGAACTTACACTTAAAAACTGTTTATATGTGTAAATTTGCTTTGATCTGAAAATGCATATCAGCCAATGCTGGAATCAAGATAGAATGCTGGCTTCTCATGTGGATGAGCCACATTCACATTTATTCATAAAAACTTGGGATAGTTGGATTTTCCCAGCCTACCCACTTCTCTTCCCATGTTTTGTCATTGTAATTTAAAATCACAATGAATAGAAACACTTCCAAATAACCCTTCTGAAACTAGAACAGAACAGACCCTCTCTTCCAACTTGCAAAAGATATATTTAATAGTTACAATAACACGATATGGCAACATAAACGTGGATAGAAAAGGAAAAATACAGAAATCAGCAACAACAGGCTTTCTCCAAGTTACACTAGACTGTACCCTATAGCTGATATTGTTGTGAACTTAAGGCTATTTTTTCAGTTTGGTTCAAAGACGTTTACCAATACCCTGAGATACAGTAAATAGATTGTGTCTGAAATATTACATGCATGTAATTATTTATGTGCGCATTGCAAGTCTATTTCAACTGCAGAGTAATCAAGACACCCCACTGCAATTTCAGGTTTCTATTTATGCCCAGTAAATGCAAGGATATGTCAGTAAATATTCAGTAATGCAAGGCTGTAAGCCATGCAGGAGTGAGGATAAATCATGAGAAGTGGCCTCAGGAAAAGGGAAAAAAAATAAGGTATGGATTTTTGGGTTGCAAATACCTTCCAATGTACCCGAAGGAAGGCAAGATAGTGAACCATAAGCATAACCATATGAAAAGGAAATTCTTTAGCTTTAAAACTAGTTTCTTCATTACTAGCTGTGGTGGTGCAGCGGTTAGAATGCAGTACTGCAGGCTACTTCTGCTGACTGCTGGCTGCCAGCAGATCAATTCTAACTGGCTCATTGTTGACTCAGACTTACATCCTTCTGAGATTGGCCCTAGATTGTTGGGGGCAATATGCTGCTCTTTAAAATGCTTAGAGAACGTCATAAAGCACTGTGAAGCAGTATATAAGTCTAAGTGCTATTGCTATTACACTATGAATGTCCCCCAGACTGGAATACACATGACTCAACAACACATAGGCCTTCTGTAAGTATGGTGGCTGCTTGATCCAACATTATTTTCTATTGCATTTTGTATAGATGGTTCTTTAGTTGTGGTCAAAGTTCAGGCTTTCATATCTGGGCTGTCTTCTTGTTCCTTCACATAGCCTCTTAGTATTTCATTGGTAGTGGTAAGAATTTGAATTAGTGTTCTCAACATAGCGAGAGTTTGTTGATCTTCATCTATAAAGATTAAGATCATCTTGTTCCTGGCCTTCTTCCATATTGATATTTTAAACTAAAGGCTTTAGTTTAGTTTAGTTTAGTTTAGTTTTATTGAATTTTTATACCGCCCTTCTCCCGAAGGACTCAGGGCGGTGAACAGGGCATATAAATAGAAATACAAAAGTTAAAAAGGATTAAATTATTGCCCAATTAAAACAATCAAAATATAAAAACATTAAAACCTTAACATTCCCCCATCCGGCCAGGCCAGCTTGTTCGAATAGATGGGTCTTTAACCCGCGCCGGAAGGAGCGAAGATCCGGTGCCATCCGGAGCTCGACCGGCAGTTGGTTCCATAAAGCCGGGGCGCCCACAGAGAAGGCCCTCCCCCTGGGGGCCACCAGCTGGCATTCTCTGACTGGAGGCACCCTGAGGAGGCCCTCTCTGTGGGAACGCACAGGGCGGAGGGGAGTCGACGCCGGCAGCAGGTGGTCCCTGAGGTATTCCGGACCCATGCCATGTAAGGACTTAAAAACCATCACCAAGACCTTGAACCTCACCCGGAAGACAACTGGTAGCCAATGCAGCTCGCGGAGTAAGGTGTAACATGGGAGTACCGGGAAACTCCCAAGACAACTCTCGCGGCTGCATTCTGTACCAGTTGGAGCCTCCGAGTGGTCTTCAAGGGAAGCCCCATGTAAAGAGCATTGCAGTAGTCCAGACGAGAGGTCACGAGCGCATGAGTGACCGTACACAGGGCATCCCGGTCCAGATAGGGTCGCAACTGACGCACCTGGCGAACCTGGGCGAAAGCCCCCCTAGTCACGGCTACTACGTGATCCTGTAGAGTAAGCCGTGAATCTAGGAGGACTCCCAAGTTGCGAGCCCTATCCACGGGGGGTAAAAACTCACCGCCCATAGAAAGAGATGGAACATTTTGAATGTCCCGGGATGCCGGAATGTACAGCCACTCAGTCTTGTCAGGGTTGAGCTGAAGTCTGTTCCTCCCCATCCAGACCTGAACCGCCTCCAGGCAACAGGACATCACAGCGAGGGCATCACTGGGGTGGTTTGGGGTCGAAATGAAAAGTTGGGTATCATCGGTGTATTGATGATACCCAACTCCAAAACCACGAATGATCTCACCCTCGCATCTTACACTTAGAAAATCCAAGAGAGAGATTTTTTTCTAGTTAGGGAACACAGAGTCTTTCACAGCTGTTGTTTCAGAGCTCTCAAGGTTGTGTATCTTATCTATTTCCCTGGGCAGTCAGCCAGGCCCCTTTTAAAGTTTCACTTTGAGTCCCAAAGTTATCTTAATCTTTTCAGGCTTTCTTTTTCTTTTTTTTTCATAAGAAGAAACCCAGATTTCCAACAGAAGTAAACAATGCAAAATAAGAAATAAAAAAATCTTTCAGTCCACATGCTTTGAGAAATAATGTTCCAATTGGGATTTAATTACTTTTTCAACATTCAAAATGCCCCTGGGTATTTAGCCACTGCTCTTTCTGGAGGGAGGGCTAAAGTCCCTCTTTCCTCACTGCAGGGGGGAGAATGCTTAGCAGCTTAAGGAGGTACAGAAAGTAATTAGGGTGTAAAAGAGGTAGATCTCACCCAGTCTCTTTCACACTGCTTGAAAAGTTGCCTGGTGGAAAACGTGACTTCAGCTGTTCATAGCCTAGGGATGAGCCATAATGGCCGGTCCTTTCGTCCACTGGTTTGGAGGGATCACCAGATCTAACAGGAGAGTTGCAGCTCTCCCATGATCCAGCGAGTGCCCCTCTTTGCTGGTCGCCTCTTCGGGGCAACTTTTGGCCCTTTTCAGGGCCTCCCAGCGATGCGAAACTGGACGGGTGAGAGAGAGAAAGTCTCCCAGCCATCCATAGCGGCTGTGTGGCAAACCAGAAGTCTCTGATCCAACATTACTATTACCTTTAATATTTATAAGAAATGAAAAGGCCAAGAAAATATGGATAGACACTTATCAGAAATGGTATAGGGTCTTTTGCTTGAGCAGGGCATTGGATTAGATGACTTACCAGGTCCCTTCCAACTCTGTTATTCTAAATGAATGTTCTAAATTGGTTTCTTTGAAAATATGCCAAAGCTTTACACTGCTTGTTTGAACATCACATATAGTTTGGTCTAGTGGTTAAGGCACCAGGCTAGAAATCTAGGTGACTGTGAATTCTAGTCCTGCCTTATGCTTGAAATCCAACTGGTGACTTTGGCCAGTCAACTCACCTCATAAGGGAAAATAAGAGGAGGAATGAATATTAAGTATTTGTTGAGTTGAGTTATTTATAAAAAGTAATAAGGATGGTTAAAAAAAAGTACCATATTTTTGGACCTTTCACCCAGGACAAGTGCTTGAAATATGCAAATACAGAAAAGATCGATATCAATGTTTTTTCATCTTCAGTGACCTTAAGACCTATAGGCTTCAACTTCCAGAATTCCACAGTCAGCTTCTTGTCACTGAGATTGAGAAACACTGATCTATATTTTGAAATCTGTATTTGTGACAGAAAGGGTAGTGAGACCAAATGCCTAATAACATTAAATAAGAGGTTTGCCATAAAAAGGGACTATCTAGATAATCTATGCACTGACATGCATCTATGTCCTTATATTGATGGTCTGATTTTAGTAATCACATTAAATATGCTGAAAAGTATAAGCCACACCAGAAGGACAGGGCATGTGTCACCTTGAAGCACTGCCCTCAATGCTGCAATACAGGTCAGGTCAGTTTCATTGAGACTGGAAAGATTTATAAACCACTCAGAGTATTACTACTGTCTCTGTTTCATCCAGTTTTAAATTTCACTTTATGGCTACTATCATGATGACAAATTTCTTAACATAAGGAAGACAATTATTCCAATGTTTGGTGACCATGTGAAAAGTTATCACATCTGGTAAAAAGATGTAATATTGCATGGATATCACATACATCCAGGACAAATGATAAATGCATTTCCTGATCCCTGTTTGTAACATCCCTTTTAAAAGAGGATTTTTACGTGGGAGGGAGAGGAAGAACAACCTGCTCCCAAAATTTTCCTTGATCTCCAAATACCATTCTGAGTGCAATTACTGGTCCGCAGATGAAACATCTATGAGCCTTAACAAAGGGTATTTGTCTTCATCCATGCTGTCTTTTTATTCATGTATTTGCTAATGCAACACCATTAGGGTACAGAAGTGTCCCATTTCCTTCTGACCCTTTATCTCACTTCAGGCGTGAATACCAGCATGCTATTGCCATTTGCATCACTGGTTTTTCTGGTGCTATCAGAGTGTTTGATGACGTTGGCAATGAAGAGACATTCTTTCTCATCTTCTTTCATGTTCTCAACAGGCTTGAATCTGTTGCTTTGGCTGTTTCATGTATTCCGACACGTTCATTAATCACAGTGCAAGACACTTCCCTGTTTATGTTTCCACTTTACTCCAAAGAGCTGCCAGAGAGAAATATCACAAGAATGCAGGATTGTGCAGAGAAAGGAAAGAAAAGAAAGGAAGACAAAGATGTCCACACTTAGAGAAGAGTCCCTCCTTGCTTTAAGCTTATCTGGTCTATTTTATTCTTGGAAAGGATAGTTAAAATAATAATCAGGAGACAAATAGAGATTAAATGAATCTATTTTGCAAAAGGAGATGATTGTAAAAAGAAATTAAATGAATACTTTGATAAAAATCTAGGTAAAGGGACAAATTTAATGACTGTTTGGGATGCTATTAAAACAGTTATGAGGGGTTATTTTATACAATATAATCTCCTAGAAAGGAAAAAAAAAATCCCAGGAAAAGATGTAAAAGATATTGGATGAAATTAGACAGAAAGAAATTGAATTGCAAAAGATACCCATGGATTCTAAAATTCTATATCAAATTAAACTGTTACAGCAACAATTGTCTATGTTAATAGTTCAAGAAATAGAAATAAAATTATGAATTATGTGAACCAAAGACACTGAGTTTGCAAATAAACCAGGAAGATGGTTGGCATATAAACTAAGAAAGGAAAGGGAAAAGAGAATGATGAAGGCAACAACGTAATAGCAGACAATGAGCTTATTAAAAAGTATTTTCATAATTTTTATTCCAATTTGTATACAAAGGAGTTAGATATGTCTAAAATAATGAATATTTGTTAAGTCAATGGTTGCCTAAACTTTGACAAACTGAGAGACAACTTATGAATGACCCAGTAACTGTCTTGGAAATATTAGAAGCTATTAAAAAAAATGAAACCAGTTAAACCTCCAGGTCCAGATGGCCTTACAAGTCAATATCATAAATACTTTGAAGATGAACTTCTTCAGCCACTAAAGGATACAATGAAGTATATTTTACAGGGAGAAAAGATATTGTAAACATGGAAAGAAGCCAATCTCATAATGCTTTTGAAAGAAGATCAAGATGCTATGAAGATAAAGAATTACAGACCGATCTCATTATTAAATAAGGACTATAAACTCTTTGCTGCAGTTTTGGCAGAAAGATTAAAGAAAAAAATTACAGGCATATATTCACAAAGACCAATCTGGCTTTCTGCCAAAAAGACAGTTAAGGGTTAATATTAGGACTGTTTTGAATATTATTGAATATTTACAATATGATGATGAGAAACAGGCAGCTCTAATATTTTTAGATGCAGAGAAGGCTTTTGACAATCTAAATTGGGCTTTTATGCTTAAAGCGTTGGAAGAAAAGGACTTTGAAGAAAACTTTATTTAAGGAGTCAAAGTTGTTTATATGTCACAGCAAGCAAAAATTGTTATTAATGATGATTTAACTAATTCATGTGAAATTCAAAATTCCTTTATGTTTATTCTGGCATTGGAAGTTTTGAATAGAGATATCATGCAAGATGAGAAAATAACAGATATAAGCAGGTCTTTTTTGTCATTGAATGCACCAGAACAGAATTCCGGCACCTTTTTTCGATGGATATTCCAGAGTTGCCTTGAACAAAATCTTGGTCTTTTAGATACACTAAAAATTGAAGGATTTTTTCCCCTATGAGTTCCGGCATATGCTGATGATTTGGCTATATTCTTGCAAGACTCAAAAAATAATATAGCATATTTGATGAGGAAATTAAATGAGTTTGAGGCTTTAGCAGATTTTAAAATAAACAAACAGAAAACAACAATGCTGATTAAGACTATGACCTCCCAGGCTTGCAATATATTGACTAAAAAGTTTGGTTTTAGGGTTGAGAAAAAGGTGAAATATTTGGGAGTTATATTGACAAACACAAACACAAAACTGTTTCAAAATAATTATGTGCCTGTCTGAAATGATATTAAAAAGGACTTATTAAGATGGGATAAACTTCATTTGCCACTATTGGGTAGAATTTCTGTAATTAAGATGAATGTTTTTCAGATGTTACCAATACTTGCAACTGGTATTCTCTTTAAACAATGGCAGAGAGATATTTCAAAGTTTTTATGGCAAGGGGAAAAATTAAGAATTGGGTATAAACTATTGCAAGATGTTAAGGTAGCGGTGTGGGGGGGTTGTTACCAGATTTGAAACAGTATTTCAATTATTTATGTTTGGCTAGTTAAAAGAGTGGATGAACCTCTAGAATAAATGGCTACTTGATTTAGATGGTCATGAATTTAGATTTGGATGGCACGGTTATATATGGTATGACAAGGTTAAAGTAAATGTTGATTTTAACAATGGTCATGAATTTAGATTTGGATGGCATGGTTATATATGGTATGATAAGGTTAAAGTAAATGTTGATTTTAACAATCACTTTGTTAGACGTGCCATTCTAAGAGTTTGGAATAAATATAAAATAAAGTTTTCTACAAGGATGCCCCTTTGGGTGTTCCCCCAGGAAGCTTTTTTTAGAAAAGAAATGGTGGCAAAGCTAGACTGGTGGACATATGGTAAATTAATATCTTTTAATTTTGGTGATCCTATCCTCAAGTCTAAGGAAGAGCTAGAATCAGAAGGACATGTCTGCCACTGGTGTACATACTTACAACTGAAAGAAAGATTCAAATTAGACAAAAAGAGCTATGGGTTTGATTCTGTTACAAATGAATTAGAAATCCTACTGTGTGGTAGCGATGAACATATCATTGCTAATGTTATTGAATTTGAATTTGGAAAGTGAATATGTAAAGCATTGTATTACTCAATGGACAAGGAACTTTGGATATAATGTACAGTAAAGCTTGAACAATAGGAGAATATGTGGATGAAAGGTTTTAAACTTACATTAAATCGCAATTTAAAAGAAAATGTAAGATGATATAGCATTGGTATTTAACATCAGATAAGTTATCAAAAATGTATAAAGGCATTTCAGATGAATGCTGGAAATGCAAATGTAAAGAAGGTACTTTTTATCATTTATGGTGGACATGTGATAAAACAAAGAAATATTGGAGTAGGATTCATATTCTAATATAGAAGATTCTTAAAGTGAATATAAAGATAAAACCAGAAACTTTTCTTTTGGGTTTAATGGAACAAGACGTGGAATTTTTTTTTGTAACTTTGATGTTATATGTGTTGACGGTAGCAAAATTAATTTATGCACAAAAGTGAAAGGATGGAAGCTGACGGAGTTAGCAGAGATGGCTAAATTGACTGCTTTGAGAAAAAAAACAACAACCACAAGTACTTTTGTTTCTACTTGGAAACTGCTTCTGGACTTTGTGCTTGAGGTGGAAAAAATGAAACTTTCATTTGGGTTTTTACTGATTAGATAGATCTATTGTTATAGAAATGGCTAGTTTATATTATTATGTAAAAGTAAAAATTTGAGGTTCTTTGTTGCTTCTTATTCTACTGCACCAAAGGGATTCAGAAGTCAGTGCCTTTTCTTTCTTTTTCCCTTCTTCTCTACATTTTTCTCTTTCCTTTTCCTTCCCCTATCTTTCCTATAATTTGCTTTTGTATTTTTGTATTTTATATTATAAACTAATAAAAAGGATTGACATGAAAATAATCAAGAGAGTTACTAGCTCATGATAATTTCAGTCCTGATTTTCCACTGATAATGTACTGTATATGTGAAAAAACGTGCTTAGATTCTGGGTCAGGATTTTAAATGTATTTTCCAGAGACAAGGACAACCACAACATGATGCTGTTCCTGTTAAGGTCAAATCTGACTACAAGACAAATGCTAATCCTCAGCTTAATCTTGGTGTCTGTTTCTCTACCTTGAGTTGCAATAAATCTAGAAAGACTGACAAGAGGTGTAACAAATTGCCTGCAGCTTCATTTTGATTAGGCATAACCTCTCAAGTATCTTAGCCAGAAAATGAACAATCTTACTGTTGGCTAAGACTAAACAAGCCACCGTTCAAACTAATTTGGAAATGCTAAAATTGATCGAAGCAATGTAGGTACATGCAAGTATTGGAATCATTAAATTACTGACTTGGAAAAGAACTTAGAATCCATCTAGTCCATCCTCAGATAAATTCAATATCTATTGCTAGATACAGCTTCGACATCCTAACAGATGCAGCATCATGGTTTACTGGGATACCTCCAGGGAAACAGAATACAAGGCACTTGGTTCCATTTTGAGATGGTGTTTACCATCAGGAAGTTTCTCCATTTTTTTTAGTTAAAAATGCATCCTCCAAAGGGGCTCCCTCAAGGGTTTTCGTCCTGCCTAATGATGACAGTCTGTAAGATATACAAAGAGGATTTTCATCAGTCTTCTCTTCTTCTGAGTAAACCCAGCTTTTCTATCATTTTAATATAATTTATTTTTTCTATTTCTTATTATCCTAGTTGCACCTCTCTGAACATAAATCACTTTGTCTGTGTTGTTCCATCTCCCTTTCTTCAAATACAACCTTATCAGCATAAAGCAGGCCAGAACACTTACAGTCTTGCGATAAGGACCTAATTTTCTTCAAGGAATCCTTCTTATTGATATTGAGGCTCTCATTCCTCAATCCAAACCTTTCCTGATGAAACCATCAAGAGCAATTATTCCTCTTTGATGAACTCTCTGACATGAGCCAAAGCGTTGGGAGACCAGCTAAGGTTCTCACTTGAAGCTATTGACATAGGCCTTTACAACTATAACTAAAAGTTATATCTGATCAATAACTAGAGTGAAGAGGGTTAATTAAAACAAGGGTATTGACATATAGAATTGATTTTTCTTTTTGCTAAAATAACAAGAGGCTTAAGCCTAAATACTAATATAAGCCATTATGGTTTGACTTTCTTTGCATCTTATTTTATAACTTTACAGAGATATTTGTTGAAGCTTGGCATTTATTAGTAATGATTGGGAAAATAGGCCTAAGAGGATATACTGGAAAAGACGGCTTAATGAGAAAAATATATGCCAAATACAATCGAGTCATCTACCAGTAAAGGAAATTTATCATGTTGTTTATACAAATGCAAAAAATTTGTAATCTAAATGTTTTTCATTTGCATCCTCTCATCTTTGTTTTTTATTGCATATACAGCCAATATCTGCTTTGAAAGTGATTTTAAATATTATGTGTGTCTTCTTTTGTATCACAAGATCATAATTAAGTTTTAATAAAGATATGATTATTCTATAAACATTAGAAGCTCTGTATCTTCATTGCGTTTTAGATGCTGAAAGCTACTAAATATAACTTCTACGTGCTAATATGTTTATCCATCAGTTGTAGCAGATAAGTTTTCATTGAAAGTCCTAATTAGTCAATTTGGCATAAAAATTGTTAAGGAATACTGCTGAGATCCAAATCTACACCAGTCTTAGCCACTGAAATTCACTGGATTACTCTGGGTAGTAACTCCCTAACCCTTTTCACAGGATTATTTGAGGGGAAAAGTGGAAAAAGAGAGATCACAGGAAATGAAACCTTGAGCTGCTGAACAAAAGACGGATCAAATAAATCAATACATAAGCAGATTTAAACCAGGATTGGACAAATTGTGATGGTAAAAGGCACATTTACCACGGGGGAATCACTAAATTCTATCAAATTAATCTACAATAGGGTTCTAAGGGATTCCTGAGACTCCTAGTAGCATTTGCTGTTTTCTGCTTTTCTTCAGGCAGTATTTGCCTACTGATTTTAAGATGAAAGAAAGAAATACATAACATGGCTTTTTAAATATTCCTATAAAGAAAATGCATGTAGCAACTCTAACTATTTTTCAAAAAGGAGTTTCATCATGTAATTTTAAGTAAGGTCTGCCTTACAGAAATATATGTCATGAAATGAATATATGTCATGAAATAACAAGGAAATTACATTAATTATCTTTTTTTTAAAAATCCCATGTATATCCCGCCCTTCTCTGAAGACTCAGGACGGCTTACAATCTAAAGCACAAATCAATGTGCTTAGCAATGTGCTTTTGGGATAAGAGTTTTTGTAAAACTATAGGTGAATATACAAAAGGCTTGTGCAAAATCTGAGGATCAGAATGTATACACACACACACACACACACTCACACACATATGTATATATTGGATTGCTAACAAAGAATTAAAGGGAGAATTCCTATAAATTAAATTCCAAAAAAATTACACAAATATGAGCTGTCACTGCTGTGACTACTGCCTGTGGATGGCCTTGGGTTAGGCTGAAACAGGAAATAAGATTTGTCCCATGTTTGGGGCCTAGCAAGGTATTCTAAATACTTAACAAACACTTAACATACACACACACACACACACACACACACACACACAAAGATATATATATATATATATATATATATATATATATATATATATATATATATATATATATATATATATATATATTCCAATTTTACATTTAAGTATTTAAAAAGCAACATGGTGACTGGGTTAATCAATAGTTCGATAACAAAATCTTTAGTATTTTTAATCTTATTAAGGAATAAGAACAGGCTCCGACTCAACCCGGCCAAAACTGAGTGGCTTTACATACCGACATCTCGTTTAGTCCAAGAGGTTCCATCTTTGATTATAGGAGGAGAGATATTACCTCCCGTTGATAGAGCACGCAACCTGGGCGTCCTCCTGGATTCACGACTCAGTTTTGAAGATCATATTGGAGTCGTGGCTAGGGGGGCATTTGCCCAGATTCACCTGGTACACCAGTTGCACCCCTTTCTGGACCGAGATGCCCTACGTACAGTCACCCATGCACTCGTTACCTCCCGTATAGACTACTGTAATGCTCTCTACATGGGGCTGCCCTTGAAGACCACCCGGAGGCTTCAACTGGTGCAGAGTGCAGCTGCACGGGTAGTGATGGGAGCACCCCGATACTCCCATATTACACCCCTCCTACGTGAGCTGCATTGGCTACCGGTTGCCCTCCGGGTGAGATTTAAGGTGCTGGTTCTTACCTTTAAAGCCCTACATGGCTTAGGCCCGGGATATTTGCAGGACCATCTGCTACCGGGAACGAATTCCCATCGCCCAGTACGCTCACACAGAGAAGGCTCCTCAGGGTACCTTCGGCTAGACAATGTCGGCTTGCGACCCCCAGGGGAAGAGCCTTCTCTGTGGGAGCGCCAGCCCTGTGGAACCAACTCCCCCCTGAGCTTTGGATGGCCCAAGATCTTCAGTCCTTTCGCTGCGGCCTCAAAACACTCCTTTTCCACTTGGCTGACCTAGACTGACAGGGATTTTAATTATGTTTACAACTCTAACTCTATTCTTTAATTTATTTTAATTTATTTCAAATTTTTATTTTTAATTTACTGTACAGAGACCTTTAAGTTCTGTTGCTGTTAGCCACCTGAGTCCCTCGGGAGATAGGGCGGGATATAAATCCCATATATATATATATATATATATATATATATATATATATATATATATATATATATATATATATATATATATATATATATATATATATATATATATATATATATATATATATATATATATATATATATATATATATATATATATATATTACATAAATAAATTCAGCAACTCAGATTAATATTAATTTATTTATTTATTGATCCATAAAAGAGTAGAACCCTTTATAAAAGGCATGAAGGTATCTTGTTTGTTTTTAAATCTATTGATAGATGTAGAAATATACTGTAGCTCAGAATTGAACTATGGGGTTCAAACGTTCTGAGCTTGGTGGGTTTCTTGCAGATGTTTCAAACTGATATTATCTAACTTGGTCCCCACAGTTTAAATATATTATTTACTTTATTGAAGAATATTGTCAAAATACAATATTATAAAAATACATTGTGCAGATTAAAAATGAAAAAAAAAATGTGAAACTGGATTAGTTTTCTTTTAAAGTTGGGAGAGACAGACAGATGGAAAGAAGGGGAGAGATGCTAGTGCCCTATAATAATTTTTTTAAAAAATTTTTCTTTATTATTAAAATATTTAAACAAGAAAAAAAAGCCAACACAAACTGATAGAAAGTAAGAAAGAAAAAAAAATCAGAAAAAGGAAAAGGCTAAAGAAAAATAGACAATAAAGCAGCGGCTTCTGATATTTTTCAAGGCAGTTATAAGTACACATATATTTTTATCTTTCGCTCTAAAGTGATATCCTATTGCTCTTTCTACTATATCTATCCTAATTACCAAATTATGTTACAAGTTTATTATTTTTCATTTTTTATGCAAAATGTTTGTAAAAGGCTTCCAGTCCACACGTAGATAATGTCTTTTCTCTAACGAGACTCTGGCAACTTCCCTAACCATTCCTCCATAGCTGGTAATGTCAAATCTTTCCATCCTTTTGCATAATCTCACTGCTGTTGCCATACATTGAAACAATTTCCCATGGCTTTTTCTATATATTTATCCACTAATCCTAAAAGAAAATGTTCTGGCTTCAATTGAATATTGAACTTTAAAATTCTCTGTATCAAGTATGTATTTGGACCCACTTTTTTTAGTTTTTTTTCATATGTCTGCCAAGCATTAGAATGTTCTTTAATACATTCTACACAATTTCTTTGAAATCATAACACAATGTAAATTTCAACCCTTTTAACTACATATTGTCCTATTGATACATCTGTATATAACCAAAATTCTAAGCTGACTTTATCATACTGAGCCTTGGTGGAGCAGTGGGCTAATGCCTCCTTAAGTAACACCAGCTGCCTGCAATTAGTGCAGGTTCGCATCCCACCAGGCTCAAGGTTGACTCAGCCTTCCATCCTTCCGAGTTGGTAAAATGAGGACCCAGATTGTTGGGGGCAATTAAGCTGACTTTGTAATAATGCCGCTTGGGGTGTGTGTGAAAGCCCTAATAAGCAGGCATATACATAGAATGAAGGCTAGTGCTAAGCTTGTAAGCCGCCCTGAGTCTTCGGAGAAGGGTGGGATATAAATGGAATTAAAATAAAAAAATAAAATAAAAAATATCTTAATTAACCTATTCTTCTGTTTCAAAATATTGTACATTTTAGCAATTATATCTTCATCTCAGTACACGATTATATTACAAATTCTGAATTACTCTGCTCCATACTATAAGTCTTTTCCTTTTCAATCTTACAATTAAATAATTTCAATTCTATAATGGCGTATTTTTGCTTTTTGGTACACCTTTCTGTGATTTCCTTATTGCTTGTATTGCTTTTAGGCTACCAAATTCTAAGATGTTATAATTATTGCTTTTGGTGCAACCTGCAATACTTCCTGAGAATATTTAACAGAAATACTGTTAGTGATAAATTTGAAGTGATATTCACAGTATGAAATTTGAATGTTTATATAGTCTTTGATTGATTCTCCCGGAGTTCAAACTAATTGGAAATAAAGTTTATGTGAGGTGAGCAATGAAGCAGTGATTCAGTCACATTGCAAATTTCATCCTAACTCTGGCAAGCAAGAGAAAACAAAACTAAAAACAAACTAAAAACAAATTATTTGTACCTGCAATTTTCTGAAACAGTTGATAATTTTTGTTTATTTAACGAACTGGAATAAATCATTAGTATGGATATTTGGCATGTTTTCAAGTCTTTCAATATGTTGTTTTCATTTTTGCATTTTGGAGAGAAGCATTTCTCTTTTTTTCCTATTCCAGTTCTTTGGTAATAAAGATCTTTTTTAAAAAAAAATATGGGCAATTAAAAAATATGTTAGGAACTTGCTTGAGGCTTCCTTTGCTTCTTTATGCAAATGCAAAAATGTTTTCCAGATATCTTATTTTTTACTCTTGTTCACCATCTAGTATTCTGCTGGTTATATGGTTATATTTATATGGTTATATAAATAAAATAAATAATACATAAATAAAATAAGCACTAGCTCAATTTAAGAGACAGCTCTTCCTACACAAAGTAGCCAACAAACTCCCAAGATTACCATGCAACAAATTGAAGCAATCTAGTTGAAATGAAGAGACATTCTCACGACAATATAGTATAAAGGTGTGTTTTGAAAATGAAGTAGAAAAATGCCTATTGATGTCACTTTGAAAGTCAGGTGAGTGGAGATTAATAAAGGATTAAATCAACTATTTCTTTTGCCCATTTTGACAGTGAGCCAGATGAGCAGTCCAGACAAATCCTTAGACTGGAATACAAGGTTTTTCCTGGTCCTTAGATAAGCCCCAGTGAGATCAAGTCTTATTCCCCTATTCAACATGTCAGTGTATACCAGGATTCAGACTGCTACTTTTTTAACTCATTAAAAAGCAGACAGAGTTAAACAGTGAGGGTTGACTGGTTGACTGAATTTTAATTCAGAAGCATCTGGAATTTCACTTGTTCTACATCCCATCAGTAGAATTAAGTTTTATATTTAGATAACCCAATGGGAGTACAGTAGGTAGAATATGAAACAGTCCTTGGATGTAGTGAGGGTTACAATGGCCAGAGAAAAAGCAGATGTTTCCTTAGGAAGTCCCAGCCATTGAGTTACAGTAGTTTTGTGTGAACTACTTTAAAGCTCCAGGTCACTTGAGAATTGCTTTGAGGTTTCTGATCAAACAAACCACAGGACTGAAGACTAAACTCTTCATAAACAACTTGGATTTTTTTTTCCTGTTGAAAGGTCAGGTTTCTGTAAAACCACAGAGTTTCCATCCAAACGTACTGATTGCCTCAGTTCACTTGAAACAAGCCAGGTTCACTGGAAAGAATCTGTGAACCTTGACCACTGGTCTGGCAAGTAACTGCCAAATGAAACATGTATGTCTCTGTCTTTTCTGCAAGTTCCTGTTGGTATCAAACAAGCTTTTTTTCCCCCTGTGAGTTTGGGCTTGAAGTAGGGATGTGCACAGAAGGATGTCTGGAAAGATGTCAAAAAGACTGCATAAGCAATCTCTGTCTCTCTTTGCCAGAAGGGTACTCACTGTTCATTATTCTGCTTTACGATAATTCTAGATAAAGTGTAAGAAAACATTAGCTGCACTTGCTCATCTTGTTCCTCCTCTCTCCTTCTGTTTTGGTAAGCCTTTTCTTCATAAGGGCAGAGAGTGAGTGGCAGAGAGAGTCTGTGCTTACTTGTTTTTATATAAAAGGGCTGAATATATTGATAGTACTATAGTATTATACAAACATTGATAATTATAGTAGCATCTGAAAGTGTCATTTGATAGCAAAAGTGAGGATCAAGCATGTCAATTCCATGTTCTCAGATCGCTCTTTCCATGTATCCTTCTTACACCCATGTCACTGTATAGTGTATTGCCTTTTTCTGTCACTGTCTGGGTTTTGATGTTGTATCTTTATACTTGCTGATTTATAGCATTTAGATTCCAATCCCATGTTGTCTTGTCTGAAAAGAAGCTTTACAGAATTTGGTGGGACTTATGAGTAGACACATAGAAGAATGTAGAGCATTGATGCCAAAAATATTTCATAGTCAGTTTGTCAGTAAATCCTACAAGAGCAACCCCATTTACTTGTCTTAATTGAAAGGACTGTAACTACAAGAAAGTGATTAGATCTTGGACTTCTAGGATAAATGGCTGGATTTAAGTTAATACAACTTAATTTTATCAAGTCCCCTCTGATTTTCCTTGTGTATTTAATATTTTCCTTTTCTGTTTCCATTGCAATTTTGTGATTGTTTTGGAGGGACAATAAAAAACTTGGTTCTCAAGGAACCACATTTGTGCATTTCTGATATAATGCCAGTGTTTGATAAATGGAAGACATAGGAGAAATATAGATCAATAATATTTCAGTTGAGAAAAAGAAAACAGCAGATTGATAATTAGACCAAATATATTAACCATCAAATTGTATTTATATGGGACAGCTGGAAGGGAAAAGAGTATGCATTGCCTAGTAGGCAGCAATACATGCCAGATGCAAATAGGCATGCTCTTTCTCTCTCTGGGTGTAAATTAAATAAAATTCATTCACAATAAATAAAAATAACTCAGTGGGTACAGAACATTGAAATATATAATTACAATAATAAATTATAAGCTCACAAAACAAGTCAAAGAACTTTAAAAAAATAAATTAAAACCAAACATTAATTCAACTGATTTAAAATGAAATCAAGTCTAGCTGATGCCAAGAAGGTTAAAGGATAGGAGGAAGGTAGTTAATTCTGCCCAGATCAACACCTACCTTCATACATAATGGGCAGAATTTTCCCTCTTGGAATAGCAATGTTATGCAGAGCACAGTCAAGAAGTAACAAAAAACATATGAGATAACTAAATATATAATATAGCTAAACCTAGTTTACACCAACATTCAATATACCTATTAATATTGTTCTATTTTTTTCAAGACCATACTTACACCTACCATGTTTATAACTGATTTATACCCAGTACTCCCTTTTGTTCTTTTAGTTTCACATCTTATTTTTGGAGGCCTTCATTTCCATTCAATCACAACTATTTTGATCTTCTGTTTTGTAAAATTAAATCCTTGACTTTGATCAGAAACCCCTTCTTTTGAGAAATTTATGCTCCTAGGCTCCTAATATGGTATCATTTTAGACTTATATAATAAGAAAAGCCATCATCACATAGGTATTGGATGAGATGTGGTATAACTATAGGAAGGTACTTATGAGTACTTCTCATGCTTATTCCTCTTGTAAATGTCACTTTTACTCAGGCTTAATGCCAATAATGCCTCTAGGGATAAAACTTCCATTGTTGGAAGATGGAATATGTATATAGGCATCCTGTTGAAAAATTAACTAGTTTTTTTGCAAGCCATTTCAAAAAAGAAAATATTCCATTTTGATGAAGCCACTCTAGGGAATACTGCCAGCTCTGAACAACCCCTCATTTCTAAGCCATTGCTTATCTCAGAGAAAAATCTAATTTTAAGGTCTTATTTTTTATTTCTAAGTTAAAATTACCTGAAGGGGCAGTCATCTCTGAGCAAATTCCCATCTTTGCAGGCTCTGGATTATTCCCGGAAAAATTTTCTGAGCCATCTACGACATTAATGAAATGAATTTACCCCAGCCGTGAACTTGATTAAGATGGTTTGCTCCAAGTACTTCTTAGATAGGAATCCATTTCAGTGGGCACTTTGGCATCTTCACAGAACTTTGGAAAGCAGGCCTGCCAAGCACTTGGTTGAACCCTGGAAGTCCTCCTACATCCAGGGATTTTCTTGGTTTACTGAAGAATGCTGAGAAATAAAGTATGAGAAAGTATTCCTGCAGTGTAGAATGCCTGGTGTTATCATCTGAGATATGGTGGCCTTGTTTATTCTAAGATATAGAGAAAGTGATGAGTTGTAGAGGAAATGGTATATCTATCTGTATCCCTCTGTCACTGATCAACTTGGGCATAAGTTGAAACTGTATTGCTCATTCTGGGGAATAACATTTAGATGGGTGAAGAGAATACCCCTGGTTTACTCAGATCTTGTAGCAGCCTTTAAGGCCATCAAGCATGGCACTCTTCTAGACCTTAGAGATGGGATTGAGGCACTGAATGAAAATAGTTGCATCCCTTCCTGGTGGTTCTATATGCTGTGTTGGGGCAGGAGAGGTCAGTCTGGTAGTTGTTTCAATTTGAGGTATCATTTATCCCTTCCTGCTTTTCAAAAGTTTCATGAAGCCTCCACAAGGGACTTGGTGTGAAACATTATCACTACACTGATATCTTGGTACTCTTTTCCAGCCTGGACTGGCAGGAAAATATAACAAACTATCAATAAACAACACAAACAATGGCAGAAACTGGAAGCTCTGCACTGAGTTGAATGTGTAGCCCTGAGCAAATGCTGCCTCTCAGAAGCTAAACTCAAGTCTTCAAATATTTGTATACTTAATCCTCAAAAATGCAGCCTTCTCAGATGTCTGAAGCAAACCTATGGTACTTGGAGTCACATCCTCAAAGAGTTAATTCTCTTGGCCTGATCAGCTGGCTCCAGATCAGACAAACTGGTATGCCTGGCTGTGCCTATCTTCTGGTGAACTGTTCTTAGTTGTCAGCTGCAGGAGAGCTACAAACTGATACAGCCCCAAACCACTGCTCAATAGTAATTGATAGGGACCCCCATTTCCTGTGTGTAAACATCTAAAGGCTCTCCTTCTCTTCCTCTGACTCTTTCTTTCTCTCCCTTCCATCTACTAACTGGTTTCACATACTGTATAGGCTACCATCTCAGCCTACTTTCCTTCGCTTATCCTTCCTCATTGCATCCATCTATCCCTAGCTTTTCAGTCCCCTCTTTCTTTCTCCCTCTGGACTCTCAATTCACAGAGCCAAGTGCTTATTTAAAACTCTTAGCAAGGAAAATGACTTCTGCAATATGTTTACTGTCCCATTGCTAGCTTTCAGGCACAGTACTACGCTCAGTTAATTTTCAGATCTGCTTAAAAGCTATTCCTGCACTGACTGTTAATCTCACAATAATTGCTACTTCCATTTTCATTGCCCATCCTCTAGACATGCTTTTATGGTGCTGCTCCTCAATAAAAACCAACTGTTTCTCTGAAGTGTCTATGATTCCATTTTGGGGAGATGGTATAACACCATCTTGTCAACCTATTTACTCATTCTGTATGTATCTGTGTTGTGTTGCAGTTCTCAGTCATTCATATTCTTTCTATAGGCAAACTTCAACATGTTTATTTTGTCTTTTATATTCAGTCCTCATTCAATCACCATCCATTGTCAAACCTCATGTATCTAGTAAGACTAGGAAAACAAGAAAGACATAGATTTCAGTAAAAAAAATACTGTTAGTCTGAGATAAATATATCATGTTGAAAACTCTAAGTGAAATTTCCCAGCTTTGATAACAGTAAATTAATGAAGGTGGAGTCTCTTGGAGTCTCTCAGTAACTAGACTGAGTTGCCTTTTCTGAGGGAAACTTTCAAATGCCACATCTCCTGCTCTCCCACAAACTCTCATACACATTTCTTGACCCATCTCTTCTTGTTTTATCACATATAGTTCTTGAGTAATTCATTCCCATTGCATTTCATTTAAATTTTAAATTTTAAATTTTATTGCATTTATATACCGCCCTTTCCCTGAGGACTCAGGGCGGTTTACAGGGAGTTAAAAATCAACCATACAAAAGTTAAAAACCAATTTAAAAAAGCTTAAACCAACCCTGTACTATTAAAAACCCCAATTAAAATAAATTTCTCCTCAGCCTGGGCCCGAGAGCTCAAAGAGCCAGGTCTTCAGGCCCCGGCGGAATGATCGGAGGTCGGGGGCAGTCCTCAGCTCCACTGGCAGCTGGTTCCAGAGGGCAGGCGCTCCCACTGAGAAGGCCCTATCCCTGGGTGTCACCCGCCGGCAATCTCTTACCGGCGGGACCCTGAGCAGACCCTCCCTGTGGGAGCGCACTGGGCGAAGGGCATTTGATGCCGGCAGCAGGTGTTCCCTCAAACACCTGCTTTTAGGTTTTTTCCTGACATAGTTAACTCTCATTGTCATAAATCAAACAAGTATATGTTTTCTGAGGTTTTCGCGGGTGTTTGTATGTAGATCTTTGGTCATTCGGATTTTTCCCCACCTTCATAATAATAATGCCTTCAATTCTACGTGGGGAAAAACCCGAATGACCAAAGATCTATCTATCTATCTATCTATCTATCTATCTATCTATCTATCTATCTATCTATCTATCTATCTATCTATCTATCTATCTATCTATCTATCTATAGTTAACCCCTTTCTCGCTCTGTTCTCTCTCCCTACCATGGCATGAAAAGACAAAGTAAAAAGAGGGTTCTATCGAAAAGTACAAGCGCTGGCTCTTTGGCTTTGAAATGGAGATGAGCACCGGCCCCTAGAGTTGGAAATGACTAGCACGAATGTGCGGGGGAACCTTTACCTTTACCTTTATAGAAAAGTACAGATATACAGGAGCCTTGAAAATGGAATGGAAGGACTATTCAATAAATATCAGCTCAGTTGTTGGAAGTAAGAGGGTGTGAGAAAGATACTCAAGATAATAATAATAATAATAATAATAATAATAATAATAATAATAATAATAATAATAATAATAATAATAATCATAAGAAGAAGAAGAAGAAGAAGAAGAAGAAGAAGAAGAAGAAGAAGAAGAAGAAGAAGAAGAAGAAGAAGAAGAAGAAGAAGAAGAAGAAGAAGAAGAAGAAGAAGAAGAAGAAGAAGAAGAAGAAGAAGTTGGAAGGGACCTTGGAGGTCATCTAGTCCAACCCCCTGCTCAGGCAGGAAACCCTATACCATTTCAGACAAATGGCTGGCCAGTCTCTTCTTAAAAACTTCCAGTGTTGAAGCATTCACCACTTCTGGAGGCAGGTTGTTCCACTGGTTAGTTGTTCTAACTGTCAGGAAGTTTCTCCTTAGTTCTAGGTTGCTTCTCTCCTTGACTAGTTTCCATCCATTGCTTCTTGTCCTGCTTCCAGGTGCTTTGGAGAATAGCTTGACTCTTCTTTGTGGCAGCCCCTGAGATATTGGAACACTGCTATCATGTCACCCCTCACCCTTCTCTTCATTAAACTACACATACCCAATTGCAGCAACCGTTCCCTGTATGTTTTAGCCTCCAGTACCCCAATCATCTTTGTTGCTCTTCTGTGTACTCTTTCTAGAGTCTCAACATCTTTTTTACATCGGGGTGACCAAAACTGGATGCAGTATTCCAGGTGTAGCCTTACCAAGGCATTGTAAAGTGGTATTAGTACTTCACATGATCTTGATTCTATCCCTCTGTTAATACTGAGTTGCTGCTGTTTGGCATTAGATGGGTCCAAGGGAAACTTTGACAAACTTTCAAGATTCTATTATTATACCATTATACAATAGAGTTCTATTTGTCCTTGCATTGTCTGCTCCCTGATCTGGCCTACTTCAAAATCATTACAGGTGGTCTCACTTGAGGTGTTTGTGAGCAAGGTGAAGTGCAAAAATGTTTGGAAAGTTTTGGAAAATATAAATATTCAATTTTTTACATTAAAAATATCCAGTGCTTTTTTGTAAAAGAAAAAGGTGCCGGAACTCACACATGTCATACAGCCCGCCTTGCCTACCCTACAAGGTTCCATCCAGAAAAGGTGCCGGAACTCCATTCTGAGCGTTCTATGACAAAAAAAGCCCTGAAAATATCTGATTGCTTTAGAAAGAATCCTGTTTCACCTTGAGGAATCACTGAATCTTTTCAAAACAGAATCATTGGAAGATTTAACAAGTCTGATTCTCATTGCTAGTTGAACCTAAAGTGGGTCATTATAAAGAATTTTTACTAAGTATTTAATGGTGAAGACAAATGGAGGTGACATCCAAGCCAAATGCTTATAATACAATATCTTAAAAGCTCCTTTCTTTAACCTTGTCTGGGACTGAGATAAGATAGTTTCATTATGAAAATGATGGTTTTACAGGACTAAGCAGACAACATGGAATTTCTTCCCACCTCACTTGTACTCTTCATTAAAACAAGAGCTGGATGATTACTCCTATAGTGTGAAGTGTAAGATTATCAGATAGAGTTAGTATAAATGATTAGTAAGTTATAGAAATGAATTGAATAGGCTTCACACTTTTTTCTCATATCATGAATAATAATATTTTCTAAAAATTTTAGCAAGATTTTTCAGTACTTTCAGACATTTCTTTGATTCATTTTGTCTTGGTGTGACTTGTGACAAATTAAAGTGCCATATCTCAATTCTTGAAATTTTTTGATAACACATATGACAGTGTCATTCGATCAGTGTTTGGATCTTAGAATGCTAACATACCGTATATACTTGAGTATAAGCCGACTCGAGTATAAGCCGAGACCCCCAATTTCACCCCCAAAAACTGGGAAAAGTTGTTGACTCGAGTATAAGCCGATCCGCCGTTCTGCAAGCCTCCGCCGCCGGCAGAGGCTGGATCCGCGCTCTGCAAGCCTCCGCCGCCGGCGGAGGCTGGATCCGCGCTCTGCAAGCCTCTGCCGCCAGCAGAGGCTCGATCCGCCATTTTGCAAGCCTGAATACACAGGAATACCCTGTGTGGCCGCGGCTCTCGGGGAAGCCCTGGCTGTCCGCTTCCTCGCTCCACGCTGCCATTCGGGGCCCGCGCGTTCCCCGGGCAAATCGCAGCGCCCAGCAGGCGAGGAAACACGCCCGCTCCAGTCGCCCCCCCTTCCCTCAGGAGACGCGAAGCAAGTGACCGCCCGGAGCTTACCGAGGACTTGCGCGCGGCCGAGGCTTCGGTGCTTCCAGGATCGCGCGCACCTCTCCCAAGCCGCCGCCGTCCGGAGACCTGCCGAAGTTTGGGGAGGTTTGGGGAGGTGCGCGCGCACCTCCCCAAACCTCCCCAAACTTCGGCAGGTCTCGGCCGGCGGTGGCTTGGGAGAGGTGCGCGCGATCCCGGAAGCACCAAAGCCTCGGCCGCGCACAAGTCCTCGGTAAGTTTTTTTTGTTGACTGGAGTATAAGCCGAAGTGGAATTTTTCAGCCCAAAAAGTGGGCTGAAAAATTCGGCTTATACTCAAGTATATACGGTACTTCAAAATGCTGATAAATATCCATGATATGACATATAGTCATAAAGTATAATCATATTTTTGAAAGGTATCCAGTTAGTTGAATCAATGAATCTGCATTTTGTGTTTGTACACTGATCAAGTCAATACGATCCCAGATCTTTATTTCTTAAACTGAAGATAAATATGAGTGTACTTCATTAGGGTTGTGATAAAAAAAAAGTATTTTGCTTTGATAAAGGCTTGCCTAAAGCATCTTTCTAAAGCTGCTACCCAAAAACAAATGTCATCCTTGCTTCAAAAAATGGAAGAAAAAGAGCCACACTGTTTTGCTTCTCATTGCTTCAACTTTATTGCTTTATTTGATTTCCAATCAACAGTGATAGCCATAAATGACCTCTGTGCATGCATGATTATTGAAACTGTTAGCCAAATTTATCAAGTGACATGAAATCCCTTAAACAGGTACCTTAAAGAAGTACTTTGTGATGCCTCCATAGTGTAGAGCATTTCATTAAACCTTATCTCACTCACACAGGCCTATAATTACCACTGTGGGTAACTGAGAATATTTCTCTTAATACCTGGTCAAAAGTAGCTGATTAGATGGTAATCTTATAATAATATGTTTCATTAAAGTTTGAATTGTCCAAAAATGCATTGGGAAGGTCAGAGGTGACTCATCTTTCTTTCCTTATTTGTGATTTGAAACCCACATTTTATTATTGTTGTTAAATAACAGAGTAGTTTAGTGTGTCATAGTTTGGTATGTGGGATGATCATGATTCTGGCATAAAATGAAAAAAATGCTAAAGTGAATTTTCTATTATAGTTGAGACTGTTTAGTTAATACAGGGAGGAAGGTATCTTTTTTGTGTATTCATAGATGATGCAAAGACCTATTAGGAAATTAAGTAAATAAGAATTTATCTTCATATTTTGTCCATCTGAACTAATCAGTGTTTCTTCTATAGTTCCTACACTTTAACTATCTGCTTTTGGTTACAGCAACATGGTTCAAGATAGCCAATTTTGTACTGAGAGATTTTAATCATCTGAACACAGGAACAGGAACAGATAGCTAGTTTTAGTTAACTACTATAGAACATAAGATCACACAAATAGCTAACATTCTTAAAGAAAAAAAATTGTTCCAATAATGTAAATTAAAGTATGATATAGTTGTTGCATGTGATTTTTTCTTTTCTTTTTTGATTATTTGCTTAGAATCTAAACAGATTGTCTGAACTATTTTGGCTGACTTTCCTACCCAGATAAGTCTGTTTTGTAGACCAAACCAAGCTATATGAGTGAGATAATTTAAATTATTTTCTGACATTTATATTAAAGTAACCATTCTGAATTGTGAATGGAAATTTGATATTATTCTGCACTGCCAACTAGATGTTTCAGCCAGAGTAAGCATTTAAAGTTGCTAATTGACAGGATAGTCCATTGGGATCCTATCAATAGTCTTTCTTACAGTACTTCTTCCAAGATACAAAAACATGAATGTTAAGAAAGCCTGCCAAATTTGTATAGCTAGAGCTTCCTTTCTAGATCAGATTGGAATCAAGTGCCAAGGTTGATTGGATTATGTGATTATTTCATTGAATATTTTTATTTCCAAGTACACTGCATTATTTTATCTTATTTTATTTGATAGGGACATTAGATAAATCAATAAGCTAAACAGAATGTATTCTGTTGATATGTCTTTGCCTTGTTAATGGCAAGTTTTCTTTCTTCCCAATGTTAATCATTTCATTGTGTTATTTTTGCAATATTTTCTTCTGTTTTTCAAATATGAGCCATTTTTTTCACTGAATTAACTTTTATAGTAGTTTCCAACATTTTGTAGATGTCCTCATTGAGGTGCATGCTATGGCCCAAATAACTCTGAATAAAGTTAGCAATGTTCCAAAAGTTGATCCAGTATTATCATATGATTTGCCTTTTTAAAACAATATTTTGAGTTTGAGTGAATTTACTATATGACCACAACACAAATAAAGAACTTGTGGCTCTTTATACATTGCTTAATTGCAATTATCCAGAATCTGAGCTAGCATAGTTAATGTTGAAGGTCTTTAAGGAATTGTAATTAAGGAACATCTGAAGAGCTGCATGTTTTAATTCTATTTGCAACTTTTAAAATAGTTAAAAAGAAGACCCTAGCAGTGCTTACAATCTATAATAGGATGCTAATTTAGAAATGCAATTTTCTCCATTTTCCAGGCACTACCATAACATTTTGTACAACAACATCTGTGTTCCTTCCCCAATACTATATGGTTTTGCATGACAACCTAATTGTGTCAGATTTTAACATTCTTGTGAGTGATCCAGATAATTGTACAGGTTTCTATGCAAGATCACTGGAATTTTGCAAGATGTAATGTAAAATATTTAAAAGGTCTGGGAAAGCTTGAAGTTTGTTGTACCCATGGGTACCACCTAGACATTTATGTAATTAATTTGGGGGTACTGCTGGATTGTTCTATCATGCTCTTTTGAACCGATTAATGGATTTTTCCTTTCTCTGTACTTTCTCTGTTACCAGAAATTATACCCTAACCCTCAATTTTTCATCCCATCCTTGATCCTATTCATGTATCTATGAGCAGGAATGTTTTTCCAATGAAACATTTACTTAAAATCTCAGGTTATGTGATCTAGGCCAAGCTCTTAGAAATTTACTAGTCTGTCAACCCCACTAAAGTTCCAGACCAAGAAATCATCTCCACATGACAGATAAAACTATTTTAATTAAGAATTTTGCATGTCTGATTTTCTTATACCTTCTCCTACTTATAGTCCAGTGAATTAAAAATATATCTGTCTAATTTTCATCTGAACGTTATCTGGATGTCCTTCACTTAAAACATGTTTTATCCCTTGTTGCCTTGGCAAAGGAGCTGGCATAACTCTATCAAGGTCATTTTCTTTTCTGTCTATATAATCTGATCAGGACTGTCTTTTGGAGGCATTATAAACATTTGGTGGTTTCTGATGATATCCCACCAAAATGGAAATGTTGGTTTTCAAGAACTTCAATGATAGTAACAGAATACTAATAATATTAATACATTTCACTTAGTTAGCCATCACTATTGCACACTGAACCCTGATCATGAAAAAGGAGAGGAGTTTATTTCACCTTCAAAACCTAAGAGCAACAACTACCACAATTGTCAACTTTTAAGCTGTGATAGCATTTATTTGAGGGACAGTTATCCTCTGTCAGATTAATCATTCCATTTCAGGAGCAAAATTCAGGAGCTTTCTATTAATGGTTTATGTTAAGCTGAAACTTTGCAATGCTAAGCTACTTTTGGAAAAGTAACTATAATGCAGACACATTTTTGATTATGCAGGAATACATATTGTTCCTATACATTAAATTATTTTAACCCAAATAAATATATTGCATGAATAAAGTATCTTTACCTTATGGAGGGTGTTGTGTCCGGTACGGCGACAGATAACTCGGAGACAGGTATTGGGTTGTTCTGTTTATTCTGATACACGTGGTTGAACTGGCCTCGCATGGCCCCGGTATCCCTTATATGTCCGGCCAGAGCCGGGCACTAGCCAACCTCCTGGCTGCAATCCCCCACCTTGCCTCAGACACCCAACCCCAGTGTCCAGGAATTCCCGCCGGCCGGATTAGCCAATGACGAGGCTGGAAAGGTGCATACAGAACAGAGGGGAACATACTTCTATTGTAGGCTCAATAAAGCCTTGGGTGAAGACTCAACTTCCTTTCAATAAAGTACAGCACATCTAAGCCACAAGGTTGAGTTTAAGCCCATACATTTCCATCCAGATTCCAATGGTTTTCAGGCACTGGGACAAATTTTTAACAGCATCACTTGATTGGCCATAGCTTGAAGTGTAGAAACGGGCATCATATCATGTTGATGATACCTAACCTCATGCCAATGGGTGACTTTGCATAGCTTTTCCACAAAGATGTCAAAGATGAGGAACAAGAGCACTGAGTCCTGAAATACTCCACACATCAGAGGCCCTGATGTGTCGACACTGGAACAGGCTTCAGAAAAAAAGAAAGAAGCATCCAACACTGTTTCTCCCAATTTTTCCCTACAATTTATCCAGAAGCATATTATGAGCAAATATCATGGACTATTGAGGGGTGAAAGAAAACAACAACAATTGTACAGCCACTATCTTGTATTCATCACAAGCACAATAATTCTGTCTTCATGCTATATCCTGGCATTGCATTTAATAAACTTCTCTTAAATTGCTGCAACTTTCTGAATGACAATAAGTTGTTTCTGATGTCTTCTCTACATGTGGAGAAAAGTTACAGTCAAGCTTCTTTCCTTTCTGGTCGGATGCTTGTAAATCCTTTCCCCATTCTTGCAGCTACCTCTACTGAATATGTTAGAACTGCATAGAAGTCTCATGTCCTTCAATCATGATTCCTTTCTTGAAGACAAATACAACGTGTTAAAAATAATAATATTAAAAAAGGAAGTTAACACTTCACATAGGCCCTAGAACCACTATGTTGCTTTTTTTGAAAATACAGTACTATAAACTTGCTGAAGAAAGAGAAACACACTCTGCTGTTTTGCAACCCTCCTGAATCATGACCCATAGTTTGTGAACCATTGGCTTACAATGAAATCCAACTGCAAACTAGGGAAGTGTAGAATCTCCTTCAAAGTTTTTCCAGCTTTATCATGGCTTTTAAAAAAACTTTCAGGATTCCCCGGATACCATTACCAATTTCCTAATGTTGTTTGCACAATTTTGTGCTGCTCTAAGAAAAATTAACTGTTAAAATCTTTAAGTTTGAAATTTCTAAAATTCTACATGATGCATATGTGGAGGCAGCTTGAAGTATTATATCTGCTCACTTCCTTTATGTGTATGTGAGAGATGCAAGCTACAGTTTGGACTGCAAAAGTCGGAATGATCCTGATATGGTTACAAAATAAACAAAATACTAAGAGTGTGAAAACAAATATAAACTCATATGCTGTATGCACTTAAATGTAGGATTACAACTTTGGAATCTGCACTCTAGCCTGGGTCATAAAAAAAAAGCATAATGCTGAAATAAACAGTGCTCAAAATAAAATCCTAAAAAAAGGCTAAGGGGGCAAAGATAAAGCCACTGTTAATATTAAGTAACTAAAATTAGATGAGAGCTAGTATAAAAATGCTTAATTGTATTGTTGAAGAATGGTTATTTTTCAGGCTAATATAGTCTTTCTCCCTCAGAAGAATTCTACCACAGCTTTTTTTTCTTTTTTTAAACAACATGTTCTCTAAGGGACACAACCAGACATAGCCTTGATACATTCTGCAAATTTGTGACCAAAAATAAACTGGCTATTATGTCCCAAATGCTGAGGAGTGATGCAGGATGAAACTGGGAACCAGAGGTGCATTCCAAAATGGTCTGACTGACCTGTCAAGGCAACTTGACAAATGGATAAAACCAAAGTCCAAAGCATTCCCCTACCCTTGTCCAATCCTGTCACCATTTGTCTAGCTTTGTCTGCCCCACATTATGTAAAGTGATGGGTGACTGTTCTCATCAGGAGATGATATTTACTGGGACTTTCTTCTCTTTCCTCACCAATCCCATCAATATGACATTTGATGACGGAAAATGTTCTGGGACCTTGTGCACTGGCAAAGAGAATGGCCGAGAGCTCCAGAGGTTTTTTTTTTTCTTGCATTCAATTATGTCCAATTCTTGGAGACTGCTTCAACAAGACCCTGCAGTTTTCCTGGCAAGGTTTTTCAGAAGTGCTTTGCCATTGCTTTTTTCCTAGGGCTGAGAGAAACTAACTGGCTCAGGCAGGACTAGACCTCAATCTCTTGGTTTCTAGCCTTAATCACTACACCAAACTAGCTCCCAGATCACAATGCCTTAAAAATATTTATTTGGGTAAAAGTTTTTGAAATGTCAGATGATTAAACATCAATCTTTCAACTAGTTACTTCTTCTACCAAATTATAAATAAATACATAAATAAACCTCAATAACAATATTTTCATTGCTATTCATCGTAGTAAATAAAATATGATGGACATGAATCCATATCAGTAACAGTAATTGATTTATTTGTCCCCAAGTCAACATTAGTGATTACACAGACAGACCTTCTCCAGGATTAGTTGCAATACTGGTTTTATTAAAATAAGTTATGGCTCATGTGATTTTTAACCACATGAATGAAAATATTGTTCCAATAATGTATTTTTGACATCGTTCTGAAATTGTTTGGATGAAAAAAATTCCTGAATTCTATATTCACTGTAGCTCATCTTTATTTTGCATATAAGAAATCCCTTTGGACATTTCTACATATTGGGCAATTTAGAAAATCTATATTATGTTTGGCTGCAAGCCTGAAACTAGGTGCTGTGGCAATATAGATAAATTACTTCTGGAAATATATAATAAAGACAATGGATATGTATGTTGAAAATGCCCATTTTTTCTGTTAAACATTATGTACAGGAGCAAAACAAATTCTTTACAATGTGCCATCTGTTTTTCCTGCTTTCATTGTTTTTGGCTTTCCCTTCTTTATAAGTCATTGCCTATTTCATTGATGAGGATCATATTTCACTGCAAGGTACAAATGGTCTTATTGGGACCAGATACATAAAAGATGATATGGCATTTATTATATACTTCCTAATAGCAGAGACATATTCTGGAAAAATATGACTACAGTTGGTCTGTACAAAATTAGCTATAGCATAATGTTAAATTACACTTTAATAATGGAAGACATGTTTGCATGTTCTGTCTCTCAGCATGGCCCCAAGTTAAAAAAGATTCATTTGTGACTGAGGATAATTGTGGCCCTCTGAATTATTTCATTGCCACAAATTGTGGTTAAATTTAATTATAGTTATTGAACACAAGCCAGCTTCATATCACAAGGAGATGGAAACAGCTCCATTATCCAGAGCTAAACTCAGCCATAATTTCAGATTTAGAGGTGCTAACTCGTGATTAATCTAAAGTAAAACTTGAACACTCCCATCTCCTCATGAGTAAAGGGCAAGGTAGGTGGAAAAAACAGCTCAAATTTAGAAAGGGCTACTTTGATTTCCTCTGTGGTAATTTTTAGAACAAGTTACTAAAGTCTCTATTGAAAATAGAATCCCAATTTGAAAAGATAGTGTAAGGGAAAATTCAGAAATAAAACCATCATGTAATATATCCATTCTTTCAACTCGTCTGCATGATGAACATTGTATGCTTACCACAGTAAATGGCTATTTTCAGAATTTCAGAAAAGTTCACCATTTTTAAAAAAAATTGATTTTTTTCCCCTCTCTGTTTCAGGCTGGCCCACAATGAGCCACTTTATGACCTGTGGTCAGAAAGCCTGTTAATATAATGATAATGGTTCAGAAGTTATGTTGTGATTAGCAGTGCTAATATATTTTATAGAATAGCAATAAAAGTATGCAATTAGCTGAAAAAAGGGGCCTTTCTGCATTTTCATGTTTTCCGAAAAACAAATTTTCCCTGGTAAGATCACTCTAAATAAATTGACAAATGGCTGGGCAGTGGAGAGCCTTTGTTTCATACTGTCTTTGTTTAAACCCCTCATAATTCATCCAAAGAAATGCCCTTCTCAGTAATTAGTTACCTTTAATGTCTTCATTTTCATTTAAATGCTCAGTGATCAGGATAATTAGAATTAATTTGGCATTGTCATGTTATGCTAATGAAGCTTCTGCAACTTATCTCCAGCATCCTGCAGGCACAATGTTATCTGCAAAAATGAGAACTCTTCTACTTTATCTGTCCATTTATACTCTTTGGTTAAAAAGTAATAACAGTAAGAATCGGCAAGGCTCAAGTTTCAATTTATGCAGTGTCTGATGAAGAATGGAAACCACATCAGCACATTCAGCTTACAAATTTTTCCACAGTGTTTGAGAACTGATTTGCATTTTTATTTTACTGCAGACCTGTGGGGTTTTTCCTCCCACCTTGGCTATCACTTTGTCAATACGTCTTCTTCTGCCATTTTCCCCCAAATAAAAAAAAATGGGCACTTTGAAAGAAAACTGGGAATATGGTGGTGAGGGAAAGAATCTATAAGCTAAATGAACTGTCTGACCTCTTAGCCCAATACCTGGGTGTTGCCTGGAATAATGGAAGATACTTTATTTATTTATTTATTTTTATTTTTATTCCATTTATATCCTGCCCTTCTCCGAAGACTCAGGGCAGCTTACAAGCTTAGCACTAGCCTTCATTCTATGTATATGCCTGCTTATTAGGGCTTTCATACACCCCCCCCAGCGGCATTATTACAAAGTCAGCTTAATTGCCCCCAACAATCTGGGTCCTCATTTTACCTACCTCGGAAGGATGGAAGGCTGAGTCAACCTTGAGCCTGGTGGGATGCGAACCTGCACTAATTGCAGGCAGCTGGTGTTACTTAAGGAGGCATTAGCCCACTGCTCCACCAAGCTTTCTCAAGCACACAAGAATTAGCCTTTTCTTGTGTCACTCCCAAACTGTGAACTGTGCTCAGCCTTGTTATTTGACTCTTCCAGAATGGAGTCAACCATCATTCTTGGTCAACACTTTTGAGTTGGATTTATCCTTTTATTGAATTTACTTTATGCTTTTCTTCTGTGACCTCATGAGAGGTCCTCTCTCATTTTCAACAACTCCTTGACATAAAGTGGGCTGGGAAGCAGAATGACTGGGTCATATTAAGGAAGAGAGCTGATTTTCTAAACTTTCCAAAATTTCTACCTCTAGATTTTATGAGTTTATATTTTATCTGTGAGGACCCTTGAAATTACAATTGTTGAGGATAAAAATTGAAAACAAAACAAAACAAATATTTCCCCTTCTTCCATATGCCTATGTTTTTTCTTGGTTGCTGCTCTTGGCTGTGCCCATAGGCATAGCACTGCCCTTTTTTCAACACAATATGTCTCAAAACAACATGTTATAACCATACAGCATCACAAGCAGGGACATTCCAATCATTTCTTGTGTGGGTCTAGGACAACTCACTGCGACCAACTCACCCTGGCCAACATGCCATGGCCATCTCGCCACAGCCATCTTTCACAGCCATCTCACTGCAGTCTCCACAGCCAACCCAGCATGGCCTTTTTACCATGGACCTATTGCCATACCCAACTTGCCATGGGACATCTTGCTGTGAGACAATCCACACAGGATAACACAACATGGTAAATGTTATCCACCACTATTTGATATTATTTCCATTGTCAAAAATGGAAATAATGTAGAAGAAAAATGACAGATAACATTTATTGCTTTGAGTTATTTTGTGTAGATTGTCCACTGTTGGTCACAATGAGATGGCCATAGTGAGTTGGCCATGGCAAGTTGTCCCATTCCACTCTTGTACAGCAGGGCTTCTTATCTACTTGGCAATGTGCTTGTGTGATCCTAGAGCCTTGCCACATTTTCACCACATTTTCACAGGCAAGAGATTTAGCACTTTCTTTTCCCAAATGAGTTCCATATAGTTTGGTGACATAATTGAAAGCCTTGCATTTTTAAAGTCTCCATACAGATTACATTTCAGCACTGGTGTTTACTTAGGTTGTGTACAAGTAGGGACAATATGACTGCTTTCTACCTGGGTGGCACTATTTGGCTGCTTATACTTCCTCCCTAGACTAGTTAATTTAATTTCTAACCATCCTTGTATAGAAGATTCTCTTCCTCAGTAACCCAATCCCAGATGTGTAATAGGAAGAGGAATAGGGTTGCTCAGTGGCAAGAAATAAATGATAGATGATGATGAAAAAAAATGTATGATGACTTGCTTGCAATCTTAATTCAGTGCTTGCTTTCTGTAGCATGGAGGGGGCCAAATGTTCAGGGGATCTCATTTACATTTTTATGTATAAATTTTTCAAAATATTTAGTGAAGTTTTGCCCTTTAATGTTGTAGTCTATGGACATTTGCCAAAAGCAGTCTAATTGTACTCAGTGGGACATATTGCTTAGTAGGCCTGTACTAACTTCAAATTGGAATTTTATGACACATACATATTCCAGACAGTAAACACATACTTATTTTGATCTTAAGATATAGAATAGTCTATTTCCAAGAGAAAATAAGCTGAGACATATCAAGGAAGAGCAGAAACAGTCAGCAAGTAGATGATCCATGGTGACTTTTAAGCAGAAACATTATTCCATGTTAATAAAAACCGTCAGACTTCTTCAGAATAATTTCAATTCTTCAATAATTATATATTAATTCAAGCAGGTTCTGAGCCTGGACATTTTTTTTTACTTTTTTTAAAAAATAGAACGGCAAGATGGAAGTCATCTTTCACCACAGTAGAAACAAAGTCAATCAAAATCAACAGCAGCCTACTTAAATTTGTTTGGGAGGTCTTGCCTTAACCAGGAAAGCAAACATTGTATATTTTTAAAAGCAAGTCTATTGGGACAAGCCAGTTTTATTCAGTTATGTCAAGAAAGATGTTTCCTTACATGGAAGACATTTCTTTTCAATTGCCAGCCAGAAATTACCGCAGTGATGCTAATGTTTCTTATTAAGGATTTCCAACATTTTTAGTGACTGAATTAATACAATTGTACATAATAATAGCAGAAATACATGATGATTGATACAATAAATCTTCATCCTTCTCTTTTTTCCTATTCTATTTATTTCAGGACAAATCTAAGAAATATCCACTAATGTCTTTTACTTAGAATCTTGACACAGAAATTAGCCATTTTAGAGGCACATAGGTTTATTTATCTAAGAAACTTACTTCAAGTTTGAGAATTGGGAATAGTTTTGGGTTTTTTTCATCCTGCGACTGTATTTTCCACTTTAGATCCATGTGTTTCTTCCAGGGAACCCAAGGAGAGGTAAGGCTTCATGAGTTCCTTCCAGACAACTGGGGGAGATATCAAAAAAAGTCAAGATGGCAGCTACAGGCTACTGAGCTACTAACCAGCAAATCAGATTTAGTTGTATGGAGATTTCATTGAAGATAATAAGAGCAGTGTAAACGAAACAGGAAGGAGAAAGCAATACTATAAAAGGATATTTCTCAGCACCACCAAAATAAATATCTCAGATAAATCAGCCAAACAAAACTAGCCCGAAAACCATGAGTGGTTTGGACTCTGCTCTATTCAGTACAAACAGATTGCATAATAAGCATTTAAAGTCAAAGACGATTAGCTAATGGAAGAAATAGCATCTCTGGCATTCAACATAACACAATTAACTGGAAACAAAAACTAGTATTTTCAGTGGTTTCAAAATGCTTTTCATCAGGGTAATAGTAAGCATTACTCCCTGGCCCAACTTTGAACTGTAACTGCTACTTTATGTATGATTTTTTTTTAAATCCTTATTCATGTTTGATGCTTGAGGCATAATCCATTTTTATTTTCTTTTTCCTGAACTTAACCAGAGATTTCTTTAAAAATAAAGAGGCAATTTAAATTATAAATACTTCTGACTGTGTGCCAGCACAGTCAATGATAAGTATGACTGTTTGAGCTATTCTGGACTGTTGTCTTGGTGAATCAGTATTCATTTTGGTTGCTACCATCTCACAGCTTTTTCAACTCCTCTTCAGTTCTGGGTGTAGCAAAGTAGGAAGCATCCTGCACATTTCCCAGTTTTGAAGAAAACTTTAGAATAAAAATAAAAGCCAAAGCACATGAGGGTATAGAGCAAGGGTGTCAAACTCGCCGTGTCATGTGATGTGTCACAATGTATCATAACTTTTTTTGCATTGCCGGAGCTGGGGTGGGTGTGGCCTCCATATGATGCAACCAGCCCACAGGCCAGCAGTTTAACACCCCTGGTATAGAGCAAGGGTGTCCAACCTTGACAACTTTAAGACTTGTAGACTTCAACTCCCATAATTCCCACATCAGCATGGGAGTTGAGGTCCACAAGACTTAAAGTTGCCAAGGTTGGACATCCTTAGTGTAGAGTACATATATGGGAAACATTTTTACCTTTTGTAAAAGACTATGTTGGGGAAGTGAGTCAGTTGAAATTTTTAGAGATGGCTCTGGAAATATGCATGCACATAAAATGTCTGCTTTGCTTTGCATAACATGGTTTAAATAGAATTGGGAAGTTTCAGCAAATTGTGGATACTCAGCCCTGGCCTTAACATGCTATATGAGGTACCATATTACATCATTTTTGCTTTGTTTAAGCATAGCATATTTTATGAATAAAGCATTTTAAAGTAGGGGTATGATGTGAATCTAGCTGTGGTCTCACCCATCTCACTTTCTAGACCCTGGGCTGGGTCCAGGAAGGCTAGTAGAAATATCTAACTATCTGGATTTTACTGCTTGTATTGAATCAGAGAAGTGAGTGAATTAGACTTCCTTAAGATTTTAAGGCCTCTTAAAATAATTAAATCAAACTAATTCTATTTATTACATAGCTTATGAAAGTATTGTCTGTTCTTTGCTATGAAGTTTCCCTTCTATAGTGAAAAATATGGAACATTATATTTGGGAGGAACAAATACTACCTCTTGTAATTCAAAGGCAATATCAGACTCAAATTTTGGAGGACAAATGACCAATGAGTGACTTTGTTAAAGCATCATCAAATTTGCAGATGACACCAAGCTGGCAGGAATAGCCAACACTCCAGAAGATAGGCTTAAGATACAGGAGGATCTGGACAGACTTGAACACTGGGTGCTATCTAACAAAATGAAATTCAATGGTGAAAAAGTAAGGTTCTACATTTAAGCAAGAAAAACCAAATATACAGCTATACTATAGGTGGTACCTTGCTCAATAGTAGCAACTGTGAGAAGGATCTTAGAGTCCTAGTGGACAATCACTTAAATATGATCCAGCAGTGTGCTGCAGCTGCCAAAAAAGCCAACACAGTGCTCGGCTGCATTAACAGAGGGATAGAATCAAGATCACATGAAGTACTAATGCCACTTTACAATGCCTTGGTAAGGCCACATTTGGAATCCTGCATCCAGTTTTGGTCACCGCGATGTAAAAAAGATATTGAGACTCTGGAAAGAGTACAGAGAAGGGCAACAAAGATGATTAGGGGTTTGGAGGTTAAAACATATAAGGAACAGTTGCTGGAATTGGGTATGTCTAGTTTAATGAAGTGAAAGAAGAGGGGGAACATGATAACAATGTTCTAATATCTCAGGGGCTGCCACAAAGAGGGAGTCAAGCTATTCTCCAAAACGCCTGAAAGCAGGACAAAAAGCAATTGATGGAAACTAACAAAAGAGAGAAGCAACCTAGAACTAAGGAGAAACTTCCTGACAGTTAGAACAATTAACCAGTGGAACAACCTGCCTCCAGAAGCTGTGAATGCTCCAACACTGGAAGTTTTTAAGAAGAAACTGGACAACCATTTGTCTGAAATGGTATAGGGTTTCCTGCCTGAGCAGGAGGTTGGACTAAATGACTTCCAAGGTCCCTTCCAACATTATTGTTTTTGTTTTTGTTTTTGTTTTTGTTTTTGTTTTTGTTTTTGTTTTTGTTTTTGTTTTTGTTTTTGTTTTTGTTTTTGTTGATGATGATGATTAATCATAGCACAGTCAGCCAGATGTTCAGACTGGATTTGGCATTTTTGTCTACCTATTGAGTCCTTACCAAGGACTTGGGATAGGCAGATGTCGATGTTTGAAGGTATTATAGATATTGTCGCAGGATGGAAGCAGTTCCTAGTAAGGCCACCTTTCTAAGAACTGCTTCCATCCTGCAATGATATCTATTACTACTACTACTACTACTACTACTACTACTACTACTACTACTGAGTAGTCCTGGTCCTATATTGGCACAAAGCTCAACTTTTTCTCAGGCTTAAAAAGAAGACAAAATGCTGCCAAGAAAACAACATAGTCTTGTCTACAAAATCACCTGAAGTCAAAAATGATTTGAAGAAAAAGGAAAGAAAAGAAAATTGCCTGTTGTAGAAATCTAAATGACTGGAATGTTTACAGTTTATTTTCAGTTTTCTTCCTTAATGGTTAGGCTTCTAATCAGTCAGGAAGAAAAAATAATACACCTAGAATATTACCTAAACAATCACTATGGAAAAGGGCAGAAAATACAGTTTACTGAATCAGTTAATCGTGTTGAACATCCATCATATATTTATTTGTACATGTATGTGTTTCCTGTGCCTTATTCACATTCAGAATGTGATATGAGCTGTCACCTCACATCCATTTGATTTCTCTGATAATCTCTTAGGAAGGTCACTGTCCCAGGCCCTGTGGACCACAAAATAAATTTCATGTTAGATCTTTATCCCTTTCTCAACAAAGAACTAGTTCAAAGTATTTATTTTTATACCATATACATTTCCTTTGGGATTTGTTGGAAAGCTTGTTTTGCAATAATATTTACTATTAGGCCTTGAGGAACCCATTCTATCTGAACAACTATGCTAGGAGAGTATTAGACAAACATTTGCACAATTATAAACCATTGAGAATATATACAGATCCTACATGTGCCCCCTAGTTGTTAGATATGGACAACAGCCTTTAGACTTGCAAGGTTGATTGCAAAATGGGGATTTGGTAGCCTATCTGGCATATGTAACCCAGAGGAATAGTATCATACTCTTACTACTAGCAGGGAATTCTAATGGATCTTTGTCTCTGTGTGTGTGTGCCTTTGTGTCAGTGTTAACTTCCAGCTACTTTTGGAGCCAATCCTGGCAATTTCTTGGCAATATTTCTGAAGGGATGAAAGAGAGTGATTGGCCCAAGGTCAACCAGCTGGCTTTGTGCCCTAAGCAGAACTAGAACTCCCAGTCACCTGGTTTCTAGCTTTATACCTTAACCACTAAAACCACACTGGTTGTCTCAGATATGGAGCATAGCTACAAGTAAAGCTGATCCTTTGTTTACTTTTATATCACTAAAGAATCTTATGTGAATACTTTAATTTCCTTCTTTGTTTCTCTTTCACTCTGCCTTTAATTTTCTTTACTTGCTACTTCATACTCTTTTCCTGTGCTTTGCATAATATTGCTTCTCCCCAAAGGGAATAGCATGATGGCTATATATATGCAAACGGATGTATTACAAACTGTTTATTTAGAGATATATAACCCATCAGAATACAGCTCCAGAGCCTCATGTATGATTTAACAACTGAATAAAGCAGCAGTCAAAGCACCATTTAATCAAATACATATCCAATGATATTTGTGCTAACTCACTTTAACACTCTTTTTTTTCCTATGTACTTATAAACATTCTCAGTTGCAATGTATGGCTGTGAAAGTTGGACCATAAGAAAGGCTGAGCGCCAAAGAATTGAGGCCTTTGAACTGAAGAAGACTCCTGTGAGTCCCTTGATCAGTCCTAGATGAGATCAACCCTGACTGCTCTTTAGAAGGGCAGATCCTGAAGTTGAAACTCAAATACTTTGGCCACCTAATGAGAATGAAGGACTTACTGTAGAAGAGCCTAATGCTGGGAAAGATTGAGGGCAAGAGAAGAAGGGGACGACAGAGAATGAGGTGGCTGGATGGAATCAATGAAACAGTAGGCAGGAGCTTAAATGGACTTCAGAAGATGGTAGAGGACAGGAAGGCCGGTGTCAAGCCCCGCGGGCCCGACACTACAAGGGGGGACAGCCTCACTTCATCCGACATCCGGTCTCCACACATAGGCCGGGTCTGTGTGGGCAGACCCCTTGGGGAGCCTGGCTGACCCCCGACTGACCGGACCACCTCCCAATGCTTGCCAGCCACCGGGTTCTCCGTGCAGTTCTGCAGGCGTCCTGTTGCCCGGGACCGGGCCTGCACACCCGGGCTCTGCGGCGGGCCTCACTGGCCTATAGCTGACCCAGCTTCCTGCCTCCGCCTATCAGCTGCTGGATGTGCCTGCGCAGACGGACTTTCCGGCAGGCCCCACAGGCAGCCAGTTAGACAGGCCAAGCACCGCTGCCCACTTACTGGCAAGAGGCTCTGCTCGAACAGGGCCAATGGCTGGATGAACAGTTCCCTGGTTGGGGAAGTGGCCTGTTGCCGACTGTGAGCCGGACCCAGGTGGACCAGCAGCCGTGGACTGGTGGGTTGAGGCCTCGGTCACTGCAGCCAGTACAGGTTCCTTGCCGGCTCTGCCGGTGCTGCCTGGTGGTGAGGTGCAGGGATTTGCCGGACAAGGGGGTGGTGGTCCTGGGCTGGAGGGTGTCTGGCGTGGCCATGTTGGGTGAAGGGGCCTCTCAGGGGTACGGACAGGGATCGCCTGGAGTACTTAACCTGTGGGAGGCAGCATGCCGGGAAGGATGGATGGAGGGGCGAACGCGTGAGGTACAAAAGGGGGAGGGGTGATTTATAGGCATGGGGCCGGATGTTAGTTTGCATCAGGGGTTGTGTGGTTACTGTGCATGCAAGCCATAAAGAGCGTTGGGAGCATGGTGCTGCCAATGCTGACTTTAACCTTGTTGAAAGCTGAATAAAGCAATCCTTGGTTGTCACCCGTTCCTGCTGTCAGCTGTGTGTGTGCTTTTTTCTGTGGATGGGTTGTGACAGCCTGGAGGAATGTTGTTCATGGGGTCGCGATGGGTCGGACATGACTTCGCAACTAACAACAACAACAACCTAATTTTTTTTCCAAGAATGTTTCAAGAAAAGAAGC
Organism: Vipera berus; assembly: GCF_964194415.1. NCBI lineage: Eukaryota > Metazoa > Chordata > Lepidosauria > Squamata > Viperidae > Vipera > Vipera berus. The sequence goes on from NC_138206.1 coordinate 95,697,048, forward strand.
ATATTTTATGATAAACTAGTTTGGCTTTAGATCCTGCTGCTGCTTCTTTTGTCAGTTACTATTCTTCTGTGATTAAAATTGTGGAAATAATCATTAAGAAATAGATGATTTTAATAAACTATTGGCTAAAGGGTTGGTGTCGCCAAGAAAATCTTGATTTCCTGGATCATGGACTACATTTCCTATGCGAAGGACTCTTGGCAAGGGATGGGTGCACCTCACGAAAACAGGGAAAAATATACTTGGAAAAAGACTGGCCCAACTCATCAGGAGGGCTTTAAACTAAAATTGAGGGGGAAGGGTGTCCAATCTTTAGAATCTCTAGAATCTAAAACCAATCATAAATCTCAAGAAAACAAATCAAACAATGAGGTAGGCTGTGATGAGAAAAAAGAAAAAACTCTAACAACAATCAGGAGATGTAGAAAACATACCCACAAACAGGCATAAAAGTCTTAAATGCTTATATACAAATGCTCAAAGCTTAGGGAGCAAGCATGGGTGAACTAGAAGCAATAATACACGTGGGACTGTATGACATAGTTGGCATAACAGAAACCAGGTTGGAGGAAACCCATGTATGGAATGGACTGATGGATGGATACAAATTGTTCAAAAGAAACAGGTCTACAAAAAGAGGAGGGGGAGTTGCACTATATGTAAGAGAACACTACATATCTACAGAAATGCACCTGATCAAAGATAAAATCTCTCCAGAATGTATACGGGTCAATATAGAAGAGAAAACAAGTGATATTGTCATAGACGTATATTACAGGCCACCCCACCAATCAGAAGAAATAGATAAACTCTTTGCCAACCAGTTAACAAATGTATGTAGGAAGCATACCACAGTAGTAATGGGACACTTCAACTATCCAGATATCAACTGGGAGACAAACTGTGCAAGTGGGAGATCAAACAGACTCCTAACCAACCTAGCCAACAATTTTGTCATCCAAAAGGTAAAGGAGGGAACCAGACATAAAGCTATACTGGACTTAATTCTTACTAATAGAGAAGAAGTGATACAGGGAGTTGAAATTGCCAGAATCTTGGGTGAAAGTGACCATGTCATACTGGAATTTAGTATAATGCAAACACTAGCAATAGAAAACAATCCAACCAAATTCTTAAACTTCAAAAGAGTTGACTTTAACAAACTCAGAGAGAACCCAGGAAAGATCCCATGGATGAAAATCCTAATGGAGAAAACAACCCAAGAAGTATGGGAAACTCTGAAAAATGTGATCATAAATGCCCAGACCAACACAAAACCACTGAAAAAGAAAAACAAGAAATTTAAGAAGAAACCAACATGGCTGCACAAAGATCTCTCTGACAAACTGAAAGACAAAAAGGACAAATACAAAAAATGGAAAGAGGGGCACATAAGTAAGTCTGATTATCAGCAGAATATGCAAAGATGAAGTCAGGAAAGCAAAGGCTCAGAATGAACTAAGACTTGCAACAGAAATTAAGTATAATAAAAAAAGTTTCTTCCAACACATTAACAACAAGAAAAAAGTCAAAGAAACTGTAGGTCCACTAAAGAGAGAAGATGGCAAGGAAATAACAGGCAACAGGGAGAAAGCAGATCTGCTTAACTCATTCTTTGCATCAGTCTTCACACAAAAATAAATTATAGCTCAACGTACCAAAAAAAGCACTGCAAAAGACAAACTAGAAACAAAAATTAAAATGAGCAAGAAAATGGTAAGAGAACACCTATCTGACTTTGATGAATATAAATCACTGGGACCTGACAGATTACATCACAGAGTTCTGAAGAAGCTGGCAGATGTTATCTCAGAACCATTGTACCATATATTTCATAAATCCTGGCACACTTGAGGATTGGAAAAGGGCTAATGTGGTTTCCATCTTCAAGAAAGGGGAAAAAATGGACCCAGGAAATCAGTTTAACATCAATACCTGGGAAGATCCTAAAAAAAGATAATAATAATAAAAAAAACAGATCTGTGAACAGGTAGAAGCAAACAAAGTTATAACTAGCAGCCAGTACCAGTTTGTTAAAAACAGATCATGCCAAACTAATATTATTTCATTCTTTGATAAAGTGACTAAACTAGTAGACCAGCGAAATGCTGTGGATGTAGTATACATAGATTTCAGTAAGGCATTTGATAAAGTAGACCACAACCTACTCCTTGGTAAGCTAAAAAAAGGTGAAATAGACAACATCACCATCAGATGAATCTGTAGCTGGCTGGCAAACCATATTCAACAACTAGTCTTCAGGTAATTAAAGGGGAACTCATCAGATTTGCAGATGACACCAAACTGGCAGGAGTAGTCAACACTCCAGAAAACAAACTCAGGATCCAAAAAGATCTTGACAAACTTGAACAATGGACCCTATCCAACAAACTGAGTTTCAATGTGGAGAAAAGAAAAGTCTTACATTTAGGCAGGGAAAATCAAAGGTACAAGTACAGATTGGGTGAGACCTGGCTTAAAAACAGTAACTGTGAGAGGGACCTTGGAGTCCTAGTGGATGATCACTTGACTATGAGCCAGCAGTGTGCAGCAGCAGCCAAAAAAGCTAATACAATGCTGGATTGTATAAACAGAGGCATAGAATCAAGATCACTTGAAGTATTATACCACTTTATAAAACCCTAGTAAGACCATGCCTGGAATACTGCAGCCAATTCGGTCACCATATCACAAAAAAGATGTTGAGAGTTTGGAAAAACATCAGAGAAAAAACAACTAAGATGATTTAAAGCCTGGAGACTAAAACATACAAAGAATGGCTGCAGGTCTTGGGTTTGGATAGTCTAAAGAAAAGAAGAAATAGATAGAAGAAGAAGAAATGGTAGTATTCCAGTATTTGAGGGGCTGCCACCAAAAAGAGGCAGTCATGTTATTCACCAAAGCTCCAGAGGGCAGGATGAGAAACAATGGTTGGAAACTGATCAAAGAGAAAAGCAATCTGGAATTAAGAAGAAACTTCCTGACAGTCAGGTCAATTAACCAGTGGAACAGCTTGCCTCCAGAAATCATGGTAGCTCCATCATTGGAGATTTTTAAGAGGCTAGACAGTCACTTGTCTGAGATGATATAGGTCCCCCTGCTTGAACAGGGGGCTGGACTAGAAGACCTCCAAGGTCTCATTCTATTCTATTCTATTCTATTCTATTCTATTCTATTCTATTCTATTCTATTCTATTCTATTCTATTCTATTCTATTCTATTCTATTCTATTCTATTCTATTCTATTCTATTCTATTCTATTCTATGGAGCTGTGAATGGATTCTTGCAAAGAGTAGGGGTGGGGATGGAGGTTTATATGGCATTAAACATATAAATGTGCTTCCAAAAATATTTGTGGGAACATCATGCAGAGACAGAACTAACCAGCCTATCAGATGAAAGAATGACAGTGCATTCTGGGAATTGAATTTTTCTAATCAATCAATCAATCAATAATTCTTTCATCATTTTTGCAGCCATCTTATGATAAATAGAAGTACTGTAACATAGCCATTCAATGAGCAAAGGCTCAATCTTCTCCCACCCCAAGCTATTGGCAGAAAGCCAGAGGGGGGAAATAAATGACATTGTTTTGTCCATTGCTTAAAAAAATTAAATGAATTTACTTAAGTACTAAATCAAATTAATGAGGCTGCTATAAATTTGATTCCTTTATGACAGTACTTTCTCCACATTTTGAAGTTCAACAATACAGATGTTGTTTTTTATTCCTTCCAAATTCTATTCAGTGATTTCAGCTTTTGAAAGGATAGTTAGAAGAGAGAAGCCTTTGATCAATGTATCCTTCAAAGTTGAAAACATCTTTGAGAGAATCAATCTGACAAATGCATTTTTTAGCTTGCTCACAATGATTTTTCCCTTTCTTTCTTTTTTTTGGGTGGTTGTGCAAATAGAACAAATGAGAAAAGAAGCAAAAAATATAGGAGCAGATCCTGTTCTGACATTAATTACCTGTGCAAGATCCAACTTGTGTTGCAAACACTTCAGGCAACTTGTGCTGGAAAATTTGGGGTTATGGTACATCATGTATTCACAATATTTATGGAAGTCAGCATTTTACATAAGATTCTATGTAGCATAGCATATGACAATTAGGACCAAGTGGGAAAATTGAGAATTTTTGTTGCTAAGTAAGGCAGTTGTTAAGTGAGTCATGGCCAATTTTTTCACCATTTTTTGCCATAGTTCTTAAGTGAATCACTACTGTTGTTAAGTTATATACATGGTTAGATGAATCTGGCTTCCCCTGATGGCTTTGCTTGTTAGACGTCAGCTGGGAAGGTCATGAACTGCAGTCCCATGATCCTAGGATGCTGCAACCATCATTTATCTCACAGCAGTTGCCAAATGCTTGAATTTTGATGATGTGTCCGTGGGGATGCTGTGATGGTCATAAGTGCAATGACTATATAGGCCATTTTATTAATAGTATAAAGTCACTTTACACAATGCTGTTGTAACTTTGAATGCTCACTAAATCAATGGTTGTAAGTCAAGGACCACCTGTAACAATGTTACAGTTACAGTCAACATTATTACCCCTACTGCATATTAATTGGTATGTTTGAATTATGCTACAGTTCCATTGCAAAAAATCCTAAATCACTAGCAAAACATAATAGCAATAGGACTTAGACATATACTGCATCTCAGTACTTTACAGCCCTCTCTAATTGGTTTACAGAGTCAGCATATTGTCCCAACAATCTGGGTCCTCATTTTACCGACCTCGGAAGGATGGAAGGCAGAGTCAACTTTGAGCTGGTCAGAATCGAACTCCTGCAGTATTGCATTCTAAAAACTGCACTACCACAGCTCTTACACCAGGGGTGTCAAACTGCCAGCCCGCAGGCCGGACACATCATCCCAAAACCATGCCCACCCCATTGCCAGGAATGGAGAAAAAGCTCTGATAAGTTGCGCAATGTCACCTGACGTTGCGAGTTTGACATGTCTGTCTTACACTGATTTTGGTGTTTCCATCCTATCTTTAGAAAGTGCTTAAAAAATCAGCCATTTAGTACCACAAGAATATGGTGGCAAAAGATGGTTCAGGCACATATTGCCAAGAACTTTTCATATTGAGCCTACACATAATTTTTCAAGTAGTGGTTTGAACAATCTTCTTGACTCTTGCCCTTTTGATGTTGCATGAAAGCCTCAAGTACTAATGAGACATTAGAATTGGGATTGCAAAAATTCCCACATTACTCTTTCATCAGTGTTGCTATTAGGAGCAAGCAGCTTTATTCTGGCTCATGGTGGTGTTTGAACACCTTGCCTTAGTATTGCCCAATGTGAGTTGCATGGATCCTGTCCAGTGGTGGGATTCAAATATGTGAACAACCAGTTCTCTGTGTGATGCTGCTTCCAGAAGTCCGTTCTGGGCCTGGGCAACAAAAAATTAGCTATTGGTTCTGCCGAAGTGGTGCTGTCTCCTCCTTCTCCCCTGCACACTCATACTTTCCACAAAATAAAAGCAGCAAGGCAATGCATATTGGGGAAGTGGTAGGCAGGGTACTCCATTTTTTCCATTAACTAGAATCTATACTGGTCTCATTAAGACATAATGAGCGATATTTGCTATAGTGAAAAAAAATGGAATTGAAAATATGCTTCAGTTTCTGCATTTCTTTCTTTCCTGTTTCTTTTAGACCTGGTGCCTTGATCCCCAGCTGCAAAATTTATGTTTTGGAGATGAGGCTTCAAACTAGGAAAAAATACAGATCACAACATTGTCTATGGTCCTAGACTCACTGAAAGCTTCAGAATAATTGATTAGCTCAAAATAGTTTTTAGTAATTGATACTGTTATTAGGGCTAGCTTAAAGCAGTTTTCCTTATAGATAATTTCTTGAAGACTCAGAGAGAGCCAAGAACGTGACACAGTTGGCTTCATCTAACACATTTCTACTGCTTTCTACTGCTTCTCTAGCCAAAAGATATGGAGATTAATTTCCAGGATTCTCTACTAAGTATTGTTTGTAAATTTTGCTTATCTTACTTAATCTTCATCATCTTGCTAGAATCTTTTTTCTTCACTTGCAGTCCTTAGTGACTGGATGGCTTAAAATAACCCCTGATGGTTTAGAATTGAAACTTTTAACCAGGATCTCTTTACCAATGACCTAAAATTCAACAGCTTCAGCTCACCATTCTATACAAGGCATTGATAACAAAGATTTATTTATTTATTTATTTATTTATTTATATTTATATACCGCCCTATTCCCTGAGGACTCAGGGCGGTTTACAGGGAATTAAAAATCCAAAATACAAAAATTAAGAACCAAATTAAGAAATATTAAATTGACCCTGTAGTCAATTAAAAAAAAAACCCAAATTAAGATAATGTAAATTAGCTATCATTATCTGATTATCCCTCCTAATATAGCTATTGGCTAGGTATAGCACTTTATCTAAAAAAAGTTGAATATGTTTAATTTCTTTTAAAATGCATGGGATATAAATTATTAATCTTGAACCTGTTTAATTAGTTTATCATAATTGTGTCACTAATATGATATATTTGTATATGAAGACATTAAAATATATTGCATATGTACATTTATGTATACACATATACACAAACACATATGCACAAACATTTATTGTGCATATATATGTGTGTGTAAAGGTAGAAATTTCATGATGAAAAAGAACTGAATGAATGTTGGTTAAAATGGCACATACAATAAAAGAAAGGGGCTTGAATAAGAGATCATAGTTTGTATATAGATTATATATATATATATATATATATATATATATATATATATATATATATATATATATATATATATATATATATATATATATATATATATATTTCAGTATAGTCTTTTGAAATGACAGACATATAATTTACACTTTTCAATACTTAGTAAAATAGCAAAAATATAATGGGAGATCACATTTTAAAGCCACTAATTTATAATCCTAAAAAAACAGAGGTGTTAATTGCAAATTTAAATTCATTAATAGAACCAGTAACTATTACATGTCCCAGTAGAGAAAATTATGTTATTTGTCCTGTCATGTTTTTTTAATAAATCAACAATTGCAAGTATTAATACCTGCACAGGTGCTCATCATATAAAAATGGAGCTTAGTTGGTACAACACAGAAATGTGTGGATTTTTTAACTATCAGACTATTTTGGATTAGTATTTGTAAATTTAATTTTGTGCCAAAAATATGCATAACCAGCTGAGATTTTTTTTATACTGTAGTGCATATAAAGTGGGTTTTTTTTTCCTTGCAGTATAGGTGTTAATTGGTGTCTTTGTATCTTGTTAATTAACTTCTTGTAACACCTTTCTCCTTTTTATTTCAAATTTAATGAGCTCCCTTGTTGTACTACTTTTTGTATAATTAGCTAAAACACAAAAAAGCCTATTTTTTAAAGAGAGGAAGAGAAAAGCATTGAAAGAGAAAGAAAAGCTAACAAAAGTAAGCATAACTGATTTTAGTCACAAATATGAAATGGGCTTTAAAAATAAATGTGATCTTTAGTTTGCAAAACAAAAAAATACATCTTCTATTAACACACGCACATGTTCAAATGATAGTTTAATTTGTTACACACAAACAAGACTCAGATGAAGGCTGAGACATTATAAACGGCCCAGTAAATGTACAATAAAACATTTGGTGAACTACTGTACAAATACTTAAGATGTTCTCTCTTAATTTCAATCTTCTAGCTCTTCTTTGATAATTTATTCTATTTTTTTTCTATGCACTGAACAAATCAGATGATATTTATGTATGAGCTTTTAACTAACTGTTAATACTGGTAGGAAATCAAGCAGCTTCAAGGTGTAGCTTCCTTTGCTGCACTGGGAACCAGTGTGTAAATTGGATGTGTTATTTGGTGTGGTAAACATGTTTGCAATATTTGCACCTTGTAAGATTGTTCTAGTATACAGTAAGGTGGAATAGCAATTACTATTTTTTTAAATCAAAGTGACAAGAAAATGCTTAGCGTTGGAATTTTGATTTTGTAGGGAAATACTGGGTTCAGATCCCTTGTCTCTTACTGCTTTTACTTCTTATGAACAGAGGTGCATATTTTTATCTCTGATGAAATACAAGTGAATATATGCTAGTGATCATTTGATGCATTTTACAAAATAAAATTGTATTTGGGTTTAACAACTCATGTAGAAAGAGATGATTAATTCAGTGAGGATATTCCTAGACTCATGCGACGATACACTAGCACGGACTTGTACGCCCTCAGGGGTGCCCCCCTCTCCTGGGTGCGACCCGCCTCCTTAAACACTCTCAACCTCGATGACGGGCCCGAGTTTTGGGACCCTGAGAGATGGCTGGGCAGGGGCAGGGGCCGTCAACACAAATTTAATAGAAGGCCTCTGATTACTTTTTTATCAAAATTTTTTATGGGGTTAGGGAGAGGGGTGGGAGATAGGGGTTGTCTGGCTATGGGGGGTGGCCAATCAACCATGGCTCAGGCCAGACTTGGGTCCGACCGCTCGGGGGGAGAACGGGGTGTGGCTGTCTCCGGGGCTCATGAGCGGGTCGTGGGATTACCGATTCCCACGACGGGGAATGGCAGCAGGTGGATAGACAGAGGGCCGTATCGTTACCGGGAGGGCCGTCTCCGCTATTTGCAAGCGGTGAGGCACTCCGACCCTCTGCCTCTTTCCCGAGGTTCCGGGAGCGAGGATGTGCAGCCTCCTGAGCTCCGGCTGGTGTACCTGAATGCCAGGTCCGTGGTTAACAAAGCTCCCCTCGTTAGGGATTTAGTTGAGGGTGAGCATGCGGACCTGGCTTGCATCATGGAGACTTGGTTGGGCCCTGAGGGTGGGGTCCCTTTGGTTGACCTCTGCCCACCAGGCTTCCGGGTGCTACATCGGCCACGAGCTCATGGTAGGGGTGTGGGTGTGGCGGTGACTATTAGGGAGACCTTATGTCCGCGGGAGACCACCGTTCCTCAGATAGTCGGGTGTGAGTCTCTATTTGTGAGATTTGGTTCTGGGGCGCAGTTGGGCTTGCTGCTGGTGTACATTTCACCTAGTCGCGCAGCGGCAGCCCTGCCCGAGCTGCTCGATATCCTCTTGGGGTTGGTGGTTGAGTTTCCCAAACTTATAGTTTTGGGAGACTTCAATCTACCATCCCTGGGAGGTTCATCTGAGCTAGCTCGGGAGTTCATGGCTTCCATGACGGCCATGGACCTGACGCAAGTAATTTCTGAACCAACTCATGAGGGAGGCCACACCCTTGACCTGATTTTTTTATCTAGACGGTGGTTGGATGATCTTGGTGGGGGCTTTCCATTTATTATGCCCCTGTCATGGACCGATTATCACCTCCTGCGGCTGGTCTTCCGTTTTGCCACCCCCCGCCGTGGGGGTACGGAGCCAATTAGATGGTACCGCCCCAGACGCTTAATGGATCCTGATAGATTCCAAGCGGCGCTGGGGCCCCCACCTGCCTCCATTGCTCACAACTCGGCGGATGCCTTAGTGGAAGCCTGGGAAAGGGCAGCCACTGAGGCACTTGACCGGGTTGTACCCTTGCGGCCCCTGACCCGGTGCAGATCCCAGCGAGCTCCATGGTTCTCCGCGGAGCTCCGGGAGATGAAGCGTCGGAAACGGGGCCTAGAGAGCTGTTGGAGGTCTAGCCGATCCGAACCCGACCGGTTGTGGTTAAGAACCCATATTAGGTCTTATCTCGCAGCGATGAGGGTGGCGAGGTGTAATTACTTCTCCACCCTCATCGCGTCCGCAGATAATCGCCTGGCCGCCCTGTTTAGGGTGACTCGCTCACTTCTTAATCAGGAGGTGAGGGAGGATCCCTTGCAGGGTCGTGCCGAGGAATTCAGTCAACATCTGTCGGATAAAATCGCTCGGATTCGGACCGGTTTGGACTCCAGCTGGGCAGAGTCTGGCGATCAGGACACGGGCGGTCTTGTCAATGTTACCTGGGAAGAGTTTGATTCTGTGACCCCTGATGAAGTGGACAGGATTATGGGAAGGCTGAGCTCCACCACATGTTTATTGGACCCGTGCCCTTCCTGGCTGGTTTATGCAGCTAGGGAGAGGACACGAGGCTGGCTCCAGGCGGTTATATCTGCTTCTTTGAGTGAGGGTTATTTCCCCACCGTCATGAAGGAGGCGGTGGTGAGACCTCTCCTCAAGAAGCCTGCCTTGGACCCAGCTGTATTGAACAACTTTCGTCCAGTCTCCAACCTTCGCTTTCTTGCGAAGGTTGTTGAGAGTGTGGTGGCGCATCAGCTCCCTTTGGTCCTGGATGAAGCGGATTATTTGGACCCCTACCAATCGGGTTTCAGGCCCGGGTACAGCACGGAGACGGCATTGGTCGCTCTGGTGAATGATCTCTGGAGGGCCCGGGATAGGGGATATTCCTCTGTCCTAGTCCTATTAGACCTCTCGGCGGCTTTCGATACCATCGACCATGGTATCTTGCTGCGGCGCCTCAGGGGATTGGGAGTGGGAGGCACAGTTCTTCAGTGGTTCTCCTCCTATCTCCTGGGACGCTCGCAGTCGGTGTTGGCAGGGGGGCAGAGATCGGCCCCTAGGTCTCTCGTTTGTGGAGTTCCTCAGGGGTCGGTTCTCTCGCCTCTCCTGTTCAACATCTACACGAAACCGCTGGGTGAGATCATTCGTGGTTTTGGAGTTGGGTATCATCAATATGCCGATGATACCCAACTTTTCTTTTCGACCCCAAACCACCCCAGTGATGCCCTCGATGTGATGTCCCGTTGCCTGGAGGCGGTTCGGGTCTGGATGGGGAGGAACAGACTTCAACTCAACCCTGACAAGACTGAGTGGCTGTACATTCCGGCATCCCGGGACATTCAAAATGTTCCATCTCTTTCTATGGGGGGCGAGCTCTTACCCCCCGTGGATAGGGCTCGCAACTTGGGAGTCCTCCTAGATTCACGGCTTACTCTGGAAGATCATATAGTGGCCGTGACTAGGGGGGCTTTCGCCCAGGTTCGCCTGGTGCGCCAGTTGCGGCCATATCTGGACCGGGATGCCCTGTGTACGGTCACTCATGCGCTCGTGACCTCTCGCCTTGACTACTGTAATGCTCTCTACATGGGGCTTCCCTTGAAGACCACTCGGAGGCTCCAACTGGTACAGAATGCGGCCGCGAGAGTTGTCTTGGGAGTTTCCCGGTACTCCCATGTTACACCTTTGCTCCGCGAGCTGCATTGGCTACCAGTTGTCTTCCGGGTGAGGTTCAAGGTCTTGGTCATGATCTTTAAGTCCTTACATGGCATGGGTCCGGGTTACCTCGGGGACCACCTGCTGCCGGCGTCAACTTCCCTCCGCCCAGTACGTGCCCACAGAGAGGGCCTCCTCAGGGTGCCTCCGGTCAGGGAATGCCGACTGGTGGCCCCCAGGGGGAGGGCCTTCTCTGTGGGCGCTCCGGCATTATGGAACCAACTGCCGGTTGAGCTCCGGATGGCATCAGACCTCCGAACCTTCCGCCGCGGGCTGAAGACCCACTTATTTGAATTAGCTGGTCTGGCCTGATGGGGAATATGGGTTTTTAAATTGGTGTTTTTTAGTACTTTATTATTGTTTTTAACTGGGCACTGGTTTAATTTCTTTTTAACTTTTGTATCGTTATTTATATATGCCCTGTGAACCGCCCTGAGTCCCTAGGGAGAAGGGCGGTATAGAAATCAAATAAAACTAAACTAAACTAAACTAATATAGCCCTAGAACAGAGAGTCACAATGTTCAGGATTTTATTTCAAGTATTTGTGTACTAACTTTGAAAAAAATAAACTATACATCATTCTTATTATGTTCAGGCCCATTATCTATAGTTCCATGCAAAACATCTGTATTTAAAATAAACAGTTGCATATATGTCTGGGCTTGGAAGTGTTTGGGGACATGTTATAGATGTGCAAAGTTTATATCTGCATCTGCTTTCTTAGTTATTTTTGTTCATATAAAAAATCATAGCTTTCTAGTGGACAATATAAGGACAATATAAAAAAATACAGCATTTTGACAATAAATCTTTTTTGTAATGATTTTGCAGCAATAATATTAAATGTAATAATTAAACATTGTATTTTTATACAGTACATTATGCCTAGATATAAATATTGTAAACAAATAGCACATGCATTAAATAAACATTTTTGTGCAACTGGAAAAGTCCACCAAAGTAGATTTTTTTTAAAATGTCATTTTGTTATTATTATGAGTAAATCTCTTTATTCACAATCTCTTTATCTAGTTAGCCACAGTTGTTTGGCTGGAATTAAACTGCCATTTGAACTTCTTAACAGTAAAATACAGTAGTAAGTATTCCCAGTGGTATATGCAAAATAGGACAGTCTGAAATAGAATATTCTCTTTTTTTCTTCTGGAACATTCTGCTTACCCCTGGAAATGCATTGGTTTCAGTTTTTCAGTGATGGTTGATGCAGTTCAAAGTATAAAGGCCAGAATCCGAATAGAGCTATGACACCAGAACTACTTCTTGTAGTTTGCAATGTACTTGTGGAACTGTGTGATCAAATTAGAACTAAACCTGGATTGGCATTTTTAGATGTTACAAATAATATTCTCAAAGTAAAGAATGGTTGCCAGATTGTTCTATATCGTATTATTCTGGTTAAAACTGATAGAAACTTGAAAAAGAAACAATTGAAATCCAGGTTTTAATATCAAAAAAAATTAAACTGTAAGATGTGAGTTATTTTAAAAAGAGACTGTAGCTATTACAAGCTCTGATATTTCTAATGGCAATTTTAACCATATCAAGATGATGAAATAATATCTTTCATTCTCTGTTTTGCAATTCTACATGATACCATGGCTAATATCTATGTAGATTTATAGCCCATACTGCTGGGTAGATGTTTCTACTAAATAAATACTTCTACATCTTTTTTTTTTTTTGCTGTGACTCCTTACTACTGATAAGAAAGAACACAAAATGGAACTCTATATTCTTCATATTGCATAAATCCTCTCATTCCCAAATCAGCAGGAAACTATTAGACCAATTCAATTTCTATGTGGACTTCCAAAACTTAGAAAAATTGCATATGGTTTCAAGATTTTATATCTAAACCACTTAATCTGTAAAGACTTTTCTATAATAGATTTAAAAGGTCAGGTTTCTGCAACTGCATGAACACTAAGCTTTTCAAACAACCCTGAGTTCAGAATGATGCATCTTACCATACTTCCAGAGACATAAATTTGACAATTACCTGGATAATCCCTAAAGAAATTGTGTTTAACCTATCTATACAAAGCACACGTCTTATCCCAAACATCACAATCCATTCATAGTCACTTATAACAGATACAACTGGTAGATTTCTGTCTGATGTACACTGACATTATTGACACTATCCCAAACAATTATTCCAAGATAATAATTGTGGTGACACAAATTCAATACAAATACAATCTATCCATAATCATGTCCTAAAGATATAATGATTATATTTTTTTTCCACTGAGCTTGACTCCTTATGAGCTCAAGGACATATCCACATCAGAACTCAGCAGCTTGTCATATTTTTCTTTTGGGCTTTAATTTGATTCTTTTGACTTCACAGTCTAGCTTATAACTTGGTCTCCATCTAAATACTAAACATGCTGACTTTCCTTAGTTTTCCATTTAGCCATGTTCCTAGAGATATATATTTTCTTTTCTTTTGTCTTTTACTTGTTAACATGTACTCATAATACTTATTTACTAAAAACTGAAACACTGTCCTTCATAGTGTTTCTTTCCTCATGATATTTCTACACATTATATATATCCATTTGAAAAGGTTTTAATTTTTGTTGAGAAACATGGGATAGGGCTATAAACATGTTATATTCCTAGGGTTTCCTCTCTTCTACAATGCTTGAATAATCAGATGTTCTTGCAACCTATTCTTGATATGACCAGTTTACAAAACTAGCTTTTATTAATCTGTACAATTGAGGTTGATGGCATCCTTTTTTAATTTTTGAGAGATAGTCAAGTGGTCATACTAATAATAAATAGATGATTTCTCTTCCCAACCTTGGTAAAAATAGAGAGGGGTTTTCTGGGGGGGGGGTGATTTGAAAGGGTTTGAAATACTTACAGTATTAGGGTATTGTAAGCTACCGTGTACACCAAGTTTCAGCAACCTCAAATGTATATTTTTATAATGAATATTATGTTGAATTGAAACATGTAGGGAGACTCCATGGCAATCTAATAAACTGAGAGTTAAGCTTTTTGACTGTGCTGTAGCAATTCTCTTTGCCAAAGAGCTATGTGTTTAGAGAATTTCTATCATGCTACTTCAGGCAGATGTATTGCAGAATAGATAACATGAAATTTAAAAGCAATGAAAATCCAGTTACAGAAATTAAATAAGAGAATAAAGCAAGAGGCGATAACAGTGGAAACTTAGTACCAAATACAATTATTCATAACATTAAAAATGATTTAGCTAAAGTCCAAATACCAAGTCTATAACCACCATTACAAATGCATCATGATCAACATCACAAGAATCTACCTTAGAAGAGGGTTCCAAAGTCAAGTTATTACCACCAAAGTGACCCACTTTATTTATGAATGGAGAATGAGGGATTCACCACACTGATTGCTAAGGCAGTCTGTCCTATGAAGCCAAGCATATTTCAGAGCAGATGGCTTTCAATCTGTGCAGAGAATTGCTTGTGCAATAGGAAAATAACTACAGTTAAATCGGGAATAAATTGCCAGGTTTTGCAAGCTTTCCTCTGTCTCAGATTCCTGCTCTTTCTTTAGATCTTGGATGATACAGTATTTCTTGTATCAATGCATTTGATGAATCAAATATAGAAAAATGTTGTACTGGCTCTATCAAGCATGTGCATTTTCATATAGTGAATAATTAGTGAAAAAAAGATACACAAATATTATAACTATTCCAGTCTCACAAGTATATTTGAAACCAAACTTGATTTTGCAATCCTTTTCATATTTATTTTAGAACTAAGTCCTAACCAATCTAGTGAAATTCATTCTGGGAATAGATGAATAGTCAGAAAGTATAATTGGTAGTGCTTAATCAATTTTAAAGCTTTTCAAGATTAAAACATTTCTAAACACTACTGTAGATCAAAGACAACAAAAGGGTAGTGAGTATCTTAGCCTTATGTGATAGGGTAATCCAGTTTGTATTTGTCCTATTTGGATGCTACCTCCTTCACTTGATGTAAAATCCACTACTTTGAGAAGCTGCCAACTAGCTATTCCTTTGCTTCAGTTTAATTTGGCATTGTTTGATTAGGCTCCTGCCAGTAATCAAGCTTATGGAGTTCACACTTCTGTGACAATTGGCTTATCTTAAAATATACAGTAAATAAAGGTACCTTCTAGTTATGTAATTCTTTAAATATTTGTTTAGTAATTTCTTCTGACCTTCATGATCTAATGAATGATTAATGCATTTTTGTTCCTGGACAGCTTCTGGCACAGATGAATGAGTAGTTTGTATATCATATGTTAATTCAGCTGGATGGCAACCAATAGCCACTTCATCAAAGTACACTTTATGCATTTTTTCTCTTTTTTTCTCCTTGTTCTCATTGTAATGATATTGTGGGATATGTTAATTATCAGGAGACACAGAAATTTCTGGCATTTTTTTTTCTTTTTGTAAGGGGGATTATTATCATTTTGGGGTATATCATCATTGACCTTATCATCGGTTTTGAGCAAGTGCAGGGTCTATAAGTATGAAGAAAATGGGTTCATTGCTATAGTCAAAAGATCACAAGATATGCATACAATTTTTGGTGTCTGCAATTAAAAAGTGGATTGTAAAGAGTAGAAATAGCAACATGATCAAGAGGATGTCAGCACTATGCTGTAAGGAACAGATACAATCCTTAGAATTTATTTAGTTTCTAGGAATGATGAAAAGAAGTTCAGTATTTAAAACTATGCATTATATGACAAATGATCCAGCATTTCATACTGGTAGAATAGTCACTCAATAAAATGGAATGGTAAGAGATTCAAGACATAACCAGAAAGGGATTTTTTGTGCATCTAGTACTACTAAATAAAACATAGTTTACTGTAATGAATAACTCTAAAATGTGCTTTCACAACCAGGGAAACATGGTAAGGCTTTTTATTTTCATTAGTATCAATTTCTAAGTCCATGAAGTATGTCATTGAATTGCACTGAGAACATGGCTAAAGGAAAAAAAAATATCTAAAAGATGAAATCCTTATTATTACTTACTACTGAGAGATTATGCCCCAAGGTAGTCTATCACCCTCCAAACAACACATATAAAATGATCTAGTATCTCTGAAGATCAGTGTTTCTCAACCTCAGTAACTTTAAGATGTGTGGACTTCACCTCCCAGAATTCCCCAGTCCATGTAGAAAATAGAAGATTTGTCTATTAAGCATTTTCTGCTTTTGACAGCTGTACATAGCTGGTATGACTATGTTTAATTTGAGGAGTTCTGCTCACCTGCTCTAATGGCATTTGGAAATTGCAGTGTTCATAAATGTGTATCAAAAGAACCACTCGACAAAGTTTAGAGGTCTATATCTAATTCTCTGACAGTTGACGATTCTGTTTAAACATTCCCTGTTGGTAGTTAGCATGTTTATTTGCTGTGAAAGTTTTTAATCCTTCCTTGAATAGAACAAATTATTACTAACAGCATTTCCCAAATCCGTTCCATCTTTCTTTTCTGACCCACTGGATCATTACCCCAGCATCAGTCACTCGCCTAGGATAAGATGGAAGGTCTACTAAAACTATAGGTCAGTTTCTTAAAAGCTTGCAAGTTATTACCACATTTAATACTGCATCAGTTTGAAATCACATCACATATATTGTCTATTTGCATATATTATCTATGCAACAAGTATTGGAAAAGGATAAACAGAGAAAAGAAATAATTCTTTCTGTCCTATTATGAGAAAGCATGACATATAACTTTAACAGGGAAAAAAAACCTCTTCACACGACTGAAGTTACTACAGGATGTCCTTGGCTTATGAGCATTCAAAGTTACGATAGATTCCCTCCCCAGGGCTACTTGTGATCCACATTCAAAGTTGTGATGGGTTGGGCCACACCCTCATGGTCATGTGATTGCATTTGGGCACTCAGTAATTGGCCCACATTTACGCGATTGCAGCATCCCACAGACCTGTAACTGTTATTTATGATGTTTTTGGCCATCATTATGATGTTTTGCCTCATTCAGGCTTCAATGTTGTCCAAACATTCACCTGAGAAGCATCAAAGGGCAATTGGTGTTTTGTTGTGCCATAGATTCAGGTGACCATGTTTAATATTGGTGTACAATATTTCACAGTTAACAAAGTCCTTCTTTCCCCTCAGTGCCTTGCATATGCAAGGCTTCAGTCAGAAGGGAGAAGTCTCCATGAAGACATTCATTTCAAAAAGCAAACTACCCTAGAATTACCTTTTCTTCATTGTAATGAAAAAGAAACCGTTTATGCATTTGCATCTATGATTCTATTTTATTATCTCAGGGCTAAAATAGGTACAGTAGCATTTCATAAATATTTTCAAGAGTAGTTATACTATTACAATATTATATATTTTTAAAAAAGAAATTACTATGGCATCTGCCATAGACACAATCCATCTTCTTTCAGTAGTGCTGTTTTATTTTAGTTCTGTTTGCCATCTGTATTAGGAGCACATGGTGATCTTTCCTTTCCTTTCCTTTGGTATTTTTTTTTTATTCTCAGTTGTCATGATGTACCACAGACTACCACAAGAATGGATTTGCATTGGTAATTTCTCAGCCTGAATTCCTTTTTCTCCCTTCCACAAACAGATTAAAAAGTGCAAGGGAAGTAAAAAAAAAAAAGTTGAAGAAAAATAGAAAAGAAAGAAGTGGCTAACTACTGACACACATATATGCCCTGACATAATATATTGACAAAATCACAAATTAAAGAAACAAAGAATGATCTCTTGATAGGAGACTAGAGCTGCCGAAGTGGATTCTTATATTAAATATTAAGCATTATTCATTTTTATTTGTTCTTTTATTCAATTTATATGTTTGCCTATCTCAACGTCATGACTGTGGGCAGTTTTTACAAATTATAAAAAAAACAAGAAAAAATAAGTAAAACAAATTAACATAAAATAATACATATATTCAGCTAATACATACATTCAGAATTTTTTTTAAAAGAAACACCAATATTCATTTATTTATATTGGAAAGAACTAAGCATATTGAGAACTCCACACACATCTGGCTTAAGAAGGAAATAACACAAAAGGAAAAAAAAACAGTTTTCAAGAAAAGAGCAAACATTGCAAGATTCTTGTTCCACTGTCTTTAAGAATATCACCAAACCTAATAAGCTTTCCCTGCTTTTTCCCCTCTGTATTTGTATGGGGTTATATATACAGACTCCTGCCAACCTAGCAGTTGGAAAGCATACAAATGCAAGTAGATAAATAGGTACCACTTTAGTGAGAAGATAACAGCACTCCATGACATCATGCTGGCCACATGACCATGGAAACATCTTCAGACAGCACTGGCTTAATGGCCTTGAAACATAGATGAGCAATGCCCCTAAAGTTGGCAATGATTAGTAGAGTAAAGTCTGCAGGGACTCCTTTACCTTTTAACTTATATAGAGAGAAACAAGGGGTAATTACTGATCTCTATCATTTTCCTACATCCAGAGACAAATTAAATCATTTCTATTCACAAATTTCTCACAAACCAATTCTTAGTGTCTTCACTGCTGTTATTCTTGAAATGCTGAGACCAACAGAACAACCCATAAGCCAATCAGTTTTTCCTTTAGCTGACGAATAAGATCATGATCACTGTCATTCAACCAGTGTCCCACCTCAGCTACTCTACCTCTGGAGAATTTAGAGAGAAAACTAGTTTTGCTCTGGTTCCCAAAGAGTTGATACAGAGTTAGAAATAAGACTTATTTCCTCACAGTTATGTCATGAGGCTGGAAAAAACTGCTTTTGTAAAACCTTAGACAGACATGTTCCCTAAACTACAAAAACAAACAAAAAAAACAAATATAAGAAGATATCAGAGACAATACCAGTTTGATAATTATCCACCTCTTATCCTCATTTTTATGTATGTGAAAATCTATGTTCATGTGCTTATACTAACTCCATGTTTATTTTCTTCATTAGATTTATCAAGCTCACCAAAATATAAGTTTTGTTCCAAGCTACTTAGATTGTTTAGAACATTAGGGCTATACTGAGCAAATTAAGCCTGCTCAAGGATGCTTTGTTTGCATTACTCCCTTAATGTTTAAAGAAAGTCTGGGTTCAGGCTAAATGGCAGAACTTTTAAAAGCTCCTTCAATGAGTTTTATTCAGATTTCATTTGTAGCTTTCTTTATGTCAATGATTCCAGCTGCATGCAGAGAATGACACCAAACTTTTCTTGGATAATGTATGTCCTCAGGGAGGAAAAATAGTAAGCAAAGAAGGTCAAGTGAACCATTGACTCCTCTGTTCTCAAATGAAATGATGCTCCCTCTTTGACTTAAGAGACCCTCCTTGAGCTGAAAGAATGGACAACCAAGTGTAGATGAGCTGTAAATATAAGGGGCCCTTGTATTTACCATTTTTCACCAAGCAAAAAGATCTGTGAAGCAGCAAAGACCCAGTTGGAGTCATTAATATCTTAAGGAACAGAATCCTTTACAAGGAGTACTCTCTGCTTGTCACCTAATTGTGTGCAGCTCTTTCTGTTCGCTGATGTTTAGAAGCAAATATTCTTCTCATGATTTTAGGACTATGCTTTGATGAAATCAGGCAGGCGTACCTCCCTGGACGATTTGTTTTTTTTTCCTTCTGTTTTCAATTGCAGCCTGTTTTCAGCTCAGCCCAAATGCTCCCATTGTTCTACTTACTTCCCTGTAAGCTTTTAAATAGTCTCACAAGAGTAATTGGATTACAGAAATGGTTTTCACCACTATCAAGAGAATTAACGTATATCATCATGCAATATTTTAATTCTTGGCTTCAGGCAAAACTCTGAGCATAACATGTAGAATACAAACATCCAAACTCACTTCAAGTTATTTCTTTATAGTCTTTCAGCTCATGAAGAACCCCTAAGAAAACCAGTAATTTAAAAACCAAACAAACCCACCAAGCAATCTACCTACCTACAGACTCCTATGCTACTTTATTCAAACATTTATTCCAAACTAAACTTGTTTGCTTTAGTTGGCCCTACTTTTTCTTCAGATTTATAAAATGTGTTTGAAAAATGCTGGTTGAGAAGTTACAAAGCAAGAAGCTTTGCATATGGTAAAAAGCTATTACAAAAAACCCACCTAATTTCAATAGAACTATAGTGTTGTTGTTAAAATAATGTTAATCACTTTGCCACAAGTGTCAAGGGCAGAAACAAAGTTTTTGAATGATATTTTGAAGCAGACCTCATTGTGGAAGGGATACCTTTCCCTGAAGGAGATCATTTGAGGCAGAAAGACCTCATCTTAGCATTTTTTAGGAAAAAAAATATTGAAAAAATATTAAAGAACAATTAGAACTAGAATGACAGGAATTAAGATGAAGGCCCCAAAATGGAGCATTCTTACTGTCCTTTCTGCTTTAGAGAAACAAAGTTGGTTCATACAAGGATTGAAGTTTTGAAGCTTTGTGGTAGTATTGACAAACATCTGAGATTCAGTGCCATTTACCATCTAAACTGGGACATTTCCACTTCACACACACTCTAGGGCAGTAAAATGATTTATTTTCAGCTCAGCTGCAGTTTATTTCAAAATGCTGTTTAAAGAAAAAATAGCCTTTGTAGAACTTGTGGCCTTTCAGCTCCTCCTCCCAGGAACTGCTGGAGTTTTATTGCACATAACCAGACAAATGCAATGAACTTCAAAAAAAGGATGTGAATGGGCAGATGGAAACTATTTCTCCTATATTTTCTTTTTGATGGGTGGGAGTATGGGGATTTTGTTACTGTGAGACTTGTGAAATCACAATTTGGTTATCTGATTCATAAATTAATTCACAAAGGTATGAAAGACAATCACAGATTGACTGGGGATTAGATGTGGTAGTGCTATAGAAATGACCTGGGTTCTAAAGAAAATCAATTTTCAAACAAATTGAACAGACAGAAGTTAATTCAAGAATATAACGATTGGGTCAGAAAAAGATCTGGACCCAGATCAGTGGAAACAAGAAATCTTAGATGATGCCTTTTTATGGGACGCCTCTTGAAAGAGTGGTGAGAGATCAAATCTTATGATACAATAGGATTGACTTAAAGGTCAAGATTGGGCATAGTAAAACAAAGGAATATAAAGTTGGACTAGTTGATCAGGAATAAATTATTTGCTTGATATTTCTGGTAATTCCTAATGGACTTCTTGCTGAACCAGGATTGAAAATATTACTGTTTCTGGATTGTGCATAGGTAATGAGAAGAAGGGGTTTTTTTTTGTTTTTTTTTTTAAAAATGTGACTTTAAAAGATGGTGAAAAGTTACTATATTAGTTTATAGTCAGGGTGATGAAGTTATAAGCCAGTTCTTTATTATTGTCTTTATTGCCTTTTTCTTTTCTGTTCCACTTTTTTTTCTTTCACACCTTCTGCGTGACTTTCTTTTTTTCTTCTAATTTACTTTGTATTAGTTTTTACTACGTTTATTAAAATCTTCAATAAACCACCTATGTTTTCTAGTTCTTCTTTTTTTCCCTTTCCCTTTTCATTTTATGAAATTTTAGTTTGTAAATTTAAGGCAAGGACGTATAAAACTATAAAGTCAAAAAAAGCCTTTCTAGTGAAAGAGGTGGATAAATATGTTAAACAATACAAAACAAAGGTTTCCATTATACTAAGATCTTTACTACTCCATCATTGTTTCGTTCATCAAATCTTCCACAATAGTTTCAAGCATTTCTGCACGATCATTTTCATGGCCAACAACTTTGAAATGTTAAGAGCACCACATGAGACCACCTGTGCGTTTTTCTTGTTAAAAAAAGCATCCAACTTGTTGATAATATGTTAAAAATCACCACAATAATTTTCATGGGGCAGAATCTCCATGGCATAATCCCTCCATTCATAATTTTTAAAAAGGGTAGATAAAAAAGTCATAAGAGTCTTAGAGTGAGGCCATTGTAGCTATTTTTGTATGGAGAGAAGAGGAAGAACCAAGGAGTTCAAGAGCCACTAGGAAAACAGCCCACACTATTTTCAAATGGAAATTTGCAGTAAATTTGGTGGCATAGGGCTGAATCCTAAACAGATTGGCTCACAGCAATGATGTCAGGGCTCAAAACAGGGAAGTGATGATTCTGGAATGCTAGGGTGATTATATGTGGAGATTATATATATATTACACTTTGCTAGATAAAATAGCATTGGTAAAGTTATAGATGATAAAGAAATTCAGTTGCTTTTCTTTTTGTTAAAAAATGGTTTGGTGTAGGATTAAAGCACCAGGCTAGAAATTGGGAAATTATGAATTCTAATCTTCTCTTAGGCACAGAGCCAGTTGGCTAACCTTGGGACAATCCCTGCCTATTAGGAAGGAAGCAGTGACAAACCACTTGTTAAACTTTGCCAAGAAAATACCAGGGATTTGTCCAAGCGGTTGCTAGGAGTCAAAAAAGCATGTGCATGCACACACACAGAGATGGCACTATCCAAGTTTGCATTTTTTGTGCAAATTTTAGAGAAAAAAAAATCATTACAATGCTAAATATGGAAGCAAAGAAAAGTGACAAATCAGTCCAGATACAAGAACTTTGATTACAATATCAGGATTTAATTCTTTTAAGTTTTCAATTAATGAATACAAAGCTGAATATCCAACAATTGAAAGGTAGGTAGTATGGAGAGTACTTTTCTAGAACATCATCAAGAGTTGGACTAGATGGTTGAAACAACAAGAAATTCAGTCAAGTATGTGACTCAAAATTAAAGTTATTATATATTGTTTTGTTTGTTGTACCTTTATTTCCGTGAATAAATCAAGTTGGTGGCTTTGATTACATGACTATTATTTTGACTTTTTTGCCCCACTTCTTATTCCGTTTAGCTTATTAATTAGGTATCAAAACTAATTTTGTTGGTTTTATTTTTTATTTGAACTTAACATTTACAAAGTTCCTCATCACAGATAAAATTTTAAGAAGATTAAATATGAGAGAAAGCAAGCTGACATATTCAGCCGAACTGCCAAGCATATTAGAATATATTTTTTTCTAAAAGTTTTGAGAAAGGGTCATTGCAATCTGGAGTAATTGACTGCAAAACAAATAAATGATCAATAAATTAATGCACTGAAAAACATTACTCGTAACTATATGTGAGTGAGACAATATTATTTTATTTTAAAAGGAAACTACATAACCTAACTAGAGCTAGATTAATTTGCTGTATTATCCATAGGCAAGTATATAAGGACAGGAATTTTAAATCCAGATTTACCCAGATAGGTCCAGCCATGTCTTGCCTTCCAGATGTGTTGAAATTCCCATTTGACACTCTTTATTGATTCTGTTGCTCCACAATGGCAAGAAATCAACCCAATCTTGCAAACTAAGTGTTCCTTATCAACCAGAGTGGATAGCCAGTTATATGAACTTTCCAATTGATAGTTAACTCTTTTACAAAATACCTCAGTACCTTGTCCTTTGTATATACAACTTGCCTTTCGCAAAATTAAGAGAATGATGTGCTTATTGCCGATTTGTTTCAAAAGTGTCCTGAAGATTTAATACATTATTGGCAGCAGGTGGCAACACATAGCCAACTTTGACTAGTTCTGAAAAAGTTAAGCAGGGTTGGATTTGGTGAGTAGTTCAGTGAGTAGCTACCAATAAATCCCAGGGCTATAGAAAAGGCAACTGTAGGAAGAACATTGTAGAAAATAAGTTTATAGAAAACCATTTCCACTCTATCACCATGAAAACAACATAGATGTATATATGTAAAACACTAAGGTTGCAACTTGAGGAAGATTTTCCTTTTATCTTGTTCTGCTTATCCAGGAGTTGGTATTAATAGATTCAGTGGGGTTTATCTCAAGTTATTGGCCAAATTAGAAGCCTAAAATGCCATTTTTCAGTACTTAAGGTCCTAGATAGTAGAGGTTCACAATATACATTATTCTATAACTTCTTTTAGCAGAATAATAGTTGAAAGAGATCTTGGCGATCTTCTAGTCTAACCCCCTGCTCAAGCAGAAGACCTTATACCATTTCAAATAACAAGGCTTTCCAATTTCTTCTTTAAAACCTCCAGTGATGGAGCACCCACAACTTCTGGAGGGAAGTTGTTTCACTGGTTAATTGTTCTTCACTATTAGGAAATTTCTCCTTTGTTCTAGGATAGGTTTCCATCTATTCCTTCTTGTCCTGACTTCAGATCCTTAAGATAATAGATTGGCCACCTTTTCTTTGTGGCAGCCCCTCAAATATTGGAATATCACGCTATCATGTCATACCTAGTCCTTCTTTTCACTACACTAGACATACCCAATTCCTGCAACTGTTCTTAATGTTTTAGCCTCCAGCCCCTTAATCTTTCTTGTTGCTCTTTTCTGCAGATTTTTAAGAGTCTCTACATCTTTTTAATGGTGGCAAACAAAACTGGATTCAATATTCTAAGTGTGATTTTAGTAAGGCATTATAGTATAAAGTGGCTCTAACATTTCACGTGATCTTCATTCTACCTCTCTGTTAATGCATCCTCGGATTGTGTTGGTTTTGGCAGTTGCAGCACACACAGTTAATGGGAATCAAGAGAGGTTGCACTTAGATTACTTGCGGGCATGTAACAACTCCAGACTGATTCCTCTCTTGATTCCACCCTCTGCTTCTGCCTGTCTTTTTTCTACAGGAATGTTCCTGTTCTCTGTGCTGAGAAGAAAAGAAATAAAGAACCCTAATGATTCAACATATTGAGTTACATATTATTATAAAATTATCACAGCTTCAAAGAGTATGTCCAAAGATTTGAAAAGAATGAGTGCAAGTGGTCCAAAATAAAAATGAAGAACTGCTCACAAAATGCAATAATTATATAGTTTTAGAGCAGCCATCTTGAGCAGTCATCCCATTTTGAATCTCTGGAGGTTGCATGTCTGGGAATTCTGCTGGAAATAGTCAAAATGGTTGTTTCTGGAGAATAGGAGGTTGGGGAAGATTAACTTAATATAGTTAATAGGAGCCCAGTAACCATATAAAAGTCACTGAAGATTTTCCTAGTTGAAAATAAGAAGTGGAGTGATCCAGTGCAGTGAAGGATCAATAGATGATCACTAGCATCTCAAGTTGGATGTTTCATAGAAAAATCTTCCTGGGGACAGAATATGAGGCAGAGGCTGTACATTTTCCTTAGCACTGAGTTCTGCCATAAATTGCTCATATATTACCTGCTATATTGCTCAGAGATCTGCTGTTCTTTTATGCCATTTTCTGTCTAACAATTTGAGTGTCCAAATGATAATAATCAGAATTATCTATATATTGATGACCTTTGTCTAGCTAAGAGTGACATGCACTCCAAAATGTTTCTCATATCATGTTCCATTTTTTTAGAGTAGAGATATATAAAATATTTTAGAAAATTACTAATTACTAAATTAGTATGAATCCATTAAAATAGTAAAATAAGAGTATATCTGAAAATTTAAACCACAAACTATTCAATAGAAATAATGAAAGTGGAAAAGTGGAGCGGAAAAACAGAAATGGAATTTGTTCAGGTATTTAAAATTCTGTTATCTTAGATAATTTTCCTGATCTGTTTCTAAAATCAGATAAGACACTATTATTAGAAGCAAATGAAGAAATAATAATAAAAATGGTCATGAATTGATTCCTCTGACAATACCGATCAAGTCATGCCATAACTATTATAGCCATAGCCATAACATCAAAAACATCTGCCTGGATTTCCTACTCCTTTAATGTGGACAATTTGAAGTTATATGAGAAAACACCATGTGAAACAGTATTTACAGAGAGTGATGCTGCTCAACACACTCTGTATATACAGCCAAGATATTGTAATGGAGTTTGGACTGAACAACTGTGTCACCCTTAACTTCAACAAGGGATAAATATGAAAATCAAAGGAATCAAAATGTCCAATGGAAATAACATCAAGAATCTGGATGAAGACAGTCATTACAAATACTTGGTCTCCTTCCAGCTGACAATATTAAGCACACTGAATTCAAGAGGAAGGTTAGAAATGAATATATCAAATTTTGTGTAAAGTATTTGAATACTGAGGTGAATTTATTCTGTATTCTTTCCCTATGGTCCCTCCCCCAACATATGTATCTGAATGCAAATATCATAGGATAAGCTTGACAAGAAATTAAGATTGGCAAAATATTTTTTTAAAGGTTCCTCATGTTTTCACTAGCCATCTGTACAGCAGTGAGTTTTTGGTCCCATTCTATGCAATTGGTTGTACCATGTGGAATAGTCTTTATTGTGGAGACATGGGTGGCATTCTATCTGATGATTTTCAGGGAAGCAGTCAAAATGGAGTGTTATGCAAAGCTTCATTTAATGAGTAATGTTATGTTATTATTGAGTATTGATTGGCTTTTGAATTGTATATTAACAGTTACTGTTTTATGTACACTCTTGTAAAAAGCAGAGAATCCATTGGAGTCAGTAGCATACAAATATAAGTAAAGAAATATTGAGTTTTGTGACAAAGTCCATACTGATGTATCTTGCCATTTATTTCATTGGAAAAAAATACAAGAAACATTTCTTTACTTCCCTACTGCTAATAACCAGCTTTGGTGTATTTTAAGATAGTGCTGACTTCCCAACTCATTAAATCCTTTTGAAATGAACAAGTCTCAAAAGTAGCAAGTTCTTCTCCTAAAAGAAAATAAAATACCATTATTTTTGCCCATAGAGTACAGTTTATCATTGTGGCCCTAGTTTTGCTGTTCATTGATGTGCTTCTTGTATATCTCTAGGGCAGCTATACTACTGTACAAAATTGGAAAGGATCTACAGTATACAATTCTTTTTTTTTAAATTCTTCATCTTTTGTCTGTTTTTTTATATAATCTGAATACTAGTTGTGATTTCTTTTGGGTTGGGTAGCTGTTTTAAAATTCTAAAACTCATGCAAGTGTTTACAAATATTACAATTCAATGTGATCCAATTAGTAGATAGAATGTTGGTTCTCTCTATTACTGGTAATGGTGCATTTCTGTTCTGCCTGAATAGTAAATTATGAGGAATCAGCTTCATTCCATTTGCAAAATCTATTCAGTGAATGTGTATAAATACCAGTGCATAAATACATTGGCAAAGTTCATGCATAAAACAGCAATACTGACAGGATATTACATCCACTTTAACAAAAATACACAAATACACCTATGTCCCACTTCCAATTCCTCAGAGTAAAAGTGCAACTTAAATAAAAGTCTTGAGAATTAACAACCATTGTAAATATAAAGTGAGTACAACTGTTCAGATCCTGTTTATTTGTTGCTGTGCATTTTTTGCTTGTTTTGCATGGTGATATAGATTGACTATCTGAAAACAAATCTGATTTGGAGATTTGGTGAAGCAGTTCTATCATAACTGAGATAGAGCAGGGGTGTCAAACTGGTGGCCAACAGTGTCAGTCTAAATGAATCCATCCACTTAGCTACCTGCCGCCCTTCTTTCTTCTATTTTTTCTAGAATTAGAGCCTTTTCCAGAGAACTAGGTCTTCACACAATGTGTCAAAAGTAGGATAGTTAATACTAATAATAATTTATATTAATGAAATAAAAATTATTACACATTGAAGACACAATGCATTTTTTCAATGTATGTATAACAATATTTTCACTCTGTCTTTTCTTATCATAATTTAAAAGGGAAGGGGTTTTTTTGTAAATCAAATCAAATTAATCTATATTAGTGTCATAGACAAGTATAACCATTTGTTTATTTATACATACTTACATACATACTTTTGTGTCCCTACTGTTAACTGCCATAATATTTATTTTAGAACATTTCTAAAGCTTCAGAAAGCTTTTAAACAATATTTGCAAGGAAGGTCAACAGCAAGTATACCCATCTGTGTTTTTTTAAAGTTATCAAATCCCAGAATCTATCTTTGCAGAGCTGGTTTTTCAATAATACATTAGTCTAAAATTCAAGTGGCTCAAACATTATTTATTAGCAACCCTGCAGAAAATCTATTCATCCTTGAGACACACTTTTGTACTGTCTATCTGAGAAACCACACACACTTGTCATCTGCCATTTGCTAAAGACATTCTTCAAGCATGTATATCAGTGGCACTGCCTTTCATCATGACTCAAAATGTGTCTTCAACTTCCACAATGAAAGCTAAGATGCTTCTGCCCTTGACCTTTTTTCCGTAGTTTGTCTATCATTCCACTAAGTTGGTGGGAAATTTAGTTTTCCATAGTCAAGGGAGCTTGTGCTGTTAACTCTCATATAATGTTCACTAGAAGATCAATAACTCACAGTCTCCTACTGAAAGGAGTTGGCTTGCTTTTGTGTATTCAAGACAAGACTACTCTCAACTTGTTACTGCAATACAATAATTGAATGCTTTGGAAGAGATGAGAGGATTAAAGTGACAGTAAATTTATAGTTTGCCCCATTTTCTCTACAAATTTCCTTTCTTGAAAAAATAACTTCCTAGGAAAGCAGTTTCTTTCATTTATTAAAAGAAATAAGCACATGTATTACACCTGGTGGGAAACTTCCAGTATTATACAGTATTTTTGATCAATTGTTTGCCTACTTCTGTCTCTCCCCACTGCCTGCATCTTTCTCTATGTAATGAATGCAACACCAGCAAGAATTCTGCATTTTCCACCAGAATATGCTAAGAATTAAGAATGACAGCAACAGTCCTATGCGTGAAAAACTGATATTAAAGTCTCAAAATGTGGTGCCTCATTCACAACTAGGCTGTGTAAGGAGAAAGAGCAATTCTAGGAGGAAAAATGAGATTAACAAACCTATAATAGATCTGAAGACTGTAGTTGCATAAACGTCATGTTCTTATTCATTCTTCTTCCTCCTCTCATTCCACTTCTTTCTTTACAAGCCAAGAAGCACAGTAGTAATCTAGGTACCACATTGCTAAGATATAAAAGCAGATCTGTATTACATGAAACTTAATATTGGGTGGTCCAGAAAGAGAAACTTTTAAGTCATAAGTTGGTAAGGTAAAATAACAAGTTGACTATGCTTCATTTAATCCTAGAGCTTTGTTCACAAAGCCAGACATTATAAAAAGCTCTTGTTTGTTGTGGCATGTTTTAATGAGTCATGCTTACATTTTTATAATTTAAAGAAATATTGAATGTCTACTATACATGAAAATAATACTTTCACAATAGAATTTTTGCACTTCAGATCCAAAATTTAATTATGTAAGTCAAGTGAAGTCAAGTGTTAGACAATGAACCTGGTTGGGACTTTGAGGTTCTTCTTCAGGTTCTTGGCTAGATTGAGATCTTCGTCACAGTTTGGAATGAAAGCATGATGTTGACCTTGGATTGCAAGAGAAACCTCTTCTTTACTGTGGATTCTGGAGAATTTCTTAATTTTAAAAGGATCCCTGGGAGAAGTAGGAAAGGAGATACCCAGAACTGAAACTGAAAGAAGGTAAGCGTGAATCTGACTGAAACCATGAATAGGAGCATTTTAAGGCAACAATAGAAGCAAAATGTCATTGTTCTGCTTTTCTTACTGTGTACACAAATTCCCAGCTGGCAGTTTTATTTACTGTAACCTAACTCCTCTTGAATAAAGTAGGGTTGTTGGTTAAGCCTATCTTGGTAGTATGGCTGTATAGTATATTCTGAGCATGATGTGCTGGCTGCTTTTTTTAAGTTTTAAAGAAAGAACACAAAACTAATGGAATTTAATATAGAGTGAGTGGGGAAAAATCAAAGAGAAAGTTAAAAATGTAAGAAGAGAAAAAACTAAATAGAAAAGAAATAAACAAAAGATACAAAGAGGTTGCTTCCATTTTTCTTTACAGCAATTATAAGTGCATTCATTACCTCTTGTTGTACGGTTACAGCCTAACTCCTTTTTTTTATTATCTAGCCTATCTAGTCATCAAAACTATACATTACAAGTTCATTTTTTCTGTGTTTAATGTAAAATATCTATAAGGTTTCCAATCAGCAATAAAGGTAGTTCTCTGATCAAAAATGTTAATTTGGCCATCTCAGCAAGTTCCATCATCTTCACCAACCATTACTCCATTCTGGGTACCAAATCTTTCCATCTTTGCACATACAATTATCTTGCTGCAAGTCATCATTCTCTCCCAGCCCAAAGTCAGGTTGGATCCATCTTTTTATCATTCCAGAAGTCATTGTGTCACTAGCTCTGTGTCAGGGAATCAGCGATGTTCTTAGATGTTCTCAATTGTGCTTGATTTTTTATTCTTTCCATGGTTTGCATATGTTATTTTTTAATGTTTATTTTTATTTTTAAGATGACTTCTATATTTTTATAATTATTTTTATGTATTTATTGTTTTTGTTGATTGTTATATACCACCCAAAGTCACTTTTTTGTGAGATTGGCAAACCATGTAAATTAAATAAATAAGTAAATAAATAAATAAATAAATAAATAAATATCCCTCTGCCATTGTTTAAATGGTGCATCAGTTGTCAAAACAAGTATTAACTAAAACAAAAACATCATTCTAGGCAAAACAGTCATCTTAATCACAGAATTTCTCTCCAGGAATGATAATTGTAGTTTCTCCCTTTTTAACATACCGTATCTTTTTTTTT
Source organism: Vipera berus (assembly GCF_964194415.1). NCBI lineage: Eukaryota > Metazoa > Chordata > Lepidosauria > Squamata > Viperidae > Vipera > Vipera berus. The sequence goes on from NC_138206.1 coordinate 95,727,913, forward strand.
AAATTCATTCTAGGTCTTAACATAGTTATTTTGAAATAACATACATTTCATATTTGTCATAGAGATACTCAAATATTTTACGTTCTTCTCAATCTTAACACCCATCACTCATCAGTTCTGTTTGATCTTGTATTTTTTTGTTAATATCTTCATTTTTTCTTTGTTGGTATTATGCATCAAATTATTTTAATTTTCCCATTAACTTTTCAAATCCTTTAAAGGATACTTCTAGATTTTTTAATGGATTGTTAAGCTGTCCAAAATTGCATGCTAAGTAGGTGGCCTTGCAAGTCAAATGAATCAATCAATTAGGTCAGTTTGTTGAGAGATGATCTCTGACTCACATATAATAAGTTGTTTTCTGTGAGAAGGGTGGCCATGTACATTTCATTAATAAACAAATAATGACAAATAAACTCTGGACAGAGCAGGATTCATTTGTATAACTTTTCTCCTTGTTATGAAAAGCCAAGTAGAGGCAATTTAGAGTATATAACAGTAAGCTGTTAGTCCCAATTAAATCAGATGTCCAAATATGGTCACTGACTAACCAATAGATTGAAAATCAATGTATGGAATCAAACCTTGCAAAATCTTTTCTATTTTATGTCTGTGTATGAATATATACTAACACTGAATCCATTAGAAATAAAATACCTTTGAAAGAATCATTTAAAATTATTTTATTTTAGTTGCACAATTTTATATGACAATAAAATCTGAAATGTAAAAGCCAAGAAAAGGTTATGAAACAAATGAATAGGTAGGAGCAGAATTGAGGTGCTCTCTGAGCTTGCTTGTTTTCTTGAAGACATTTCATTACCCAGACTAGGTAACATCATCAGTGCTAGTAAGGAGTGCAGTTTGCTGCCAGCTTTATATTCTGGTAGCTTGCCTGTTAGTGTTGGTGGGGGTGTACTTAGAGATTCTTTGGTTGGGCTGTTTGCTGTTGGCTTCTTTGGCAGTTTCTTGATTGGGGCATTGCTTACTTGATTGTTGGTCTGATGTTAACCTTGGAGTTAATCTATGCTGATGTGGGTGCTGATTGGTGGTGGAGAGGTGCTTGAGTCTTTTAGTTCCTTTTGGACATGGGTGATAATCTCTTTTGCATAATCTATAGATGTTGTTAATGGTTATGTGTCTATTGATGGCTAATTTGTCAGAGTCCCAGGCTTCTAAAAGTCCCTTGGCATTTTTGGACTTGGCTTGATCTAGGATGGTCACATTTTCCTAACTGAAACTATGGTTAAATCTTGGCAGTGGTTTGCCCTCCAAGCTTGTTTTAATTTATTTTCTGATTGTTTTGTTAACAGTCCAGGAAACATCAGCAGCTTGATTTTCTTGTCCTATTCTCCTTAGCTATATGTTTAAATCTGTCTATATATTGTGAAATTAAAGAATTTTCATCATGTCTTCTGACTGCTAGTTGGTGTTCATGGATCCGTTCTGACAGTCCTCTGCCTGTTTTTTTTTTCCTACATAGCAGTTGTTACAGTCCTTACATTGTATGTTGTAGATGATTCCTGTTTTTTTCTTCTGGGGTTGTTGGGTCTTTTGCTCTGCTTAGGATGTTTTGAAGGGCTTTGGTTGGCTTGTGTGCTATGCTGATTCCATGTGGTTGTAGTAGTCTATTTGTGGTTCCTGGGATATTCTTGATGTATGGAAGTATAATCCTTTTTAGGGTTTGTGTTGGTTGTGTTGTATTGAGTTGAGTGGTCAAGGACCTTTTGATAAAGTTGCATAGATATCCATTTTATTGGAATATGTTGTATAAATGTTCTATTTCCTTTTTCTGCTGTTCCAGGTTGCTGCAGTGTGTTTGGGCTTGTCTAAATAAAGACCTTATGAAGATTGTCTTGAGGGAGGTTAGGTTGTTGCTTTGACAATGAAAATTCTATAATTTCACAAGGGCACCCCTTATGTCAACCCTAAGCTACAAATATTCTTCTTTAGGAGGAGAATTGACTGGATTAAATTTCAAAGATCCTTTTGGAGCAGGAGAATGGGATGCTTTTAGATAAATGTCAAACACAAGTAGATTTTAAAGCAACTGAACTAATCAATTCTGTTTCCTGTACCTGAATGCATTGTGCTAATATACTGTGCTACTGTGCATCATTGTGCTAATATACTCGTTACTTGGGGGCATGATGACTCAGCAGTTAAAGATGCTGAGCTTGTCATCTTAAGACCTGACAACCCGGATTTGAGACCTGAGCTCCATACAACCAGGTGAGCTCCGTTACTTGGTCCCCAGCTCCGCCCACCTAACAGTTCAAAAGCATGCAAATGAAAGTAGATTAATAGGTATCACTTCAGTGTGAAGATAATAGTGTTCCATGCACCTTGACAAATAGGTATGCTGGCCACATTACCACAGAAATTGTCTTCAGACAATGCTGGCTCCCTTGGCCAAGAAACAGAGATAAGCACTGTGCCATAGAGTCAGACACAATTGATAGGGAAATCTTTACCTTTTTTTTACTGGTTACATAATATATTTAGCTTATTGTATCTCTATGTGATTTTGAAGTATTATTAGGGAAAATTAGGCCTTGCATACCCATGTTTCAAACATCTAGATGTATATTATATCACAGCAGTAAATACTGAATATGATCTTTAATGGTTTTCTGGAATTGCAATCCAGGTCTGGTAGCCCTCAATAAAATTGCTTTCCCCAACTTGGCACTATCTAGATATTTGTACATCCAGGATTCTCAGACTGGGAAAAGCTATAGCAGACTTTCTCCAATTCATTTCTGGAGATCTCCTTGACACTTTCCCTAAAAGATCATTGAGTTGGCCAGTGTAGTTTTAATTTGAGGGTGGCCTTGAAACTAGATGATGTTTCTATGGAAGCTTTGATATACATTTTAATGAAAGGCTGTAGAACCCATGTTACAAGTCTTGCTGGCTAATTATACACAAATGTACCAGAGGAGAAGCAATTCCTTTGTTTTGCTACATTTATGTTGCTATTTTGGGCTTCTCTATAATAAAGTATTTTATTTAATAAGAGCTTTGTCTGAAGGGCATGGACTTGCATTACAGTTTTACTCATACAGTTATGCAGATTACTTGCTTATAAACATTGTGGATGTCCTGAAGTAGATGTGATACAGAAGACCTATTGAGTATCTCCCAACAGCTTATTTTTAAAGTAATTGAAAGGAAGAGAGCCAGCTCTGAATTTGATTAAAGCCCAGACTGTAAGGTAATATTTATCCTTTTTTTTGCAGGTCATTTGACCTAATTAGAAAAATGTAACTTGTTGGATAAGGCCTAGCTGCTTGATAAACTTTACATCACTACCTCAAGCTATTAATTGTTGGGCTCCTTTCCATGTGACTATAAATTCTAATTAACTTTTGCTCCTGAAGTAAAGCTCAACTTCACTCATTCCCATCACACAAAATGGTCTGTGCTAATTTTCTTGATCTTCCAGATATTATAGAAGATAATTTGTTGGTAATTAATGGGAAAAGATAGCAGCTCAAACTGCTGTCCAAACATTTTTCTCTCTCATTCCCTTGGACAAAGCTGTAAGAAGGCAGTACTGCAATGTTTCTCAGCCTTGGCAACTTTAAGAGGTGTAGACTTCAACTCCCAGAATTCCACTGCAGTATCAGAAACTTAAACAAGCTATGAGTGGTCTTAGTTTCCAAGAGTCAGCCATTCTCTTTCTTTGTGACATCATTTCCCCCCCTCTCAACTCTGCCCTCTCCAGTAGAATGAGCCAGATCTCCCTTGTCAGAGATCTACCTTGCCAAAGGTCATTTAGGTATTCTTACAATCCCAGGATTATGGGTTGCTCATCCTTACTGTACATCAGGAGTGTCAAACTTGCAACATCACTTGATGTGTCTCAATGTATCATGACTTTTTTCCCCCATTGCCGGCAATGGGTTGGGTGCAGTTTCACTATGATGCATCCAGCCTGCAGGTTTAGATCCTTTAATCAGTCTCTCTCTCTCTCTCTCTCTCTCTCTCTCTCCCTCCCTCTCTCTCTCTCTCTCTCTCTGTGTGTGTGTGTGTGTGTGTGTATGTGTGTGTGCTAGCAGTTATTTTTCTTTTAAAGATTATATATTGAGGATGCCATGAAACTTCTGTATATTTTTCCTCTTCTCAACTGCAATTCAGCCCAGTCTTTCTTCTTCAACCCTGAAATTTTGAACCATTCTTGGATCAACCATGAAATGATTTGCCAGCCTGAGAAATAGCTTCCTCCAAATTTTAGCCCAGTAAATAATTGCTCGCAGCTCTTTGATGATTTTCCTTCTCTCAAATTAAACTGGTTTCACTTTTTGCTTGATTTATGAAATATAATAGTTGGTAGATACCAGCCAGCCCTTCTCTACTTCACACAACCTCATCTTCTGCCCAAATCTCCTGTTTGTGAAAATCTTTGTGACAAAATCAGTTATGGTAAACACCATGAACTGACAGAACTGGCCTACAAATATGAAAAGAAGCAGACACATGTTAAACCATCCAACAGTAAAGGGGATACTTTATGGAAATGAACTTGCAAGATAATAATTTGAATTTGACAAGGTGATAATTAAAGTCCCTAGATAGACTCTTTCCACATCTGTATGCCTTTCAGTAAAGTTGGTTAGCATATTAACTACTGCTGGGGAATGCTAAAATATATTCATAGGATGTTAAGCTGCATATTATTATGCATTTCAATTTGTATAATAAATGTAACAAAATGCAGTGCATACAATCTTACAGAAGAGGCACTAACCTCAATTATAGAAATAGTTAAAAAAAACCCTCACTGATACCATGATTTGCCCTCTTTCAAAGTCCTGAGATGCCAATTTTATTGAGAGAAATTCAAACTTTAAATCATAATCGATCTCACTGGCAAGAAAGTGGGGGAAGATGAATGCCTAGTATGTGCAAATACTCAAGCTGAGCTTGTTTGAGAATGATAGCCAGAAATATGTGCATTACAATTAATGAATAATAACCATCAATACTGTGCTGCAATTAGGTAATTAATAACAACTATGAAAAATCACCGTTGCTTGTGTTATTTAATGCAGTATTTTCAGTTTATTAAGAGAAATAAATTTGAATGTGCATGACTCCACTGTCAGACTTTAGTGAATAATTTCTGATATCAATGTTTTATTAGAAAGTAGCATTTTTAATGCAGCCAAACAAATGATGGGAATCATATCCACTTTAACAAAGTATTGTGTGATTTAGCATATAATTTCTTTCTCCTTGTGGCTGCCTGGTTTAAATTAAATTTCTCCTTTGTTCATTCAGTTCAGGGTGTCAATTACCCATGTCACTACTAAAATTAAATCATGTGAGTTTCCACACCATTTTGTTCACATAGTAGTTTTCCTTACTCCTAACTTAAAGCACTATCCACCAGTCTCTGAAGCTGCAGAAAAATACACTGATCTAACATTTCCTACCCCTTCATGGATTACTGCCTTGTCGTGGTGAAGGGGCTTGCGTAATTCAATGAAGCTATGAGCTATGCCGTGCAGGGCCACCCGAGATGGACAGGTCATAGCAGAGAGTTCTGACAAAACGTGATCCACTGGAGAAGGAAATGGCAACCCACTCCAGTATCTTTGCCATGAAAACCCTATGGACAGTACCAAAAGGCAATATGATATGATGCTGGAAGATGAGCCCCTCAGGTTGGAAGGTGTCCAATATGCTACTGGGGAAGAGCAGAGGGCTAGTACTAGTAGCGCCAGAAAGAATGAAGCGACTGGGCCAAAGCCGAAAGGACGCTCAGCTGTGAATATATCTGGTGGTGAAAGGAAAGTCCGATGCTGTAAAGATTCTTTCTCCATAGGAACCTGGAATGTAAGATCCATGAATCAAGGAAAGCTGGACGTGGTCAAACAAGAGATGAAAAGACTGAACATCGGCATCTTAGGTATCAGCGAACTAAAATGGACAGGAATGGGTGAATTTAATTCAGATGACCATCACGTATACTACTGCGGGCAAGAATCCCTCAGAAGAAATGGAGTAGCCTTCATAGTCAATAAAAGAGTAGGAAAAGCAATACTGGGATACAATCCTCAAAATGACAGAATGATCTCAGTTTGAATCCAAGGCAAACCATTCAATATCACAGTAGTCCAAGTCTATGCCCCAACCACCGGTGCTGAAGAGGATGAAATTGACCGGTTCTATGAAGCCCTAAAGCACCTTATAGAACTAACACCAAAAAATGGTGTCCTTATCATCATGGGGGATTGGAATGCTAAAGTAGGAAGCCAAAAGATAACCGGAATAAGAGGCAAGTTTGGCCTTGGAGTACAAAATGAAGCAGGGCACAGGCTGATAGAATTTTGTCAAGAGAATACAATGGTCATAGCAAACACTCTTTTCCAACAACCCAAGAGACGGCTCTACACATGGACATCACCAGATGGTCAACACAGAAATCAGATTGACTATATGCTTTGCAGCCAAAGATGGAGAAGCTCTATACAGTCAGTAAAAAACAAGACTTGGAGCTGACTGTGGCTCAGACCATGAGTTTCTCATTGCAAAGTTTAGGCTTAAACTGAAGAAAGTAGGGAAAAGCACTAGGCCACTCAGGTATGAATTAAATCATATCCCTGTTGAATATACAGTAGAGGTGACAAATAGATTTAAGGAATTAGATCTGATAGACAGAGTGCCTGAAGAACTATAGACAGAGGTTCACAACATTGTACAACAGGTAGCAACCAAAACCATCCCAAAGAAAAAGAAATGCAAGAAAGAAAAATGGTTGTCTGAAGAAGCTTTGTAAATAGCTGAGGAAAGGAGGGAAGTGAAAGGCAAGGGAGAAAAAGAAAGATACACCCAATTGAATGCAGAATTCCAGAGAATAGCTAGAAGAGATAAGAATGCCTTCTTAAATAAACAGTGCAAAGAAATAGAAGAAAACAATAGAATAGGGAGGACCAGAGATCTATTCAAGAAAATTGGAGAGATGAAGGGAATGTTTAATGCAAAAATGGGCATGATAAAGGACCAAAATGGCAGGGACCTAACAGAGGCAGAAGAGATTAAGGAGAGGTGGCAAAATTACATAGAAGAACTATACAAGAATGAGCTTAACATCCCTGATAATCACAATGAGGTGGTCACTGACCTCAAGCCAGACATCCTAGAATGTGAAATGAAGTGGGCCTTAGAAAAGCTGAGCAACAACAAAGCTAGTGAAGGTGACAGTATTCCAGCTGAGCTATTCAAGATCAAGAGGATGCAGTAAAAGTGCTACACTCAATTTGCCAGCAAATTTGGAAAACTCAACAGTGGCCACAGGATTGGAAAAGATCAGTTTACTTTCCAATTCCAAAGAAAGGCAGTGCCAAAGAATGTTCAAACTACCGCACCATTGCACTCATTTCTCATGCTAGTAAAGTTATGCTTAAAATCCTACAAGCTAGACTCCAGCAGTATGTGGATCAAAAACTACCAGAAGTACAGGCAGGATTTCAAAGAGGCAGAGGAACTAGAGATTAAATTGCCAACATACTCTGGATCATGGACAAAGCTAGAGAGTTCCAGAAAAACATCTACTTCTGCTTCATTGACTATGCTAAAGCCTTTGATTGTGTGGATCATAACAAACTGTGGCAAGTTCTTAAAGAGATGGGAGTACCAGACCATCTTATTTGTCTCTTGAGAAACCTATATGTGGGCCAAGAAGCAACAGTGAGAACTGGACATGGAACCACTGATTGGTTCAACATTGGTAAAGGAGTCCAGCAAGGCTGTATACTGTCGCCCTGCCTATTTAACTTATATGCAGAGCACATCATGAGAAAGGCAGGGCTAGATGAATCAAAAGTTGAAATTAAAATTGCCGGAAGAAATATCAACAACCTAAGATATGCAGATGATACCACTCTAGTAGGCATGAGCTTAAATGGACTCCAGAAGATGGTAGAGGACAGGAAGGCCTGGAGGAATGTTGTCCATAGGGTCGTGATGGGTTGGACACGACTTTGCAGCTAACAACAACAACATTTCCTGTTTGTAGAGCTGAACCCACTCAGGTCAGTATCTGGATTGCTATTTAATTACTTTATTTTATTAATTAATTTTTAACCAACCTATAATTGAAAATGTCTGGACCATTTATAATACAACATACTTAAAGCATACAATAAACTCAAATAAAATACAAGACAGCATAAAGATGTTTGTCAAAATCTGAAACAATACATTTTAAAATGTAATTAAAATATGATCAAAATGCTATTTAAAAATCTTGGAAAATAAAAAAAAAAGATTTTTGCCTGGCACCAAAATGATGGTAATATGAGCACTAGTCAAGTCCCTCTGGGCAAGGCATTCCAGTGTAAGATTCAGTTTGGTGTAGTGGTTAAGGTGCTGGTCTAGAGACAGGAGACCATGAGTTCTAGTCCCCACTTTGGATGACTTTGGGCCAGTCACTTTCTCTCAGCCAAATCTACCTCACGTGATTGCTGCTATGCAGAAAATAGGAGGAAATATCACTATGTATGTTTGCTGCCCTTACTTACTTATAAAGTAATAAAGGCAGGATAAAATCAGTCAATCAATTAATTGAATCATAAGGGAATGAGTGTCTCCTTTGTAAAAACCCACTGTGTCTCCTTTGGTACAGGGGCATTGAATGATTCATTGAATGATCTCGAGGTTTGGAGAGAAGGGTCTCCTTCAGATAATCTGGTCAAAATTAACACTTTGCACTGAGTTTACCATATTCAGCATGTTCAGTTATGGGGGGAGGGGGCAAGGCAGATGATAAAATGTGCATTGCAGCATTGTAACTAACTTTATTCCCCCTATCTACTTGCAACATTTACTTGCAACATTGCAACAAAAAAGCAAAGCTTGTCTCATCATGTCATAATGCATGTTCATTGGGTTGGCATCATCATGGCTATAGAGAGATTCCTATTTGTGCAAAGTCTGCTCAGGTAAGGCATGGTGGATCATGCACCCTCTGGTGATCTGACAATGCCCCTAACAAAATTACTGATGAAGACTGGGTTCGCCTTAGAATTATTGCCTGCTTCGGTAAAGAAATACTGTTCATTTGGTAATAGATCAGATCAGAAAGACTTAAGGATGTTTCAGGGATAGGATATGAGAAGAAAGCAATAGAACAAAGACATGGCTGTAAAACTGAGGTTATAAGGGCATACATTAGCAAATCCACAAATGGTTGCTAATAGTTCTTGTTTTTGCTAGGGGATAGTTTTATGTTCTTCATTTTATTGGGTTGTACTTTTATTGGTCAATGATCAAAATAAAGCCTGGTTGTACTGTGCAGTTAAATGCAGGACAGAAAAGGCCTGCAGTCCAATGTAGGATTCAGGGGAATAGGACAGAGAAGGAGTGTCAAAAAAAATCAGGGCTTTATTGCTGACCTAAGTTTTATTGATACCAGTACAAATATTACCACCTTTTCTGAGGCTTAGTGAATTCTTATGCTCTTTGTTTTTATAAGAGCTTCTGAATGTTTCCCTCAAGGATGTCACCATGGCTTTATACAAGTGGCCACAAGGGTGTCATCAAAGACCCACTTTTTTTCATGTAACATCACACACACATAAAAAAAAGGGCCAAGGCTTCAATTGCATTGTTGTGGCCAAAACCTTGACTTTTTACATTTCCTTTTTATGGACACCTTTTATAGCATTAGTAACATTACAACTTTAATTTTGTTAATTAGAAGAGCTTTGTTCATTTTATTTGCTATACTTGTTAATTACCCCACTCACAGGTCTCCTGTGTACTATAAAGAGTCATGAGTAAACACTTATTTGAATATGGTTAATTGAATAGAGAACTTTGAACATAAAGGAGCCCTATAAATACACCTACTCTGTAGTTATATCCTAGATTTTTCCTGCCTAAATGTAAAACTTTGCTTTTCTCCACACTGAAACTCATTTTGTTGGACTGGGCCCATTGTTCAAGTTTGACAAGATCTTTTTGAATCCTGAGCTTGTCTTCTGGGGTGTTAGCTATTCCTGCCAGTTTAGTGTCATCTGCAAATCTGATGAGTTTCCATTCAATTCCCTCATCTAAGTCATTGATGAAGACATTGAAGAATACTGGGCCTGACAGAGCCTTGTGGTACCCCATTAGTTAGACAGTGATAGAATGCCTTTTATTGCAGATGTTCAAGGAGAGGTCAGATGACCATTTTCCAGGGATGCTTGAATTATGATTTATGCATCCAATAACGGGTTGTACTTGATAACCAAAATGGATCTTTGTGGATTTCTAATCACATAGAAATGGACTATAATGAATTTTATGATTGTATTAGATAATGGAACTTACACTTGTTGGATTTAATGCTGGATATTGACTATAGAGCATATATATGATTGTATTAGATAATGGAACTTACACTTGTTGGATTTAATGCTGGATATTGACTATAGAGCATATATATGATTGTATTAGATAATGGAACTTACACTTGTTGGATTTAATGCTGGATATTGACTATAGAGCATATATATGATTGTATTAGATAATGGAACTTACACTTGTTGGATTTAATGCTGGATATTGACTATAGAGCATATATATATATATATATATATATATATATATATATATATATATATATATATATATATATATATATATATATATATATATATATATATATATATATATATATATGTAGGTCTAGAGTCTCGGGTTTCTTCCCGCGTTCCTTTCATCTTCAGAAAGTTGTGGTGACGTTTCGACGAAATCCCATCCGTCATCATCAGGCCGGAGTATTCCTCCTGCTGCTTTCAGGAGCAATGCGTGGTCTGTCTGTTCCTTTCCTTCCAACTGCCGGTGGGGCTGTGTTCCGACTGGGTGGAGGCGTGGCTGCTTTCTGATTGGGTGGGGGTGTCCTCCGACTGGGTGGAGGCGTGGTTGTCTTCTGATTGAGTGGAGGCGTGGCTGTCTTCTGATTGGGTGGATGTGTGGTTGTCTTCCGATTGGTTGGAGGCGTGGCTGTCTTCTGATGGGGTGGGGTGTGTTCTGAATGGGTGGGTGAACACCGGCAGTTGGAAGGAAAGGAACAGACAGACCATGCATTGCTCCTGAAAGCAGCAGGAGGAATACTCCGGCCTGATGATGACGGATGGGATTTCGTCGAAACGTCGCCACAACTTTCTGAAGATGAAAGGAACGCGGGAAGAAACCCGAGACTCTAGACCTACACATACAGACACCCGCGAGAATCTACGAAAACATATATATATATATATATATATATATATATATATATATATATATATATATATACTGAAGCAGAGAAGTTAGTTTAGTACTTTCCAAATGTATTTAACTACAACTCCATATATAGAATGGAGACTTGTTTTAGCTGAAATCCAAGATGGCTGGAAACCACCATGTTGGGGAAAGCTATAATAGAGAGCTACTTATGCTACTGTGTTCACATGCATGGATTGATGTGGGTATAACCAAATAAAGAACATTGCGGGTATTGCTCCCCTGTTGACAACAATAAGAAGCTAGTGCTGTCGCTTATATGAGTATCCCTTATTCAACTTTATGTACTTGATGTGAAGATCCATAAGCCCAACCTACATCTGTGTGCTCAATTTCCTGAAAAATGGAAATATGCCTCTTAGCACAGCACATGTTTCTTGGATTGTAGTGTTTATATAACAAAAGACAGGGATAAGACTGTTGTCAGGTTTACCATTGTATTATTTAATCATGTTTCTAAATAAAAGAAGATAGTGGAGTCCTATTTAATTTGAATCTCAGCCGGGAATATTTACACTATTGTCTGTTCAACACATACAGATTAATGGGATCACTTGAAAGGTCAAAAACCAGGCCTGAGGAAACAACAGAGAAGAACCTGACAATAACAATTGCCAGGTGTTCTTTTCTGAAAATTGCCTGCTATCACTTATTGGGTAGTAGCCTGAAGATATTGGCAACAGCAAACCTTTCAGCACAATAAACAGCATGTAGAAGAAAACAGGGACATTCCACAATGCCAGAGGTTACTCCAGTGAGTCCTGTTGCTGAATTGCTTGAAAATAACCAGATAGATAGATTACATATCTATATCAAAGTGAGATACATTCCATTGGCTTGCTACCCTCTTTGATAGTAGAAGGGAGACTCAGGGTGTACATGATACTCTGTCATCTCAATCATTTATAGGCAGAAATTGCTGTGTTACAAACTCTTTGTAATATTTGGAATAAAAGGAGAAGTCAGGACAAGCATACCCTTTTTGCAAATAGCAACAGCACTTAGACTTATATACTGCTTCACAGTGCTTTACAGCCCTCTAAGCAGTTTTTACAGTCAGCATATTGCTCCCAACATTCTGGGTCCTCATTTTACTGACCTCGGAAGGATGGAAGGCTGAATCAATCTTGAACTGGTGAGAATTGAACTGCTAGCAGTTGGCAGAATTAGCTTGCCATACTGCATTATAACCACTGGCACACAACAGCTCAGGACAAAGCAGGAATATGTGAGTTCTCCTAATACAGGCCTTTTCAACCAGTGGTACGGGTACCACCTGTGGTACATTGGCACCTGGCAGGTGGTATGTGACCATCCTAGAAAAGTGGTAGCGGGGGAGGGGAATGAGCTGAACCAATGGCAGCACCGCACAAGCCTGAGCGAGAGATGGCTGGAGCTGCAGGGCTGTCCGGGCTCAGTGGAAGTGCCAGGATCAGAGCTTCTTCAGGGCTGTCAGGGCTCAGCAGAAGCTTCAGGATCAGCACCAGGCTCCAGCTGGAGCTCGGTGCTGATCCTGGTGCTTCTGCTGAGCCCAGAAGAAGTGCCGATCAGCTGGAATGTTGCAGCATCTCCAGGGTCTTGTGATTTACATTCAGATGCTTGGCAACTGATTCATATTTATGATGGTCACAGTGTCCCAGGGTCATGTGAAGTGACCAAAACCTGCTGCAACCACCCAGCTGACAGGGGTAATAAAAACCAAACACCCCAACCCACCCCATCCCACCAATCCTCAACAGAAATGCTCACAACAATGAAAACCTCAGACAGGAGGAAGAGTGCCACCGGGCGGGGCACTCTTGCTTGGCTGTGGCTTGGGGGGGGCACTTTTTTCAGTGCCATTGTAACTTCGAACAGTCACTAAGAGAACTGTTGTAAGTTGAGGACTACCTGTACTTCATCACTTTTTTCTCTCTTTTTTTGGTCAAGATTTTGGTACCTTGCTAGGCAACTGGTGGTAATTGGATATTGCCATATGCTAAAAGTGGTACAATGAGTGAAAAGGTTGAAAAGCCCTGCCCTAATACACTGAATAGCTTTGGATATTATTGATATAACTCCCAATAATTTTAGCTAATAATTCCTATGTACTGGAGGCTGTACATGCAGCATTAAATGCAAATCCCAAGTAATATTAGAGGAGGTTTCTAAGTAATTGTACCCATCATTAAATGGAGCTTACATTGAAAATTTTAAATCAGATTCTATGCAATATTACAAAACAAGCATCAACAAGATTCTTACAAACCCATGGCAGAATACTTTTCAGCCCCTGTAGACACTGAATATATGCAAATGTAATATTGGTCTTAGCTAATATTTCTTTAATATATACATACTCTATAATATATAGTAAATTTGGAGCTGGAAGAGATGGAAGCTTGTGAAAATCTACTGCTACCAGATTTTTGCCTTCTGACCAATTCCTTCTGGTTTCAAAGCAGAAAATCTGAATTCACGTCAAGAGCTTTCAAGAGAATTGAAAAGACATGAAAGGGACATTCTGCTAAATGTTAACCAGAATCTTTCTTTTCTCTCCTTGCCATTTTGCAGTATCTATTTATTACAGAGTAAAGTTGGTGGAAGAATGAATATTATCCCCAATGATATTGCCACCATTAAGTAGTAAAACTGTGTGGGGGGAAAAATTGTGCCTAGCTAAGCTTTTAGGATTGCCACATTTATTTTTGTGTGCCTTTAATTTTTAAAGCAGACTTCTTCAACTAGATACTTCTTTCAGAATCCTGACCAGTACATCCAATTCTGGGTGTTTAGTCTAAAATACTCAAAGTATGTCAGGATCTAAGATAAAATTTCAAGTCCTGCCAATTGCAGAAGTCAGGAACAAGTAAGCTGAATAATAAGCAAAGATATGGGAGTAAATGTGCCATGATTACGAGGTTATTCTCATATCCTGCTTGTTGCAGCATGAAGATAACTCATTAATCGTTTTCAGAGGACACCTCTTTACAGCAACTTGTCACTGGAACAGCTTAAAATCTCCTTCAGGTAGTGTGAATGTGGCATTTTTATCCCAATTCAGTTCTCCAATGTGGACAATCTAAAGTGCCTCAATGATGAACTGACCAATCCCAACTTGTTGGATCAATTTGCTGCAAAATGCCCCTCGTGCATCTGGTTGCTGGGAAATTATCATCCTCTTGTAATGGCTGCAAGAGGAACTAGACAGCTAGCTGGAAGATTAAATATCACCATTTCCAGCTATTTTATTACATTATATTGAATACATTTGTTAAGTGAGTTTTGCCCCATTTATGACCTTTCTTGCTACAGTTGTTAAGTGAATCACTGCAGTTGATAAGTTAGTAACCCTGGTTTTTATTGACTGCTTGTTCCCCCATTGACTGCTTGTGAGAAGGTCACAAAAGATGGTCACATGACCTTGGGACACAGCAACAGTCATAAATATGAACCAGTTGCCAATCTGAATTTTGATCACATTATCATGGCGATGCTGCAAAGGTCGTAACTGTGAAAAACTGTCATAAGTCGCATTGTGTTGTGGTAACTTTGAGTGATCACTAAATGAACTGTTGTAACTCGAGGACTATCTGTACTTTTCAGCCTGACTATCAAACTGAACAAGACTAGTGCTTTACCAGTCTGTGTCAAATATCTACCCCATAGACCCCCAAATCACTGTTGAAATCTAGCTGACAAATATTAGCAGCTTCAAATATTTGGGAAGCATCATCTTGAAGATGCATCTTTGGTCAAAGAAATTAACTCCAGGATCAATTATTTAGCTAGGCTAGCTAAGATCAGTGGTGACTGTGTACCTGAGTGCTCAATCATACAATGTCTATATCTCCACAAAGCCAAAAGTCTACTGAACTGTGATTATCTCTTCTCTCCTATATGAATGTGAGTTCTAAACTCTATACTGATAACACATAAAAAAACTGGAGATATGCATACTCTTTTCTCCTTCATTGACATTTGTTGGCAAGACCTTGTACCCAGCTTGGAAGTCCTAGTTTGCACAAAACCCACCAGCATTGAGTCCCTGATTATCAGAGCCCAGGTGCAGTGGGTACACATTGTCAGAATATATGCCCACTGCATGCTTTGTCAGTTGCTTTATGGTGTACTGAAGACTGTGAAGAGACCTCAAGGTCATCACACAAGCATTACAAGATGCTATGAAGGAAATGTACTCCACTGTGACATCCAGCAAAGATGCAGATGCTGACAGAACTGACTGGTGAGCCTTATGCTATGAAGCTTCCACCAGCTTTGACGATAAGTGCTGCTAAAAACTGATAAAAAAACCTTAAGCAGTGTTGCATGTATTACACTAATGGACTTTCAGTACCCCCATTGGGCTAAACTCTGTGTTTACAGATTGGGATTGCAGAGCTACCTTCATGCCCACAGATGAACTGCATAACAGTGTATTTCTTTGAACTTGAAGGACTGCCTATTTATTTTAATCATCATCTCCCTTTTTG
Source organism: Vipera berus (assembly GCF_964194415.1). Lineage (NCBI taxonomy): Eukaryota > Metazoa > Chordata > Lepidosauria > Squamata > Viperidae > Vipera > Vipera berus. The sequence continues at coordinate 95,743,668 of NC_138206.1, forward strand.
AGATACAAAGAACTATCAAGAGACAACTCTTTCTGTCTTCTGATAATCACATCTAAGACTTAGTCTACAGACAGCCAAAAGGAGGAATGCAAGAAGCAATGGATGGAAACTAATCAAGGAGAGAAGCAACCTAGAACTAAGGAGAAACTTCCTGACAGTTAGAACAATTAACCAGTGGAACAACCTGCCTCCAGAAGTGGTGAATGCTCCAACACTGGAAGTTTTTAAGAAGAGACTGGACAGCCATTTGCCTGAAATGGTATAGGGTTTCCTGCCTGAGCAGGGGGTTGGACTAGATGACCTCCAAGGTCCCTTCCAACTTCTTCTTCTTCTTCTTCTTCTTCTTCTTCTTCTTCTTCTTCTTCTTCTTCTTCTTCTTCTTCTTCTTCTTCTTCTTCTTCTTCTTATTCTTATTCTTATTATTATTATTATTATTATTATTATTATTATTATTATTATTATTATTATTATTATTATTATTATTATTATTATTATTATTATTATTATTATTATTATTATTATTATTATTATTACCTGGCTGAAGACTTGGAAGAAAGACAACTAGAGAATGGGAGAAAAGGAGGAGAACTGCAGAAAATTAAAGGGAAATTAAAGGGAAGGGGCCACAATAGTTCAGGAAATACCTTGGACACAGATAATAGGATAATAGGTTCTTTTGATAGATTAAATTCTTGTTTGGGAGGCACAGATTCTGCTCTGGACCAAAAAAGGAGGATTTGACAAAAAAGTAGGATTTCCAGCTGATAGAAGAAACTGGTTCCAATGAGCTCCTAGGACTTGATTTTTTCCTCTTCCTCTTCGTGTTCCTCCTCCTCTTCCTCGAAAGTATTTTGTTTGTTTGTTTGAGTTAGATTTTTGCCAAGGAGAAAAAAGTCTCACTTGATTTTCAGGAGATCAAGAGGTACATGTTCTGAACTTATTTATTAAAAATAGATTTCTAACATACAATAATCCATTTCATAGAACCTCTTGTGAAATCTGAGAAGAAGCATACAGTACAATAAATAAAAACTAAGGCTACATAAATGATGTAACTTAGTTTTTATTTCTCTGATTTCTGAAATCAATGTCTTCAGGCGAAATATTAGGATACAAATCTGCACAGAAAAGGCAATGCCACTTGAGATAGATCACATTTTGTTATCACTGTAATTCCTTTGAGATGTTCTTGATGTTCTTAGTACAGTCTGGTCCATCTAGCTCAATAGTGTTTAAAATAACTAACAATGACTTTTTTAAGAGCTTTAGACAGGTGCATTTATCAGTCTGATTCATTCATTTACTACTTGCCTTGTTTAATTCATACCCTATCTTTCAGTTGGCTGAAAGTATAAAAAATATTTAAAATAAAAGTAGAATATTAAAAGTTAAAGATAATAATCAAATAAATAATCCTCAAGTTTTCTAACAGTTTAAACTTATCCAAAAATATGTGCTGTTATGCATTTTCTAAACACCAAGAAAGTAGGTTCAAATGCAAGTCCAGAGGGAACATTCTGTCATCTGGGCTTAATGTACAAGATCCACTATTCCATGCTTTTGATAATGAAAAGAAGTTCAAAAAACCTATACTGGGTGATCACAACAACTGGACAGGTTCATAATGGGAAAGGTGATCCTTTAGTTAATAAAGCCCTAAGACATTTAAAGTTTTTCAGAGTTCTTAAGTCTTTGGGAACAATGTGGTTCTTTTTGCTGAAGCATCACATAGTCTAGTTTGATCTAATCTAATCTAATCTAATCTAATCTTTTCTAATCTAATCTAATCTAATCTAATCTAAATTAAATATTTTTCTCAGACTGATCAATGCCAAAACTTCCAAGTTCAGCAACTGCATTGCAATTTCAGTAAATTCTACACTTGACTTCTGACATTAAGGGAAAAATAAAAACAAGGAAAATATATATTTTTTCTTCATGACGTTATTCTCACTTTCTAGTGATTAGTTACAAAAGAAGCTTCAAAAAGAGTGGAAATATGCAGCACTTCTTCTGAGCTTACCATATATTCATTTGTCAAGGTGAGCTGAAAACTAACCCTCGTTGTAGACCAAGTGAACACTTTTGAATAGTCTTTAGGGTACATCAGATGACCAGTTTAATGGATTTTCTTCTACTCCATGAAACAACATAAAACTACACCAGAGTCAATCTCTATTTTGCTGTTTTAATCATGCGAACACACAAAGCTTCCCTGATAGTTTAATGTTGACCAAATTAAAACAGACCCTGCTGCCACCATCTGCTCTCAAATGAGTTGTTTTCTTAGCCTTTAAGGAGTTACCAACAGAATCTATGAGGTTATCCATAAAGGGAGCCAAAATTCCCTTGCTTTCTTCAGATTTGAATAGTACACATCTCAAGCATTCCAAAGTTTCTGGGCTCTACATCACCTCTCAGAAAAGAGCTGAAAAAATTCCTGTCTGAAATCCAAGATAATTATTCCAGACTAGACATGCAACAGTAAGTTAGATGAACTCATGGGATGACTTGATAAAAGAAGACTGGAAATTACCTCTTACAAAATTTATTGTTGAAGCAGGATCCTAATATGCCTCTGAAACAGAATTCAGAGTATAAAAACATTAAAAATAAGGTATTTTATATCTAAGTTTCTATAGTTTAGCAATTTTGTGTTTTCATGGTTTTATACAATGTTTATAGTACAAGACTAATACTTGGCAGCTTTATTTTTGAAAGTTTACCATAACAAGTCTTTAGATGAACTGCCCAGACATTCCTGCTATTCTTAGAGGGAAAAAATATTTTTAATGACAAGGGGTAGCAGTATCAAATGTATCTTTTTTTTCTCTATTCCTATGTGTATGCATATAGATTTGGATATACAATGCTGATGCTGATAACTTTATTGTCACTTTGAATGTACACCAATTTCGTTGCATACAGCTCTCAAAGGGTCACCACCTCCGATATATACTTCTTGTTCGTGGCCCGCTCAAATTTCACATTGTCCATTTTAGTCTCTAGGGAGTGAACGATGGCAAACAGGACAGATGGAAATGGGGCTCCATGTGAATTAGCCCTCAAGTTAGCTTGTATTCTGACAACCTCACCTTCTTTCCTTTTTCTGATCCTGACTCTTCCACCCTTTCCTTAAAGAGGCCTTGCTTCTTTTCGCCCCTGGAGCACGCTGCTGCCGCCGCCACCAACTCCTCCAAAAGCCTCTCTCTCTTCCTCTGGGCCTGCTGACAGCCTCATCCAGTTCCTTCGCCCCATAAGCTCCAGGTCCTCTCCTCCTCTGCCTCCTCTGGAAACAGCCCTGATTTGCAGTAGAATCCATCACTGGGCCAGCAGTCAGATCTTGCTGCTGGTAGAACAAATTCAAACAGCGCCAACAACTTTTAACAGTCTCACCAACAGTTCCAAAACAACTAGAAACTCGCCAGGCCAGCAAAGATTGTCGGTCGTATGTCGTATGTTATCTTAGTTCCACCATGTTGCTCAAACACATTAAAATCTTCCTGATCATGTGGCCTATAGCCCTTACTATCCCTCCCAAAACTATTCACCTTCAAGAGCCAATGCAGCCGCAGCCATTCCAGGCGCCGCCATCTTAGTATCTTTTGTTCCTAGAAACAGTGCCAAATAAAAAATTGAACAGTCACACTTAGAGTTACACTGAGGAATTTGAAAGATAGTTAATAATATTTATGGGATGCGGTGGCTCAGTGGGTTAGGATGCTGAGCTTGTCAATCAGAAGGTCAGCAGTTTGGCGGGTTGAATCCCGAGTGCTGCATAACAGAGTGAACAGAGTGAGCACCTGTTACTCGTCCCAGCTCGTGCCAACCTAGCAGTTCGAAAGCATGTAAAAATGCAAGTAGAAAAATAGGGACCACTACAGTGGGAAGGTAACAGCGTTCCGTGCGCCTTTGGCATCTAGTCATGCCAGCCACATGACCACGGAGATGTCCTCGGACAAGCACTGGCTCTTCGGCTTTGAAACGGAGATGAACACTGGCCCCTAGAGTCGGAAATGACTAGCACACATGTGCGGGGGAACCTTTACCTTTACCTTTACCTTTAATAATATTTACATATGATGGTAACCTAAGCCAGACATGTCAAATTCACGACGTCATGAAATGTCACGTGACGTATCGGAGCAATGGGGTGGGTGTGGTTTTGTCATGATGCATCCAGCCCACAGGCCAGCAGTTTGACACCCCTGCCTTTAACCAAGATTAAATAATAAAAAATAATTCTATTTATCCGTTCAATAACTTGTATGGGGAAAAATACATATGCAATACCCGTGTTTGCTTCAACCAGTATGCTATTTTTAAACAAACAAACAAATAATTCTAGCATTGATTGCTAGACAGGAATACCTGAATGGCACAACTAATTTAGCTTCTCCATACATATACAGTATATTTGACATTTTTTTAAAAAGTATGTTTATGGACAGATGGATATATGCATCCAATAGATAAGGTATATAAATAGATATCTATTTATCTCAGTCATACAGACACGTGTGCGTATGCACACACAAATACACACACACACACACACACAAACAAACAAACACTAATTAGGAAGAAGCTCTACTAGTAACTTTGAATTAGTCAATTTTTTTGGAAAGATGGAATAATGAAGATGTCTCAGCTATTGTCCCTTTTTTCCCTTTAATAACCACTAATTTCTTGGTAAGGGAACAATCAAACATGAAATTAATCCTCAAAAGATTTTATTTCCAAAGTTAGTTCCAAAGAATGCAACTTTTTCAATTCCCATGTAACCCCGAGCTAGGATATTTCTTATTAGTCAGGACTAAGGCTCATATTTCTGTCTCCACTGGTAATATTTAGATTGCCAGGCTGTTTCTTTCTCCTGCACCATAATTTAACATGCAAGAACAGTTGTTTAAATAAAGTTTCCATCTTGGACAACCAGACCTGAAACTAAGATTGCTTTAAGTTGCTGGTAGCCACCAGCCATTCATAGTGATTTGAATAACCATTTTCTAAGCCTCAGTATTGTTTAAGCAACGTATTTAGCTATTAATCATGCAGAGTAGTCCTCCCAGAGAAAATATCTCTCACATGGCATTCTTATAATATTATTAAAGTAATAAAATATAATATTATATAATGCACAGCATTTATAATTATGCACAATTATAATGATAACATTTTGCCTACAGGCTAAAAGTTGGAATATAAATGAAATTATAAAGAAAAAGAAAAAAAATCAAACAACATGGTTAATTTTTATGGAAAAAAAGATCAATAGTCTTGTTTCATATAATTTTGCTTTCTTTTCTCCTGCTAAAAATCAGGAGCTGTCAAGCTGAAATAGCAAGCTCAGCTAATGCTTTGCTAAATACAAATAGTGCCCCAGAGGGAACATAAAGCTTTTTATAGCTGAAAGAAATGGTTTCTAAAATGGTGCCTGTTGACACTGGTCATTCCGCTTGTACAGCAACAGATTTCAAAATAGCTAACTGGTACTTGAATCCTTTACAAACAGCCTTTTTTTTCTCTTTGAAGATCAATTATCATCAAGGCTGTTTTTCCCCCCTGAGCTACAAGAGCAGCACTAGATAAATAAAATTATAAAATACCATGAGTAAGATCTTATTTTTTCTCCAGAAAGCTCAAGGCCATGTCCTTGCAGTTACATTATCTTTTTCGTTCCCAACCCTATAAAGTAGGTCAGGTTTAAACCATCAGAATGCACATACTTTAAGGTACAGCATACAGAAGAGAAGAGAAAGCTGTTAGGGACATTGTGATGGTCCTTAATCTCTTCTGGCTGAGAAGTGTACCAAAATCTGGAAGTTTCTAGAACCAAATAGGATTCTAGTGGATTCCTTTTATTTTGTAATATTTTTTTTTATTTTCTAATTTTACATTTAAATATTTAAAAAGCAACATGGTGGCTCGGTTTTAATCAATACTTCAATAATATACAAAAACCTTTAGTACAAATCTCAAACTACCATGTCAAATATTTCCCCTCTGTTTCCCTTAATACCCACTGTCTCATATTTAAACTAATACAATACTTATTATATCCATTAAGTAAAGTTAGCATTGTTACATTTATCAATAATTTTTTAGCTTACACATATCCTAGTTACTTTAACATTCAATCTTTATAAACAGTCAATATCCTGTAGTTAGTTTGTCCCAATTTTTTGTTTCCCGTCAATATTTAAATTTAACATTTAATATTTATAATTTCCAAATTTTTGGAAACCAAAGTTTCCTTTATCACAATTCTTAACAAAGTCTAATAGTCAAAATACACATCTTATCTATTTGAGTATATTCTATTTCCCACCATCTTACATCATCTAATTAATAATACAATATAACATTTCTTATTTTCAAATAGTTTCCAAATGTCTTAAATGTAATGACCAAAATTTCCCCTATTTCAACATCAGATATTTCATCTTTTTCTCTTGATATCTACTATCTCATATTTAAGCTAATACAGTTATTATTATCTCATGATGCGCCTGGTGCACCAGTTGCGGCCCTACCTGGACCGAGATGCCCTGCGCACAGTCACTCATGCGCTCGTGACCTCCCGATTGGACTACTGCAACGCGCTCTACATGGGGCTGCCCTTGAGGATGACTCGGAGGCTTCAGCTGGTGCAGAATGCAGCCGCGCGGGTTGTGATGGGGGTTTCCCGATACTCCCATGTAACACCTCTGCTCCGCAATCTGCATTGGCTTCCGGTTGCCCTCTGGGTGAGATTCAAGGTGCTGGTGATGACCTATAAAGCCCTAAATGGCTTGGGTCCGGGATATCTGAGGGAACACCTGCTGCCGGCATCAAGCTCCCTTCGTCCTGTGCACTCCCACAGGGAGGGTCTTCTCAGGGTACCACTGGTAAAAGATTGCCAGCAGATAACACCCAGGGGGAGGGCCTTCTCTGTGGGTGTGCCTGCCCTTTGGAACCAGCTGCCCGTAGAGCTTAGGACTGCCCCTGACCTTCGCTCATTCCGCCGGGACCTGAAGACTTGGCTCTTTGAGCTTTCTCCCCTGGACTGAGAGTATTAATTGGGGTTTTAATTGGATTTTAATTTTAATTGGGGTTTTATATTTATTCAAGGTTTAAATGTAATCATTTTAACTGTTCTTAATTTTTGTAATTGTTGTATTGTTATTTTAAAAACCTTGTGAACCGCCCTGAGTCTACGGGAGAAGGGCGGTATATAAGTCTAATAAAGATAAAGATCTTATTCAGATAAAAAACATATTTATTACATTTATCAATAACTTTTTAGCTTATTACGTATCTTAATTACTTTTACATTCAATCTTTATAAACAATCAATATCCCATTTATTTGTTTCCACAATTTTTAATTTCCCATCAATATTCAAATTCAACTTTTAGTATTTATACTTCCAAGTTTTAAATAACCAAAGTTTTCTTTATCTCAATTCATAACAAAATCTGGTATTCAAAGTACACATCTTGACTATTTAAGTATATTCTATTTTAATTAGTAATATAAAATCCTTACTGATAGATCAAAACCCCAATTTTCTTCAGCCTTATTCTAGCTTTCTTCCTTTGCTTCACCCTCCATGTCAGTGCTTTTAGGTCATCAAATAGATCTCCCTCTGTTATTATATATATTATTTGAAATAAAAGAGACCATCCAGTCACCATTTTTTGGAAGCGCTAATAAATCATCTCTCTATTATTACAGATCCCCATAATTGTCCTGATATGTTTATCTTCCCTTTGGTCTGTTCTTCTTGCTCAAGTTTTTTCTGGTTTTATAGAAAGTCTTTTCCATTTTCAATGTTGTCAGTCTATTTTGTGGACTCTCCAGGATTCTAGTGGATTCCTATTGCTTGAAAACTGATAAATTAGCAGCAACTATTTTATATCCCAAGTGCAAATCCAATTGCTTCTGAAAACCTGTATCATAAATCCATACCAACTCCTTGCTTTCCCTTTTCAGGTAAGCAAAAGCCAACAAACAAAAACAAAACATTAAGTACTAAGCCAAATAACTGGAAGCAGGAGGTAAAGGAAAAGGTATTTAAAATTGATTTACTTTATATTAACATCATTAATTTTACCTTTCTGTCCTTGCAAATTATCCTTGCTTCCATCATGTCCAATATTGATTCTTGCATTGCCTTTTGTTCTTTGAACTTTTCTTCTCCTCCATTTCATGAGCATTTCATCAACTTCTTATAAACAAGATTTGTCAGTCTTTTACTTTCTCTCTATCTGTTCACTCTTCCTTCTTGTGTGTATTATAATCCAGTCTTCATTTACTTTATGTGAGCAAACCATCCCAACATATGTCTTTTATACTTATTCTGCATCCATTAATTTTTAACTGCATTCCTTATTGCTTTGCTACATGCAGTTTTAAGTACATTCAGATTATTTCTCCTAATATCCAGTTTTCCCTTCAATATAACAAAATAGACATATCTATGTATATAGGCAATTCAATCTTCTGCTACAAAACTGAAATTACTCAGAAACAATATAAGTTGTTTTAATGACTCAATTCTTCAAGTCTGTGATTGGCATGCAACCAATTTTATGTAGGACAAACATCATATCAATAAAATGAGGATCCACGAACACTGGCTGGCAGTCAAACACCACAATCCCAAATTCTTAATCTCTACCCACACTGACACTGAGCACCAGTTTGATTGGAGTAACACAAAAATCATCGGCTACATTACCTGCCGCCATACTCATGAGGTGATCAAACCCTGGCACTCCACAAGCAATTCCATCAACACAGCCTAAGAATCCCTCAAAATCCAAATCAACCACACAGCCAACCAGAGACAGCACTGACTCTCAAACAACCCATGCAAGCCCCCCCCAGTAGTTCACCTCCCAATGACCCTGACTTGATGTAACCTCCCCATCACAAGACCTATCACAAGATTCACTGATGACTCCCACTGGCCCATCACAAGTCTCACCACAGACCCTCACTTGACACACACACACACCTGAAGCCCTTATAAATGGAAGAACACTGACACTGAGATCCCCTAAACTCTGCTGAAGATGTTACCTAGCCTGGTAACAAAATGTTCAGAAACCAACCCACAAGCCTGGAGGATGAACCTTCACCCTCATCCTACACCTACACCATTGGAAAAGATCTTGGAAAAGATAATCAAGCAACGAATAAGCGAATACCTAGAGGCAAACAAAGTCATTATCAAAAGCCAACATGGGTTTGTCAAAAACAGATCATGCCAGACAAATCTCATTGCACTCTTTCACCAAGTCAGGGGTTGGCAACCTTAAACACTCAAAGAGCCACTTGGACCCATTTCCCAGAGGAAAAACAAAAACACTGGGAGCCACAAAACTCATGTGTGTGTGTGCATGCAAGGGGGAGAGCTTGATTGAAGAGTTTAATTAAAAAGAAATAGAGGCTGCTGTGCATGAGTTCTCTCTCTCTCTTCCTCCCTCCCTCTCTCTACCTCTCTTTCTCTCCCTCCCTCTTTCTCCTTCTCTCCCCCCCATCTCTCCCTCTCTCTGATCTTCTGCTCACCAGGCAAGCTGGCTTCATGCTGTTCTTGAACAAGCTGACACATTCTTATTGGACTGGCTCTCCTACCCTTGAGAGCTGCTGCTTTCTGCTGCTTTCTGCTTCCTGTGGAGATGCAGCAAAGGCAGGAGCCCCACCCAATAAGTTTGTCAGCTTCTTGGAGAACAGCATGAGCCCACTCTCTTTTTTACACACACATGCACACACACACACACACACAGAGAGAGAGAGAGAGAGAGAGAGAGAGAGAGAGAGAGAGAGAGAGAGAGAGAGAGAGAGAGAGAGAAGGGAAGCAGAAGTGCCTCTCTCTGTCTCTGTCTCTCTCTCTGCAAATGGTGGAGGATGACTGGGAGCTGCAGGAGAAAGCTGAAAGAGCCACATGTGGCTCCAGAGCCGCGGGTTGCCAACCCATGGACAAGTGACAAAATTGTGGACTGTTGTGGATATAATTTACTTGGATGTCAGTAAGGCATTTGATAAAGTAGACCACAACCTACTACTTCATAAGATAGAAAAATGTGGGCTAGACAGCATCACCACCAGATGGGTTTGTAGCTAGCTGACTGGCCATACTCAGCGTGTGGTCCTCAATGGAACTTCATCTACATGGAGGGAAGTGTGTATTGGGGGTTCCAGGGCTCTGTTCTGGGCCCAGTGCTCTTCATCAACAATTTGGGTGAAGAGATAGATGGGGAACTCCTCAAATTTGCAGACAACACCAAGCTGGCAGGAATAGCCAACATTCCAGAAGATAGGCTTAAGATACAGAAGGATCTTGACAGACCTGAACATTAGGTGCTATCTAACAAAATGAAATTCAATGGTGAAAAAAGTAAAGTTCTACATTTAGGCAAGAAAAAAACAAATGCACAGGTATGCACAGGCTGAGGAATGCACAGGCTGAGGAATTCTGAGAGTTTAAGTCCACAAGTCATAAAAGGGCCAAGTTTGAAGACCCCTGGTATAGGTGGTACCTTGCTCAATAGTAGCATCTGTGAGAGGGATCTTGGGGTCCTAGTGGACAATCACTTCAATATGAGCCAGCAGTGTGCTGCAGCTGCCAAAAAAGCCAACACAGTGCTAGGCTGCATTAACAGAGGGATAGAATCAAGATCACATGAGGTGTTAATACCACTTTACAATGCCTTGGTAAGGACACACGTGAAATACTGCATCCAGTTTTGGTCACCACAATGTAAAAAAGATGTTGAAACTCTGAAGAGTACAGAGAAGAGCAACAAAGATGATTAGGGGATTTGAGACTAAAACATATAAGAAACAGTTGCTGGAATTGAGTATGTCTAGTTTAATGAAGAGAAGGACAAGGGGAGACATGATAGCAGTGTTCCAATATCTCAGGGGCTGTCCCAAAGAAGAGGGAGTCAGACTATTCTCCAAAGCATCTGAAGGCAAGACAAGAAGCAATGGATGGAAAGTAAACCAAAGAGAGAAGCAACCTAGAACTAAGGAGAAATTTCCTGACAGTTAGAACAATTAATCAGTAGAACAACTTGTCTACAAAAGGTATGAATGCTTCAACACTTGAAGTTTTTAAGAAGAGACTGTACAGCCTTTTGTCTGAAATGGTATAGGGTTTCCTGCTGGAGTAGGGGATTGGATCTCCAAGGTCCCTTCCAACATCATCATCATCATCATCATCATCATCATCATCATCATCATCATCATCATCATCATCATTATCATTATTATTATTATTATTATTATTATTATTATTATTATTATTATTATTATTATTATTATTATTATTATACCTGAACTACAAATATTCACCAATATTGCATGTCTATACTTCTTGCTGCATTACACAAGATTATCTGTAAATCATTCATGTTCTTAATGAACGTGTTCTTAGTCAACAGCATGTTCAATGTTCATAAGCATATCCACATTCATTTTCCCAACAAACATGACCATAAATTTTCCCTACACATTTAACCATAAAATAATTAAACAATCAAAGGGCCATCGTATACCCTAGAATTATTCTCTGCTCAATATTTTTTAAGTGATTATGTGTCATCTTCTTAGTGGTGTCCCTTAGTGACTAAATACAGTAAACAGATTTTATCCATGATGAGGTTAAACTATTCCCTATTCAATTATTTTTATGTATTCTTTACTGCCTTCCTATAACTCTCAGTGGATTCCACAACTACTCTTCCACTCCATATTTTTGCTAGACATTCCCTAATTTAAGACTATTCATTTTATCATATGCTTTTTATGAATTAACAAACTTGCAGTAAATCTTCTTTCTCATTTCACAGTTCATCTGTGGGTCCTTTCAATGTTAAACTATTATTACAACTCCCTAGGAAAATGCAAGCTAAAACAACTAATGCTGAAGAAAGAAAACAAGAGCTACCTGTCCCTGATTACTGATCAAAGGCACACTGGATTATTTTAATTCCTAAGAAGAAGGATGTTTAGCTTTCTTCATTAATTCAATTTTCTGCTACAAAACTAAAATTACTCAGAAACAATAAAAGTTGTCTTAATGACTCAATTCTTCAAGTTTGTAATGTTTGGACATGATTAACAATGAATCAGCATAAACCTGTCCAAGTCAACTAATGGGCATAAATGTCTCAGGCAATGAATGTTCAACAATTGTTTTTTACTTTAAATTAAATGGAACTTGAGCTGTGACTGGAATAACAGGAACCTTGAATTTGACTGAGTGTGCAGGACAATGCTGCCACTCAACTCCATGGACAGATCTGAGACTTACTCTGGAAGTATTTTCAGACTGTTGTGATGGCAAAACTCCTATCTATGTTGTCTTGCATCTATTCTGAATTGCCACCATAGCAATATTGGTATTAAGACTGGACAGAACATTATTTATGCATTTATATAAAACTTTTATATAGCCACCCATCTTATAACCAACTCTGGATAGCTACAAATCAAAAGTAAAAACAACCTAAAAATCATAGTAAACCCGTACAACTAAACAAATTAAAAACAACAAAAACTATTCTCCCAACACTTAGCAGAAAAGCTAGATCTTCAAAGAGCAGAAGAGGATACAGTAGATACCTGCCAAACTGTGGAGTGGGAAGTGGGGACTGCTCCCATAAAAAAAGGTAAAGGAGTCCCTGCGGATTTTATCTGCTAGACATTGCTGACTACAACGGGTGGTGCTCATCTTTGGTTCAAAGCCATTGAGCCAGCGGTGTCTGAAGACATTTCTGCAGTCATATGGCCAACATGACATCACAGAGCACTGTTACCTTCCCACTGAATTGGTACCTATTTATCTACTCACATTTTCACGTTTTCAAACTGCTAGATTGGCAGGAACTTGGGCGAGTGTGGGAGCTCAGCCCATCATGTGGCTCTCAGGTCTCAAACTTGGGCTGCCAACTTTCCAGCCAACAAGCCCAACGTCTTAACCACTGATCTACCATGATGCCTCCTAGCTCCCATAAGGTGGCAATATTTAGGAAAAGAGACTATGATAGGAGCATATCCACCCTACCTGACATGGTACAACAAGTAGATGTCCTTAGAGATGTCCTTAGAGAAAGGTGGTCTCACAAATAACTTGGTCCAATGATATATAGCAAAATATCATAAAGACATATTTACAAAATTAAGCCACATTAAAAATAATGTGTATTATAACAACTAGTAAATGAGTAAATCTCAAATGAGAAAAATCAGGTCCTCATGTGAAAGTCCAATTAAACTGATTTATGCCTATGTTCAAAATTATTCTCAACTAATAGTTAGCACCTGCTAGGAGTTAAGTAAGGGTCAATGGAATTTTTTTTTGGGGGGGGGGGATTTTGTGTTTGTGGCTACATAGAGGCTGCTTCCTCTTTTAACTCTGCTCCTAGTCTCCTCCAATCCTTCCCTGCAGTAAATGAAAGTAATAAGCTTCAAGCATTTTACTTTGTTTGTTAGTTACGGTATTCAGTTGTTGCTGATCCCAGCCTTAAGGAAAAAACAAAAAAAATGTCAGAATTAATAAAAAGATAGAAGGCATTGGTCCAGCTTGGTTCATAACATTTCACCATAAATCAGAGCAAGTTATTCATTTTTGAGCCTCTAACTCCTTGCTGACCTCTTGTCTTCCTAGTCTGATCCAAAGTGCAGGAACTTTCTAAGAACCACAAAACTATTCTGGAATGCCATCTACTGAGCAGGTTGCCATAAAGCAATAATAAAGTAGGTGGATAATTACTTTTTCCCATGTTACTAACTATAGGTATGTTGGATTTTTTTTTTGTAAGCTTCTGATTATAAACCCTGATAACAACATGGCTTACAGTGACATGTACATTAATATTGTCAGACTCTTTTATTTAGTTCTGTACCTTACAAAAGATGCTAATTTATCTCAAACTCCCTCATTGAGTTTGTGACTAAAGTAATTTGTGCTCAGACTTCCAAAGACAGAGTTCTGCCTGGAGAAATCAGAACAAAGTAGAAGGCCTGTGGTTCATAATAAAGGGTCAATATTAACCAGGAGACTATTTATATCAGAGGGTCTCTATCTTAACAACTATAAGATGTGTGGACTTCAGTTCCCAGCATTCCCCAGCCAACTGACAAGGTTGAGAAATACTGATTCATAAAAAGCTAAAGGTAAAGGTTCCCCCGCACATGCGTGCTAGTTGTTTCCGACTCTAGGGGCCGGTGCTCATCTCCATTTCAAAGCCGAAGAGCCAGCGCTTGTCCGAGGACATCTCTGTGGTCATTTGGCCGGCATGACTAGATGCCAAAGGCGCACGGAACACTGTTACCTTCCCACCGTAGTGGTCCCTATTTTTCTACTAGCATTTTTACGTGCTTTTGAACTGCTAGGTTGGCAGAAGCTGGGATGAGTAACAGGCACTCACTCTGTTATGAAGCACTTGGGATTTGACCCGCCAAACTGCTGACCTTCTGATCGACAAGCTCAGTGTCCTAACCCACTGAGTCACCATTATTTATACCATGTTCTAAAACAGAGGTCCCCAACCTTTTGGGCACCCAGAACCAGTTCTGTGAAGAGAGGTTTTTCTGTGGACCAGAGGGGGATGGTTTTGGGTGGTTTTTCCTGCATCCTGTGGAGCTTTCCTTGTTTGTGCAGACTGGTTTCTGGCATGCCACAACCTAGTACTGGTCCATGGATCGAGGGTTGGGGACTCCTGTTCTAGAGCTACAGCTTCCTAAGATTTGTCAGAGATGAAACCATTTGCATTCTGTAACATTGTGATATCAATATTGTTGGTTATCAAAATAACTTAATTTCTACAGCTCAGCAGTTCCATACTCAAGTGCCACGAGACTGAGTGAGCTCTTGACACCTGTCCCAGATTCTGCCAACCCAGCAGTTTGAAAGGATACTAAAGCAAGTAGATGAATAGGTACTGCATTTGAGCATATTGGAAGTGTTCTGTGTTTTGATGTATGCTTTGTACTGTGACATGCTGACCATATCACTGCAGAAATGTTTCTAGACAATGCTGCATTTTTGGCTTAAGAACCCCCCCCCAAAAAATGAGGAGATGCATCATCAAAAGATCATTAATTTGCATAAAATCTGAATCTGCTTATTTATATTTCTAAATGCCTGTTTAGAAATTTTAATTGTAAATTGTATACCTTTGTCCATACAGATGTTGCCAAAGTTCTGTTCCCAAAGTTTTGTTTTTAATTGACCTGGAAGCTATTCAAAGGAGCTGAAGATAAGCAAAGTGTGGCCCTTTCTGATGTTTAACATTCTAAAGCATTAGGGGTGAAACTCAGTATAAATCTAAAAATAAGCCCATACACACGTATGACTAAGTGGTGCCCAGCAAGAATTCAGGTTGTGCTTTTGTAAACAAAATTTCATTGCCATTAAAAACTGAAAATATTAATATCAATGTTACAGAACAAAAATGGTTTCATCTCTGACAAATCTTAGGAAATATGTACTATCTCTTTCAATCTTTAAAAACAAAAAGAAACACTTAGCTCAGGATCTCTCTCAGGTCTTTAAATTGATTTATACATTAAAATTTAAGGACAGAGCTCAATAGAATTTTTAAATTTAACTTTGGATTCTGCTTTTTAAAAAGCAGTTTAGAAACTAGAATGGGAGGTTAGAAGACCACACATTAGACAGACATACTGTATAGTGGCTCAATTCCTGGCATTACAATAGAGCTCTAACTAGAACTTTCTTTGATCCTCTTTCCATTGTATACTGCCTGTTCTCTGGGTTTTTGTTTTTAAACCATTCCTAGAAAAATCCAGTGACCTACATTTTCACTCCTTGGCATCTACTATAGCTAAGCCATTAAGCCACATATGACCATATAGAAAAAACAGTTTTCTCTAACCAGTTTATCAACAGGTCTGGAAAGGGTGGCCAGATATATAAAAGCAGGATTAGCTTGTGAGGTATCCTAATAGTGCGGACATGAGGAGGAATTTCTGTGTAAGAATCCAGTGTCTATCTAATATGCAACAAGATCATAATGAATTTTACAACTTCAAATTGTGATCTGTAGCAGTCATATAATTTCATGTAAACTATTCTATGTAAAATCTTCTCTAACACTGCCTCTTGTATTTAAAACAGAATCCTTTTCCAGATTCTCACTGTCATCCTTTGGATCCTTTTCCAGCTTGAGATATCTGGCCTGGGGAAAGACCCAGATATTCCATTATGGCACCAAGATCTGAAAATGCAATGTAGGATCTACATGTAAATGTGCATCTGGAAAGGCCACCATGATTGATGGATATTTTAGTGTGAAATAGTCAAGCTTTTGTAATGTGTTTATCTAAGTGAACGAGATATTGTTGCACAGCATGAATATATTTTTTTTTAAAAAAAACAAGGCATAAGTTATACGAGCTCAAGTTTATAATTTGATTTCACAGTAACAGGCCATTTGGGAAGGGAATATTTGTTCTAACTTGACTGATTTCATGAATGAATCAATGTAGCTCAGGCAGACAGACAATTGCCACCTTTTGATTCTAGCAGTTGGTTCAATGCTTCATAAAGATCAAACCGCTGAACCAGTACAGGTTAATTTTACTCTTATTGCAGCCTGATTTGCCATTAAAAAGAGCTAGGAAAAAGGGGGGAAAAAGTGTCAGATATTAGTCTTCATTGCTGCTCTCTCAGCAACTGCACTCTTATATAGTAGTTGTACTAGTATACCATTATATACTATATACTTCTATTATAGGAAAGGTGGAGTGATAATCCAATGACTGTGACTGCAAAAATATTGTTTAGCCTATAACCCCTGATATTTGCCATCACCTCTGTGCTTTGTTGGCCTAGACTTCAGAGGCATTGAATAAGTGAATGCCAAAAGACAAAGAGATTATATGGGTCTTGAGCACAGTTTTCTTGACACAGATAAATCTATTGTTTGGTGATCTGTGTTAATTCTGATGAGTGTTCATGATATATTTATGAAATAAGTTTTCTCCAGATCAATAATGCTTCTAGATTTAACTTTCATTTGATCTAGTAAAGCTCTTTTTATATAATTCTTTATTCGCCAAGTGTGATTGGACATACAAGAAATTTGTCTCTGTTGCATAAGCTCTCAGTGTACATACAAGCAACGAGTGATAGGTCATGATCTTAATTATAAATTACAATCATAATTTTATGTTTTTCAACTGGATCCAATTCTTATTTTCATCATATAATTTTGATATCTTAAATACCAAAAAGTACAGTATATGATATACTGTATTTGCCTTATGATTATCTCTAAAAGTGTTATTTTTCCACACTTAAAGAAATGACCTTTGCTTTGGTTCATCTTACGAAACTGGAAACATGGGTAGGCAGGGTAATCCAATTTCTTACCAATCAGTTTTTCCTGTAGGAATGATACCTGTTGGAACAAACAGCAACTGAGGGATTGGCATTAGCCCCAATCCCATATCAGTTCTGTGCCCATGTGATTGCACCTCATTGTGACACATCATCATCATCATCATCATTATTATTATTATTATTATTATTATTATTATTATTATTATTATTATTATTATTATTGTTTATATATCACCCTACTCCTGAAGGACTCAGGGCGGTTTACAAGGCAAAATTTAAAAACAATACAATATAAAATAAAAATTAAATTAAATTAAGTCTAGCCCCCAAAAATTAAAATCACAATTTAAAAACATTAAAACCCCTCAGTCCAGACCAGATAGCTCAAAGAGCCAGGTTTTTAGGTCCCGGCGAAATGAACGAAGTTCGGGGGCAGTCCTGAACTCCGTTGGCAGTTGATTCCATAGGGCAGGCACGCCCACAGAGAATGCCCTCCCCCTGGGGATCGCCCGTCGGCAATCCTTGACCGGCAGTACCCTGAGGATGCCCTCCCTGTGGGAGCACACAGGACGATGGGAAATTGACGCTGGCAGCAGGTGCTCCCTCAGATAATCCAGGCCCATGCCATTTAGGGCTTTATAGGTCATCACCAGCACCTTGAATCTCACCCGGAGGGCAACTGGAAGCCAATGTAGCTCGCGGAGAAGAGGTGTTACATGGGAGTATTGGAAGACTCCCATCACAACTCGCGCAGCTGCATTCTGCACCAGCTGAAGCCTCCGAGTGGTCCTCAGGGGCAGCCCCATATAAAGAGCATTGCAGTAGTCTAGCCAGGAGGTCACGAGCGCATGGGTGACTGTGCGTAGGGCATCTCGGTCCAGATAGGGCCATAACTGGCACACCAGGCAAACCTGGGAAAAAGCCCCCCTGGCCACGGCTCCTATATGATCTTCCAAACTGAGCCGTGAATCCAGGAGGAAGCCCAAGTTGTAGGCCCTATCAACGAGGGGTAACACCTCACCCCCCGTAGTTAACGATGGAAAAGTTTGGTTAGTCTGAGATGCCGGTATGCACAGCCACTCAGTCTTGGCAGGATTGAGACGAAGCCTGTTTCTCCCCATCCAAACCCGAACCACCTCCAGGCAATGGGACATCACGTCGAGGGCATCACTGGGTTGGTTCGGGGTGGAAAGAAAAAGCTGGGTATCATCAGCATACTGATGATACCCCACCCCGAAACCACGAATGAGCCACAAATTATGGTAAGAAACATGGACATGGATTGTGGAAGCAGTAGCAATGGAGAAGTATATGTACCACAAAGATTTATTCTTCCACTTTCTAGAAAAATGGAGGAAGAGCTTTGCAGTACTGAGTTCAGAAACTTAGTTTTAAGTAGAGATGCCATTAAAAAAATGGCAACAAGGCTGGAAAATAAAGTCTCTACAATAATTTTAATTGCTGGAAATAAGGACCCAGATTCCCTGACTTATTTTACTTAACTTCCCAAATTTTATCAAACTCAACAAAATCTTCCCAAAATGCTCTTATTGCTGTATGAAGGAAGTAATATGTAGTCCCTTGGGATGTAACCTGAATGAAAATGAATTCATTTTCACAAGCCATGAGGACAGCCATCCCTTGGATAGTTTTAAAAGAGGATTGGCTAAATCCACCCATAACATGTTTCTTAAGAGTTATCAGCTTTAAACTCAACATTATCTCCATGTTGGGGGCAATGTGACTCTAAATGCTGCTTGCAGGACAACTATTGTGGAGGCCCCTGTGAGAAACAAAACACTAAGAAGAGCCTTGGCATGATCCAACAAAGTTATTCTTATAGACTTGTGTTTAAATCTTTTTTCACTGTTCACTCATTCCAAATACCATAAGTAAGGAACTTTCTGATTCACTAAGACTTTGTTAGCTTACAAATGTTGGGTAGACTTAGGAAAAATGCTGAATGCTTTAAGAACATTTGAAGATCTGGGGAAGGGAAATAGCTCAATTTATTTTCAAAATCGTATTAGTTGGAAACATGAGGAACAGGTCTTCATCCTGCAGTGGATAGACAATGGCTAAAGTTGTGATGATTTTCCAAATCATCCCTATGTTCCATGTTGTTCAGAGGTTTTCCCTGCTCTGGTAAAGCTGTTCAATGGTTGCATTCAACTATGGGGTTAAAGACAAAATTAAAACATTTCCTTCCATAAATTTTCTTAAATCTTAAGTTCAGATGGTTCTGTTTAGGACACCTTGGCATGGATGTGAACAAGATAATTTATGTTTATGCTTGTCTGTGTTTCTGCCCTTTAATAATGTGCCCATGGTTATGTATTATGTTTTTAATTTTGGATGTAGAACAATATAGCGCTCAGGGCTTTGTTAGTACATGTGTTTTCTGACAGATTTTCTCCAAGTGTTTGCTACTTCTGATTCCAAATCTTTTGACTGCTGGTTCTCTCTCTTTGAATGGAGTGATGCCAAAGCCAGATGCACCTTTAATAGCATCTCCCCTCAAGTGACCTGGGAAGGGCTGACGTTTGCCATAGCTAGAGGCTTTCCAACACCATATTTTATCCTGAACCTGGCGAGTCTCCATTGAAAATACTGCAGTGACATCAAAAAACCACCTGCAAGAAAGAACCTTAGGATTTTCTGCAAGCCCCAAAGAAACTTATGGGAAAAAAGCAGGCAAATTATCAATAAGCATTCAGAGAAATATCAAAAGAAATGTAATTCCCCCTCCTGTGACATAAAATACCCACAGAAGATATGTGGCCTATTTAACAACAATCAAATTAATTCCTAGTGATACAATGAATTATTTTTATTCCACTTGACATATCTATTTACCCTAAGCAGGGAGTCAGGATAAAATCCTTATCGTAAGATTTTGCTTACATATTTCAGAGGACTTTTACAAACACTTCACATCTCAGAAATGTACTTACATTAGCTCAGAATACATTTCAAGTAAACTTTGTTGCTTATAAGCTCAGAAATGTTGAGGAAAAAATATTTATTTATTTATTGCATGGATTTTACTATCAAAAGGAAACCACCCTGGGAGAATTCAGCTTTCTTTCAGGGTGGAGGGCGCAGAGAATCCCTCCATGAAACAGGTGTTGAACAAATGGTAGCGGTGGGTATGAAAGAGAAAATCTATCCCAGTTTCTATTTTATGTAATTTTGTTTTACCCTTTGTGATGCATGAGCCAGTATTGCAGAAAATCTAAACAATTTAAATGGGAGCAACCACATTTTTATAAGATGTTATCATACTTTAAAAACATTCTCTCTCTCTCTCTCTCTCTCTCTCTTGCAACTCACATTCAGATAGGCTGTTCCTCCTATGTTCTCATGCCATTGTTCCAAATGCTTCTCCGCTGAGTGATTGCTGAGTGGATCTGTGGCTTTCTCCTGCTGTGCTGCACAATAGCATTGAGACCCATTGTTGAAAGAGAGAGCCTTAAGCCAGATGGAGTTAATTAAAAAGAGGGAGGGACTAAAATGTTGTGGGGGGGGGGGAAGTAGAAACCATTTTAAAAAGTCCTGGCAGTCAATTAATATTACAACATCAATATATTTCTGATGACAGATCATTTCATTGAAAAAGAGGCAGAGGCAAATGAAAGCTGACTTTCAAAAGACTGGGATTCATATTTGGATTAGGCAAACGATTGAGAATTTGGAGTTGATTTCAGTTGCTAAGAATCATTTCCCAGACTTGCCAGAAAGCATGGGAAATCATCTGAGTCTGAAACATTTTCTATTCCTATTTCATACTCACCTGGAATCCAGACATTGGAGCCTAAAACATAAGAACTGAAAACAATAAAGGCAAAGTATGGAAGAAGATTTGGAAAAGTTGAAACATTTAGTGTTCATTTACATCTAACATTTGTGCAAGTAACGTTAGATGTTGCATACTGTTGCAGGTATAATGTGACAGTTCTCCAAAATATATGTACTGAGCCCCTAAATTTGAAACAACAGAAGTGCATAGCAGATTTTCAAAATCAAGAACCCTGGCGTGTAAATTAAAGGTTTCAGAGTAATGTTCTAGAAATGGATCAGATCCCAGATAGCTATGAGGATTGGTATAAATGTATTCTGTGGTGGCCTAATTTGCATGGCATGCTAAATTAGGCCCTACCATTTTTGGAGTACATTTATTCTCTATTTGACAGAAACATCATAGGCAAAGGGAACTTACGCATTTATATCTGGACTATCAGCTTTTGCTAGCAGAAGCTAGCATGGCTAGGACTAAATGTGTATTATAATTCAAGAATGGCAGCCATTTTAAGCAGCTGAAAGTCATTGAGCAGTTTAGGATAGTTGCATGTTACATTCTTCTGTGGGAAACTCTCCTGACTAATGGAATCTTGACATAACCAGTCTGCCATTAATCTAAATCTCATTTGAGTCATGTTTAGTCATTACACATACATTTTCATTTTTTTTCTGGTAATATAATGAAGATGGTTTACTGTAATTCTTCTAGGATATTATTGGGAGGCAGCATCTCTACCTACAACACAAGCTACACTCTATAACCAATGATGTTCCATGCCCATACCAGGTCCTATAATGTGTAGCTTTTTTGAGATTGTCCCAGGCCATTTAGGTACTGTCCTCTTATGAGTTTTAGATGTGTTGCTGCAGAAATTGAACAGAAGAAGTAGTTATCCATTGTGTTCTCCTGCCTACCCTCAACTGCTGCCATATGCAGAATCTGGTTTCATAGATTTCTTATCATTTGGGGTGGAGTGAGTCATTGAAAGCCTGAGAGAATTTTATCCACACCCCTATTCCTATTAAGTTGATGCATTTTTAAAAAAAATCATAAAGAAATATATTACAAAAAGTTAAAAAGTTGAGTTGGACAAAAGTAGAAAATAACAGAAGTCTGGTGATGCTGAGGTTTATGAGTTGGCATGGCCAGAGTTTATATAGAATGTGGGAGGAAGCTGAAGATGTTTAAATCAGCTTCCATTTATGACCATGATGCATCCATACCACCATTAGGGTGCTTGTAGGAAAGCAAACAAACCATGGCTTTCCTATTTTTGCAAAAGTTCAGGAAATGTAAACATTTACTGATAGGTGGAAAAGAAAATGAGAGAGAAATAGAAATTATACTAGCAAAGTTAGATAACATTTTAGATGGCATCTTGCTTTCTAAAACAACATTAAACTGAAGCTCTCACAATTTAGATATTTTTGTGGCCTAGTGAAAGCATTGGCCTTAGATAGATTTCGGAACACATCTAATGGCTAGAGTGGCTTATTTTGCTTTTTATAAAAATGTTATCATCCACTTTATGGGACAAAAATAATCAGGCAGATAATGACCACAGAAGGCTGCCAAAATGTGACAAGCTGTGATAATATAGATGCATTTTTTAAAACTCTTAATGTAAATAGAAGTGGGGTAGACAAGATTGTGAAACAACACAAAGGAATAGGTTAAACAAAGAAAGATGTCTTTCAATGGAGTGTGTGGGTCTGTTTGCTTAGGGGATTACAGTTATTGACACCTCATCCTCAAGGCATTCCCCTTGTGCAAAGCCAGGCTGAGCTGTTAAATCTATGATACAATAGGATATATGATAGAAATCTAAGTAAGAGCAAATTAGACATCTACAGTGTATTGTAGGAATCAGTAAAGCCTGAAGGATGCCATGGGCCTTTTCCTATGTAAAGCATTCTGGGCTCTCATTTCAAAGGACTTCCAGAGGGATAAATATATAGGGATGTAATGTGGCAATGTAATGAACCATCTAGGCAGCCTATTCTTATTCACCAGAGAACCCAAGAAGATTCAGAATTCTGCTCACAAATCTATCCCAAATATAAAAGACAAATATTTGGAAAAGGCTCAGACATCTCTGCATTTAGAACTAAGGGAGTTCAGAGGAAATAAAATCAAGACAATGGGGTCACTTGGTGGAGAACTGTTGCTGGCAATCGTTACAAGATAATTCATTATATTCTTCTCATGTAGCATTTTTCTCTCTTGGATTAGCCTCTTTGTGGCAATGGATTTAGGATTCCTAAAAAGGAGTGCAGTCCAAATCAAATAAAATCAAACTGGATCCAGTGTTGAAGAAGGTCCCTATTGAATTGACCATGACAGGGTTTCCCCCTTTATTTTTAAAGACTGTGCAGAGTTTCAAGGAAGGTGGGGAAGCTGTGGCTTCTCTTTAAAGAAATTTGGATTGCCTCACCTTCTCAGTACAGGTAGCAATCAACTTACTACCAAAAATTTCCACTGCTAAGCAAGACAGTTGTTAAGTGAATTTTATCCCATTTTATGACCTTTCTTGCCCTAGTTGTTAAGTGAATCATTGCAGTTGTTAAGTGAATCTGGCTTCCCCATTGTCTTCCTTGTCAGAAGATAATAATAATAATAATAATAATAATAATAATAATAATAATAATAATAATAATAATAATAATAATAATAATAATAATAATAATAATAATAATAATAATAATAATAATAATAAACACATGCCAGTTACCAAGTGTCCAAATTCTGAAAATGCGATCATGGGGATACTGCAATGGTGGTAAGTGTAAAAAGTCAGTTAAGTCAATTTTTACAGTGCCATAACTTTGAACGGTCACTAAAAATGGTTGTAAGTTGAGGAATAAAGCCTTCTATCAAGAAGGCTCAGCTGATTCCTTCCATTCTGATTGACAAAAGGAGCGAATGCTTTGCTTCTGGTGAAATTAAAGTGTTTTGTTAAAGCAACATTGCTGACTATGTCAGATCAAGTCAACCTCTAAGTTTTATCAGTGTGGAGTAACCTAGTTCTGTCTGAGTGAAATGCCTCACCGAGATAGGTCACTGCTGATCTGTATTACCCTATACTTTTGTGTTTGTTTGCTTCTGTATGCAAAGGTCTCTCTTAAAAGAGTTTGTGAAGAATCTGGAAAAAGAGGTGGGAGCAGCTCAAGACATGAGCAATCCACAGATGGCAGAGTTCATGACAGTATTATATTGATGATGAACCTTTTAGGCTCATCATTTACATGAGAATGGGTCATGCTTTCAAGAATAGGCTGGTTCTGATGAATGCTGGCATGTCATCCAAAATATCATGGCATGCCATCTTTGATATACATGCCATAGGTTCACCATCATTGCAGTAGTAACTTAGCTAATAATTGGCATCTTAGTCCAGCTTTGTTGTCCCTGGGAACAAAGGCAGAAGGAAATGACCTGAGATCAGCAATTTCTTAGACAAAAACAGGCAGGTTGACAGGACATTATCTTAAAAAAAATCTACAACCTCTAAAGATATCACTAGCAAGTCACATCAGGATGAGCCTTACAATGCAATATTATTTATTCAGTCAATGATTGAAATTTAAAAGAACATAGGCAGCATGAAGCAAATGGATACAATCATATATCAACAACAAGCAACTAGGATGAGCCTTGAAACTGGATGTTCTTCTGCATTGTTCTGATATGTTTGTAAAAGTGGTTTTTCACACTTTGTCAGTTTCTCTAACAGACAAGAAAGCAAGTGCTCATAAGGTGGAAGGATGGGCAACTCTACCTTTATAATCTTACATTTGGGGACCCTGGAAATTGTTTAACACAATTTACAAATAGTATAATTGCCATTTTCCACCCTTCTGCATCACTTTCACCAGAGGTTCATTAGTGAACCATGTCAACAAGCTCACTAGCCAGAAAAAAACAAGCAATTGGGAGATGTTGGAATCTTCAAACCAGCAAAAGCTTACCTTTTAAACATTGTTTGAACCTGTTATTTTAAATTTATAGTAGGGTTAGGATGAAGAAAGATACTTTTTTCAAAAGTTCAACACAACCTGTTATGTTTGTCTCTTCACAGGATAATTTGGAGGCTACCAAGCTTCACTTTTCTCATCCTTGCTAACTCTGCCTTTTAGCAGGCCCATTTTAAAAAAAAATCATGGTGTTGAAACCTTTGAAGTTATCTGTCTAAAATGTTTCTGGGCTAATTTCCTTGAAAGGGTCTTACTGTATTCCTGCAATTTTCATTCCATTCTGCCCCAGAATAAAGCAGCTGCAGGCAATTTTACACTTCCTTATTATAGTCTATGGTGAAATATTTTATTTAGTGAAATTTCAGATAAGTCCAAATCTCTTCTTGCCTTTGAACTTCAGATTTGAAGCGAATCTTGACACCTTTGTATCTAAAATTCATGCCAAATTTTGGGTGATTTGCACACCCTTTTATATGTGTTTTACTTAATATAGTACTGTTCATTTTTATTTCTGCAAGAATATACATCTTTCGGGCATTCTTTCCCCTATTGCTGTGTTTGGTTTCTATTTGTTCTGAGAACTGTATTATAAAGTTGTGGGAAGTTTGAATACTAAAGGCCAGTTGTTGTTATTTAATGGTGATTTAGGAAATGTAAATTTGGTGAATTAAAACTTATTAGAATTAAATGAATTTTTCTTCCATCCTTATTTATAACTTCTTCAGGATAGATTTTTCAAAACAAACAAACAAAATGTAATTAAATACGTTTGCCCATGTACTTATATCTACTATATCTGCAACTATACTACTTAAGTATAAATAACATCAGAGTGGATGTAACACAGTGTAACAGAATAACAGAGTTGGAAGGGGACTTGGAGTCTTAGAACAGACATGTCAAACTCGTGACAATGCACAATGTATCAGGATGGTTTTGCCATTGCCGGCCATGGGGTGGGTGCAGCTTCTGCATGACACATCCAGCCAGCGGGCCGGCAGTTTGACACCCCTGTCTTAGAACATAGAATAATAGGGTTGGAAGGGACCTTGGAGGTCTTCTAGATCAGACATATCAAAC
Organism: Vipera berus; assembly: GCF_964194415.1. Lineage (NCBI taxonomy): Eukaryota > Metazoa > Chordata > Lepidosauria > Squamata > Viperidae > Vipera > Vipera berus. The sequence goes on from NC_138206.1 coordinate 95,769,889, forward strand.
TCGCGATGTCACGACATCGTGAGACATATCGGAACTATTTTGCCATTGCCAGCAATGGGGTGAGCATGGCTTCCGGATAACGTGTCTGGATGCAGGCTGGCAGTTTGACACCCCTGTTTTAGATCAAGTTCCTGCCTATGGCAGGAGATTCTATACTATTTCAAACTTCCTTTAGGCTTGATACACATGATCATAGAAAGAATAACAGAATAACAGAACAGAATAATAGCATTGCAAGGGACACCAAAGGTCTTCCAGTCCAACCCTGCACCCAAGCAGGAGACCCTTTACCATTCCAGACAAATGATTGTCCCACCTCTTCTTACAAACCTCTAGTAATGGAGCACCCACAGCCTCTGGGAGCAAGTTGTTCCACCAATTAATTGTTCTAACTGTCAGAAAATTTCTCCTTGGATCTAGGCTGGATTACAAAGAGACATTAGTCACCCTTTCTACAATTGCTTAAAAAAAGATATCAATCTCCAAGAAAGCATTATTTGATTTTTGCTGACATTTCTTGGGGGGGGGGAGGAGAGAGAGAACAATTGACTACAGGCAGCAAACCAGATTAATTTTTATTATTATTTCTGTTGGAATGAAGTCCTATCCCCAGGAATCTGAAAGAGGCCAAGAAACAGAATGTCTGAGTTTACCTGAAGTGCCTTTGAAAACAATTCAAGAGTCACATCCCTGTTATAAAGATGGCAGAGTGTATAGTACAGAAGCAACTCCCAGCTGACAGAAATATTAAATCGAAGTGTATGATTTTGTACGGCAAGAAATTGGCCAAGGGGGAAATATATTTGGTATCTTTGGTGCATTATAATAAACTTGTCAGACAGATAAGTTCTCTGTTTTCCCAGAAGATATGCATTCTGTAGAATTTAATGCATTTTTTTATTAACTATTACATATGTCTCTGCTTTCCCAAGATCTAGTTTTCCCCTATACTGATAGAATTGCAGATTTGATAATATGAATATGTGGCTCTGTATTGTTTATTAGGTATGGAAATTATCCCTTGACTTTAATGTTGTAGCTATGAATGTAATCAGGGTTATTTTAGACTTCTTCTTAAGAGTTTCTATTTGGGAGCCTTAAGTCCTTTTTTTATTACTACCTCATGTTGCGGTGGTCATTGTGTTTCATGTAACGGTCTGTCCCATAATCTCAACTATTTTGTGTCAGCACTGTTTCCATATAGATAAGCATTTGTGTTATGATTCAGATCTGGAGTTCATGATAACTGAAGGCTAGTTTAGCAAAATAAAAGACAATTTCAAGAATATTTGACAAGGTGACCCTATTGCAGAAAGTGGCCCTTTTAATCACTTAGTTGTAATTTGAAGGTTTTTAGAATGTGGTGGGCAGCTCCTAGAAACTATATCAAGTGGACTTATGGAAATAATAAAATGTAGTATTTGAAGGAATTTCATTGCCTAATCCTACTTTAGATCCTATACTAAATAGATCCTTTACTATATAAAATATATCCCCATTACTGATGATCATAAAGGTTATATAAACCTTACATTATAGTTAGTTTTACTATTGGTTGATATGTATACATATTTCTATTTCTACTGTATTTTGTAAAAGGAGATAAGTTTCAGGATAAATTGCACAATATAATAATAACTTATATGCTATTGAGCATGTCTACTGTATTTGTCTTTAGCAATAGTAAACAGTCCATAGAATCAGGATTTAAAGATCTTGATTCTTGATTCTTCCAAGACTTTTGTCCTAACATTTTCCATTCTAGAAGAATAATTGTGTATGATATGTTGTATGATTAGCAAATATAGTTATTCACACTTTAAAAGTGACAAAGGAAGATAAAATGGATATTAATCATAAAACTACAGAATGGCTCAGTAAGGTTCCTTTGATCTCCTTGTAGTATTCAAAGTACAATTGGTAACTTTCATTACATAATGAAACTAGATCTTGGGAAAGCAGAGACATATGTAATAGTTAATAAAAAAATGCATTAAATTCTACAGAATGCATATCTTCTGGGAAATTATTATGCCCCTGTCATGGACCGATCATCATCTCCTGCGGCTGGTCTTCCGTTTTGCCACCCCCCGCCGTGGGTGTGTGGAACCAATTAAATGGTACCGCCCCAGACGCTTAATGGATCCCCAGAGGTTCCAGGCAGCGCTGGGGTCCCCACCTGCCTCCCTTGCTCACAGCTCGGCAGACGCCTTAGTGGAAGCCTGGGAAAGGACGGCCACTGAGGCTCTTGACCGAGTTGTACCCCTGCGGCCCCTGACCCGGTGCAGATCTCGTCGAGCTCCATGGTTCTCTGCGGAGCTCCGGGAGATGAAGCGTCGGAGACGGGGCCTAGAGAGCGGTTGGAGGTCCAGCCGATCCGAATCCGACCGATTGCGACTAAGAGCCCACATTAGGTCTTATCTCGCTGCGATAAGGGAGGCGAGGTCTAACCACTTCGCCACCCTTATCGCGTCCGCAGATAATCGCCCGGCCGCCCTGTTTAGGGTGACTCGCTCCCTCCTAAATCAGGAGGTGAGGGAGGATCCCTTGCAGGGTCGTGCCGAGGAGTTTAACCAACATCTGTCGGACAAAATCGCTCGGATTCGGACCGGTCTGGACTCTGACTGGGCAGAGTCTGACGATCAGGACACGGGCGGTCTTGTCGATATCACCTGGGAGGAGTTTGATTCTGTGACTCCGGAGGAAGTGGACAGGATCATGGGGAGGCTGAGCACCACCACATGTTTATTGGACCCGTGCCCTTCCTGGCTGGTCTATGCAGCCCGGGAGAGGACACGCAGCTGGTTCCAGGCAGTTATATCGGCTTCTCTGAGTGAGGGTAGCTTCCCCGCCGTCTTGAAAGAGGCGGTGGTGAGGCCTCTCCTCAAGAAGCCTGCCTTGGACCCAGCTGTATTAAACAACTTTCGTCCTGTCTCCAACCTTCGCTTTCTTGCGAAGGTTGTTGAGAGTGTGGTGGCGCATCAGCTCCCTCTGGTCCTGGATGAAGCGGATTATCTAGACCCATACCAATCGGGTTTCAGGCCCGGGCACAGCACGGAGACGGCATTGGTCGCGCTGGTGAATGATCTCTGGAGGGCTCGGGACAGGGGATATTCCTCTGTTCTAGTCCTATTAGACCTCTCGGCGGCTTTCGATACCATCGACCATGGTATCTTGCTGCGGCGTCTCAGGGGACTGGGAGTGGGAGGCACAGTTTTACAGTGGTTCTCCTCCTATCTCCAGGGACGTTCGCAGTCGGTGTTGGCAGGGGGGCAGAGGTCGACCGCGAGGTCTCTCATTTGTGGAGTTCCTCAGGGGTCGGTCCTCTCGCCTCTCCTGTTCAACATCTACATGAAGCCGCTGGGTGAGATCATTCGTGGCTTTGGAGTTGGGTATCATCAGTACGCTGATGATACCCAACTTTTCCTTTCGACCCCAAACCACCCCAGTGATGCCCTCAACGTGATGTCCCGGTGCCTGGAGGCGGTTCGGGTCTGGATGGGGAGGAACAGACTTCAACTCAACCCCGACAAGACTGAGTGGCTTTGCATACCTTCATCCCGGGTTTATTCGGATATTCCACCTCTGGCTATGGGGGGTGAACTATTACCCCCCGTAGATAGGGCTCGCAACTTGGGAGTCCTCCTAGATTCACGGCTCACCTTGGAAGACCATGTAGGAGCTGTGACTAGGGGGGCCTTCGCCCAGGTTCGCCTGGTGCGCCAGTTGCGGCCCTATCTTAGCCGGGATGATTTGTGCACGGTCACTCATGCGCTCGTGTCCTCTCGTCTGGACTACTGCAACGCTCTCTACATGGGGCTGCCCTTGAGGACCACCCGGAAGCTCCAACTGGTACAGAATGCAGCCGCGAGAGTTGTGTTGGGAGTCTCCCGATACTCCCACGTTACACCGCTGCTCCGTGAGCTGCATTGGTTGCCAGTTGTCTTCCGGGTGAGATTCAAGGTACTGGTAACGGTGTTCAAAGCACTCCATGGCATGGGGCCGGAGTACCTTAGGGAACATCTGCTGCCGGCATCAAGCTCCCTGCGCCCTGTGCGTTCCCACAGAGAGGGCCTCCTCAGGGTGCCACCGATCAGAGAATGTCGATTGGTGGCCCCCAGGGGGAGATCCTTCTCTGTGGGCGCTCCGGAGCTGTGGAACCAGCTACCGGTAGAGCTCCGGATGGCGCCCGATCTTCGCTCCTTTCGTCGCGATCTCAAGACCTTTCTGTTTGTACAAGCCGGCCTAGCCTGATGGGGATTGGTGGGGTTTTTTATTTTTGGTGGTTTAGTTTTTAACTTGGTGTTTTAGAATTCTATTTTAACTGTTTTAATATGGGCAACTATTTAATCTCTTTTTAACGTTTGTATTTAGTATTTTATTCTGCCCTGTGAACCGCCCTGAGTCCTCAGGGAGAAGGGCGGTATACAAATATTATTAAATTAAATTAAATTAAATTCTGGATATATCTGATAGCTGATCAACAGCAAAATAAATTCATCCACAATTTCAAAATAAATGGCATGAATGAAATGTTCATTCACATTTCATAATCTCATATTCCAGAATATTATTGAATCATAGCTTCTTATTGATTTTAGGGACAGATCTAAGCTATTGATCTAATAGCTTCATACCAGGATTACTGCAATGTATCCTAAATAAAAATACTCATGAGGACGATCCAGAAGTTGACTAGGTGGGGTGCTTAAAAAGGATCACACATTATCAATCCTGAGAGAGCTGCAGTGTTTGCCTATGTGCTAATAGGTACAATTTAAGCTGTTGACATGATATATTTTTTTCCCCAGCTGCCCATGCACTAAAATGAGTTAGGGAGGCCTACCTCTTGTTTTCACTAATGAGTGTAGTTCATATGAGGATGATAGAAGTCCTTCTTTATAACACTGCTTCAATTATGAAACTTTCTCCTGAGGGAAGATGAGCTGGTAGGGTTTTACTGACAAATAAAGACATGTGTGTCCTGCCAGACATAGATTAATACCTGCCAGGATCAGATTGTCCTAATTTGGGTAAAATAATTTGCATTTTTATTGCTTTTAGAATTGCTTTTAGTGATTAGTGGTTTTTTAAAACTCCTTTTATATATTCTTTTGGGTGCCTTTGGAACAAAACAAAACAAAAAACCCTACACAAAAGAAGTAAATAGTATTGGTTTAAGACCAAACAACCCCATGTTTAAATCCAACATTAGTCATTGAAGCTTACCACACTTCTTTGAGTTAATTACCCTCTGTCTGCCAACCTATCTCATAGAATTATTCTGGGGAAATGGGATTTTACCTACATAAATTGGAGGCAAGACAGTATATAAATCTAATATATCAATAAATAAGCCTGTTCTATAATGTTGGTAATAATCATCAAATATTGTGCATGCATTCTGAAGGGCAGAATAAAATTATAGCTGAATTGATGACTTGCTGCTTCAACTTGACTTGAAGAAGAATATTTTAACTTATTAATTTTATTGACCTGAATGATAAGTATTAATTTATGGAGCCTTTTTAACTATGGTGGTTGGGGGAAAGTTCCACCTCAGCTACTCTTATGGGTATTGCTTATATCACTTTTTCATAACAGAATTAGCTTTAATGTCTCTCTTTCCTGGTAAGATAAGAGTTAATGCACATTCAGCAGTATCTGCTCAGAGCATCCCTGAGGAGTATACATTTTTGATCCCCCTTTCATAAGTAGGATTAACAATTTGTCTTCAACAAATCTGGTGTAAAAATGTTAACTGGGCAGATTGGACAGCGATCTACAGTTTTGCACTAGCAAAAAAAAATATTGCACAAAAATTACAAGAATGGGACTGTTTTCTTTAAAAAAAGAAACTGAAGGGTATACTTCTCTACAAAAATTTGGGAGTAGTGGCAAAAAAATGGCAGTGGTAATATAAGGCTTCCATTTCTTAGCTCATGGGACTTTTAAATAAGAAGCAATTATTGTAATCACAAATGAAATGCAGGTAACGGGATTTAGAAATATGTGAAAGGCTAAATTTCCAAATGATTTCCTAAGAATTTCAAGGCTCTACACTGCATTAGCTCCAAAGTTAAACAAATGAGACAGTTTGCTCTTTCAAGTTAAAATGCTATCCGGGAAGACTACAGGAAGGGGAAAAAAAGAGCCAAGATTTTCTGATCAAACTTTTTCCAGAATGAAACATCATAGCCAAATGAAGCTATTGAGAATAAAATATTATTTTTAAATAGTAAAAACCAAGGGGTGAACAACCAAACAAAACAATTCGTAGAGGGGAAAAAGCTACACTGACTTGGTTCAAATAACACATCTGAGCCAACTGTGTTTTAGCCTAGAGGATTGTGAAAAACTGCTGTTTTTATGATTCACTAGGCAACATGTGACCTGATGGGTTATTTTTTTTCAGAGGTTTGCCTTACCTAAACCAAGAAATAGAATGAACACAGGTGGGGAAAAAAGCAGTGGGAGTGGGAGCAACTTGCAAAATGTTGCCAGCTTGCCAGTGAGTTTCCTTTTGGGAAGCTGGCAATGAGCATCATAAATCTTTCTTCTTTCCTTTTCTCACTCCCTCTGTGTACCTCCCTCCCTCCCTCCCTCCTATGCTTTGTTCCACACTGCCTTCTTGCCTTCTTCCCTCTCCCTCTCTCCCTCTTTCCATCCCTCTCTCCCTCTCTTCCTTGTATGTTTATAGCCTTGGGCTGGCCCAGGTGTAAATATCTTACCTTTTAATGGAGAATCATATTTCCATCAATTAAAAAAATTGACTGGCACCTCTACTTCACTTACTGTAAATCCAAGAAAAGGCATCAGAGGGAGCTCCTCAATTAGTCTGTTTCATTAATAGTAGCCTTTTCATTATTGTTAAAAGGGAATCCTGCCACTCACCCACCCACACACACATACATAGACAAAATATGAGAGAAATTGTTCTTATATATTCTTTATCTGCAAATGTAAAAGTCTCATTCCATTGCAGCTTTTTAACTGATATTTATGCTAACATTTGAGATGTGTGTCAAAACTAGATCAAAAAGCATTATAACAGATATGTGTGGAGTTTTTTAGACTGAAAACCCCATTTGGCCTTTCAGTGAACACCCAGCAAAGTGAATCATCAGAAAGGAAACTTGATTTCTCTAGCTCAGTGGTTTCTTTATTCACTTCTGGATTGCTGCTTGGCCACTTAAATATACATATTTTTAAACTGCTGCCACATAACATCCTGGGAATGAGCAAATGGCTCAGCAGATGATAATGGAACTGGCAAAAGTGATTGTACTGTGATTGCCACCATTTTGAGAGTTTAGCCTTTGTTGCTGTCCAAAAGACTTTAGCAGGTCATTCTGCTAAATTCACCTCAGAGAATGAGTTGAATATTGGCATAGGCAAGTAGAGAAAAGTGAGTGATGGCAATAATGATACTTTTTCAAAGTGTGACAAGTCCATGATACTTATTAGGGTTGCTAATTATAAAAATCTTAACCTTTCACCAGCTTCATGTCTTTCTCTTCTTCCTGCAGCTTTCGTTTGCTGTGAGAAGGAGTAAAAACATGCACTAATCTTTATTTTCAGCTAATTGCTATTCCTAGGAAAGTGTTTTACACATTCTTACACTGGTTTCTCATTTTAACGTGTGATCAATTTGCAGATGAGGCACCTATCCCCTCTTTACACCCCATGTTTTTGCCAAGAAGCCTTAAATGGTGAAAAAAAAGTCAAAGAATCCATACATAGTCAATGAAAGCTTTATCTTTGTCATCAAATCCTGGTGCATACGTTTTGCTACCTAGTAGGGACGCGGTGGCTCAGTGGGTTAGGACGCTGAGCTTGTCGATCGGAAGGTCGGCAGTTTGGCGGGTCGAATCCCGAGTGCCGCGTAGCAGAGTGAGCGCCTGTTACTCGTCCCAGCTTCTGCCCACCTAGCAGTTCGAAAGCACGTAAAAATGCAAGTAGAAAAATAGGGACCACTACGGTGGGAAGGTAACAGCGTTCCGTGCGCCTTTGGCGTCTAGTCATGCCGGCCACATGACCACGGAGACGTCCTCGGACAAGCGCTGGCTCTTCGGCTTTGAAACGGAGATGAGCACCGGCCCCTAGAGTCGGAAACGACTAGCACGTACCTTTTACCTAGAGAGCCAATGTGTACAACTCTGATAGGCCTTTTGAGAAATTCTCCAAACTCATCTGTCTCTTCCCACAGAAGAGTAGCTCTGTCTTTCATTATTTTTATGGGATGAGAGTTTGATGATGTCTGGTTTTATGGACCAGATAATTATTATTTTTTTCTCATGCTTCTACCATATTTGTAGAACAGTATCTTTCAGTGACCGCTTTTTCAAAACCATACAAGAGAACAGCAGGGGGTTGGACTAGATGACCTCCAAGGTCCCTTCCAACTTATTATTATTATTATTATTATTATTATTATTATTATTATTATTATTATTATTATTATTATTATTATTATTATTATTATGGCTGAACGGGCACAGATTTGGACTATTTTCTGCTGCTTTTAAATGCAATTATACTCACATGTTTAGCAAATGGTGCTTGTTCTTAAATGAAGACAAAGAGAAGATGAGGTTTCCATCTGTGACTTAGGGATCTTTCCCCCCCATATTGATGCTAGGTATGTTTTCTGAATGTCTTCCTAACTGGTTTTCTTATACAACTACCCCCATTATTCAACAGCTGCCTAAGGCAGAAGAATTTTGGTATCATGATGTGTCACCAAATTGTTATTATAATTGTATATTTACCTCTAGAGACAGGAAAAACTGCTTGCAGGCTTTCTGTTTCTAATGCTAAAATAATTGGGTTGGCCTTAAATAATAGGTTACATAAGTTGGGGAACGATGCTTGACTTCATTTGCTGCTTCACCTAGAGGGAGCAAAATATCTTCAACCATGTTTCCACAGTCTGCATCCATAGTATGAATAATACTGTACTTATTTATCCCTGATCCATGGATAAATACTTCTTCAGGCTCAACCAGACTAAACGCTTTTTCAGTCCCACACTTCAGTCTTTGACACTAGTGAGCTCTGTAACTGAGAAAGAACTTTCTATGTATACTTTGTTGTAGGTATATAACAATATACAATAACAATATATAAATATTTTTTGAGACACTGCTTCTCTCACCTGCAGCATACAGCAAGCACCTTGTACATGATGGTAACATGTGTCACAGTATCATACTGTGTCATAATGAAGAAAAAAAAGGAAATGAACATGAAATTTACAAACAATTTTTGAGGTAAATGATTTCCCCCTATTCAGAAAGCAAAATAGGGGAAAATCATTTGCCTCAAAATTTATTTGTAAAACGTGTTAGCCGAATCTTACATCTTTGTTGTCAGTTGCATTTCCTTCCTTTAACCTGTAGTTTAAATACAATATTTTAGTACTGTATTTTAAAGACATCCTATTAAAAATATGATAAGGTTCTCTTTTTAAAACATTTTCCATAGAAAATGCAAAAGAGTATAACCTCTGCATATTTTAATTTGTTGTTGAGAATGTGCTAATTGTGTTTGTGGCTCAAACAGTTTCCTGCCCAATGCTGAAACAGATGTGTATAGGAAATTTATAACATTGGCTGAACAATAATGTTGACAGATTATATATGGTCACTGTGTCAGACTGGGTTGTTTAAATAAGTTTACAATCCTTGGAGCCTTATCATGTGTAAACAGCTAGCTTTTTGGATGATGAAACTGTTGTTAGTTGGGATTTAACAAGGCTGCAGGGTACACAATGTGATATTGTAGAAAAATATACCTGATTAATCTGCCTCAACCACTGGCAAGTACTCTATCATTAAAAAAACACTGGGATACTTGTAGTATTCTATAAAGGTTAAATAATGATATACAGGTGTTAAATTAAGGTTTATCGAGTTACTGTACATCAGACGAATAATAAAAGTCCCATAGGAAATCACCAAATGGAATGAGAATCTGTTCAGGAACTGATGTTTGGCAGATACACCATCACAACAGAACTCATCTCAATGATAATTTAGGATGCCTGCTGCAAGGTTAACAAATGCCATGTGGAACCTCGTATACAAACTTGCTTTTCAGAAAGTGCTTCATTCTTTTGTGTGATCTGAGTCCCCAGAACTATACCTCATTTGAGACAAAAATGATACAAGGAATGAACAAATTTCTCATTGTGAATTGTTGCTAATTAGGACTTTTGAGAAGTCTGACACTTTAAATTGTTTGGGCTTTGAAGGCATTTTTTTTTTAAAAAAGATTGGGGCTTCATATTTATTTGTGTGCACAAAGTGGGCTCATCTGAAAAATCGCCTTTGCCTTTCTTTCCTTCAATTCCAGAGCTGGGTCAGTTTCTTATCATCCTAAATTTTGCTATCTTCAAAGTGTCCCCTTAGAGCACATCTAAAGGAGAATTGTGGTTGTTTTGCTGCTAGAACAATGTAAAAATGAAGAGGGCCTGGAATATACAAGATGCCAACCTAGAATATGTATATGTGTGGGTCATGTGGGTGGAAGAGAGAGAGAGAATAGAAAAATAGACAGACAGACAGTCAGACTATCTGTCTCTCTCTATATCTATCTATCTATCTATCTATCTATCTATCTATCTATCTATCTATCTATCTATCTATCTATCTATCTATCTATCATCTATCTATCTATCTGTGTGTGTGTGTGTGTGTGTGTGTATGTGTATGTGTATATGTATGTGTATATATATAGGTAAAGGTTCCCCCGCACATGTGTGCTAGTCATTTCCGAGTCTAGGGGCCGGTGTTCATCTCCGTTTCAAAGCCGAAGAGCCAGCGCTTGTCCGAGGACGTCTCCGTAGTCATGTGAGCGATATTTGTTTTCGTAGATTCTCGCGGGTGTCTGGGATCCCCTCTATCACCAGTTATCGCCAACCTTTTCATGGAAGAATTTGAAACTAACGCTCTAGAAAAGACTACAAACAAACCAAAACTGTGGCTCAGATATGTGGATGACACCTTCGTGATCTGGCCCCACGGAAGAAAGGAGCTAGAAAACTTCCTAACACACCTAAATAGCCAGATCCCAAAATAAAATTCACCATGGAGATTGAAACAAACAACCAGTTACCTTTCCTGGATGTACTTATATACAAAAAACAAAACGGAACCCTAGGACACACAGTCTACCGAAAGAAAACACACACCAACCGTTACCTCAATGCGCAATCACATCATCACCCAGCACAAATAAATTCAGTAGCCAAAACACTAATAACAAGAACCAGACGCCTTGCAGATGAAACACATATACAAACAGAACTACACACCCTGACAGACATATTGACAGCAAACAAGTTCCAAAAAAACAAAATCACCAATATAATTCAGCAGGAGACTCCGAAACAGAAAAACATCCAAGAAGAAGAACAGAACAACGGACGAGCCATCTTGCCCTACATAAAAGGAACAACCGACAAAATCAGTAAAGTACTACGCAAACATAACATCAAAACCGCATTTAACACTGACAGAAAGATATCAACCATCCTGAGAAATCCCAAAGACAAAATAGAACTGGAAAACCAGGGCATATACCAAATCCCATGCGCCTCCTGTCCAGCAACATACATCGGACAGACTAACAGAAGAATAGAGGTACGTGTAGAAGAACATAAGAACTCAGTACAGAAGAAAGATCACACATCTTCACTAGTACAACACATAAACACTACGGGACACAACATCAATTTTGAAGGTACAAAAACAATCGCCAAAATAGAACATCTCAATAGCAGAATAATCAGAGAAGCCATTGAAATAGAAAAACACCCAGACAGTATGAACAGCGAGATGACACCTCCTGCCTACATGCCATTTGGAAACCAGCATTGATAGACAAACGAATTTCAGCAAACAAGGATTTAAAAAACCAACAAACAACCCCAAATGCCACCAGCCCCAGCAAGACTCATCCACACCCAGAACAAAAACTCTCCCACACAGAAGACAGAACAAGTCAAGCAAAAGTGCTATCACCCAAGCAGAAGAACGCACACACGAACCTGACTGACCCATACCAGAGATGCATGGCGGGTCCTCGAACTCGGAGCCAAGCCAAAGCTCTGGAGGCCACTACACAGCCCACTCCTCAGGACACCAAATCACAACACTCAGGATATTACGACACAACAAAAAACCCCACCCATTCAGAACACACCCCACCCAATCAGAAGACAGCCACGCCTCCAACCAATCGGAAGACAACCACACATCCACCCAATCAGAAGACAGCCACGCCTCCACCCAGTCGGAGGACACCCCCACCCAATCAGAAAGCAGCCACGCCTCCACCCAGTCGGAACACAGCCCCACCGGCAGTTGGAAGGAAAGGAACAGACAGACCATGCATTGCTCCTGAAAGCAGCAGGAGGAACACTCCGGCCTGATGATGACGGATGGGATTTCGTCGAAACGTCGCCACAACTTTCTGAAGATGAAAGGAACGCGGGAAGAAACCCGAGACTCTAGACCTACATATATATATATATATTTGGATCTTTGGTCATATATATATAAAAGGAATATTAACCTACAAGTTGATTATCATTAATCAGTTGACCTATCAACCATCAGGGACAAGAAGGAGTCAGAGGTTTTTATATCTCCTTTAGCCATCTAGTTGTTGCCTAGATTAATGTAATTACTGGGTTTGAAAAAGGGATTTTGCTTGTTTATCTACATACTGTAGATTGGTTGACCTACCTTTTCAAATACAGTGAAGAAAGTGATTCCCAAAGCTGGATTTCTAATCCAGAGACCACAGTGATGTCACTGGTATTTCCTCATACATGGATACAGTGTTAGAGATATATCCAACCGTTATGCAAGTTGCAAGCCCTTGAATATGCATTTAATCAACAAATTGTTCATTTCCATGCATCTTTATTATCTATCTGAAAACCTCCCCAATGTGTATGCTATTTGCTTTTTCAAGATATCTGCATTCTTAACTCATCTGGGTGCTTCTAAAACTATAAGGATTAGCTGCTTCTTTGAGGCTATAGTTAAGAGATCAGTATATACATTTTACAGTACTTAAGAAAGACAGAAGGAGAGTGATACTGGGGACTCTGTTTTAAGAACTCAGCATTATCCTATCAATACATTTTACCAATAGGTTCTGTTTAATGATGGGGAGAAATTGATTTGTTTTTTGTTGCTATGCCAAATTATCTATTTTCATATTTTGAATCAATATGTAAAGCAAGATGTACTAACATTTCTACTTTCACATTTGTTTTTCTCCAATGTATAAAATGCATATATTACGAGAAAAAGCACAGTGGTGATCTATTAGTAAAAATAGAATATGAAAGCTTTCTTTTAGACAGACGTTTTTACAGAATGGTTATATTAATGAAAATTGCAAATAGAAATAGGTAGATGAGGAGAAATATATGCAAAAAGGTGTAAATATTGTTATAAGAACCTTATAACATAAAACTTAAGCATAAAACAGATAAAGCAAGCAAAATGAGGAATCAAGACAAACTGAAATAAACAGCACTATCAGCTCATCCATCTCTAGACCTGAAAACATGACTCTTTTTAAAAAAAAATCCATAATAAGCAAAACCTTCAGTTTAAGATGATAGCATTAAGCTCATTCCAACTTCCTCTTGTTCTTCAAAAAGTCAGCAAATTGGAAATTAATCACTTAAGTACCACACAAAGCTGTAAAGACTTTGTTGTGCCTTGTATGCTATTATAAATTGATGAGTGATTCTCCCTTCACACACATTTTGCTCCAGCTCAATCTAGTGAAGGATCTGTCCAATCAGAAACCAGAAAGCTACAAGATATATGAGAAAAATTAGCAGAACCTGGGGGCTGAGTTAAAAGAGGGATCAGCCTAGAACCCCTACAGCTGCAAGTCTCCATAGATTCTGGCATGGAGAAAAATAGAAGTAGCTGGAGGATAGAAGGCTATATAAGGTAAAGGTAAAGGTCCCCCCGCACATGCGTGCTAGTCATTTCCGACTCTAGGGGCCGGTGCTCATCTCTGTTTGAAAGCCGAAGAGCCAGCACTTGTCCGAGGACGTCTCCGTGGTCATGTGGCCGGCATGACTAGACGCCAAAGGCGCACGGAACGCTGTTACCTTCCCACCGTAGTGGTCCCTATTTTTCTACTTGCATTTTTATGTGCTTTCGAACTGCTAGGTTGGCAGAAGCTGGGACGAGTAACAGGTGCTCACTCTGCTACGCGGCACTCAGGATTCGACCCGCTAAACTGCCGACCTTCTGATCGACAAGCTCAGCGTCCCAACCCACTGAGCCACCGCGTCCCTAGAAGGCTATATATAGACAAATAAATGCAAAAAAAAGACTGAATATGGGGGTTGTGCCATCAGAGGTAGCTTTTCCTTTCTCCATTTTATCCTCTTGGCAGGAATACAGAAGAAAACAGGCCCAAAATATAAAGAAAGGAAAAGAATCAGAATAATTCTTCTGCATCAGTAGAAATTGGTAACCCTTGGGATTTGTTCTTTCCCATACTTTGTCTTTTGCTCTGCTCTACACCTCCAAAGTCAAATGTATAGATGAAGTCTTGGCTGGTCCTTTGGAATCTAAGATGTGTATAGGCATGATCCAGTAGAAGCACAAAATATGAACCCTGTCATTTCTCCATCCGGATGTGAATAGCATGGAACATCCATTCCAGTTTCAGAATGATCATGTCTTGGATTTTATTGCTGAAATTGCAAAATCACATCATTTGGGAAGGGATTGTTGAATTAACAGCAAAAGCCTTCAACATGTCAATTTCTGTTATAATAGCAGCTGATGACTAAAAAGTATCTTGAAAGTTTAGTAACCATTTAAATGGCCCACAGTACAAGTTCTCCTTATCCAAATTTGATTGTTAACCAGAGTGAGAGAAAATAATTATACAATTTATGCATAATAAGGGATAATATGATTGGTCCTTCCAAAGTATCTATATGGGAGCAAGGATAAGAATTTTGATATCTATTTTCACTGGGACAGATATAACCTGTAATTAACCAGCTCACTGCAATCAAGGCAATTTTGGACATTACATTCTTTGTCAGAATATTCAATAGTAGTTCATAGAAGTCAACATTTATATAATTTATTCCTTCTTTGTGATAGAACAAAGATAATGGCTTGGTTTTGATTATCAAAAAATCTGATGGACATTAGAAAAATTCTGTTTGACCAAGCATCCACCTAATTTAATATCTTGATTTTCATGGAGCTCAAAAACATACCCTTTGGAAAACCACCAAGAGAAATTATAGACTTTGACCCCACTTGCTATTACCTGCTTTAGATTGTTGCAACTGTTATTTTCTGACATAATCCTTATGAATATAGACATTCCTTTTAGCCACAATGACATAGATAGTTCCATCCCCATGGATTTGATTAATCCCCTCTAAATCCTTCTGAACTGGTAGCTGCCATTACATCTTGTGGCCACATATTTCCTGAATTAACTCTGTATGCTCCAGAAACAAGTGCTTCTCCACTAAAGGCTAAACAGTAATTTGAAACAAAGACTGTATTTTAATGACTATGATATAAAATAATACCATTTGTTTTAAATATGGACAATCAATATGGAACCTTCTTCTATTAAAACTTCCCCTAATCAAGACATTGCATTGCTGGCTTAATGAGTGATGATGCACTGATTTATATTAACTTCTTTTAAAAATAATGTAGACATACAGGAAAAATAAAGTTTAATGGGATAAATCACCATCATTGGTGCATTGGCGTTTTCTCATAATTTTTAAGCTCCTGTTTATAGGCTTGCCATATGCAATAATATATCCTGGCTCATAAGGACAACATAGTCCACCCTTTCCCTTATGGACCCTCTCTGGATGTTTTTTTTAGTTGTCATTATCTTCTAGGAAAAATAACAAAGTTGATGACAGCATTGATATGCTGTGGCATGTTTTAGTCTCCACTCATTGCCTTAAGCCTAAGCAAATGGCTTTATTCTTGTCATTTTCTTTTCTGTGCTGAGTGACATTTCAGTGGGACTTTAGTCTATTTTTACTGATGGTTTTCTTTCAACACATTGGGGTGGAGTGAGAAATATTGTAGAAATGGACTTTTGCTTCTTTTTTAATAGTTTTGTTTTCCAAGATGAATTAACCTATTTTAATTCTTTACTTAGTTTAACACCAAGTGTTAGTATGCTGCATTGTTCAATTTTCAAAGTCCTTTAACACTGCAGAAATTTTCCCTTCGATAGCTGCAGTATTTCATGTATACTGTATATGCCCATAGTTTAAATCTCTCTCTCTCTCTGTGTGTGTGTCTTCTGTGTCTCTCTAGCTCTGTCTCTCACTCACTCAGTCTCCCTCTCTCTCACATACACACAAATAGAATTAAAAATGTCTTGGAGATTTTCCATTGTTATTATCTATTCAACAATATATGCAAGTGTATCTAACATATTTTTTTCAACTCAGTTACCCAAAAAGGATATTGAGTTTGGATCAATTGACAACGGATGAAGATGATTTTTTAACATGTGCTGTCTTGAAAGATGAATATCATCTATCTGATGTTACACAATGGCAATATTTACAGCTAAAACAATTATTAACAACATTGTTTGGACCAACAGCATTTTTAGCATCTGAAAACCCTAAGATACTAGAACTACTAGTTAAACGTTTTAAATCTAAAAAACCCCAAATCCTTCTATTGGTTTTTATAGATATTTGTTATCAATAAATCAATCTGACATATAGACATTAAAAGATGAGTAGAATAAAGAATTAGAACTTTCTTTCTTGCTTAGACAATGGGAGATGTTTTATTTTTTTATAACTAGAGTGTCAATGGACCCTAAACTATGAATTATACAATAAAAAATTCTATTTAAAATTTTTTGGACTCCATTATATCTGTATAGAAAAGGATTGTCTACAAGTGCATTCTGTTGTAGATGTAATAAAGACAATGCTTCTTTAAAACACACATTTTTACAATGTCCTATACTTCTTAACTTTTGGGGGGGAAAGTTGCGGACTATATAAATATGATGTGCAACAAAAGCTAAAATTTTCAGAAGATAATATTTTCTTGAATTACATACCTAGTACAATTTAACAACTAGACAACAAAAATGGATTTTCTGTGCCCTTAGTATGTCTAAAAGACTGATATTACAACACTGAAAAAATAAATGTATGGACTCTTTTACTCAATGGATTGAAGAATTGATTATGCTTGCTACAGAGTGCCTATAGACGTAGTCCTTGTATGAAGAAATATAATGAAATATGAGAGTCATTAATAGAAAATACAGAAGGTTAAAAAGCATAATAGTTATATATGTGTGTTAGAAATATACTTATATGCGTGCGCACACACACACAGACACTTACATAATGTTTGCATTAGAAAATTCTGTACATTATGTAATTGTTTACTGTAATGAAATATACTTTTCTTTTTTCTATTATAACTTCTTCAATATTTTAAGCATTTGTTATATATTTTTGATAATGTATTAATTTTTGTGTTTTGTTCTTTTGTTCTTTTTTGTTATTTTAAAAGCAATACAAAATTTACCTATACAACATATAAAAAAATCAGCCCCCCCAAAGATAAATAATTTCTTAAATTGAAAAAGTCAACAGAACTCTAATAAAGGAGATTTTTGTGATGATGTGGCTTTTAGAAACTTTTCCCTCTTTCTTGGGCATGGGTAGTAGTTCCAGTATGTACAATATTTGTACAGTACAATATCCAGTAGGTACAGTATTCCGGTATGTACAATAATTCTCCTGATAATAGAATCTCAAACTCTTGGTTCTATATTGAATATGGCAAGTAACCAATACTAAATCTTCTGGACAGTTTTTGCCAGCTATGGTTCTGGATTCCTCTTAGCCCTTTTACCTTGTAATGAAGATTTCCTTTGTAGTGACAGCTTGCTTCCTGCATTATGGTTTCTTTCAGTTTAATTTGTCCTTCAACAATTACTTTAGCTTCTCTAGCTTCATTCCCCAAAAGTAGAGTTCTTTGCTAATTTTGATAGCTAGCTGCAGTTCACCATGACTGCTTCCATTTCATATATTAGGAGGTCCCCAATCATGCTACGGCTACAACTACTAATGCAGAATATAAGAACATTCTGAGAAAGAAAGGCTGGTAGTCCCATTTACTCCATGGGAGATCTGGAGCAGCACTATATTAGGTTCTGTTTCTGTGGCTACCAGAGTTCACCATAAAGTGCCCCTGAAAGCTATTTTCCAGAATACAGAAAGCAACTGTCTATGGCTGCAACAAGGTCACTGGCTTTGTTTTCACAGGGTACCTTTTTTTTTACAATTCTGAGAGGCCTGGATGTAAGTTGAATACTTTCTTTTGAGCACATGTTATGATAGTATCCTTTTATTCTTGGTTTGAAGGAAGACTTCTGTTATGTACTGGGCTTTTGGAATATCACCACGTGCGTTGCTGGAGAACTAACGGTTCTCCATCAACCCAGACAGGACGTCTCTGGTCCTGCAATTGGTCAACTTTGGGCGGCAAACATGGGTTCAGTCCGATTGGTTGCTACCAGAGGGTCTGGCTATATATTGAGGCAGGGTGACTCCAAATCCTCAGTACAGTTTCAGCTTAAATAAAGAATGAGTTTCTCTGTACTCAACTGCGTGTCTTCATTCCTGCTCATCAGAGACCCACAACATAATAACTTCTGTTGTTCAAAACTGTCTATTTCGACAATAAAATTATATCTGTGTTAATTGTTACTTTTTTCAGAAAGTGAAAGCATCTGATTGACCTTATGTGGGCTCAGAGAGTTAAGCAGAATTGGGCTTGATTAATATGTGGATGAGAGATATCCAGAAAATACCAGACTTGTACACTTGAATAGGAAATCAAATTCTGGAAAAAGACAGTAAAGTTTTATTGAGAAAACAGAGTTTTGTTGTGTACAGAAAGGCACCAGGAGTTGAATTCAATCTGAAGGAGACTTTATTTTAAAATGCTATTATTAAAAACATCAGAGTTTGGTTTCAGAGTTGGTTTCAGAGTTTGGTGAAAAACATCCCCAAATTGAAATGTGTGAGAGATGGTGCCTACCAGGAGAAGCTGCTGTGATGGAATACAGTGAAGGCAGCATTTTCCTGGGATGTCAGGAGCATATTTCAGAAAGGTGGGAAGGGGCTAAGATAAATGAACTGGACAGGAGACAGAGGGAGAGAATAAGGATAGCCATTCCCTAGAGTCACCCAAGGTATATCCATTAGGATGAGAGTAGTATGGTTTTAGTCTGGTAATATTGTACTATATGTGAGCAAATAAAGAACTGAACTCTGGTGAATTGTTCTACATCGTTATTGGGCTTAGACTGAAAAAAAAAGTTTCATAATCAAAGTGGTTTCTTCCAATTTCCTGGATGTATTTTTTTTTGTTATTCTCAGCAACCCATGGAAATGAGTTGAATTTTGAAACATTTTTTCAAGTTTGGGAAAAAATGCTTTTGCTTGAAACAGGATTATTTCAGATTCTGAACACTTCTAGTAAGATCAATCTTTTGTGATGTAGAAAATACCAATTCAAAGATGTTTTGAATTTGAAACATTTGGCACACCACTGGCTACACTTACAAAACATGCTACTTCAGAAAAAGAGGTCCTTATTTCCATATTTGAACAATAATACAAATATATGAAAAATTTAATCATACTAACAGAGTATTTTTAATCCACAAGTCATCATGAATGTCACATGCCAAACTTCTTTTATATTGAAACTGTGAGGTGCAAACAACCAGAGCTACTCTGAATAGGTCCAAATAGATATTTTATTGCTGGCCATCTATATTACAAGAATCTCATCAGAATGTCTGCCTTTTCTTGTGAAACAGCAGATATAAATCTAAGGGTTTGACCTCAGATATTTCCTCTCCCAAACCAACTCCAATTCCAACCAAGCTGGAATATCTGTTTACTTGCCCTAGAGGGGCCCACTCTACTTCAGATGGTAATTCTACCACATATTATTTTGTATTGAGTCATCTATTTACTTATTCTTCCCTTTTTCTCTTTCCTGTCTGCTAGTTAGCTAATATTTCATTCCAGTGATAATTTGGTAGTGCTGCACTTCCCTAAATAATGCTGGTGAGCATCAGTGTGTTCATTTGTCTGCCTAACTGACCTATTTCTTTTGGACCTGCTATGCTGCCACAACAATTGGAAGCCCTCCTCTACAGTAATCATAGACCTTACAACTTGTTGTCAAAAGAGATGGGCCCATCAGCATTAAATGTCAATGCTGCAAACATTGGCATGTTTTTGCACTGACAAGGTAAGAGACAGGCTTTTGTTTAAACTGCTTCACTTTGAATCTTGGAGGGAGGGAATTTTCTAACGACTATTTTGAGAAGATAAGAAGCCCACTTACAGAATGGAGGAGAGACCTCATATGTCAAACTAATTGGATAATGTGATTTATGACATGTAGATAAGGGTGGGGATTGTGGGTGTGTTATGATGGGTTTGGGTGGAGGAGATTTCAGATTCTGGCATCCCTCCATGAGTGCCGATGTTTTGTTTCATTATTAAGACTTTTTAGATAAATAATATGCCTGCAATTTGTTTGATTTGTTTCATTCATCAGAACCATGACATTAAAGTTGTGGAGGTAAAATACAGTACAAGCTTTTCCAGATTTTTAGAAGAACAAGATAGCAATTGCACTTAGACTTATATACCACTTCATAGTGCTTTACAGCCTTCTCCAAGCAGTTTACAGAGTCAGCATGTTGCCCCCAACAATCTAGGTCCTCATTTTACAGACCTTGGAAGGATGGAAGGATGAGTCAACCTTGAGCCAGTCAGGGTCGAACTGCTGGCAGTCAGCAGAATTAGCCTGCAATACTGCATTCTAACCATTGCACCACCAGATAAGGAAGCCTCCACTCTATGCTCTGGCGTGTTCAATTCTTAAATAAATCAGTTCATTCAAAATATTAAAATTGTCATCTTCAATAGCAAAAGATATCATTCCATTGTGGAGAGGTGAGTAATTATTAGGCTTGTAGTTCAGTTACATCAAAAGATAACTGCACTTTCAAGCAAACAGCAATTATCTTTTATGTGCTAAAATTACTTAGTTCAGGGCATAATGGCATACATGCTCAAAACAGGGAGAGAATTTGGTGATCTTTATCAGTGTTTAATAGTTTTTAAATTTAATATATGAAGTTTTGAAAGAGGCCAAAATCAGTTGTTGATACTGTTTGTCAAGAAATTTAGAATAGTCAAAAATTGACTTACAGTAAAGGTGGCAACTAGGTAAGAAATAAGCTTGTGTCGTGATCTGGATTTAAAGACAAAAGATTTTTTGCAGTATGTGTGGGGACTATGCAGCATCTATCAACAACTCTTAAACCAAACTTTTTTTCCTTGGGATTCTATAATCAATGTTATGTCATCCACGAAAAAGACATGGCTGTTTAAAGAGTTGCTGATAAGCAAATATTACTGAGCATCTCCATATGTTCTGAAATACCATTCTTATAGGATGAAAAATATTTAAACTGAAGGAAGGGAGCTACTGCTTTTTGTGAGTAAAAGACAGTCTCCTCTGAGATTAACTCAACTCCTGGTGAGTTCAGAAAAGTCAAGTAAGTACTATTACCCAGCCACATTGGGTGATGTATGTGAGATATATTGATAAAGTCTAGATAAAAAACTAGTATAGATCAAAAAGAAGACTGCTGTTATTGTTAAACAAACCTTTTATTGTCAGTTTTCCTGCTCTCCTACACTTTGCAAAACTTGGGCTTGATCATTTCCTAAAGCTGCACAGTTATTTTCTGACAGGATTTCTAAATATTTAAAGCTCCTTCCTTAGTTAATACTTCTATTCAGGTTAGTTTAAAGATATTTTGCAGTTCTCTGAATAAAATGCTAACGTTTTACTCCCTCTCCCATCCTCGTATCCGAGATATGCTGAATCACAAATTTGCCTTGCCATGGTTGAGCAACTCTAATATCAACCTTGGAAACTGGAACAGCCATGATCCATTCTATAGAAGAGAGAGAGAGAGAGAGAGAGAGAGAGAGAGAGAGAGAGAGAGAGAGAGAGAGAGAGAGAGAGAGAGAGAGAGAGAGAGAGAGAGAGAGAGAGAGAGAGAGAGAGAGAGAGAGAGAGAGAGAGAGAATGCTATCAAATCTTCTCTAAAAAGAGATGGGCAACTTCTGAAATTTGGCAGTCTTTTCAAAGACTGGCAGAATATGCATTAAAGTGGCCAGGAAGAAATGCCCTTAATAATGCTAAACCAGTGATGTGTGAGTCATGAATCTAACTGAAATCAGAGTATCAGAATGGAAAGGTACCTCTGTGATGTATTCCTTAAGGTAGATCAATGAAATATTGGGTGTTCCATAATGAATGTTGTAATATTTCATCTCCCAGGCCAATAAACACCAATTTGAATGCTCTGAAGCTTCTCTTTTGTCTACTGTACCTTGATTATTTAGTCATTGGTGTTTCATAAATAATGTGTCAGAGCAGCCATTTCCCTCTGCAATGCTGCAATTTGTCAAGCAGATGCTCAGTCTGTTCCCAGTGCAGAAGAACTGAATGGTTTCAACATAGTAGCATTGGAATATGTATATGCAGGACTTTTTTGTCATAGAATGCCCAGAACGGAGTTCCAGCACCTTTTTTGGATGGAATTTTGTAGGGTAGGCAAGGCGGGTTGTATGACGTGTGTGAGTTCTGGCACCTTTTTTTTTCTTCAAAAAAGGCACTGTGTATATGTACACAATATGTATATCTATACAAATGCTGGTAACTTCAGTGCTATTGACCTTGGGATTTCTCAAAAGATAAAGTATCCTGTTTCTGGCACATCTTTCCACAGAAGACAGTATATTTCTTTTTAGGGGATATTAGCAAAGCAACTTCATCTCAAGGTATTCTGTGCATGTTTCCTTCCTTCGTTTCTTCTTTCCTTCCTCCCTCCCTCTCTTGTGGGGATGTTTTTCTTCCACCTTACATAAAACAAAATGCAACTTCTTTTAAAGGCACTTTCAGCAGGATATCCAATTTATGAGCAAACAGGAGAATACTCTTTATTGTCTCAAAGATATTATCTACAGTGATGTAACTTTTTTTCTACATGGGAATAAAGGACCATTTGGATGAGCTTTTCCACACAGTTTTTCCATTCTGAGAAGAACAGAAGGGAGCAGGTTTCAATAGTTACATACAGTTATTGTTACACTTTCTCCAACATGATTTCAAAGCATATGTCTTACTGGTAAATCAGAGGAAACATCCCTGTGAAGCAGTTCTTCTCTGAAGATCTGTTACATGACTCTCTTCTATAAATTCTCTGATAAGTGTTTGTTTTTTTCTGAAAAACTTCATATTTAAAAATATTTATGTATTTTTCCCTAAATATGTAATATTCAAGAAAAACACCTATCCAGCTAATACCATACTTGGATTTTAACTTTCAGGGGACTTATTCCTTCTGAACTGTCTTGAGTAAGCATGAATCAAGTCTGCACTGCATATTAAATGAATTTATTCATATTAAACAATCTGAGTCCTAATCCAGTCAACTCCTACTGACTTCAGAAGGAGTGATTTTCATGTAAGGTCTGCATGATTGCAACTAAATAAAATTTATTATTAATAATGAATTGTTTATTATAAAATACTTTAAAGTATATAAAATAAATTCACTCCTCTGTGCTCATTCCATGTTGTAATTTTCAGGATTACATTTGACTTCTTACATAATGAGCCATCACTGGGCACTTGAAAACAAATTGGTATGGCATTTACACAAGTTCAGTTAGCATTAGCAATAAGGGCAGTGATTAGTGGTGATTGCTGTTTTATTCTAATATACATTAATACTTCATCAAATATATGTTTGAGAAGGAGGCCTTCCCAGCAGTGGTGAACCAGTTAACACCTCAATATACTAAGTTTTAATCACACACTTTATTTTTAGAATATACAGATAGGTGTAGGCAAGGCTTAACGTGGAAACCACATTTGGAATATAAATACTGGATTAAGCAGTTTCACTGTATTAAAGCTCTAATATGTTCAAATAGTTAAGGGACATGTGTTGGGTGCAATAACTGTTCAAACAAACCATTTCAAAAGGAATCTGGGCACCAGTGATCTCAAAAGAAGGCTTTAAGATGAGCAGAGTTCAGAAACTGTTGAAGGGGGCAGTCACAAAAGAAATGGTCAGAACCAACTGAATGCATAGGATTGTTGACATAAAGAACCATATTTCAGCATACTTCTCTGGTGTGCATCAACAGGTCCCACATAGCTTTTTAAATTAGAACATTACAGATAACATCACTGCTAGATAATCATTTGGTCTCATCCTGGCTATGGTTTAAAAAGCTGTGAAAATTGGATTTTTCTCCCAGGACTTTGGTTGGATTGAGTGATGGAGCCTGGTTATTTTATTTTTTTAGGGTGGTTATTTTTCTTCTGCACATCTAAGGTTTTTATTTGAATTTTACCATGGATTTTATTGTATGCTGCCCAAAGTCTCTATTTAGTGGCCTTCAATCTAAACAAAGAAATAATATGGATTATTTTAAAATATCATCAGGTTCGGCTACAGGCAGATATTAGCTACAGATGTGGTTACATTGTTGTTCAGGACAAGGAAGATATGTAGATATAGCTAAAGTTTTGAGTAATTTGTTCCATTAGTTTGATGGTTTCTGCATCCAACTAATCATATCTACATGAACTACAATAATTAGAGCAGCTGAATATTAAAAATATCATCTTCTCAAAATAAAGAAGTATTCAAAAGCTCCATAAAAGGCATTCTTAATGACATAATCTATCTCCATATGGTTTCATCCATAATTTTGAAATTTCATACTTTTGGAATTGATTCTCATGAAAAAGCATTTAATTGCATGAAGGAGAACATTGCACAATTTTAAGTAGGAATTTATGTCTCTTTATTTGTTGAATTCTTGATTCCTTTATTTACTTAAGCAATTTTTTCAACAATTTTAGCTTTCTCCCTGTTATTTATTTATTTATTTATTTAAAAAATGGTTTCTAATACTGTGCAATGGTGCAGCATGATCTTGTTGCAGACTAACAGATGATTTACAATATACATTACATGACCCAGACCTCATTTCATATTTAAGGAGTAAGCAAAGAGAATCTAATGTTGCTTTCCATTTTTAATCCTGGCAAATAATGAGAATAACTTCAGTAATAAGAATTAACAGTCAGTACTAACTTGTAGAAATAGCCATTAATAATAATGAATAATCAACAGATGTGGAAAAAAAACCCCTATTGCTTCTTTTCTGTTTATATAACACTTAATAAGAAGCCAAGCCATCAAACACTGCACTCTATTCCTTCAAAGGACAAGGTTGACATTGAAAAATAGCAATAGTCTATTTTGATCATAGATAAATGAGGCACAATAATACCTAAATTGTTAATTCATCATGGAACTGATTTAGCAGCTTACTTAGCTAAGTTATTTATCCTGTGTGGAAGTAATAGGCTATTGGTTTTTCGAAACAATTACTAAATGATGAACTTTGCTCTAGTCATCTACACTAAAACATTTTTATATGCTGAAGGTTTTCAAGCAGATGTGAAAAGTTTCAGAGACAAGCTTAAATTGCTGTCCAATCCATAAGGAAAAAAGAGACAGAAACTAAGCAAACGTCATCACTTTTTAGGCTGACCCTCTGACAGAGATTGGAACAACTAAAAGGAAACTTTCTAAATGCCTTTAAAAAAACAGTCCAAAGGCAGCAAAAAAAATCAAGACACCTTGAAAGGAAAAAAAGGACTACTCTGTCGCTTTTATCCCATTCAAAGTACAGAGAGATCAGAGCAGTTCAATGCCTGTGGTGGAAATCCCAGCTAGAGTAGAGGGAGCTGTTAAGAAGTGGCTAAGTTTAGAATCTTTGCACTGTAGAAATTGGCACAGGCCTGCCCATTCCCAGAATCCTTGAAGTCTGATCTTACTGTTTCCAAGGGAATGTGGTCTGTCTGGCAACAGTCTGTAACAAATATGGCTAGCAATAAAACTTTGGTTTGAGAACATTCACAAGTGGTTCTGGTTGCTTTTTGCAAACAAAGCTGAAAATTTAAAATATATAATAAAGACTGCAACTAGATCAGCTCCCAACCTCTTCAAATGGCAATAGGATAGCATTTGTCTGGCAAATGTTGAAAGAAACACTATAGGCTGGAGCTTATGAAGAATACTTCTTCCCTTTCTTCCCATCTCAAATATGACCTTTTCTCCATGTTCAGTGTCGAAGATGCCAATGAAGATAAAACCTCCAATGTGGGGAGATGGGACACAGACAGACATCCTAGTGATTGATTGAGTGAGAATTGATTGATTGGATCAATTGTAAGAAATGTGCACCAATATCCCTGTTCAGGTTCTCCAAAGCATGCCTGGACACACAGTAAGGCAAGAGAAAGGCATGTATACAGGCAGTCCTTGACTTATGATCACAGTTTGGACTGAAGGTTCTGTTGCTCAGCAATAAAATCATTAGGTAAGTCATCAAGTGACCATGCTTGGTTTTATAACCCTTCCCCCCCACAGCCATTAAGTGAATCTGGCTTCCTTATTGACTTTGCTTGCTGGAAACTGGCTGGAAAGGTCATACATTGCAATGATCCTGGGACACTGCAAATGACCTAAATACATGTTAGTTGCCAAGCACTCAAATTACAATCATATGACTGTGGAGATGCTGTGATTGTTGCAAATGCAACAACTAGTTGTAAGTCACTTTTTTTCAGTGCCATCATAACTTTGCATGGTTGCTAAAATAATGATCATAAGTCAAAAACTACCTGTACCACATTGTAAAGACTTGTTCTCTTTCCTGAAACCTGCTGTATACATACTGTCCCATTGCTATCTCTCAGGGTGCTTCATTGTTATTCCCTCAATATGCTCCTGCTGAATAGTTGCTATGTTGCCTTCACTGTCATTTTCCACTGACTTGCTTTTGTTGTGTTCTTTCTCAGTAAAATCCAACCCCTTTCACTGAGGTTTGTGTTTCCATTGTTGAGATCTGTTTGTTCCAGGAAGTATAGATTTTGAGTGATCTTTAGCTAAAAGCTCTCACTTGCATAGAGTCCATACTGGAATGTCCTTCCAGAGCAATTGACTGATTCAGCACTGATCGTTTACACAGTTAAGCAAAGGGAACTTCCATTGAAATGTTCAAAATTTCCTACAACTTTGGTTGATATCAAAGGCCAGCTTTTCTCAGTTAATCTGCAGATAGAAACTGCCTCAGTCTGCTTAGTTTTCATCTATTTTTTTTATTTAAAAAGTTTTACAATACATTTTGACTTTAATCCCCCCTCCCCCACCCCTATCCCTCTCCCCCACTCCCTCCTCCCCCCCCCGACTTCCCAGAGCTAAATACAGGGCATAAAATCAAAAAACAAACATAAACACCCTTATGTTATCAACAATAAACTATAAATTCTATCTCTCTCTAGCTCATATAAAATAAGTACAAACAATATTAATATTACAAATAAAGTAGAAAAGAAAAAGAGGAAAACAGAAAAAGATCTTTACTCAAAATAAATTTTCTTAATCCCAGTCCTTATTCATATTAATTTCAAAAAAAAAAGAAAAGAAAAAAAAACTTTCATCTGCTATTTGCATTCTCCCACCTTTCTCTAATTTCCAAACAAATTCTCAGTTACGCACCAAAAGCGCTTATCTCTGTTAATCTTAATAATCTCCGACCAAACTAAACTATAATCAAAAATAGTTCTTGCATGTATCACGCCAAATGTCTCACAGTTCCAAATCATCCTTAAGTTCAAATAAAAGTTCAAATAAAAAGAGTATATAAAAAAAAAATTAGGCAATCTCTAAGACAACTTGTTGTTAATTAGGAGCTTACATACCCACTCTTAGTTCAACACATAGTTTAAGTCCATAACCCTAATATACTTTTCTAGCAAGCAAATAACATCAATCTTAAATTGTGTAAAATATTAAAAAAGAGAAAAAAAAACTTTATTTCTCCTCTATAATAATTTTACTCCATTGACATTCTAATCTAAAAATTTAATCAGCAATCTTAACGCCCCAAAACTTTTGGATCACCTCTGTCATGACCCCCAAAACTTCTTTAGACCGCTCTCCTCCTACATCTTCACTGTAAGCACACTTTGAAGATTCCATAACTTTCTGCTGGTCTTGCTCTTGCTCTCGTCTCGCTCTTCTTAGGGCAGCACGCGTCATCTTCTGGCCTCCTGCAGCAACCGATGAGACTGTGGCTTGATCCCCTCCAACACCATTGTCCTCTGTCTGTCTATCTGCAACATCTTGAAACTTTCCCACACCGTATCCTTTTGCAGCTTCCAAAAATGATAGGGGGGTTGCTTTTAACACATTACTATAAAAATCACGTGCCTGAGCCACAGTAACCAAACGATGTCTTTTACCTTCGTGCGTTGCCACCAACCCAACTGGAATCTCCCATCTGAACTTAATATCACGTTTCTTAAGTTCCTGTACTAGAAATGCAAAATCTTTCCTTCTCCTTAGGATCTTCGGAGGGATCTCTTTTAAAACCAAAACTTCTTGCTCAGCCACTACCAAATTAGTATCATAAGCAGCTTGAATGACTTCATCTCTAATTACTCTCTTTGTAAAATAGACCACCACATCTCTGGGTAACTTCCTCTGTCTTGCAATCCATGAATTTACACGAAAAACTTTGTCCATATTTCCCTCAATTTCAGATGCTGACTGGCCCAGTACCCCTTCCAGAGCCTCAGAAATCAGCTGCTTTAAATCTTCTTTACCATTCTCCTTTAAACCCCTAATTCTAATAGCATACTGCATCTGATTATACTGAACAAGGCTCAATTCTTCGTCCATTTTATCCCTTATATTTTCATTTTCTAATACCTTTGCTTCTAATATAGAGTTCTTTTGACTGAAATCCTCCACTTTTATATCCAGCTGTAGCACACATTCAGCTACGGATTCAACCTTAGACAAGATGTCCACCCTCATTGCTCTCAGCTTCTCTTCCATCTTCTTCTCCAATTTCTCCATTTTCTCCTCCAATTTCTCCTCCAGCTTTTTCAACTTTTCATCCATCATATCAGACATCAGTTGTGCATGCTTTCCAAGAGCGTCTTGTAGATCCTTAAGCGTCAATACCGAGGGAGATGCAGGAGGAAGCAAAGCTTGCAGTGAGGTCTCTTGCACCAGGGAAGACCCCGCATTCCAAAGAGCTTTAGAAGTTTTAGCCGCCATCTTCCCCCACTTTCACTTATTACGCACTTTCACTTTAAAGCTATAAAATCCATTGAGCTAGAGAGTAAAAATAAAGAGTCCACTTCACCTTGACCTCCTGTACCGCTCTGCCTGCATCTTGATAATCAAAAGTATTTCCTTTTGGCAGGGGTGGTTGCTAACGCCTGGCTCTGCTCCAAGAATCCCAGAGCAGAGGCGCTGCGCAGCTCGGAGCAACCCAGGCTTCGGGGGGGCTCATCCTTCAGCCGCCCAAGCTCTCAGCTCAGGCGGCCCCGGAGAGCTCAACCCCTACCTGGGTCCTCACCCCCTCCTCTTCTCCCGAGGAAGGGGCTTCAAATACATCTAAACAGCTGATCGGCGCTGTTTACGATGGAAAAACACAGCTGCGGAGCGGGCAGCCCGTAAACGGCTGTCTTTCGACGTCGCGTCGCCACCGGAAGTCCTTAGTTTTCATCTATTGAGTTACTATTTCAGAGGCAAAAAAGAAGAGGAACTTTTAGAGACTGCAAGGAATAAAAGAGTGGAAGGTGAGCCTGTGCATAACGGAGATTTGATAAAAGAGACTATGCAGCTTGAACTGATATTGCAGTATTGGAGAGCATTGCCTTCATCCTCTGTTCTGTTTGGTGGACAGGAGGGAAGAAGATGGTTACAGAGTTTTCTTGGTCAGAGAATGAGGAAAGCATGAAAAAGACTCAGAATAACTCTAGCTTAATTATGTTATATAAAAATTGATATGAAGAATTGCTTTGACAGGATTTCTTGATTCTGTTACATCAAGATAATCCGAAAAATCCAACTGTTTTTTTTCTTGAGTTTTTCAGCCTTAGGAGATTTAACATCTACTTTCAAAAATGTTTCAAAATCCAAACATTTTTTTTTTATTTTATAAAAAAACAAAAAACCTCTTACTGTATGTTTCCACTCACTTTTCTTGGATGCTACTGCTTGCCCTTCACTGCCTAATTCCTACTTTATCCATAGTGCCAAGGAGGCTGACATAACTCTTTGGCAAACTTGGCCCTTTTTCTAGAGGGACCCACTCATCATTGTTCTCAGGGAGAACAGGAAAGTGTCATTGTTGGGGAGGGCACACTGGTAATACTTCAATACTTCAATTCTTCTGGAAAGGATTCAGAAGATTAAAAGCTGATCTTCAGTGTTGAGTGACATAACTTTCCTGCCAATGTAATTTCAAGATGCCCTAGGACTGGCATGGCTGCTTGGCAACCTTGACTGAACCAGGCAGGGCCCTTACAACACTGTCAGAACTCAAATGTATTGATGTTTTCAGTATCTATTACTTACTTAGCACAGGTAGCACAACCAAGCTGTCAGGGTAAAATACAGGTGGTCCTCGACTTACAACCACAACTTGGCCCAGAATTTCCATTGCAGGTGTTTGTTAAATGAGTCATGTCTGATTTCATAAGCTTTTTCACCATGGTTAAGTGAATCAGTGGTGTTGTTAAATGAATCACATAATCATTATGCAAATCTGGCTTCCCACAATGACTTTGCTTTCAGAAACCAGCTGGCAAAATCATAAATGGTGATCAACCTGGGATGCTGCAGCTGTCATAAATACATGCTGGTTGCCAAGTGCCCAAATTTTGATCACATGACTATGGGGATGCTGCAACAATCATAAATATGTTTTTGTCAGTGCTGTTGTAACTTTGAACAATCAAGAAATAAATGGTTATAAGTCAAGGACTACCTGTACAATGGCACAGAGACAGGCTGGTGTTAGAAAAAGTGGCTTACCCAGAATATTTATTTATTTATTTATTTATTTGTTTTTATAAACCGCCCTTCTCCCGAGGGACTCGGGGCGGTGTACAGAATAAGGTAGGCATACAGAATGAACAATAGTGAAAAAACAATAGTAAAATACAAACTGGGACCCCAATTAGAGCTATCAGGCCAGGCCGGACTGCTGGAACAGGTAAGTTTTTAATTCGCGCCGGAAGGTGCGGAGGTCGGGGGCCATCCGGATTTCGGTTGGTAAGCTGTTCCAGAGGGCTGGCGCACCCACTGAGAATGCCCTCCCCCTGGGGGCCACCAGCCGACATTCCTTGAGCGGTGGCACCCTGAGGAGGCCCTCTCTGTGGGAGCGCACAGGACGGTGGGGTGCTGACATTGGCAGAAGGTGCTCCCGTAGGTAGTCCGGACCCATGCCATGTAGGGCTTTGTATGTCATTGTTAGCACCTTGAACTTCACACGGAAGGCAACTGGAAGCCAGTGCAGCGCACGGAGGAGAGGTGTGATATGGGAGTATCGGGAGGCTCCCAAGAGTGTCCGTGCCGCTGCACTTTGCACCAGTTGAAGCTTCCGAGTGGATCTCAAGGGCAGCCCCATGTAGAGAGCGTTACAATAGTCTAGGCGAGAGGTCACAAGAGCATGGGTGACTGTACGTAAGGCATCCAGGTCCAGATAAGGCCGTAATTGGCGAACTAGTCGAACCCGGGAGAAGGCCCCCTTGGTCACAGCTCCTATGTGATCTTCCAGGGAGAGCTGCGAGTCAAGGAGGACACCCAGGTTGCGGGCCCTATCAACAGGGGGTAGTAACTTGTCTCCGATGTTAAGGGATGGGATGTTCTGAGTATCCTGGCTTGCCGGTACGTACAGCCATTCAGTCTTGTCCGGGTTCAGTTGAAGCCTGTTCCTCCCCATCCATTCCCGGACCGCTTTCAGGCAGCAGGACATCACGTCGAGGGCATCACTGATGTTGTTTGGAGTTGAGATGAAAAGCTGGGTGTCATCAGCATACTGATGGTACCCTACTCCAAAGCTGCGAATGATCTCGCCCAGCGGTTTCATGTAGATGTTGAACAGGAGAGGCGAGAGGACCGACCCCTGAGGGACTCCGCAAGCGAGAGGCCTCGGGGTCGACCTCTGTCCCCCTGCCAACACCGACTGCGAGCGACCCTGGAGAAAGGAGGAGAACCAACGCAGAACCGTGCCTCCCACTCCCAGTCCCCTGAGGCGTCGCAGTAAGATACCATGGTCGATGGTATCGAAAGCCGCCGAGAGGTCTAATAAGACTAGGACAGAGGAATGGCCCCTGTCCCGGGCTCTCCAGAGATCATTTATCAGAGCGACTAATGCCGTCTCCGTGCTGTAGCCTGGCCTGAAGCCCGATTGGTACGGGTCTAGATAAACCGCTTCATCCAGGATCTGAGGGAGTTGGTGCGCCACCACGCTCTCAACAACCTTCGCAAGGAAGTGAAGATTGGAGACTGGACGAAAGTTATTCAATGAGGATGGGTCCAAGGTGGGCTTCTTGAGGAGAGGTCTCACCACCGCCTCCTTCAAGGCGGTGGGGAAGTGACCCTCACTCAGAGAAGCGGAGATGACCGCCAGGAACCAGCCTCGTGTCCCCTCTCGAGCTGCATATGCCAGCCAGGAAGGGCACGGGTCCAGTAAGCATGTGGAGGAGCTCAACCTCCTCATAATCCTGTCCACTTCCTTAGGAGTCACAGGATCAAATTCCTCCCAGATGACGTCGACAAGACTGTCCATGCCTTGTTCTTCCAGCTCAGCCCAGTTGGAGTCCAGGCCAGTTCGGATCCGAGCAATTTTATCCAGCAGATATTGACCGAATTCCTCGGCTCGACCCTGCAAGGGTTCCTCCCTCACCTCTTGGTTCAGTAGGGAGCGAGTCACCCTGAACAAGGCAGCCGGGCGATTATCTGCGGACGCGATGAGGGTGGAAAAGTAGTTGGATTTTGCCACCCTTATCGCAGCGAGATAAGACCTGGTGAGGATTCTTAATCGCAATCGGTCGGATTCGGATCGACTGGATCTCCAACGGCTCTCTAGGCCCCGTCTCCGACGCTTCATCTCCCGGAGCTCCGCGGTGAACCATGGGGCTCGCTGGGATCTGCGCCGGGTCAGAGGCCGCAAGGGTACAACTCGGTCCAGAGCCTCCGTGGCTGCCTTTTCCCAGGCTTCCACTAAGGCATCCGCCGAGCTGTGAGCAGGGAGTGCATGTGCGTCCCCAAGCGCTGCCTGGAACCTATCAGGGTCCATTAGGCGCCTAGGGCGGTACCATCTGGTTGGCACCGCGCACCCACGGCGGGGGGTGGCAAAGGGGAAGTCTAGCCGCACGAGGTGATGATCGGTCCATGACAGGGGCATAACAGTCGTGGCACCCCCACCGATATCATCGTGCCACCGTCCAGACAAGAACACCAAGTCTGGGGTGTGGCCTCTCTCATGAGTTGGTCCAGAGATTATTTGCGACAGGTCCATGGCCTCCATGGAAGCCATGAACTCCCGAGCCAGATCGGACGATCCTCCCAGGGACGGTAGGTTAAAGTCGCCCAAGACCATGAGTCTTGGGAATTCAACCACCAACCCTGAGAGGACATCGAGTAGCTCGGGCAGGGCTGCCGCTGCACGATTAGGTGGTAGGTATGCCAGCAGCAGGCCCAACTGCGCCCCTGGGCCGTATCTCAGTAGGAGAGACTCACACCCGACCATCTGAGGGACGGTGGTCTCTCGCGGGCTAAGGGATTCCCTGATGATAACTGCCACTCCCCCGCCCCTCCCATGGGTCCGAGGCTGGTGCAGCACCTGGAAACCTGGCGGGCAGAGGTCAACCAGAGGGATACCACCCTCTGGGCCTAACCTAGCCATAGTTATTTTACACCAGTCCTTGTCATTCCTAAAATGAGAACTTCTATTTTTGTAAGAATATGTCACTAGTGATAACATGGTAAGGACTCACCCTCTCCTAGTCATAGAAAAGTAAGTTTATCCAACTTGGATAAGAGACTGAAGGCCATGCACAGAGAGCCGAGTTGAGTCTTCATTTGTGTTAGAACATAAAAGCTTTAGATTCCATAAGCACAGGAGAGAGCAAAGTTAAGGGCCCATCTTCTAACACTGGCTCCTGCCCATTCAATGGGAGGTCAATCGAGCATCTTCTCTTCTGCTTCAAGCTGGTGTTCTGCTTTCTCTTTCCAGGAAGGCTCACTCACATATGTGGTGTTGTCATCCGTTCCTGGCCATTGAAGGAAGAGCCTACTCAAGCCAATTTTCCCAGGCAAAGGTGGAGTGAGTAAAAATTTGCAATCCAGAGATGCCCAGAGTCATGATGCATAATTAATCACTCTTTAACATTTTATGGCCCAAGAGGAGCGGCCTTAAAAATAGTTGGAATTAGAAAGAAAGGACAAAAAAAAAGGTTGCAGCTATCAATAACCCTAACAATTCTGAGTATTCAACACAAGTAAAACCTCAGTCAATCAACTCAATAATCATGCTTTCATATCTGTGGTAGTCTACCTAGTTGGCCAAACAACTCTATATGAGTTAAATCATCATTATTTCTATGCAAACTAAAATGAGGAAAAAAGACAAAAATAAGACAAGTAGAATGCATTTATTGCCCTGCACATCTATAGCCAAGATAGATGAGAGAAAATAGAAAGAGATCTGCCACAGAAGAGAAAGCAAATCCCAGCTGCAGAAGAAACTATGGTTTATAATCTTTTTTGTAGCCCCAAGGACAAGCATGTGGAATAAGCAAATACTTAATTAAAAGCTACATATTAAAAAATAAAATGAATGAAGAAAAGTAGAAAGAGCAGCAAACTATGGTTGATTTTCAGTTCTTTGAATGAAGTTCATTGGAAGAGTTTGGAAAACTGAAATTTGTACTCCTTGAACTTGAACATGAAAATCTCTGGATGCCATCTGGTAATTTGATATCAAACACAGACAGGAATTTGATAAACTCTGAACATTATTTTCATATGCCATATACTTTAACGTAAATAAAATTAAAGCATTTCAACTGCTATCCCCTAAATTAAAAATCTTACAAAAACTTTGCGTGCTAAGGGTTGTCCAGGCTGGATAATTTGTGTTCTGTACCTTGAACTGGTTAGACTGGAGACCTCTCAGAATGCACTGAAGATGTTGCAGGAAATTTCAAAGCTCCCCCTGCATTTTCTAGGGAAGCAAAGACTTTCCCCATACTATTGGTTTGAAGGACATTACATTTGCCTAAAGGGATTTCTTGGTTTTTAATAACTCAACTATGGATGAATCAGTGAAATTCCCACAACCTGTCAACTGAAATATTTTAATTTTAATTTTATTAGATTTATATACCGCCCTTTCCCGAAGGACTCAGGGCAGTTTACAGGGCATTTTAAAATCACACCAATACAAAATACAAAAGTTAAAAGACAATTAAAAAGATTAAATTATCCGTGAAAATAAAAACCCCAGTTAAATATTCTCAGCCTGGGCCGGAGAGCTCAAAGAGCCAAGTCTTCAGGTCTATCAACCAATAACTTCCTACTTCATTCCCAGTTGTGTTAATAATGTAATGTTCTACACATCTAAGTGATATGCGTAAAGATGTCTTGGTATTGAGTTATTTCATTGTGAAATAAAGTGGTAGCTGAGCATTTTTGGGTGCATTTTTGGGTGCCAGTCAAAGCCTTGTAAATTTCAATAATCAAAACAGAAGATACTCTAATAATTGGAGTTGGTTATCATGGAAATAATATTGCAGTGTCACTTATAGTTAAGCGCTACTCAACCAGAAGACCTGGCTATATTTATTTTAAAAATGAGAAGAGAGATGTTCAGAAACATTTTTTAAAAAACAGAAAATTAAATATTGTTCAAAGCCTTAATTAATTTTCTTTAGAGTTAATTTAGAGAAATTGTTATTTCTATGCATTATTCAATACAAGAATACTCTGAAATATAAAAATGTAGTAAATCAGTGTTGAAGAAATCAAAGCATGAGGCCAGTCTATATCTTTGGGAATAGACCAATCCCAAGGTGAAAACTTTAAATTGGCTAATCATTATCAGTGATCTCAACAGAAGTACTCCAAATGATTCATACACATTGTTTTATAGTTGAATCACAGTGCAAGCTAGCCTTTGAGACACAGATATGGAGACTTCAGACTATTCTTTGTTTAGAAACATTTTATGGTGAAGTTGGGTAAGGCTGAATCATGCAGACTAAGCTAAAGCAAAAATAAAATAATTCTTTCATCACTGTGCTTTGTATCTGGGGTGTGTGTGTGTGTGTGTGTGTGTGTAGAATGACTTTTAAAGGACAGGACAAGATAGTTGCTTTTTTCATTGCAGTTCTTGTAAACAGGTGAAATAAATTATATTCTATTGCCATCTTTTGGTAATCTCTTTGTAAAGTTCATTTATGTGAAGGTAAATATATTTCATTAAAAAGCTACCTCCAGAGAAAAGGATTGACTTTATGGTACCTCTGAAACAAAGTTGTAACTAATATTTTATAATGGTTGTGAATTAGGCTTTAACTGAGATGTTTTCACACAGAAAACATGCTTTCTCAATGTACTTGAGTACGTACTGTACTGCTATACTATCAGAGTAGAGGTGTTACCTGCATGTCATCTCACAATGCCATTGTTTTCAAAAGCACTAAGAACTTAAGAGGAGAAGCTCTGAAGAGTTTTCAGAAAACTCACTTGGTTTGGAGGATCAGTTTCAGCCTGACATTAAATATTGGAGCTGATAATATTAAATGTATTTTGAGGCAATTCCACTGAATTTTAAGCTCTTTCTTAGTTCACTTTAAAGTGCTGTCTTAAGACTTCAAAGCAGAGGTAAAGCATAATGTCACTGAACTCTCCATTTTCTTTCCTACTGAGTTCAAAAGGCTTGCTCCCAAATAAATTGGGTTGGTTGACTGATTATGTGCCATCAAGTCATTTTTTACTCCCGGTGATGACATAGAGACAGATGGATGGACTGACAGACAGACAAATATTCTCCAGGACAATCTATCTCTAACCTGAACTTTCAGGTCTTTCAATGGCACGCTCATCAACATTGCAATTGAATCTGTCCACCTTGCTGCTGGTGGTCATTCTCTTTTTCTCTTTCTTTCCACCCTTCCCATCATTAGAACTACATGGAATTACAAATATGTGTGTGTGTGTGTGTGTGTGTGTGTGTGTGGATCATATTGACCCAGAATGATTGAGATTTGAAGAACAGCTAAATTAATGTATGGATAGAAAAATACCTTTTTAATTTAGTATTCTTCATCTTTATAGCATCTGGCTTTCTGAACTTGCTAAATTTAGAATCCACAAACATGTAAGGCTTTTAAGCATATTAAAATAAAGAAATGGGATTAATGATGTGTCAGTTATTGTAACCACCCAACAATTTGTTTGGGCAAATGTTGGCTACTCAGCTCAAACCTTTTTGACTGTTGTAGGAGGTGATTCAGTTTATTACACACTTGCCTACATATTCAGTGACACTTGACATAAACAGATGCTCCTCTGAGTGCAGAAAGTTGTGACCTCTCAGTTGCACAGCAGTCATGTTTTACAAGGGATTGAAAATTCCTGATTACCTTTTTACAATGTTTCCATTGCAACTAACTAAATGGTAAAATTATAGTTAATTGTCACTAACTGGAAAAAGCACCCAGCGTGTTTATTGCTTTAAAATTGTTTTTATAACACTTGACCTGGGGTGGGATGGGGGAAGCTTATAAAATACATTCAGTTTCTATAGAATTTCATGTCAGATGAACCACGGAAAAGGGTCGCTTCTTTTCTAAGTATTAGAAAATTTACTTTTCCATTAGCAAGGATTTCCAGATTTGTTTGTTTGTTTGTTTCAAAAGAAACAGGAATCAAACAGGCTTTGACTGTTTTTCTAAGTACAAGAGCTTGGTAGAGAAAATAATTCAATATTCAATGCATGTTTTTAGAAAATATGTCATAAAAACAAGCAACCATATTTTTATTTTTTTTCTGAATTTTTCTCTATCTATCTATCTATCTATCTATCTATCTATCTATCTATCTATCTATCTATCTATCTATCTGAATAAATATTCTGGCAAAACATGAAACCAGCCTATAATAACTTTTTAGAAAACAAGTTGCTGACGAATCACTGAATTTTAAAAGTACTTTAAAGAAATTAACAAGAATTAATTGTTCATCAGCATGTTATCAGTATGTCAAATGGCTGTAATAGGCTAAATGCATCTCCTTTAAATTGCAATGATTGCTTTATGTTCTCCTCTTCCATATTGATAAATTATGATGGAAGAGCTTGGGATTTCATTGCTGAAAGTCATAGATTCTCTCTCTGAATCTCTCTAAAAATCTCTAAAAGGATCAGGTTCCAATTGACAAGTCCTCTCTGGAGGTTGCAAACAGTACCAACAGTACAAATAAGCACAGCCAGTCCTGAGGGATGCTTGGAATTGTAGTTCAGCTATAACTGGAATGTAGAGGAAAACACTAATAAAGCTAGTGAAGATATGCAAAAGCCATTAGTACAAAAAAGAAACAATAACAAGATTATGGTCCTGGGAAACAAAAAATGTGAGAAAGAGACTCAAGATTCTGATTTTGTATGATATAAGAGGGTGCAGAGGGAAACTCTAGCAAGTTTTCAAGACTATGTTGTTATATCTTATAATTATAAAGTAGAGTTCCAGTAATCATGTGATGACTTTTTTTCCTGATCTGGCCTACCTCAAAGGCTGACATAGATGGCCACAGGTTTCCCAACCTAACCTGTCTAGTCATATCAGGCAGTTGATATGAGGCAGTTTCTGGGGGTGTGGAAACAATGGTGGCATTCAAATACGTGAACATCTGGTTCTCTGTGTGGATGTCACTTTTGGAAGTCCCTTCTGGGCTTGGGCAACAAAATTTTAGCTACCGGTTCTGCCAAAGTGGTGCGAACTGGCTGAACCCCACTACTGTGTGGAAAGCATTTGAATATGATCCTTTGGAGAGCTCACTGGTGACAGCAAACCACACTCCCTTGAAATATTAAAGCAACTGCATCTTTTGAAACTATGCTTCAATGCTACTTCTTATTGTCTGCACATATACAGGTAACACTTCTGCTGGCATTGCTGGTGGATAGCTGTGCTTGTACACAAACATTCCAGCAGGAAAAGATTTTGAAGAAGCCATATGAGTCCTTCAAAGGTACATTTGTTTTAACACTTCAAATAAAAATGCTTTGCTAATATTAACACCTAGCAAAAAAACCTCTATCAAGTGCATTGCATAGCTTGAACAACTTCAATGCTTTATAGAGTTATTTTTACTTATAATATGAAGTATGGTGCCACTCCAGGTTAGCTATTAGAAAAGAAATTCTGTATCTGTTGAACAGTGCATTCTTTGTTATATACCAGGACAGATATCAATCATTTTTAAAGCTTGTATTTTCTAATATAGTATAAACAAATTATTAAGACTTACATTTAAGATAATAACAAGTTTGCTTTAGCTCATATTTGCATTAAGCAAAAATCAGGGCATACTATGCATATTAAACTGTTATTTTGGTGCATATATCTTTTTAAATTGTCTTATTTAAAATCATACTTCCTTATTACATTATGAGAATGTATGATAATCATTTTAAAATGATAGCATAGGGGATTCTGGAGATGCTACATGATTGCATTTTACAGTATAATTTGGTTTTATTTATGGTGGATTCATCTGATTTCTACTCATAATATACTCATCCTAACATTAAAATTGATTTTTATTTATTTAAATACTTTCCCGATCAGTGGCTGCAAATTTGTCAGTATTCCCAGCAGGAAATCCAGTTTTAGAAGTTTTAAACTCTTCAACTTTTATTTTGAATCCCACTGTTTAATATTCTGAAAACACCAAAACTATTTACAACTGCAAACTGATTGTATTTATCAGCTAAGTAATCTATGCAAATCTATGCACCGGTGACCATTCTGTTCAATGGAGAAAGTAAAGACCATCCTTTCTATGTAGAGGCATCAAATTTAATCTGCATCTCCATATAACATAGGAAGAGATTTCTACATATCTCATGGAAGTAACACTGAGTAGACAGTGCTGAAAGAAAGAAATCAGCAATATAGAGATATAACCTGGTTCTTCTGAATGCAGAAAGTTTCAGAGTGTGGTCACTGACCTTGCTCAGTCAGGGCTCCAGATTACCACATTCAGTTTAATGTAGTTCTGAAGCCTACCCAGAACTTTCAATTCACTGCAGGAAGGTTTGATTTGGAAGCAGTGAGTTACGCCTCCTCCTCCTCCCTCTCAATGAAAATTATTATGTGCATGTTTGAAAAGAGCTTCCTTCTTAAAGAGATTCAAAGTAGAATGGGCTGATTGATTCTTGTTCATTTCTTTTTTCTCCCTGAAAATATGCTTACTTAAATGCTTTAGCATGAATGACAATTTTTCTATTTAGTATTGTTGTTATAGTGTTGCTCGCTCTAATGTAATAAATTGCTAACATTTTTGAGCACTCCATTGGCTTTAGCTGTTATTCTTCTGTGATTATGTTGCTGTAGACTGCTTATTCATTGCCAATGAATTTTGATGCTGTAGGAATATTTTTGTATTTCCCTCTGTGGTGAACCCAATTCCAGTGCAGTAACCTCAAGAAAGGCAGATATTCCTGCAAAGAATTATTATAAAAAAAGAGTGTATCAAAGAAAAAAAAATCCAATAATCAAAATAACAATACATTATAAAGTAAAAGAAATAAGTATTTTTGAACATGAAAAGCTGGCATATATTGAGTGGGTTTATGTGTTTTCTTGTACCTTGACTAGCACAGATGCTCCTGAGATTCAAAGGGGAGTCACTATGCACCCTACGTAGTCATATGAAGAATTGGACTCTTTCAGTGTATTTTTTTAAAGATGTTATTTGTGAATAAAGAGTGAAGAAGAGGAGGAGAAGGAGGTTGTGGCATTAATGATGGTGCTGCTGTTTAGCTCTTCTTCCTACAAAACAAATGCTTTAGGGCTGTGCTAGAGAAATATTGAGTGCATTCACCCTGCTCAGAAATGGGGGCAGGTATAAAAACCCCTATAGACCAGTTAGAATTATGGGTCATGCAAAGTCAATCCAGGGATTAGCTAACAGCATGCCGCAGGAGAGCTGGTCTGTGATAGCAATTAAGGTGGTGAAATAGAAGCAGGGATT
This sequence comes from Vipera berus, assembly GCF_964194415.1. Lineage (NCBI taxonomy): Eukaryota > Metazoa > Chordata > Lepidosauria > Squamata > Viperidae > Vipera > Vipera berus. The sequence continues at coordinate 95,811,244 of NC_138206.1, forward strand.
CAGAGACTGTACTCTGCATTCAGCTGTGGAAGCTCACTGGATAACATACTTAATCTTCATTTGCTAAATCTACGTATACTACCTTGAGCTCATGAATGAAACCTAATGTAAACCTAATAGATTAACTACAATAAATATGAATGTTTGTTTGGAATTGGGGAGAAATGTAACAGAGGTCTAATAAGCTTTTAGCTGCACTCTTTGTGCCTTTCATAAAACAGCAGTGATATTTTTCACTTACTGCCCAGGCTGGATGGATTGATAAATGGCCACTTTTTCTTCTCTGGAAGATTTGCTGTTGCTCAGTTTGGTACCTCACCCCTTTAATCTCTAAAGAATCAAACATATCAGCTGGGTTTTCCTGGCATCCCAAATACCTTAAAAATGTGAAGTGACTCTGTTCTCTACATGGGGCTGCCCTTGAGGACCACTCAGAAGCTTCAGCTGGTACAGAATGCAGCCGAGCAAGTTCTTTTGGGGGTCTCCCGATACTCCCATGTTACACCTCTGCTCCGTGAGCTGCATTGGCTTCCAGTTGCCTTCCGGGTGAGATTCGAGGTGCTGGTGATGACCTATAAAGCCCTAAATGGCTTGGGTCCAGATTACCTACGGGAGCACCTACTGCCGGCATCAACTTCCCTCCGTCCTGTATGCTCCCACAGAGAGGGCCTCCTCAGGGTACCATCGGTCAGAGAATGTCGACTGGTGACCCCCAGGGGGAGAGCGTTCTCGGTGGGTGCACCAGTCCTTTGGAACCGCTTACCGGCTGAACTACGGATGGCCCCTGACCTTCGCTCCTTCCGGCGTGATCTAAAAACTTATCTATTCGAACAAGCCAGCCTGGTCTGATGGGTTTGGGGTTTTAACATTGCTTTTAACTAACTTACTACATTGGGCACAATCATTTAACTTTAAATCTTGTATCCTGTATTCTTATTTTTATTGCCCTGTACACCGCCCTGAGTCCTTCGGGAGAAGGGTGGTATATAAATCAAATAAATAAATAAATAAATAATTTCTGTAGTAAGACAGTTCCACTGTTCAGAATATACAATTATGTTTTTTTAAAAAAACAAAAAACAAAAACAAAAGCTCGGTAGTTGGAAATGTTATTTCTGATCTTACTCTCTCTTGCAAAGGAAAATAATTTCTGACTACCTTCCCTGTGGCCGCACAGTGATTTCATGTCTCCCCCTCAGTCTTTTTTTATCTAGACTGACTATCTCAAGTTTCTTCAATCTGTCCTCAACTCTTTTTTATCAGCTTTCTTCTAAACACTCAATATCTTTCTGGAAATGTGGTGCCCAGAATTGTAAGTAGCTTTCTCTTTGTCATCTGTTAAGATTTTGTCATTTGGTATAAGCAGTGAGGCCACTGCCTCATTTTGTGTTCCTTTTGTTGTTGATCTATTTAAAGAAATGGTTCTTGATGGGTTTTGCTTCTCTTGTTAGCCTTAACTGATTTTCCACCTTTCTCTTCCTGATCTCATTCCAATATTTCTGAGGCGAAGCTTTGTAGAGTTAGTTGACTTTTAGGCCTTCTTTCCATATTTAATAAGCCAAACCATCCTGATCATCCACTGTGCTTAGTTTCATCTCCAGTCAACTTGACTGTTGTCCTGCCACTGGATTCAGATGGGAATTGGGAAGAGGGAGGCCAAAGCTGCAGAACTCTCTCTCATTTAAATCCAAGTCACATGCTAAACCAACATTATTGTCACTACCTTTACCCTGTTTTAGGAGTCCTTTGGTGATGAGAAGTGATAAAGCAGTAGGTGGGGGTACACTGGGAGATGTAATAATGCCAAGCGGCATTATTACAAAGTCAGCTTATTGCCCCCAACAATCTGGGTCCTCATTTTACCTACCTCGGAAGGATGGAAGGCTGAGTCAACCTTGATTTGGGGAGAACAGAGTTAGATGAAATACTTATGGAACTGAAGAAAAATGGATTAAAAAATGTATAGCTACTTACTATATAGGGAATTAGAGGAGGAGCAAGTTAAGGAGTCAATGGTAAAATGATATATGATTGATGTCTCCAGAAAGACTAGCTAAAATTGGCTTCTGGTTTGCCAAGCCAGCCAACATGGACATCTGGAGGACAACTCTCATCTTCCACGTCCAGTTTCGCATTGCTGGGGGGGGTCCTAAAAGGGCCGAAGAGTCGCCTTGGAGGGGCAACCAGAAAGAAGGGGCTTTTGAAGAAATACAGGAATGCCTGCATTCCATTCATACCAGCGGACGAAAGACTGGTCATAGTAATATGGCCAGTTACTAGGCTGCAGACAGCTGAAGTCAAACTTACCACCAGGCAACATTAAAGCAGTGTGGAAGAGATGGGGGTAAGATTCCTCTCTTATACCTTAATCTTCTTCTTTTCATCTAAATAAGCTGCTAAGTACCTTCCCCCTGTGGAGAGGGAGGGGAGAATTCAACCCTCCCTTCAAATAAGCAGTGAGCAAGCTCAGGGGTGTTTTTTTTAAAAAAAAAACATTGAAAAAAGAAACGGACTAAAAGAAAAGAACTTTCAAAGTACTTGGGGGACACCCAGTACCTAAACCTGAAATTGCAATCTGACTTTCTCTTTAAGAAAAAAATTCAAGAAAATATTTAAGAAAAACAAGATAAGATTAACCTTGAACACCACATGTGAAACTCCACCATGGAAGAGTTTCAAAAACAATTCTATGCTATGTGGGAAATATCTTACCAAACTTATCAGTTCCTTTCTACAGCTGGAGATGAAATAAGAGCTTTTGGAAAAGAATTAGAAAGCATCTCGAAGAAACAAACTCAGATTGTGACTACAACTAATATTTTATCAGGACAGATCTTAACAGAAGAAATTGAACAATCAAATGCATTGGCAGAAGAATTAACTATTCAACAAACTCAGGTGAAACAGGTGGAAAAAAATTATTCAGTCCAGGACAATTATATCAAGAGGTGAAAATAATGAGAAGATTTGGTGCTGTTAACAGACTGTTCAATCCTTCAAAAATGGAGACTGGAGGGCTACTTCAACATGATATAACAACACAAGAATGTTTTGATGACCCTGAAGCAAAGAAGCAAAAAATGACATGGCAAAGGAAAAAAGCAAGAATAAGATTGAAGAAATATGGACATCCTTAAGAGGCCTGAAATAGATAATACCAAAATAGACAGGATTGTATTTGGATTACGAGAGATTGTTTTGATAAGTAGATAAAAATACTGACATTAAAAAAAAACACAGATGTATGAATACTAACACTGAAATATTGAGCTCTTTAAATGACATAGATTAAGATGTATATATGTTAAGAATGATAGAATGTAACTAATATACTTGGATGTAGTGACATGAAAGGATTATTAAATGTTGAAATGGAAGAAATTTTGGTTAATTTTTAATATGTGGAAACTATAAATGAGAAATAAGAATATTATATTGTCCTCCTCTTCTTTTTCCTCCTTGCAATTGGTATCCTAATGACTACCATTCTAATATTGTACTACTAACTTTGATATGGAAATGAGATAAATAAGTGTATTTACATTACTAGGTATCAGAGAAAATTGTGTAAAGGGAGAGGAGGTTATTTAGCAATATGAAAATGAGAAACTTTAAACATTTAATTTTAATATCAATGTAAAATTAAAGGTAAAAGGTAAAGGTTCCCCCGCACATGCGTGCCAGTCGTTTCTGACTCTAGGGGCCGGTGCTCATCTCCGTTTCAAAGCTGAAGAGCCAGCGCTTGTCCAAGGACGACTCCATGGTCGTGTGGCCGGCATGACTAGACGCCAAAGGTGCACGGAACGCTGTTACCTTCCCACTGTAGTGGTCCCTATTTTTCTACTTGCATTTTACGTGCTTTTGAACTGCTAGGTTGGCAGAAGCTGGGACGAGTAACAGGCGCTCACTCTGTTACACGGCACTCGGGATTCAACCCGCCAAACTGCTGACCTTCTGATCGACAAGCTCAGTGTCCTAACCTACTGAGCCACCGCGTCCCTCAATGTAAAATTAAAGCTGGATAAATATATAAGGTGTTTGATGTTTTAAAGATGGAATGTTAAAATATAAAATATACCAAAGTATTGACAAATATAAGAAAACTATTAAATGACTGATAGATAGCAATGAGAAGTATGTTAATTTAGATAAGAGATAATATGTATTAAAGGAAACAAGAGAGAGGAAGTATTGGTCACAACAATTTGGAGATTTGTAATAATATGTATTTGTCTGAAATGGAACTATTGTAACCCAGACACCACATTGCTTTTTAAAGATACTATTGTAATATTGGAAAACTAATAAAAAGAAAATGAAAAAAAAAAGACTAGCTAAAATGTTTAAGGACAGATCTATAAAATGTTGGAAATGCCATCAAATACCAGGCTCTTTCTATCATATGTGGTGGACATGTGCAGAAGCTAAAACCTATTGCAACATAATCAGATCACGGATAGAAAAGATGATACAACAATGTATAGAACTAAGACCAGAAATATTCCTGTTGGGTATTTTACCAGAGAAATATAGTAAAGAGAACACATATTTGATTATTCATATAACCACTGCAGCTAGGGTTGTGTTTGCACAAAACTGGAAGGCACTGAAAGCTCCTCCAGAAGAAGAGGTGATCAGGAAAATAATGGAATGTGTGGAAATGAATAGATTAACAATGATAATTAAAGATAAGACAGAGTCAGAGTATTATGAAATTTGGGGAAAATTTTACGAGTGGGTGAAAAAGAGAATATGCTTAAAAGACGGCTAACACTAATTTAAATGGAAGAAAAATGAGGAGATAAGGAGGGAGACCCAGGTGACACAGTATTGCATAACTGGAGGTAGTATAAAAATTTATAGAAGTATATACTGAGAAGGCCAGAATTATGTAAATATTGACATAATAAAAAATTTATGTTATCACACCTAATATAGATATTGAAAATAGGAGAGGAGCTGCTCGGACAGTACCCCTGAATTGTATCGGAAGAGGAATGGGAGGGAAGAAAGGAGAGGAGAGAGGGAAGAGAGTAGAAGAGGGGGAAGGTTAGAGGAAAAGAGGAGGAGAAGTGGGGAGAAACGGGAGGGGAGTGGTGCGGGAAAGAGGAGAGGAGAGGAAGAAGAGGGAAGTAGGAAAGAAAGGAGAAAGGGAGAAAGAAAGTAGAGAAGAGGAAAGAGAGAGAAGGAGGGTGGATACAGTGAAAGGGAAAATGGACGAGCAGCATCCAAACTTATGTGTATGTATCTATGTATTGAGGTATATTTGTTGATTTGTTTGTGGAAGAAATGGAAAAATAAAAATGAATATAAACACATACATTTTTTTTAAAAAAAGAACAGTCTTCTTTGTGGCGGTTTTTTATTTGTTTGTTTTGATGGCAACATTGTGCCTTTATTCTCATCTTTTTGAGAAGTTGTAAGCTTGTAAATTGTTCTCCTGCTTGTGGCAAATATTCCATATTACTGTTTAAGAAGTGTTCAGCTTGATGAGTAAGATATAGACATGATACTCCAGTCTTCATTTCAGCAGTTTTTGTTTTCATTACTTTCACAAAAGGACATTTACACAGATGAAGTCAATACTGTGTTCCAGAAAAAAGTCAAACATGGCATAATTAGAGATTATCAGAACTGAGGTCTATATTTTATGACAGGAAAGAAAGAAAGAAAGAAAGAAAGAAAGAAAGAAAGAAAGAAAGAAAGAAAGAAAGAAAGAAAGAAAGAAAGAAAGAAAGAAAGAAAGAAAGAAAGAAAGAAAAAAGAGAAAGAAAAAGAAAGAGAAAGAAAGAAAGAAAGAAAGAAAGAAAGAAAGAAAGAAAGAAAGAAAAAGAAAGAAAGAAAGAAAGAAAGAAAGAAAGAAAGAAAGAAAGAAAGAAAGAAAGAAAGAAAGAAAGAGAGAAAAATAAGAGAAAAGAAAAAAAGAAAAAAGAGAAAGAAAAAGAAAGAGAAAAATAAGAGAAAAGAAAGAAACAAAAAAAGAGAAAGAAAAAGAAAGAGAAAGAAAGAAAGAAAAAGAAAGAAAGAAAGAAAGAAAGAAAGAAAGAAAGAAAGAAAGAAAGAAAGAAAGAAAGAAAGAAAGAAAGAAAGAAAGAAAGAAAGAAAGAAAGAAAGAAAGAAAGAAAGAAAGAAAGAAAGCTTATAGGTTGCTGGAGAGCATTTTTCAGTGAAATTTTATCCCTCTCCTATCCCTAATAAGTATTCCTCTCTTCCCAGAATATACCAAAAATATAAAATACTCCCTTAATGTATCAACTTGAATCAAACCAGTTGCCCATAATCACAAACCAAATTAATTATCTTTAAATATCAAAACGTAATAGAATCTATGCTGTTTTACATAATTGTGTATTTGCTTTGAAGTTTGTTTTCATTCTTTTTTTTAAAAAAATAATATACATGGTGGAACTGTGCACTTTGAAAGAGGTGTTTTGCAATGAATGGGAACATGGAAAAGCATTTTTCTTCAATTGTATCTTCTACCAGATTTTTGTACCTGCTTCATTACTTGCTCTTAGTTGACTCTACCTGCATGCCCTTAGCTGTCTCTACTTACATGCTCATTCCACGCCCAGGCATCACTTCCCTGGAAAAAGACATGGCTCCTTTATTAATTCCAAAATATTTGCATAGTACATGCTCAGGCATAGCAATGTACCTTTTTTGAACAATTTGCACAGCCTAATACCAAACTGTACTAAACTGGTACAATTATCTCACTCCATATCTTTTCATTTCAATGACCCAGACAGTCCACATGTTCCCTTTGTTTCAGATGTAACTTGATGGTTTTGTGGTTATTTTGTAGTGAAAATGCCCTCCAAAAATTTAGCCAGCCATCATCAAACTTCTAAATATTTTCTTCCTCTTTTTTCTGAAAGAGGGCTGTGAAAATATTTACAGACCCCACACATACTTGATATAAACCGTTTCCACTTCTTCCGTCAAGATGACACTATAGGGCAGGGGTGGCGAACCTATGGCACGCTTGCCACAGGTGGCATGTGGAGCCATCCCTGTGGGCACACATGCCATCACCCCGGAAGGAGGCAGGGCCAGGCTCCTCCCCTCTGCTTCTCCATGTGTGCTTGCGCTCTCTTTCTCTCTCTCTGTACTCTTGAGTTGGAGCAGGTGCAAGAGCTAGGCCAGTGGTGGCGAACCTTTTAGAGACCGAGTGCCCAAACTGCAACCCAAAACCCACTTATGCATTGCCGGGTGCCAGGTGGGCATGGCCCACTGAGTGGGCGTGGCTATGGTAGTCATGGCAGCATGAGTGAGCATGGCCACCTCAATGTTGCTCTTGAGGAGGGATGCCTGTGGGGGCCGGGCAGGGTTGGGGGAGATCCAGGGGGTCCCTGGTGGGTGGGACAGTGGGCAGGAGGCTCGTCATCTTGTTTTGGCAATAAGCCAATCAGATCACAGTGGGATTCAATTATTGTTATGTATGGAAGCTGAGAGGAGGACATTTGTCAGTGTGTTATGTGATCACTATCAAGTTGGTTGTGTTTTTTGTGTTCTTTCATTGAGTTTATAAAATGTAATAAAATTAAAGTAACGGTGCAAAGAGTTAACTGGTTGCCCAGAAAGCGATGTAAAATAGTATTATTAAGTGAACAAGGCTACAGTTATAAAGAAATTACAAGAAAAAATGGTGGAAACTTAACCAAAGGTGGCATTTTTACTGTACACTTTTCCCAAAAGGTTTCCACAATTTTGGCCACTACTGTATGAAGGGGGAATTAAACAATGAAAGCACAATGTCTTGGATTTTACAGGTTGTTGGAAAAGTACTCATTCATTTTACCAGATGCTGAAAATAACAGAAATCTGAAGCAGAATGCCTGTACTATCAACTGATATAAAATCTGGACGAAAAATGGTCAATAAAGCATTCTTGATTGTCTATTTTATCTTTCCTAATAAGTTGTAACCAAGTTCCTCACTTAACTTTGCAAAACTTGTGGGTCCCACGCCATTCCACATACCTGCAAGAAAGCAGCTGCAATCTGAGTACTCTAACTCAGGGCTTTTCCAGTCGCCTAGCAAAGTGTCAAAAACTTGATGACCCACCCCCCTAAAAAAGGAAAAAAAAGTGATAAAGTACAGTAGTCCCTGACTTACAACAGTGACTGTTTGAAGTTACAAAGGCACTGAATAAAGTGGCTTATGACCATTTTTCACTTATGACCATTGCAGCATCCACAGGGGTCATGTGCCTCTCTCCTTCTCATTCCCATCTCCTTCCTTCCTTCCTTTCCCCTCCCCTCCGTCCTTGCCTGCTACCCTTTCTCATTCCCATCTCCTTCCTTCCTTCTCATTGTCTCTTCCTTCCTTCCTTCCCTCCCATTGTCCCTTCCTTTCTTCCTTCCTCCCTCCCATTGTCCCTCCCTCCCTCCCTTCCTCCCTCCCTCCCTCCCTCCCTCCCTCCCTCCCTCCCTCCCTTCCTTCCTTCCTTCCTTCCTTCCTTCCTTCCTTCCTTCCTTCCTTCCTTCCTTCCTTCCTTCCCCTCCCAGGCTGAACTGGAATATCTGTAAAGATTTAGGTGTCTGAACCGAAGCATGCTTTCCTGAATTAAATTAAATCCCAAACCCTCATCAGTTGATAATCCAATCATATCCTCCTATCAAAAAGAAAAAATGTATAGTCATTTGTTGAGTTAGATTAGTAAACAATGCAAGAATGAGTTCTAAAGCATGCAGGTTTTCAAATCAATTGGAGATAAATTGCCAAAGCTGAATGTAAAGTACATTTTTTTTAATCTCATTGTTTAAAACTTCCCCCAAAAATTCATATACACATTATGTTTTATGTATCATCATGATGAAAACTATTTATAAAGCAAAACAACTTCACTACTCCAATTTACCCAAAACAAGGCTAAAAACAAAGCAATGAAAGTTTTCCAAGGGTCAGGCTCTGCTTCTGAGAACTTCAGAAACACATTGACACAGTTTCTGGGTGTTACTACCCTGCAATAGCCAAACTGCTTTGGGGCAAGAAGCAAAGCAGAAGATTTTAATATCATAGCCATTTACTATTTTGTAATCATTTATTTATTTAAGGGACGCGGTGGCTCAGTGGGTTAGGACGCTGAGCTTGTTGATCAGAAGGTCGGCAGTTTGGCAGGTCGAATCCTGAGTGCCGCGTAGCAGAGTGAGCGCCTGTTACTCGTCCCAGCTTCTGCCAACCTAGCAGTTCGAAAGCACGTAAAAATGCAAGTAGAAAAATAGGGACCACTATGGTGGGAAGGTAACAGCATTCCATGCACCTTTGGCATCTAGTCATGCCGGCCACATGACCACGGAGACGTCCTCGGACAAGTGCTGGCTCTTCGGCTTTGAAACGGAGATGAGCACCAGCCCCTAGAGTTGGAAACAACTAGCACGCATGTGCGGGGGAAACTTTACCTTTACCTTTAATCATTTATTTATTTCATTTTTATGATTCTACTTTTACTACCACTAAGGGTAATTAAATATTTCCTGAACATTCTTTAACTCTGGGGTAGAGCTGGCCTTGGATTTTCAAAGCAGGTCAAAAGCCATATTTACAACTCACCAACAATCTTACTGTAGGTAAGTGGAAATAGGGTCAGATTTTAGTTGCTCTTCATGTTATTGTCTGCATTGGAGAGCTGTTTCTATGCAGGGTAATTTTTCATGAGATTCTCATGAGTTTCTAAAGCCCTGGCTCCCTCCTTATGGAATATTTCTTCACCCCCCAGTGATAAGACCCCCTCCCCCAACTTTTCCAGAAGTTCCTGAAGACATGGTTGTCTGTCAGTGGGTTTGGAGACCTCAGGTTGACATGGAACTGATCAAGTGACTGGTTTGATTATCTTTGTTGGATGTGTGTATGTGTGTTATGGGTTTTTATATTGTGGATTTTTAATTTTGTAAGTCTTCTAGAATCAAACTGTATGAGTTGTGTGGCTATATAAATTTGTTTAATGAACAAAATAAATAATAAATACTGAGGCTTCATGGATAGAGTCCATATGTTTCAGACACTACATGTGATGAACAATAGAAGAACATTCATCCTTGATTTATGTGACTTAATTATTGCTGAATTTTATAATGATTGGAGATACAGCAAAAAGTTCAATCTGTGATGATTTATTCATCAAATCAAATCAACCAAATCATCCTTTGATACAATGCCTTTCAGATTTGTACATAAATGTGTAAAGAACTCTCATGCCTTTCAGGTGGACTTGAGTGAAACAAGCATTAACTGAACTTGGTGTTTTAGAATATGGAGAAATGTTAAATGTATTTTAAGGTGCACTTTGTTACAATTTTAAATACATGGATGAAAATGTCTTGCTATTTTAAAAAAAAAAGAATGGCAGTCCTTTACTATGGAGAAAAGAGGAAAAAAAGCTGTCATTGCTAGACATATTCATGCTACTTCTTCCAGTGAATTATTTTCACTCAGGTTAATATTGACAAGCAAAATGAACATTGAAGAGACACAAGTTCATTTTTGTAAATAATTGTAAACATCAGGCCATAATTTTAGTTTTCTTTTTTTTCTCTGCATGTTATTTTGCCATGTACCAAAGTTATTTTGACAATGTCTATATCATTTATCTCTCAAAGTTGTAAAATTAAACTTTGTCAACTGAAAACTGTAAATATTTACTTTTATTACAAGCCTTGGGATGGATCATAGCTTGACATGTTGACAAGTTTACTTGCCTACAAGTGGCTAAAAATATTGATCACAATACTTTTTCCTGGTTTCTAGTGCCTTTACATGTCTTCATCTTGTTAAAATGTTGCTTATCTTGTATTAAGTTGAAGTGATGGATTGGGAAAGCAACCAAGAGAGATGCATCAGCAATTAATTTGGCATCTGCTGTAGTGGCACAAGGGAATGTGAAATAATCAACCACACAATGTCGTCATAACACTGAACAAATTGTTGGGTGTAAACAGCAAATCATGATATGAAATGGTGACCAGTGCTGAGAATTCAGAAGGATTTTCTGCCTTTAAAAATCAAGGAATATCAGCTGAAATGGAATTTGAAGGGTCCTTGGTGCTCTCTGAGCTTTCCTGTTTTTTTGCAGAAATTTCATTACCCCTACTAAGTAACATGCTGACACTGATGATGTTACCTAGTCTGGGTTATGAAATGTTTACAAGAAAGCAAGCAAGCTCAGAGAGTACCAAGGACCCCTCATGTCAACTCTGAGCTACAAACATTCTCCTTTATTAGAAAGGGAATTTGCTGATTAGACATTTTCTTTTCTCCACTCTAATCATGTGAAACTTTGCCTTCAAAAAGACTGCATGTTCTATTCTTCTAGCTGTATTTATTATTTGATTTTGCCCTTTTTTCTGTAAAGTTTTCTACCAATAGAATGCCCTTCCATTATCCAAAATGAAGGAAACCATTCACAGAATTTGGGGAAAGCCAATTTAATCACACATGCAAATTGCCTGTCAGCATGTATATTTTTAAATCTTAAATTCATTTAATTTATTTTCAATAACCTTCTTTCTGGTATAAGTTGAAGCACATAGAGGAATGGATGTTGAAGAATATGACTGCTCTCAGGTACAGTTAAGTGCTACACACACACACACACACACACTCCAAGCACATCATTCATTTGAGAAAGCACAACTGGATATAAAATTCACATTCCTTTCATTTTTGGGGAAAGAAAATAATCCTAATTCTGTTTATATAAAAGGGGTAAGGGACACCTATGCTTTTCATAACTGCAGTAGCTTCTGAATTTTTTAAATTTTGAAAACTGTTTTTCTTGTATTCTATACAATGTATTGATGTAAGAGTCCCATATTTCATATGCTTTCATCCCCTATGCTTCCTTTCCCTTTACACACTGGCATAGGTAGATATAAAGATAAAATATAAAGACATATTTAAATATCCATTTTTTTAAAAAAAATATACATCACAAAAATTAATCCTTACAAATAGAGAAGAAGTGATAGAGGGAATTGAAATTGATGGAACCTTGGGTGAAGGTGACCAGTATAATATAATATAATTTAATATAATGCAAACACTAGCAATAGAAAACAATCCAACCAATGTCTTAAACTTCAAAAGAGCCAACTTTAACAATCTCAGAGAGAACCTAGGAAAATCCCATGGATGGAAATCCTAATGGGGGAAACAACCCAAGAAGCATGGGAAAATGCAATCACAAAAGCCCAGACCAACACAATACCACTGAGAAAGAAAAACAAGAAATCCAAGAAGAAACCAGCATGGCTGCACAAAGATCTCTCTAACAAACTAAAAGACAAATACAAAAATGGAAATAGGGGCACATAACCAAGGGTGATTATCAACAGACAGCCAGAACATGCAAAGAAGAAGTCAGGAAAGCAAAGGCTCAGAATAAACAAAGACTCACAACAGAAATCAAGGACAATAAAAAAGTTTCTTCCAACATAGTAACAACAAGAAAAAAGTCAAGGAAACTGTAGGCCCTCTAAAGAGTGAAGGTGGCAAGGAAATTACAGGTAACAGGAAGAAAGCAGAGCTGCTTAACTCATACTTATTGTCAGTCTTCACACAAAAAGAAACTATAGCCCAACATACAAAAAAAAACACTGCAAAAGACATACAAGAAACAAAACTTAAAATAAGCAAGAAAATGGTAAGACAACTCCGATCCGACCTTGATGAGTATAAATCACTGGAACCCGACAGATTATATCCCAGTGTTCTGAAAGAGCTGGCAGATGTTATTTCAGAACCATAGTACCATATCTTTCATAAATCTTGGAGCACTGAGGAGGTACAAGAAGATTGGAAAAGGGCTGATGTGGTCCCCTCTTCAAGAAAGGGGGGAAAAATGGAGCCAGCAAACTACAGACCAATCAGTTTTACATCAATACCTGGGAAGATCCTAGAAAAGATAATCAAAAAACAGATCTGTGAATAACTAGAAGCAAACAAAGTTATAACTAATAGCCAGCACGGGTTTGTTAAAAACAGACCATGCCAAGCCAATCTTATCTCATTTTTCAATAAAGTGATTAAACTAATAGACCAGTGAAATGCTGTGGATGTAGTATAGTTAGATTTCAGTAAGGCATTTGACAAAGTAGACCACAACCTACTCCTTGGTAAGCTAGAAAAAGGTGGAATAGACAGCATCACCACCAGATGGATCTGTAGCTGGCTGACAAACCATACTCAACAAGTAGTGCTCAATGGCACAGAGAAGTTAGCAGTGGGGTACCACAAGGTTCTGTCTTAGGCCCAGTACTCTTGAAAATCTTCATAAATGCCTTAGATGAGGGAATTGAAGGGGAACTTATCAAATTTGACAGATGACACCAAACTGTCAGGAGTAGCCGATACCCCAGAAGACAAATCAGGATCCAAAAAAATCTTGACAAACTCGAACAATAGGCCCTATCCAAAAAAATGAGTTTCAATATGGAGAAAAGCAAAGTCTTACACTTAGGCAGGAAAAACCAAAGGCACAAATATAGATTGGGCAAGAACTGGCTTAAAAACAGTAACTGTGAGAGAGACCTTGGAGTCCTAGTGGATGATCACTTGAGTATGAGACAGCAGTGTGCGGCAGCAATCAAAAAGGCTAATACAGTCCTGGGCTGTATAAACAGAGACATAGAATCAAGATCATTTGAAATATTAGTACCGCTTTACAAAGTCCTAGTAAGACCACACCTGGAATACTGCAGCCAGTTTTGGTCACCATATTACAAAAAAGATGTTGAGAGTTTGGAGAAAATTCAGAGAAAAGCAACTAGGATGATCAAAGGCCTGGAGGCTAAAACATATGAAGAATAGCTGTGGGACTTGGGTTTGGCTAATCTAAAGAAAAGAAGAAATAGGGGAGACATGTTAGCAGTGTTCCAGTATCTGAGGGCTGCCACAAGGCAGAGGGGGTCAGGTTGTTCACCAGAGCATCAAGGGAAGGATGAGAAACAATGTTGGAAAGAGAGAGAGAAGCAACCTGGAATTAAGGAGAAACCTCCTGACAGTGAGGACAATCAACCAGTGGAACAGCTTACCCCCAGAAATTGTGGGTGCTTCATCACTGGATGAAAGGCTGACACAGGAAATAAAGATTTGCCCCATGTTTGGGGCCTAGCAAGGTAATCTAAAAATAGTTAACAAGCATTTGACATATATCTCCCCTTGCTTCTCAGCTAACAATGCGAGAGAGATCCTGTGGCTTAGAGGCGAAAACAACTGCCTAATGTGCAATCAGCCCAGGTTCGAATCTCAGAAGGGTATGGCTGACTGATGAAAACTAATAAGTTTGAAATGCATATCAGTCTCCCTTAATTCTTTGTTAGCAATTTAAAATTTACACACACACACACACACACACACACACACACACACACACACACACACACACACATATATATATATATATATATATATATATATATATATATATATATATATATATATATATCGATCTTTGGTCATTCGGGTTTTTCCCCACGTAGAATGGGAGGTATCAGGGCATTGGTCATTGGTCATTGGAAAAAAAACCGAATGACCAAAGATCTACATACAAACACCCGTGAAAACCTCAGAATATATATATATATATATATATATATATATATATATATATATATATATATATATATATATATATATATATATATATATATATATATATATATATGTATATATGTGTATATGTGTATATGTGTGTATATATATATATATATATATATATATATATGAGCTCAAGATAAGAGTACGCAATTTTCCCATTTATTTATTTACCTACTTACTACTTACTTACCCCTCACTTTTATTAGTTTTATAAATAACTGAAGGTGGCAATCATACCTAATACTTCATCCTCCTCTATTTTCCGCACAACAACAACCCTGTGAAGTGGGTTGGCCTGAGAGAATATGACCGGCCCAAAGTCATCCACTCAACTTTCATGACTAACTGGGACTAGAACTTAGTTTTCCCTTCAACAGCAACTCTGTGAGATAGGTTGAGCAGAGACAGTCATTGTCCCAAAGTCAATACATGAACTCATGTGTCTTGAGAGTGAACTACACTCTTGCTCTTATTTTATATTGCATATATTTGCAGCTCAGGAGATATTTCATTACCAGACTAGGTAACATCATCAGTGCAGATATGAGATTCTTTATATTGTTAGAAAGGATTCAATTGAATGTAGCTACAGAGTTTTTCTTTAAAGAGGGGATGGGTCAATTTCACTTTTAATTTATTGTATAGGTTGGAGATGATAAATTCAAAGAAGGCTCACTGTGAAATGTGTATGTAAGATGTAAAACATACATTGTATCTACTTTCATTATTACTAGAAGAGAATAAAAAAATAGGTTTTGACACTGAATCTAGGTGGCATCTGGCATAGATTCTTTGGACATTGCAGAATTATGGTTTGGAGGCCATTGCTGACTTCATGCCACATCTCTGCTTTAAACTTAAACTTTTTTTTTATTGAAAAGTTTTACAATACATTTTATCTTTAACAATCCCTTCCCCCCTCCCTCCACCCAACCCTTCCTAACCCTCCCTAACCCTCCCCCCTTCCCCCCTCCCCCCTCCCCGACTTCCCAGAGCTAAATACAAGGTATAAAAGTAAAAACAATCATAAACAACCATATGTTAACAACAATAAACTATTAAGTCTATCGCACTCTAGCTCATATGAAATGACTACAAACAATACTAATATCATATAAAAAAACTTATACAAATGCTAAATGAAACTTTTTGGTCCCATATTTGTTCTGGATATAATCAATCCACTTTTTCCACTCCATAATATAACGTTGTTGCGAATGGTCTTTCAAATAGGCCGAAATCTTTGCCATTTCCGCCAGGTCAGAAACTTTTAGAGTCCATTCTTCTATAGTCGGCAGTTCCTCCTTCTTCCAATATTGACCTACTAAAAGTCTTGCTGCCGTAATTAAGTTCAGCATCAACTTGGTAAACTTACACTTTTTCATTCCTGACCTGCATATACTTAAATCTGTACCAAATTCAATGGGATTTTTTTTATAAAATAAAATAACAATATTTATATTCCTGTTCTAGCACATTCTTTATTTTATAGCATGCATGCTACTCTAACACTTCCAGAAGCAGCTGGTGTGTAGTTCCTTCCTTCTGGTATATTTTTGGATTAAAGGGTAACAGGAAATTACTGTATATTCTGAATAAAAAGTAAAAGGGAAAAAGGTTGCTATATCTCTCTTTCCTATATCTATCCAAATAAGATAAATATCTGTTCTTTTTCAAACCACTCTTAAGCTGTCATCTGTATGCTTATTATGAAAGACAGTTCTTTCAAACTATACTTTTTATCTCCAGACCTTTTCCTGACCAGACAGAAAAATCTCTAGAAGTTGAAGTGCTGTTTATTTTACAGAAGATTGTTCTGGTTCTCATATAATGAATTCATTTGTGCAGTAAGCAAAGGACTGTCTGTACACATTGAATATATTAGTATTATGAAGATTTACTCATATGTGTAATAGAGGAAGGACCAATATTTGTTTATTTCAGATTGGGGAAGCAAATGGTTCATATTAATGTAATTGCTATTTCTCCTATCTGGACTTCAGCTTTTTTAAAATGCTTTTGATTAAATTGAATAAAGTGGCATGTGGGAAAGCTTGTCTGATCTTTCTAAGCTGGTGACAGGTCAGACACTGGTAGGTGACCAGAAATGTGTCAAGTGGCTAAGGGGCTGAAAAGTCTAGAATACAAACAGGGTGATGAAAAGTGCTAGGGAGATTAGAATTTAAGAATGCCAAAGGGAACATTTACTTTTTGTTTCAGGGTCATGGGTAAAAAAACCAGGGGAAAAAACAGTGATGGAAATTAAGAAGTGAGAGGAAAAATAATTTTGTCTTTTCTTTCTAGGGTAAGCATGGGGGAAAAAACAACAAAACTACAAGGTTTCTCTTCCCTTGGTGAAAGACTTATTTTGGTTGATGGAACAATGTTATTCCATTGAGAGCCTATCAGTTCTGCTCTGTCTTTTGACCTTAAAGGTGTGTGTTTAAACTGAGTTTCTTTATCCTTTGCAGAAATCAGAAGGGAC
Organism: Vipera berus; assembly: GCF_964194415.1. NCBI lineage: Eukaryota > Metazoa > Chordata > Lepidosauria > Squamata > Viperidae > Vipera > Vipera berus. Next base: position 95,828,330 of record NC_138206.1, read on the forward strand.
CAGACAGATCAACTTGAATCCTTAGCAATGGAGGGATTGTATGACCCAGAACCCTTTGTTCCTGTTTTAAATCCAACTATTTGTAGGCACTTTTTAAAAACTAATGCAGTAATATGACTCAGTCATGAATGTGTATGTTACACATAACAAAATATGGTCAAGGCATGAGCCTTGGGTTTGTATGTTTCAACATTTCCTTTGTGGTTGGAGGAGACCCATATCAAAATCAGCAAATGATGGCTCATTAATAAACTAGGATCTGTCTGCTAGCATTCTGTAAAATATTATTTTTAATGTCTTGCTCTATCAAGATGTGCCTCATCAGCTTCTTTTCAGATTCAGTTCTGTAGGAAATTGACTTCATGGATTTTACTCAAAGATTTCTGTTCTTAAATAGCTTGCTATTGATATAGCCATGCTGTGCCCTTCACTTCATGATATTTAATACATCCTAATCTCTCCACCTCCTGTGCAGCAGACCCATTGGACCTCTTCTAAGTTACACCCACTTATCCAATGCCCACTAACAGCTCAAATCAAATCAACCTTTATTGTCAAAGTACAACATGTGTACAATGAGATTGGCTGAGCCTCCCTTCACAGAACAAGGTACTTTATATTTGCTCATTTAGGAACAGATTCCTCCATTAAAACTCATTGAATATCTTCTCAGCTTGAGAGGACAGGAGAGAAAGAAGAAATGAGGGAGGCAGAAAAAGGGATGTCTACTAACCTTTTGCCAGTTAGATGCAGTTTGTCTCAACATAATCCTTTATGTAGTAAAGATGACATCTTGCTGTCCAGTAGCTGGTAAAGCCTGTTGGGTACAATTCTTTCCCAAAGAAGGCAGTTGCAGCAAAGTTATAAATGAATGATCTTTACGAGCAGATAATACCCAGAAATTCAGATGAAAGTAGGTGATACAATAGGACCAAGAACATGAAGAAGGAAGAAAGAAATGGCAAACAGGAGATAAAGTCATCCAGAGATGAAACAAGAAAAAGGAATCTTGGTTATATCTAGATGACTAGTCTCTCATTTTTCTAAACTACATCAATCCATTTTAAAAGCAGTTTGTCTTGGTGATTTTACGTTCTTTTCCAACTGGCTGAGTAAGAAAGAAGATTATGCATAAAACAAGAAGTTGAGAAGCCAACGTGAAAGGATGCATCTTTTTAAATAGAAGGATATGCTGTTGTTCTTTTCCTTGCTGCCATAAGAGAAATAAATAATGCCAGGGAAGAAGTAAAATGTGCCCTTTCTTCTTTTTGTCTCTGTCTCCACACCATGACCATCCTGGGTATATCGGACTCCATTTTACACTATGGCATATGCCTGAAAAGAAGGGGAAGGAGAAGACATGAAATATTAGATTTTTGCCTATCACCATTTGAAACTCAGTGTCTGCTACTATGTATCCTCTTGTTAATCTCTAGTTGGTGTTCCATGTCATCTATCACAATTTGATCGTTTTGTAGCCCAAAATAAGAAGGAACCATGCTAAAAGACCATTAGATGTTATCTTAGAATCCTTGCCTTTTCATATAGGAACCTTGCCATTTATTACATTTCCAGTGATATACTTATTAACTAATGGCTGTGAAAAAGAAGTACAGGTAGTCCAAGGTCATTGTTAAGTGAGTCACATGTCATTTTAGAACATTTTTTGCCATGGCTGTTAAGTGAATCACTGCAGTTGTTAAGAAAATCACACAATTGTTAAGGAAAACCAGCTTCCTCCATTGAGTTTGCTTGTCAGAAGCTGGCTAGGAAGGTTACAAATGGTGTTCACTAGGAAGCTAAATACATGTTGATTTCTAAATGCTCAAATTTTGATCACATGACCACGATAAAGTTGCAATAGTATGAGGACCAGACATAAGTCACATTTTTCAGTGCCATTACTTTGAACAGTTGTTAAACAAATGGTTATAAGTTGAGGGATATCTGTAAAGGTGATCCTTCTTAAAGATTTCCAAGGAATAACTTTTGCAGTTTTTTAAGACATCTTATTCAAAGATTTACAGGATTAAAGATTGTGCCCCCTAAGTCAAAAGACTGATAAATAAGGTTAAACATCTATCTACCTACCCTATATATCCATACATCTCTATATTTCTATTTCTCTATATCATTTATATATTTATATCTACATACATACTTACATAAATACATACAAACCTTCCAAATAAGATTTTTTTCTGCTGAATTCTGCCTTATTTGTGTAATATTATTTTAGGGAAGAAAGTGCTATTTTATACCTCTCTATTTTCATACATTTCTTCCATCTTTTTTTCTTTTTGTGGAACTAGGAGGGGTCATCCTGGAAGTCAGACTCTTTTTTTTCTCATCCATATAGATGAATAAGCTAAATTCTTTTAAATGGGTTGTTTTATTCCGAGACTACTGTTGGATCAACTTGAAAAATCAGCACTTCTTGTTGATTCTTTCCTAAGATGACTGTTAAACAGTAAGGTGTTTTTTTTCTTGCTGATGATCTGCCAGTTTTGTTGCCAAAGCTGGTTCTTGGGCAGTGTTGCTCCTTGGATTTGAATGGGAGCACTTAGGAATGATCCAACATGACTTTTGGACAGCTGGGGACCTATCTTGAAGATTCCAGCTCTCTTTAGGAGTGGTTGGAAAGCCATTGGGCATATGTTTTCCTCTCACCAGTTTGTTTTCTTAAGCATGCCTTGAGAATGCTTCACTTTTTGAATCTTCTGTTTTACTTTGCTTTTTATCTTTTAAAGTTGACCAGTTGGCTGAATGCTGATTTAGTCCCCCTGATCGACAGGGTTTTTTTTCCCCTTTGATTTATGTTGTTTTTCTGAATAACTTTCACTTTTGTATAAAGAAACATGGCATATTCTTGGATACTGAAAGTGCTTTTACTTGAGTTGGGCATTCACTATAGGGATTTAGTATTTTATCAATTTGAAAACAGTTTATTTTTTCTTAATCTTTCTTTTAATTTTGGATCAAAATATCCAGAAAATATCTTCCCTGCTTCTTTGTCTTTTTTCTGCTTTGAAGAGCTGTCTTAACTACTATATAGAGCAGGGGTGTCAAACTCAATTTCATTGAGGGCCACATCAGCATTGTGGTTGTCCTCAGGGGGCTGGGTGGGTATGGCCAGGGTGGGCATGGCCTACTGGGTAGGCATGGCTAGAGTGCATATGGCCTACTGGGTGGGCGTGGCCAGCTCTACATTGTTCGCATCAAGGGTGCCTATGGGGGCCTGGGCAGGAGTGGGACAGATCTGAGGGTGTCTGACAGAAGGAGGGTCTCTGGGCCAGGGCCAAGGCAGTGGGGGCTTTTCCCTTACTGTTTCCAGGATGGCTTTGCGGGCCACATGAAACCACTTCGCGGGCCGGATCTGGCCCCCGGGCCTTGTGTTTGACATGTCTGATATAGAGCAAGAACATATCAGATTATAGACAAGGGAAGGAGGCTGTCACTTGACAAAAGACTGTTTGGGAACATGGAATTCTTATCTGAAAGCTTTTTTAAACAGTTTGACGAATTGGTAAAGGCTGTGGAAAACATTCAGAGGCAAGTGATTGTAAATAAATTAAACTCACAAAAGGAATGTAATTGCAAAGCAGTAGATTTGCTGGGAAAAAAATAGGGATCCAGACTTAGAAATAACAACTTCATATGCCTCCCTGAAATTCAAGCCTGCATTCTTATTGTATTATATATGATGTAACATGATGTAAACATTCCCTTGAGTGTATATGTTAACAGCACAAAAGTATCGTCAAAGCATATATATAGGAAAGCCGCCTGACAGGAATACACGCGGGAACTTTGACAGCTGTCAAAGTTCCCCGTACTGCGCAGGCGCCTCCACTGACAGCTCGCGGCTGTCAAACTCCGGACCGTGAAGAAGACTGAGCTGTCAAAGCGTCCGCCACACTGCGCAGGCGCAGCCACTGACAGCTCGCGGCTGTCAAAACACCACACCACGAGGAAGCCGGAGCTGTCAACAGAAGACGACGCCGATTGGTCCCTGCCTGACACGGCGCCAAAATAAATACATCTGATTGGTCCTCGCTACCAGCTGCCGGCTATAAAAGCCGGACAAGTTATTCTCTGTTTGTCTTGCTCTAATAAACTTGTTGTTAAACTAGCCTGTCGTCCCGAGCGGTCCTTCGGCTACTTCACTGGCGACGAAGGTGGGATCGCTCCGGAGCTGAAGTCACGGCCGAGGAAGAGAGTTCCCGGCAAGAGCTGACACGGAAGTTTTAACTTCCATCGGAGCAACCCAGGACCGGACGACATGGCAAACTTCGGCCGTGTGAGGGAGTTTGATACCCGCCATCCCGAGAGATGGCAATCACACCTCGGCCAAGTTGAAGGATTTCTTCTCGTCAGTAAGATCACTGACGACCGAGCAAAGGCCGCCGCCCTGCTGTACATCAGCGGGCCCCCGGTGTACGACGCAGCCGTCGGGCTGTTTAGCCCAGTGCCCATCACGGAAGTCTCCTACGCGGACCTGGTGGACCAGCTGAACAAGTATTACATGCCGGCTCGCTCGGAACTGTACTGGCGGGTGCAATTCGCACAAAAGAAACAACGGCAGGACGAGCCCGCCAACGAGTTCATCGCTGGGGTCAGACACGCCGCGCGGAACTGCTGCTTCCCCGACCTGGAAGACCGCATCAGAGATCAGGTGGTGATCGGTCTGAGGGACGAGAAGCTACAAAAAAAACTGACGTCCAAACCCGACATGAATCTGGCTGAGCTGACCAGGGAGATCATGGCATACGAACACAGCCACAAAAAGAAGCCGACGAACACGACCCCAGAGTCCCCGGCGACCGTCTACCAGGAAAGCGCAACCTTCAGCGACAGCGGAGAGTCGGTAGATTTCACCGATGGAGAAGCCCTACAGCGCAGGATGGAGCACCGACAGCCGAGGAGGGGAAAAACGTCGGACCGCCGAGGATCCAGGGACCCTCCACCGCCACCCCCACGTTACGTGCAACGAGCCGCCTGTGCCAGCTGCGGGGGCAACCATGCCCGTGGAAACTGCCGCTTTAGGAACGCAAAATGCCACAACTGCGGGAAGACTGGCCACATCAAGCCGGTGTGCCGCAGCAAGGGCCGGGACAACGTCAATGAGGTGGAGGCAAACCCCCCAGGTAGGCCAGCTGCCCAGGCCAACAGGGAAACCCCACCAGGCAACCGGGTTGAGACAATCGATAGGGTAAACTGCATAAGTTCCAAGGTCAAGGTCTGGGTCAGAATTCAGGGGGTGCCTTGCCACATGGAGGTGGATTCAGGGTCAGCGGTCTCCTTAATTTCGCTAACTACTTATCAGGAGATCTGTCAGAAAGGCCGAAGACAAATCCCCCTGAAACAAACTCAGGTTCACCTTGCAGACTTCCAGAAAACCCCTATTCCGTTGGAAGGAAAAGCCAAGGTCCTTGTACAGTATAAGGGGTTCAAAGGCACCCTAGAGGTTTTAGTTACGCCAGGGAACCGTACCAACTTGATAGGGCTTAACTGGTTCACTCCACTAGGCATCGCCTTATCAGGGGTTAATACCATTCAAACACCCAGCCTGGAAGCCGTTTGCGAAAAGTACGCCGACGTTTTCGAGGGCACTTTAGGGAAATATACAGGTCCCCCCATTTCCCTGCAATTAAATCCAGCAATCCAACCAATTAAAATAAGAGCTAGGAGGGTACCTTTTGCACTCAAAGAAAAAATTGAAAACGAGCTTGACCGACTCGTGAGTCTAGGGGTGCTAGAGCCAACAGATGGGGGAACCTGGGAGACCCCTATTGTCACCCCAATCAAACCTAATGGCGAAGTGAGAGTATGCGCTGACTATAAGGCGACAGTCAACCTAGCCCTCAGCCCCCATGCTTACCCGGTGCCAGCGGTAAGGGACGTATTTGCTTCCATCCGTTCTGGCACCATTTTCGCCAAGCTTGACCTCTCGCAGGCGTATTTACAGCTGCCTGTCACAGACGACACCGCGGAAGCGCAAACTATTGTCACCCACCGCGGTGCTTTTAAAGTTAAGAGGCTTCAGTTCGGCATATCTGCAGCCCCGGGTATCTTCCAGGGTATCATGGAAAAGACCCTGAAAGGAATACCCGGGGTCTGCCCCTATTTCGACGATGTTCTCATCGCCGGAGAAAATGAAGCTAGTTTAGCTGACAGGCTGTCAGCTGTGCTGAGCCGGCTCAGAGAAGCCGGTCTCAAACTTAAGCGGGAAAAGTGCTCCATTGGAGTCACTTCTACAGAATTCCTAGGGTATAAAATCGATAGCCAGGGCATCCACCCCACCTCTGAGAAACTAAGGGCTATTCAAACCGCACCCAGCCCTAGGAATAAGCAAGAGCTTCAATCCTTTTTGGGACTGTTAAACTTTTACCATGCTTTCATTCCCCACAAAGCCACTATTGCAGAGCCTCTCCATAGGCTCCTCGACAAGGGTACAACTTGGTCCTGGACCAAGGAACATGAAAATAGTTTCCAATCGTTAAAAAAGATCATCTGTCAAAGCTCAACCATCACCCTTTTCAGAGAAGACACCCCAATATGCATCGCTTGCGATGCCTCTCCCTACGGAATTGGGGCAGTCTTAAGTCACCTATTCGAGGACGGCACACAAAGACCCATAGCCTTCTATTCTCGCACTCTGACCAAAGCTGAAAGAAACTATGCACAAATTGACAGGGAAGCCCTAGCGATAGTAGCAGGGGTCAAAAAATTTCATGATTATCTGTATGGAAGACCATTTACGATATTTACAGATCACAAACCCCTGCTAGGCATATTTACTTGGAATAAAATTACACCACAAATTCTCTCCCCGAGAATCTTAAGATGGTCAACGTTCTTAGCAGCCTATTCTTATCAACTAATACATAAACCAGGTAAGGAATTGGGACATGCTGACTGCCTCAGCAGACTGCCCATACAAACCAGGGACTCAGATCCAGCCCCAGCCAGCCTAATTTTAGCAATCTCTCAGCTTCCAGAATGCCCCCTGACGGCAAACATTATAGCTAATAATTCAGCAAAAGATAAAATACTTGCCAGAGTCCTCAAATGGGCCACAACAGGGTGGCCAGCTCAAAACCCACAACCCCAATTCCAACCTTATTATAACAGGAAAAACGAGATTTCAACACATAGAGGATGCCTGCTATGGGGAAATAGGGTCATCATACCAGAGAAAAACACAGACCAAACATTACACATTTTACATGAGGGGCACCCTGGAATTGTAAAAATGAAGGCAATGGCTAGAAGTTATGTATGGTGGCCTGGCATAGATAAACAAATTGAAAAGTATGTGGGTGGGTGTTATACCTGTCAGGAGACCAGGAGCGAACCCCCCCAGGCACCGATCCATAAATGGGAGACTACAAGGAACCCTTGGTCACGTATACATATAGATTTTGCAGGACCTATCCAGGGCCAAAGTTTCTTAATAGCAGTAGACAGCTATTCCAAATGGCTGGAAGTCACGCCCCTTAGAAAAACAACGTCCGCAGCCACTATTCAAGCCTTAAGAAAAATATTCGCAACGCACGGCCTACCTGACACCATAGTTTCCGACAATGGACCTCAATTCACCTCTCGTGAATTTCAGATCTTCGCTACGAAGAATTGTATTAGGCTGGTCACGTCGGCGCCGTTCCACCCGTCGTCGAACGGAATGGCTGAAATTATGGTACGATCCACGAAAGAAGCATTAAAAAAATTCGTTAAAGGGAACTGGCAGAGGCGACTCAGCCAGTTCCTCTTATCACAACACACAATGCCATGCTCCACAACGGGCAAATCACCGGCGGAATTAAGATGGGGGAGGAGGCTAATAACACGTCTCGACAGACTGCACCCCGACACATACCCAGAAGAAAAACAGCACCCCCACCCCGGCCGCACACTCAAACCTGGTCAATTAATATGGGCAAGATCATACACAGATAAAAACAAGTGGGTCCAAGGGACAGTAATAAAACAAACAGGGCCCATCTCATACCTCATAGCTACGCAGGCACAGGGCAACATACGCCGCCATATTGACCAGCTCAGACCCAGACAACCGCCACACAATTCCGAGCAACCAACCAACGCCGACTTACAACCCCCTCCGGAAATGCTGCCTATCCCAAACCAGGAAGTTGAACACCAAAACGAAGAACCAGAACCAGACCATCCACCACCCCTTCGCCGATCATCCAGGAATCGAAGACCACCCACCTACCTGAAGGACTATCAGTGGGCAGGGTCAAACATCCAAGAGGAAAGAAACGCACCAGGGGAGGGGTAAGGGGTGTATTATATATGATGTAACATGATGTAAACATTCCCTTGAGTGTATATGTTAACAGCACAAAAGTATCGTCAAAGCATATATATAGGAAAGCCGCCTGACAGGAATACACGCGGGAACTTTGACAGCTGTCAAAGTTCCCCGTACTGCGCAGGCGCCTCCACTGACAGCTCGCGGCTGTCAAACTCCGGACCGTGAAGAAGACTGAGCTGTCAAAGCGTCCGCCACACTGCGCAGGCGCAGCCACTGACAGCTCGCGGCTGTCAAAACACCACACCACGAGGAAGCCGGAGCTGTCAACAGAAGACGACGCCGATTGGTCCCTGCCTGACACGGCGCCAAAATAAATACATCTGATTGGTCCTCGCTACCAGCTGCCGGCTATAAAAGCCGGACAAGTTATTCTCTGTTTGTCTTGCTCTAATAAACTTGTTGTTAAACTAGCCTGTCGTCCCGAGCGGTCCTTCGGCTACTTCACTTATACAACAGCAGAAAACTGTCTGAGTGGATAAGTGATAAATTTGACTTTTTAAGAAGATTGAAGAAGATTGGGGAATGGATTTATTACATTTAACTGGGAAACAACTTCATCTGGACTTTTTGAGAAGATAGACTGCTTTGGAGATTGGACTTATTGTATTTAATCAGACAACAATTGATAAGAGACGGCATTAAGAAACAAATATGGATATTTGATTCAAGACCAATCAGTATTAATTGTCTTGGGACAATTTTGGGTAGTTAAGAACCTGTAACAATTTTTCTACTGTTGATTACAGTAACAATTTGTTAAACAAAGGATTTAGAATTTTAATCTTGTTTTTCTAATTATCATTGTTCTGTTAATTATTTTGTTATTAATATAGTATATAGATGGCAGGTTAAAAACTTGCTAATAGAATTAATAGTCTAGTAGTTTAAAATGCTTTGGGCCTTTTGCAAGGGGTGGGAAACTAATGTTGTAATATATTAATCAGCATTCAACTAGGGGGGACTAATATGTATATATGTGTTAGTCTTTTTTAATATACCTTTTCTTTTTTAATATCTTGTTTTTTATTTCTTTAAAAAATGGGTGTTTTGTATTTTAATCTTTTTTGAGTAAAATAAAAATAGCTTTAAAAAAAGGAAAATCAGCACTTGGTGCATATGTGATTAACTTCCAGTGAGCAGAACATGTATTAAAAAACACTCATATTTACAAATTAATACCGTCCCACCTTCTAATACTGCAACTGAACATTGATTTGCAACTGATCTCCTAGATTAGTGGCCCTGATTTACAGTTTTAGTTACATTTGTAGGATAATGCCCAAAATATTCCAAAAATGTCTTACTGTCTCATCATTAACAAAGGACAGTGCATCTAGTACTGTATCAGTATACTTAGGCTTGTAATATCCACTAAGTGTTTTCCATGTTATCAACAAATTCTAGCTGAAAGCCTCAATTCGCCAAAGATAAAAATATACAAAATTAGTATTTGTGGACCATCTGCAGATTATCATAATTCTTGTGAATGTAGCCACAATGCAGTCTTATACATATACAATACATCCCCACATAATTAACATCCCTGTTGTGATTCAGGGTCAGCCTGTGGGTTCGGCAGTTGGGTCGGACGACTCAGAGGAGGAGGGGGTGTTGAAGACCGTGCTGAGGGGGTTGAAGATCTTGCTGATGATAGCCCTTAGGCAGGCCCCTCCCACTTGGTCACCATGGAGACCCAGCTGTGTGAGCCTGACAGTGTGGATGAAGATGACCCACAGCTGGCCCTGTTCAAGGACGCCCGACGCAGGAGGCAGTCAAGTAGGAGTAAACAGAGGAAGGCAATGGGGCTTCTCGGAAGGAGGCAGAGAGAAGCCACACCCTGAACTCTTTATAAGGGGAATGTGTGGGGAGGGCTGGTTTGCTGAAAGCAACCGCTCGGATAGTGTTTCAAAGCTCCTGTATCTTGGTTCGTGTCTTGTTTGTTTTTGTAGTAATAAATTTGGCAGACTTAATTCCAGCCTCTTGCCTTTTGTAAAGGGGTTGCCTTTTCTGCAGGGCCGGTAGCAGGCTGGTACAGAACAATCCCTTTGAATCAGATATGGTTGTTGGTCATGTAGAATCAGATTATTTCATCCATTCCCTCTGTTGAATATATCTAGTTGGGGGGGGTGTCGGGGGGTGTTTGCCTTCAAATGAGTGCTGACTCCTGGATACTACCTGAAAAGTCCCTGCAGTTTTCTTGGCAAGATTTCAGAAGTGGTTTGCCATTGCCTGTTTCCCAAGGCTGAGAGAAAGTGATGGGCCTAAGGTCAGGTAGCTGGCTTTATGTCTAAGACAGGATTAGAACTTACACTTCTCATTTTTAGACTGATGCCTTAACTACTATAACAATATCTTTCTCTCCTTCCCTTTCCCTCTCCCTCCCTCCCTTTCTTTAAAACAAGTGAACTTGAGAAAAATATGTGGATCAAGGTTGGGTTAAAGCAGGGTTTTTTATCTCCCCAGCAGCTTCTGATCTAATAGGTTGTTCTAGGAAACAGAAGGAATACCATGTAAGTGAGGCAGAAAAAAATAAGTAAATTTTCTCAGGAATTTGCTGGGAGCTTTTTGTTTCTGTGTTCTGTGTTGAGGTAAAGTTTCATGATTTTAATGTCTATCTTTTGAAACCTGAGACATATCTCAGGTTATGTGTATGAAGCTATAAGTTTCCCTGTAAATCTTGTCATCTCTACTTTCAATATTGTGAAGGCTTTGGCAGAAAAAAACTTTATTTGTAGCAAACTAGCACCACCTTGTGGTTGTCCCAAGTATTTTATTTTTTTATTTTTTTAAAATAGTTTTACCAGTTGTTTTCCTAGGATCAGGACAAATTTGCAATTTATCACCTTCTTTGCATTTTAAAATTTAAAATGAAAAAGTAGGTCTTATACTCAATCTTTTTCTTCTCCTTTAAGTTGCATTATATTTTTCTTCCATGAATGTGAATTATCTCTCAAAAGAGGGGAAAGAGAGGCTGAATCTTCTAACCACAGATTTCTATGGTACATGTCCAGGAGATGACAGTATCAATATTATTTCAATTTTTGAATTTTTAGCAAAAAACACTGGAAGTGAAGCATAGAATGCAAGTATCTTACCTGTCACACAAACCTGGATTAGGGAAAGTTGGTTGGCAACAAGAATGAAACTCAGCTTTCTGGAAAAGGATCTAATTCTGGGAAAGGTGGAAGGAAAGATGAGAAGATGATGACCAGCAACAAACTCAGTTATAGTGGCAGAAAATACACCATTGGAAAAACATGGAAGAAATCTATCTGTGTGTTCAATAAGAGTTGATAGCCACTTCATGACACATAGTCAATAAAAATGGGTGTAAGCTAGATGTAGTTTTATTTACTTTCCCCATCTAATGCTTTTAATTTGTTTACCTTATTAATTACTCCCTCTCATTATAACTGATATTACATTTTTATTTACAATATGATTTGTAACACAAACACCCTCATGTAATGTAAGACTCAAATAATGGCCCTTTTAAATAATGATAATACAAACTGACATTCTTTGCATGTTTGTCAGAATGCAGAAATTCAAATATGAATCCGTAGGTTTTATCCAGCATGCTTGTTTACATAACATTCCACAAAGCTTTGAGTGTATATAAGGTTGAGAAATGCTGAGCTAAAGGTTTTTCCAGCGTATGAATTTCATTTGTGATACTTGCATGCAGTGACCCAAATCATGTGCTATTGTTAAAGTAATGAATAATATTTGTTTAATAGCTTCACTTTATATTATAATTGATTCTGGTCCACTCAAATGATGGTTTTCTTTCATTATATTTATTAAGTATATGAATCATTTTATACCCCATTACAAAAACACCTATTTCTCACATTACAAGTCTGCTATGGAAAGTGATTGGAGGGTGGCACAAAGAGCTCTAGTCTAGAAGACCAAGTGATAGCAATCTTTATAGAAATCCATTTTTAAAAAATCACTTTTCTGATTTCACAGTTTGCCTCTCCTGATGCATTAAAGTATAGGAATAAACCTTTTGAGCTCAAAAAGTATTTTGGCAGGGAGTGGGGAAGGGTAGAGCAGCTAGATTGTAAAGGAAACAAAAATAGCAGGTGTTTTTTAATTTAATAATAAGATACAAAAATACAAATAATAATAATAAAAAAATAGGGGAGGGAAAAGGAAAAGTATAGGAAAAAGGCATTAACTTCCGGCTCCCTTTGGTGCAGTAGAATAAGATAACATCAAGTCTCAACTTTTTACTTTTACATAATAATATAAACTAGCTATTTCTATAACAACAAATCTATCTAATCGGTAAAACCCAAAGTCAAAGTTTCATTTTTTTACCAACTTGAGCACAAAGTCTAGAAGCGGTTTCCAAGTAGAAACAAAAGTATTTGTGTTTTGTCTTTAACCAAAGCAGTCAGTTTAGTCATCTTCTGCTAACTCAATCAATTTCGGCAGCCATTCATCCATTGTGGGAATAAAAATTTCCTTCCATTTTTATGCATAAAGTAATCTTGCTATCATCAACATATATAGCATCAAAGATCCATTTTTTCCCCCAAGTCTTTTTCCATTATACCCAAAATAAAAGTTTCTGGTTTTATCTTTATATTCACTTTGAGAATTTTCTGTATTAAGATGTGAATCCTTTCCCAATATTTCTTTGCTTTTTCAAATGTCCACCATACATGATAAAAGGTCCCTTCTTTATTTTGCATTTCTAACATTCATTTTAAATACCTTGACAACTTATGTGGTGTTAAATACCAACAATACATCATAGACATTTTCTTTTAAGTTATAGTTTAATGTAAATTTTAACTTTTTGTCCACATATTCTCCCATTGTTCAAGCCTTATATTGTAGCCAAAATTCCTTGCCCACTGAATCATGCAATGCTTTATATATTCATACTCCGAATTCAAATTCAATAACAATTTATAGACATTGGCAATAATATGTTCATCACTACTGCACGGTAGGATTTCCAATTCATTTTTCACAAAATCAAACCCATAACTCTTTTTATCTGATTTAAATCTTTCTTTCAATTGTAAATATGTAAAATATGTAAAAACACCAGATGTGATTTCATAAGCATGTGGAAATCCAAGTTTTACAGACATCAATCCATTCACTTATATACATTCCATAGGCTGGGCAGGATTACAGACATGACTGAGCTAAGCCTTTGGACTGAAAATATTTATTAGGGCATCTAATAATAAATATTAACATTATTTTATTATTTATTTAATTATTTAATTTATCTGCCATCCATCTCACTCTCCAGAGTGATTCTGGGCATCTTATAATAAAAACACAAATATAACAACATTAAAATTAATGAGATTAAGTACTAAACTAGAAGACCAAGAGCAAGAACAGTGCGATGATGCCCTATTTCCTATTAGTCCACCAGCCACCTCTAATGTAGAGCCCAAGCCAACCAGCAGAGCCAGATTTTAATGCCCTTTCAGAAGGTCAGAAGGGTGAGTGCAGACCTCACCCTCTAGCAAGATGTTTCAAAGAGCTGGGGTGACATTAACAAGGTAAAAGTATGTCAGCACAAAATTAGTAGCATCATCCATCAGAATAAAAACAACCTTAACAACTAGCCTGTTCATAAACATTTTTAATGCCATTTCTTTCTGATAGGATGATAATAGTCATGAGTTAGTGTGGTGTATTTTTCCATGTAGTTCCAAGTATTAACAATATTGACCAAGAGTGCACCTAATTTTTGGTAACTATGCTTGCAACATCACTATGAAAAGCAGAAGGTCTGTTGGTGATTCCTATGGAGAATGCTGTGCTGCCCTGCAAAACACACACATAGAGATGTACAGGAAGAGTCTACAAACCTCCTAAACATGTCCTTCGAAAGCACCCCCATTTCACAGGTCCAGATTCAGCATAGCAAGAGCTCAGCAGGGCAAGAGTCACTGGGTAATCGAGTCCAAAAGGCACACACAAAGTCCAGGAACGCAGCCCACAAGTTGAATGGGTCAGGATACACTGCATGAACACACAAGGCACAGAACTGGGCACGTTGCTCCAGCAATGCTCAAGTCCTCAAGGTGGGATTCACACATTCTGAGTCCTAGGCCTAGGTACGTAGGTTTTTAAAATTCTGCAAAAAGCTAACAAGCTTAAGCCATTGTAATCTTTGAAAGGAGAATATTTCATAAATCATGGACAAAGAAAGCCTTTCCTCTAGTTTCCATGACTAGAAAGCCACTTGTTGGCTGATGAGACCTGTGGCATGCTAAATCTGTTGGATCTGATAGGACAGGTAAAAACTTTTGGAAAAAGACAGTCCTTCAGGTAATCTTATCCCAAGCCATGCAGGGCTTTAAAGGTGCAACCAGCTGAATGCTCAGAAATCTGAAAAGGGAAAACTACCAGCAGCAAAGACCAGGTTTGTTATAAGTTAACACCAACTTGATGGCATATAATCAACCAATTAAAAGAAGTATGTACATTTTTAATAATTAGAGAGTTTTAAGGAACCAGTTGAACCAATTCTTTACTTAACAAGGAAGTTTATCCCCATGACTTTCAGTTAACTTGTATATATAAAAAATACATTTCCAAAATGAAACAGAATTTTCTTTATTCCAGCTTGAACACCTACCCTAGGAGAAATGTAATTTCAGGATAGTTAACTAGGCATGATTAACTCAGACTATATCCAGTGATCTTTTTTTTTTTTCATGCATTGAATGCCAAAGCTTTTTAAAAAGTGAGGCAAATGAAGTAAGTATTTTTGATTTTCCTTTTAATGGTGGGTTTATTTTTTTTCATATTTAAATAAGCAATACTAGAATATTGGAGTAGAAATAGGCAATTTTTCATTTATGAGCCTTTCTAATGGTGCTCAGAAGAATGGCTTAAAATCACTCCTCAGTGGCTTAATAGCTCTGCATTTTTGTACAGATATATCTGGGTTAATTCATATTTAAGTACTTATTTTATAAATTACATTTTAGGGGCAGAAGAAGAATTATCCCATATCTTTACTGTATTTTTTTTAAAAAAATAAAATCCATGCCAGCTTGTATCTGGAGTCCAATAGGGTTGTCTCTGTCTTCATTATTCTTACATGTAGACTTACATGAACACTGGAAGGAATTATAATCATCTAATTATAAATTCATTGTTAATATAGCCTCTGAGCCGTGAACATTTCACTCCAGTAGTTAATTTAGTCTGTGGTAAATTCTCACTGTTATTTAATGTCATTTATCACCTGCTGTTTTGTCTTTCTGTGAACATCCTGCCTGCCCTATAATGCTTACTGTACGCGGACCTTCTGTGACTTTAATGTACTCTGAACAAAGCCTCCTAAGTGCCTGTGTCAGTAGAATGTTGGCAAGTTGCCTCAGATATATTCAAGCCATTTTGCTGCCTGTCACTCAGTGCTTTACAAATTGAACATGTAGGAGAGGTAAAAAAGAAAAGAAAAGAAAGCTCTATGAAGCTTTTTTTCTGGGAAGAATATGCTAATAAAGCACCATCAGCAGGAAGAAGCAGGTTGTGTCTGAAAGAGTTTTGTCAACTCTGAATTAATTTGGTGAGCTAAGAAACATAGGGCTACGTCTAGAGCTAGGTTGCTGTAATTAATCCTTCCTGTTCCTGGAGGAACAGGACATTAGAAAAGAGAGGTCAATGCCTGTATATTGTACAATGTCTGCTTTATGAGATAAACACCACGAGAACTACAGAACAACAACAACAGGGAAAAAAATGAACGAGAAATTAAATCATTTTGGAAGCACCTCCATGATGAATCTCTTCTGCTTATGTAAGAGATTTTCATTTCTTTTGACAATTAGGGAGGCACAGAGAGAGAGAAACATGGTTTGGAAAACATCTGTCTGTGTGGTGAGATGCTGTAGATTACTGGAAGACACAGATGTGACTTTTGCCTGCTATTTCAGAAGTCAATGGCTGAGATTGTGCATACAGTTGACTTGAAAGGGATCAGCATTTGTTTGGAGGAAATAGATATTGAAAGCTGGGTGACAACTGGTTCCACTCTTCCATTTAACAAGCTCCTTTTCAAGAGCTGCTAATAACATGTTTTTGTTTTTCTGAGTCAATTTAGAGAGTTTTCAGTTTGGTTTGTGTTCTCCTAAATCTTTGTCATGCTCAAGCAAACATACCTGAATTCTCTGTTTACTTGATAGCACCTGAAACATGCCAACCCTGTCCAATTATACAGATCCAAATAGCCATGAAATTTGACACATACTTACTTCCCCAAAAGATCAAGATAGGAAAACATTTTGTTTTGTTAAGAAAGTCATATTGGTAATCTTCAGAACAAGAATCCTCTTGACCACTGCTCTGTTTTCTCTCTTCTACTGAGTCAGCTATGACTTCTAGGTACATAGAAAATAACTTCATCAGAAAAACATGAAACTGATAATTCTGTTTTGTTACTTTTAGCTTTTTAATCAATTAATGAGGATTGATTTATATACGACGAGCAAATCAATTATCCAGCTGAAAATCTTGTGTCTAGAATAGATATAAAGTATAACTTCATATTACTCAAAGAGCATATGAGATTGTGCTCTTACATTCATGTGTTCATATTTGAAGAAAACTCTTTGTTGAATATGGTGCCACATTGAGTCCTTATGTAAATGTTAATGTTCTCCTCTGATTAAAGAATCAGTATAAAGTTCACATGAAGAATTAATACATAAACATCTGTTTTGATGATACACAAATGAAGCATTAAGTCTCTTAAAATGCATTTTAAGATGATAAGCCTCATCTGTAATGAAATATTTAAAATGTAAGTCATCTCTAAATTAAACTCAATTCTGAGTGATTTCAAGGATGTTATTTTCTTGGCAACATGATAGATGCAGACTTTCACCTTTTCCAAGTTTCCCCCCCCCAACTTTCTAAAGTTCAAGTTTTGTTTTTTTCCCTTCAATGGTTTCCCATCAATGGTACAAACTGGATCTAGTTCTACTTAGCTTTTACATATTGGTGAAGGTCAGTTAGGATGAGCAGTTAACTATTGATATTGCAGATATTAATCTAATTAATCATAGCATGATTTCACTTTTTAAGTTAATTATAGAAAATGAAAGCTTACTATCATGAGAGAAACATTGTACTTGATTTAAATATTCTAATTATAAGAAATATAAATATAAATTTTGGGTTTGTGTCTCCTGCATTAAAGAAATGCCATTTTATTTCCAGCTGTGTGTATTCTATATGTACTTTAGGTAAACCATTAGAAAGATAATGCATGTTTTGTTAAAAGTAGCAGTAAAATGGTACTTCCTGATATTTTGAAGCTCCCAAATAAATAGAGTTTGCTGGTTTCCTTATTAGTTTACCATTTAAAGAAATTGAATACTCTAAGGATTTATGGCAGTCTGTTTTGTATACAGAAGGTTTAAAGAGAGGTAGGGTGAAAAAAAGAAAAGGAAGGATTCTTCACACACCTGCCTTTCCAAGAACAATGGGGGGAAAAATCTGTGGTAAACTGGGGAGATAAGGATGTGTAAATTCTAAAGGAAAAGTCAAAGGCAATTTAGTAATGCCATCTAGTTCAGCAGGTTGTGGTAAAGCCTGGTCACTTATGATATTATCATAATGAATGAAATGCAAATTGCAAAAATATAAATAGATTATTATAAGAACACAAAAGTGTGGCCTTGGATGCTGTTTTTAAAATAAAAATTGACATAGAAGCTTTGGACAAATTAAATAGATGTGGGAGTACACACTGTTAAAGGTTCTGATGGAGGCATAGAATTATACAGACTCTCTTTTATGTAAGAAGCCATCTAGACAAACTCTGGGAGCTTATTATGTCAGTTTAAAATTGAAATCTATAAGAAATCCTTCAAGAGAAACAGGACTCTAGGAATAGGATATTCCATCATAGACCTCTGGCCAACTTGCCTTGTTCGACTTCATTCTGTCTTCTCTGGACCAAACCTCCTGGTGGCAATTATTTCAATATTGCCTGTATTGCTAATTAGATTTTTGTGGTGTGGATATGGTTCAATGTTTAAACTGCTTTTGCTTCTAGTTTATATTGTTTGGTACCAGGCTGCCTTAACCTTAACTTGTTTTAATAGAAGTACATATCATGTGGCATATAACTTCAAAAGCTAAGGTACCTTGAAATCAAGTGATATAAGATTTAGGTTGCTGTGCTTGCTTTGGCAGCACACATACTAATATTGGAACAATACAGAGAAGATTCAGGTTGCTCAAGAAACCTCAGAGAATTTTCATACAATACAGTTAGAATATTACAAAACTTAAGAGCTACCTTAAAGGTAAAGTTTCCCCCACACATGCATGCTAGTCGTTTCCGTTAGAGAGCTACTAATCAAAACTGCCTGATATTTTGAGCAGTCTGTTTTAGAGCATCTAAAGTCTGATTCCATTCAGTCAAAAGTTTAATCATTATGAAGTGTTGATGGCTGACTTGAGGGAAAAAGAAATCATGTATCTGATTTACTGATGTCAGAAGTCTATGGGTAAAATTTCAAAACCATGCAAGATCATGATTGTATAAATATGCCATGTAAAGTTTACTTTTCTTTTAACTCATCTACCCTCAGCATATTATCAAAACCACTGGAAATTTCTGACAGTTGTTCTCAATGTAGCTGTGATGTGATGGGCAAGGTTAATCAGCAATGTGATTTAATTTTAAGTAAATTAAGCCAAGAGTTATAGACCATTGTTTAGGTTAAGTCTGGATTCTCTGAACAGACTAACACTGATCTATTTGGGAAAATAAGTCATATATATATATACAGTATATACGAGGTCTGTAGACATGAAATATAATGAGAATAGAAGTGAATAAAATCTAGATGACAGAATTAAATGGAATGTAGAAAATGCAGAATGAACATTCAGGACTCTTTCTAATAATGAAAACTGAACTGGCAATTTTTTAATAACAAGGAGAACTGTGCCTGCAATCTTTACATGAATCTTGATTGGAATGAATCTAGATACTTTATCTAGCATTACTCTATAGCTGAAATTGGAGACTAAGTGCACTTTTTAAAATACTTTTGTATTTGAGATCGATGAGGTGCATGGTGGAAGGGCCTACTAAATTCCTCAGAATGTGTGGTGCTTTCAAGAAACCACCATGATCCATCAAACATCAGGGGTTAATCATCCAAACTGGTCCACTCCAGCAGACATTATGGTAAAGCTTAACAAAACAGTGATCTGACCTTGGCAAATAACTGACAGTAGTAGCCTCCATCTTCAGAGCACATACCCTGTACTTCAAGGCAAACAGTTAAGTCCATGAGTTGAGACTGAATTGACCTGTGCAAGCCTGTGATTGCTATAGAAGCCATGAATTCCTGAGCACAGATGGATTCAATTTCCAGAGCAGGGAAGATAAAATCTTCCAGCACTAATAGTTTTGGAGATTTTGCCATCATCACCATTATGAGATCCAGGAACATCAGCCCTAATGTGTCCCCACAAGCCCTAATTTATATATAGACATTCAAAGCCTGGACAGGATCATTGTACAGGATCATTGTACAGTCCCTCTAAAACTTATTTCCCCATTCTGTGCCCACTCCTTATGCCTGTTGTTGGAGGGCCTGAAATCTGGGTGGACATATTTCTTATACATCCTCTTCCCCTTTTTTCCCAACTAGGTTTCAGTGATACATAACAAGCTGATCCACTCATTCACCATCATACTGAGTATAGATGTCTTATTACAGATGGACCTGACATTAACAAACAAATCAAGGTCTTGGTTATGATCTTTAAGTCCTTACATGGCATGGGTCCGGGATACCTCGAGGACCACCTGCTGCCGGCGTCAACTCCCCTCCACCCTGTGCGTGCCCACAGAGAGGGCCTCCTCAGGGTGCCTCCGGTCAGGGAATGTCGACTGGTGGCCCCCAGGGGGAGGGCCTTCTCTGTGGGTGCTCCGGCATTATGGAACCAACTGCCGGTTGAGCTCCGGATGGCATCGGACCTCCGATCCTTCCGTCGCGGGTTGAAGACCCACTTGTTTGAGTTAGCTGGTCTGGCCTGATGGGGAATATGGGTTTTTTAATTGGTTTTTTATTATTCTATTATTGTTGTATTTTAATTGGGCATGGTTTAATTCTCTTTTAATTTTTGTATAGCTATTTATATATGCCCTGTGAACCGCCCTGAGTCCCTAGGGAGAAGGGCGGTATAGAAATCAAATAAATGAAATGAAATGAAATGAAATCAATCATCCAAACTCTAGGCCTAGGGCAAGTGAACACTTACAGTAGGAGATCTGCATGACATTGCTGTTGTCTCTTGTCCCTGGCTCCTATACAGCCAGCTCACCAACTTCTAACATACCATTCCCCACACCCCTGATGCGTGTATTATCCCTTACCAGTTTTCCCAATCTCTCTTTCTATATATAATCATCCAGACTAATTTCACACCTCTTCCAAACATCCAGACAAACGTATTTCATGCATTCTAGCTAGCTTTCACACAGAGAGGCAATAGACTGAACCTCACTTTAACTGTCTCATAATTTCTATGCTTATATAATACTATCAAGAGGCAGGTTTTAAATGACACCAATGAATAACAGCAATTAAACTCCCATCTGACCTCTCCTGGATCTGCTCCTGGATTTGCTCCTTCAACTGAACCCAATCTCCATCTTGGAATTAGCACATAGCATTTGATGAACCAACTGTTTATATTGTCCATCGATATGAACAGTCTTTCACCTTAATTATAAAAAAAAACCTAGAAAGTGTTAAACTTGCCTAATCTCATAGCAGAACTGTTGGATACCTCATCCCCATCCACCAAATTCCTTACATTATGGTGCACTATACTGGAGGGTTGCAACAGCCTTTGAAAATAACCTTGGCAGATAGAAAAAAAAGCTGCAGCCTAGTCAACAATCTGACAAGATACAGTATACCACAGTCCACAAAAGTAATGGGGATGGAGAAAGCATCTCCAAAAGAGACCCTCCTTACTCTGAAAAGAAAGACAGAGGAAGGGTGTTTTTTTTTGTAATATAGATGTACAGATAATGATCATTCTTGTCTAGTCCCCCCTCTCTCTTCCTCCTTTCCCCGCCTCTCTTTCTCCCTCTCTCTCTCTCCCTCCCTCTCTCTCCTTCCCTCTGCTCTTATCCTGTTCTGCCAGTTAATTTAGCTGATGTTTCATAAATAAACACTAACTTTTATTTTGCTGGATCAGCTAAAAGACATGTGTGCTAGCTCTAATCTAGATATAAGGATTGCCTTGGAGTTGGTTGGGAGTAAACAAAACTGGAAATTACCCCCACTACTTTTCCAACAAGTACAAGACAGCTAAGGAGAAGTTCATATGCATAAGGATATGTGTTTAGGAACAGAAAGGAAGGGAATTGCCCCAGGTCTTACTATCATATTAGAAAAAGCAAGACAATATTGCAAAACAAGGCTTACTGGTCAAGTAACAAGAAAACCATATAGTGTTTGAAGGAACAGGCTACTGTCCTCTCCATCCCCATGCACAAGCAGTAATGGCTATAAAGCATGCCAATTATGGTTGTGGCACTAAAATATAATGTTTGAAAAGCACATCTTTCAGGCTATTATCCACAATTAGTCATACAGAGATCTAAGTGAGATGCTAGCTAAGCTTCGATACAAGTGTCTCAGTGCATGGCCCCTACCACTGAAAGTTTGAGTGTGCAGTGGCTGACATGGCAGAGAGTATTGTGAAAGTGGATCGTTGGTGAATAACTTGTGTTATAGTACACTACAAAGAAGTAAATGATTTTTTTCTAATTGTCATATGTCTACTTTTATTTTAAAAAATGTTTTTAGTTTCAAGCACATATAAATAGGGTAAACTTGCTTCTTCTTTTTTTTTTACCACATCTGGCCTCCATACCGAAACAACAGCATAGTTTGAGCAGTAATCTCATGTAATTTCTGCTGAATAGTACAGTATATTTAAACAGTTCCAAGGGGGGTGAATAATACTATTTTAAAGGAGCTTTGATCATTACTTATCTTTCAGCTGATTATAGGAATCTTCTTGGAAGCTTTCAAAGGATTTTTAATTTTGATTCTCTTTATGTCTTCAGCCTAGTGCTGACATTAATTTCCCCAATTCCCTGTGAAAAGAAGCACAGTTTTGTCTCAGATGCTTTTTGTTCCTTATGTCATGCCTTTTGTGCATGCAGATGGGATTGATTAATTCCAAGACCTTAACTTGCATTGCCACCTCCCCCTCCACCATCACAGGCTTCTTAATACATCCATCCATCCATAGACACATAAATGGGCGCACCGATTCTTTTGCTAGACAAATTGCATATAACATTGTTTGGTTGGTTATACTAAGTACTAAGGCTATTTAAAACTCACTATTGCCCTGAAATAATTGTGAAGTGAAGTGCATCGCTCTAAAGATGATTGGTGAGAGGGTTGGGTAACTTTCAAGGACCCCTGGTAAGCATTCAAAACATGGATTAAGCAGAACCTAATTGTCACAGAAACCTCTGATAGTCTAAAGGGTCAATGTTAGCCTGTCTCAATTGTGAATCTGCTGCTTTACACCTGCTGAGATTGGGTGAACCTTTCAATCAGAAATTTTCTAAGCAGGAAATGAAGTGGGTTAAACATTTGTAGATTCTATGCATACTGTAAAGATTTTTTTTTAAGTAGGAGGACCCATAACAACAACATAGCTGAGTGTTGAAAGATGTTGGTGGGAACTGTTGGCAGAGTAAAAATATTAATCATACACATTGAAAGAAAAATATAAAAATACACATGTGTACATGGAATGCAAATTAAAAATTAATTGATTCTGTTTAAACTTGAGTCAGAATGACAGCATCAGGAAAACTGTCATTAGGTTAGCCTAAATTCTACCTCAAAAATGTTAAAACTTCCCAAGAATTTCTACACATGTTGTATGCTTACTGAAAAAATAACTCCATTAATTTCCTCTAAACCACAGCTCCAGTTTATGTTTGGGATGACAACTCAATATTTTGTAAATGGATAAAACAAACTCTAATATTTAGAATTTAGGTGTACACATTTCTTGTACCAATTCATTTCTAATAAAGAAAGTAGATATTTATCAGAATATTAATTCCAAAGAGATACGTAAAGTTGCTTTGGGATGGTGAACATGCTGTCAGGAAGGAGTTGTAACTCAAAGCATAAGAATTGCAAGTCATAAATGAAATCACCCTTCCTTTCAAAGTCAGTATGTCCAATAGTGACTATTGCAAAATGAAAGGCTATTTTAACACTCGGAAGGAAACGGCAATTTTCCAGTCCTTGTAGTTTACACTTCGTTAATTATTGCTTGTCCAGGCAGCCCCCATGTTAAGACTACTCTACACACTACTTTGTATTGCTCATAAAAACATTGTGCAGCTTCAGCAGTTCTTCTGCTCAAGAAAGGACATCATCTGTCATTTTAAGTCAGATACATTGCCATTAACACTGTATATACACTGTGTTTATATAACTATATACTTGGCTTAATTTTTTTCTCTTCTGTACTCTTGTAACCATGCCTCCAAAGTGTAAATACAATGTAAATGTTGGTGATGCATCAAAGAAAAGGAAAATAATTACAACAGAAAACAAAAGAATTATAATTAGGAATAATAAAATAGTCAGAAAGAGGTGAAACACGACTGGTCATTGAAAAAGTGTTAGACTATAGTGAGTCAATGATTAGAGCAGGGGTCTTCAAACTTGGCCTTTTATGACTTGTGGACTTTAACTCCCAGAATTCCTCAGTCAGCATGCATGGCTGAGGAATTCTAGGAGTTGAAGTCCACAAGTCATAAAAGGGCCAAGTTTGAAAACCCCTGGATTACAGCAACTTAAAAGGATAAGCATGTGAATAGCCCTGTCTTGATTATTGTATTATTATTATTATGTACTGTATTATTATATTTTAGTGCATTTGGAAATGTTTTTTAAATGTAATATATATACATAGAAAGGTAAAATAAATGTATGCTATACACTAAGGCAAACATTTCACTAACTGATACTAAATAACAGTTCCAATTTTTTTTTAAATTCCATTTATATCCCGCCCTTCTCCGAAGACTCAGGGCGGCTTACAAGCTTAGCAGTAGCCTTCATTCTATGTATATGCCTGCTTATATAATTTACCTACAAATTCAACTCAAAGGTTTAGGAGTGGATCTTGAAAACTGCTTGTAAGTGTAAATCTCTTCTAAAATATGAATATTGTTAAGTACCAAACTGTGATTTGTTTTTTATTTTTTATTTTATTTTGTATAATGGCTTGTCCAACTGCTTGCATGAACTCAGGAGATAAGAAATTCTGCTTAGTTAAAAGTCTATTTCTGAAGTTGTAATTGCTATTCTGCATGACAAAAGGCAACAATTTGTGCTTAATTTATTTTGAAATTGTGAAATGTATTGTTAAAAACTCTACAACTGAGTGAAGGAGAAGGAGAACATCACTGGAGCAGAAGGTATGCATGACAAGTGTTCCTATGGTGAGATGATAACTGTCAAGAGCTACAAACAAATGTGATATGGACACTGTGAGTTATTCATAATGGTCAGCTTAGAACACAATGGAAATGAAGGAGCCAGACACAAACACAACCACAAAAGTTTTCTCACCCTTTCTTCTTTCTCCTGGCATCAGTCATGACACATACTAGCATGAAAGATGCAATCCATCTTCAGCATATAGTGCTTTGTGATCAGCATGAAAAGGGAAGGAGAGATCAAAACATAAAACAATATGTTTTTATAGTTCAACATTTCCCACTTCTTAGTCAGTGGAAACAGCTGCTGGATCTAATAACCAAATCAGGCAAGAAACATGAGAATGGTGCCACACAATGTTTATAATCATTTTTAATACTGATATTATTTGACATGAAATTTCAGAGTAGCAGAATAAAAAAATAAAAAAATAAAATAAAACTCAAACTATCGTAAAGGGAAAAAGGGAAAGGGAATAATTATTCCCCCCCACACACAGAAATATTATCCTACATCTTAGTATAACCAACCAAACAATGTTATATGTTATATGTTGAGAATTTGATACAAAATACAACAGTGGGAATGCTGAATCAATGACTAACTAACTATATATATATATGTTAAAAATAGGTAAAGGTAAAGGTTCCCCCACACATGCATGCTAGTCGTTTCCAACTCTAGGGGCCGGTGCTCATCTCCATTTCAAAGCCGAAGAGCCAGTGCTTGTCCGAGGACGTCTCCGTGGCCATGTGGCTGGCATGACTAGACGCCAAAGGCGTATGGAGTGCTGTTACCTTCCCACTGTAGTGATCCCTATTTTTCTACTTGGATTTTTACGTGCTTTCGAACTGCTAGGTTGGGAGAAGCTGGGATGAGTAACAGGTGCTCATTCTGTTATGTGGCACTTGGGATTCGACCCACCAAACTGCCAACCATCTGATTGAAAGCTGAGCGTCCTAACCCACTGAGCTACCGCATCCCTTATGTTAAAAATAGCACTTACATTAATAATAAATAATAACATCCCTGTTAAGAAAATACATGTTCTCAAAATGTTAGGGTCATTCCCTAGTTTACGTGACTGGGAAGCTGATAAGTTTGTGAGTAAATATAATGTTCCAAAAATTGTTAAAGATATCTCCAAAAATTTGGCACAAGTTGACAACTATCATTCTGTAGCCAATTTTTTTCTCATAGACTGAAAGAAGATTAAGAAAGTAAAAATTAGTTCAAATTAGAAAAAAGCAGCATTAATGAAGGATTCTTCAAACCAGAGGAAAAGGAATTCAGCTGTTCTGGAAAAGGTTTAAGGTTGTCGCTAAAGATTTGAATAGTTTCAGTGGCAGAGAACATTTTTTTTATTATTAATGCATGTACTTCCAGTCAGGTTTCTCTATCAAGAAATATATGTAATCTGACTTCCTAATCCACATTTTGGTAACCTCCTATTTAGATCATTGTAATGCATTGTGCACAGAGATGTTTTTTTGATAATGATCCAGAAATTTCAACTAGTGCAAAATAGCATTAAACATTAAGTTGATCTAACTTCTTTATTAACTTCCTTTTATTTCAGGGATTAAATCTCCTTCATTAACTTCTGTTTTACTTCTGAGATAAAATCTGAATCTAATAAATGAAGTTCTACAACATTTAGTAAATTTTTATTCATTTTCTACCACTGGAATAGAGCAGCCAATATATTTAAATACAATAAAAGTATCACAATGTCCATTTTTAGAACTTTTCTTTTCTTTTCATGTCCATGTGAAACAAAGCTTTGGAAAATGACTGATTTATTTAATTAACTTTCACACAGCTAATCTTCGTGTGTGTGTGTGTGTGTATACATTTATTGCATTTGTATGCTGCCTATCTCACCAATAAGGACAGATAAATAGATAGATAGATAGATAGATAGATAGATAGATAGATAGATAGATAGATAGATAGATAGATAGATAGATAGATAGATAGATAGATAGATAGAGATAGAGATATATTCCAGACACCGCAACCTGATCTGTACTAGAATGTCAACAGATAAAGAAAGACAAAATCAATACTTCCTAAACTGTTTTGTGCATGTATTTTATTCTGCTTATGCCAGAGTTTAAAAAAAAAGTCTGGTAGAAACTTCTGTGACACTGATCCATTCAGGATATAATCAAAGAAGGTCCATTACTTATGTGTAATTAATTAACATAAGGGCAGTTTATCTTTCACTGATACCATGATCTCCCAATTCTTCCATGCACTTACTTATTTAGTTCTTTGAGGATTTAAGAGAAGATCTGTAGTCATACCAAAAATGATACTGAACTAGGGCTCTAAAGCAAAGGGATTGTTTGGTTTCGTGTGTCCTATGCATTGGCTATACTTCTTAAGGACTTATAGTTTTCATATATCCACTTTCACTCCATTATGGCACCTGTAGTAATTGAGTGGACAATGGCACTGCTTTAGAGAGCTGCTGACCTTCCAGGCTGTGGAGCATGAAAAGAGATGCTTATCTGCCACCAAAACCAAAAGGCATGCAGTTTGATTTAGCAAGTTACACAATCACATTTCTAGCCGGTTGAAGGAAAATACAAGTCTACTTCCTCAGGAGTTCCTAAGAGTCCTTGAAAAAAATATTTCAATCTGACTTTTAATGTCAGAGAGAAAAAAAATATTTGCTTGTACAGAATCCCATTTTGTTCTGTAACTCTTTTGTCCAATAGATAAATTATACACTAATGTTTTTCTATTGATTTCTATTGAAATGCATCTTTTCACATCTCTTTTCTCCTTTTTGATGCCATAATCTCTTCAGGGAGAAGAACTGAGGCCTTTAAAAACTGATAGAAAATTTACTGCTATATCTCGTTGATTGTTTTCATCCCTTGACATTTTCCAGTTGGACTAATCTTTGCCCTGCTTTTTTTTCCTTGAGCAGCAAAAGCACATATCCCTAGAAACATTAATAAAAGAAACATATTTGTGAAACTGACTCCAGCAAAAATGGGACCTTTTATAAAACTTTGTATACGTATGTGTGTATGTGTGTACATGCATATATACTGCTCAAAAAATAAAGGGAACACAAGATAAGACATCCTACTATTAGATACAGTACATTGTGTTGTTTAAGTGTTCCCTTTATTTTTTGAGCAATATAGATAGATAGATAGATAGATAGATAGATAGATAGATAGATATAGATATAGATATAGATATAGATATAGATATAGATATAGATATAGATATAGATATAGATATAGATATAGATATAGATATAGATATAGATATAGATATAGATATAGATATAGATGATATAGATGATATAGATATAGATATTGTTCTTGTTGTTGTTGTTGTTGTTGTTGTTAGTTGCGAAGTCGTGTCCAACCCATCGCGACCCTATGGACAATGTTCCTCCAGGCCTTCCTGTCCTCTACCATCTTCTGGAGTCCAGTTAAGCTCATGCCTACTGCTTCAGTGACTCCATCCAGCCACCTCATTCTCTGTCGTCCCCTTCTTCTATTGCCCTCAATCTTTCCCAGCATTAGGCTCTTCTCCAGTGAGTCCTTCCTCCTCATTAGGTGGCCAAAGTATTTGAGTTTTAGCTTCAGGATCTGGCCTTCTAAAGAGCAGTCAGGGTTGATCTCCTCTAGGACTGACCGGTTTGATCGCCTTGCAGTCCAAGGGACTCGCAGGAGTCTTCTCCAGCACCAGAGTTCAAAGGCCTCAATTCTTTTGCGCTCAGCCTTTCTTATGGTCCAACTTTCACTGCCATACATTGCAACTGGGAAGACCATAGCCTTGACTATACGCACTTTTGTTGACAGGGTGATGTCTCTGCTTTTTAGTGTGCTGTCTAGATTTGCCATGCCTTTCCTCCCTAGGAGCAAGCGTCTTTTAATTTCTTGACTACAGTCCCCATCTGCAGTGATCTTGGAGCCCAGGAAAATAAAATCTGTCACTACCTCCATTTCTTCCCCATCTATTTGCCAGGAATTAAGAGGGCCGGATGCCATGATCTTAGTTTTCTTAATGTTTAGTTTCAACCCAACTTTTGCACTCTCCTTCTTCACTCGCAACAAGAGACTCTTCAGTTCCTCTTCACTTTCTGCCATTAGAGTGGTATCATCTGCATATCTTAGGTTGTTGATATTTCTTCCAGCAATCTTAATTCCAACTTTTGATTCATCTAGCCTTTCTCATGATGTGCTCTGCATATAAGTTAAATAGGCAAGGCGACAGTATACAGCCTTGCCGGACTCCTTTCCCAATTTTGAACCAATCAGTGGTTCCGTGTCCAGTTCTCACTGTTGCTTCTTGGCCCGCATATAGGTTTCTCAAGAGACAAATAAGATGTTCTGGTACTCCCATCTCTTTAAGAACTTGCCACAGTTTGTTACGATCCACACAATCAAAGGCTTTAGCATAGTCAATGAAGCAGAAGTAGATGTTTTTCTGGAACTCTCTAGCTTTTTCCATGATCCAGCGTATGTTGGCAATTTGATCTCTAGTTCCTCTGCCTCTTCGAAATCCTGCCTGTACTTCTGGTAGTTCTCGATCCACATACTGCTGGAGTCTAGCTTGTAGGATTTTAAGCATAACTTTACTAGCATGAGAAATGAGTGCAATGGTGCGATAGTTTGAACATTCTTTGGCACTGCCTTTCTTTGGAATTGGAATGTAAACTGATCTTTTCCAATCCTGTGGCCACTGTTGAGTTTTCCAAATTTGCTGGCAAATTGAGTGTAGCACTTTTACTGCATCGTCTTTTAAGATTTTGAATAGCTCAGCTGGAATACTGTCACCTCCACTAGGTTTGTTGTTGCTCAGCTTTTCTAAGGCCCACTTCACTTCACATTCTAGGATGTCTGGCTCGAGGTCAGTGACCACCTCATTGTGATTATCAGGGACGTTAAGCTCATTCTTGTATAGTTCTTCTGTGTAATTTTGCCATCTCTTCTTAATCTCTTCTGCCTCTGTTAGGTCCCTGCCATTTTGGTCCTTTATCATGCCCATTTTTGCATTGAACATTCCCTTCATCTCTCCAATTTTCTTGAAAAGATCTCTGGTCCTCCCTATTCTATTGTTTTCTTCTATTTCTTTGCACTGTTCATTTAAGAAGTCATTCTTATCTCTTCTAGCTATTCTCTGGAATTCTGCATTCAATTGGGCGTATCTTTCTTTTTCTCCCTTGCCTTTTGCTTCCCTCCTTTCCTCAGCTATTTGCAAAGCTTCCTCAGACAGCCATTTTGCTTTCTTGCATTTCTTTTTCTTTGGGATGGTTTTGGTTGCTACCTCTTGTACAATGTTGCGAACCTCTGTCCATAGTTCTTCAGGCACCCTGTCTATCAGATCTAATTCCTTAAATCTATTTGTCACCTCTACTGTATATTCAACAGGGATATGATTTAATTCATACCTGACTGGCCTAGTGCTTTTCCCTACTTTCTTCAGTTTAAGCTTAAACTTTGCAACAAGAAGCTCATGGTCTGAGCCACAGTCAGCTCCTGGTCTTGTTTTTATTGACTGTATAGAGCTTCTCCATCTTTGGCTGCAGAGTACATAGTCAATCTGATTTCTGTGTTGACCGTCTGGTGATGTCCATGTGTAGAGCCGTCTCTTGGGTTGTTGGAAAAGGGTGTTTGCTATGACCATCGTATTCTCTTGACAAAATTCTATCACCCTGTGCCCTGCTTCATTTTGTACTCCAAGGCCAAACTTGCCTGTTATTCCGGTTATCTTTTGGCTTCCTACTTTAGCATTCCAATCCCCCATGATGATAAGGACATCATTTTTTGGTGTTAGTTCTATAAGGTGCTGTAGGGCTTCATAGAACCGGTCAATTTCATCCTCTTCAGCACCGGTGGTTGGGGCATAGACTTGGACTACTGTGATATTGAATGGTTTGCCTTGGATTCGAACTGAGATCATTCTGTCATTTTGAGGATTGTATCCCAGTATTGCTTTTCCTATTCTTTTATTGACTATGAAGGCTACTCCATTTCTTCTGAGGGATTCTTGCCCGCAGTAGTATACCTGATGGTCATCTGAATTAAATTCACCCATTCCTGTCCATTTTAGTTCGCTGATACCTAAGATGTCGATGTTCAGTCTTGTCATCTCTTGTTTGACCACGTCCAGCTTTCCTTGATTCATGGATCTTACATTCCAGGTTCCTATGGAGAAAAAAATCTTTACAGCATCGGACTTTCCTTTCACTACCAGACATATCCACAGCTGAGCATCCTTTCGGCTTTGGCCCAGTCGCTTCATTCTTTCTGGCGCTACTAGTACTAGCCCTCTGCTCTTCCCCAGTAGCATATTGGACGCCTTCCGACCTGAGGGGCTCATCTTCCAGCGTCATATCGTTTTGCCTTTTGGTACTGTCCATAGGTTTTTCATGGCAAAGATACTGGAGTGGGTTGCCATTTCCTTCTCCAGTGGATCACGTTTTGTCAGAACTCTCTGCTATGACCTGTCCGTCTTGGGTGGCCCTGCACGGCATAGCTCATAGCTTCATTGAATTACGCAAGCCCCTTCGCCATGAGAAGGCAGTAATCCATGAAGGGGGATATAGATATAGATATAGATATAGATATAGATATAGATATAGATATAGATATAGATATAGATATAGATAGATATAGATATAGATATAGATATAGATATAGATATAGATATAGATATAGATATAGATATAGATATAGATATAGATATAGATATAGATATATAGATATACAGTTAGTCTTCAACGTACAACAGTTAATGATCATTTGAAGTTACAACGGCTGTGAAAAAAATGATTTATGCCCTTTTTCACACTTATGACTGTTGGAGCATCCCCATGGTCACATGATCAAAACTGAGATGCTTGGCAACTGACTTTTATTTATGACTCTTGCAGTGTCCTGGGGTCATGTGATCCCCTATTGTGACCTTCTGACAAGCAAAGTCAATGGGGAAGCCAGATTCACTTAAGAACTGTGTTACTGGAAGAGAACAGAACAGAACAGAATAGAGCTGGAGGGGACCTTGGAGGTCTTCTAGTCCAGCCCCCTGCTCAACCAGGAAAACCTATATCATTTCAGACAGGTGAATGTCTAGTGTCTTCTTGAAAATCTCCAGTGATGGAGCACCCATGATTTCTGGGGGTAAGCTGTTCCACTGGTTGATTGTCCTCACTGTCAGGAAGTTTCTCCTTAATTCCATGTTGCTTCTTTATTTGATCACTTTCCAAACATTGTTTCTTGTCCTGCCCTCTGGTCCTTTGGTGAACAACCTGGCTCCCTGTGCTACTAAATAACTACAGTGATTTACTTAACAACTGTGACAAGAAAGGTTGTAAAATGGGGCAAAATTCACTTAACAAATGTCTCACTTAGCAACAGAAACATTGGCTAACTTGTGGTAATATGCCAAGGACTACCTGTATAATATATATCACATATCACTGAATCACTGAATGTATTCTCACTAGTAGGCCAAACATGGTAATAACAGTTATAACAGGATGGTTGCTAATAATACTAAAAAAATTGTAAAGCTATCCTAAATGATTACCTAATAAACAACAATATCATATCTATTAAAATTATTGGATAGCAAGAGAATGTCAATGCAAGTATAAGTCTAGATGTCATAGTAGAAGATATTGAGGAATTTTATAACCAATGCAAAAGATATCTAAATGCAATTTCTAGAAAGGACATTGTAATACAAGTTGGAAAACAGGAAGAACCCAAAATGACAGGGAAATTTGGATTAGGCAAATCAATCGAGTTTTATGAATTCTTTGTTCATAGTCAGTACCTGATTCATGTTCAACACAGTTTGTATACTTGAATATTGCTGAATGGACAAATCAACTAGTTAATACAAAATGAGATGCAGAAACGCAATTCAGTCAGCTTCCATGGGAGATAGTTAAATAGGTCATGAATTATTGGTATTAAAATTATACTATGTCAGTTGAAGAGAGTAAGTGTATCAACAAAATTTAACTGGAGACATGCAGTCAAAATCAGTGTAAAAACTAGATTCAGTAAACTTGACTTATTTGAAAGAGAAGGAACTATGTGAAGAGATAAAGGATATTGTAAAAACAAATGTGAATATCAAACAGGGATACAGGAAACAGGAAAACATCTGTCTTGCTTCAAAACAAGCTATCATGATAGCTAGGTAAAACAGAGGTAAAGGATTTGGGCAATAAAGAGCTATATGAAAACTGAGACAAATGTGGTTAGAAGATGGAAAGATTGTATCGAACCTTTGCCCAAATATAACACAGAATTACAGGAACCTTTGTAGGGATTGGATTTATTCAGTAGAAAGTATGGCATGGAAGTGAGTTTAGGGAACCAAGTATTGCAGACTAATAAAGAGAGTAAGACAAGGATACTTGTCCCTGCATCTATTTAACAATAAATGAATGTATTGCAAGAATGGCAATATTAAAAGATATGAACATGGGAATAAAAATGCAACTAAAAAACTAACTATTTGAAATATGCAGACAATGCCACTTCATTTTCTGAAAGTAAAGAACCCTATAAGAGCAGATCATTATGGAAATAAAAAATGGAAAGTGAACAAATGATTGAATGTTATATTACATATTCATAAGACAAATGTAATGATTACTAGTGTTCTCGCTGAGCATATGAAAGTTCTTAGTAAAGAAATGGTAACTGATTTTATTGTCTTCAAAAATATCTAAAGATGAAAGCATGTTTGAAATGTAAAAAAGAATAAATTTGGAGGAAACCTGACAAACTTACACAAGCTATTGAATGATGAATATATTTCTATTCAAGAAAGATAAAAAAAATAGATAAAGAAGTGATCCCTCCCATTATGATTATAGGTGTGAAAGTTGATCACTGAGAAAGAGTTAAGTAAGAAGGTAATCAACTCCAAGTTATGGATTTGGAGATGGTTATTAAGAGTACCATGGCTTACAAGAAGAACCTATCAAGTGGTCCTGGACTGAACAATATATGTATATATATTTCCCCACTTCAGTTCAAACAGAATTTCACATGTTCTTAATAGATGAAGTGGGCAGATGAGAGTTTGGGAAAGAATAACTACAGTTATACTTTGCAACTTTGAAGAAAGGAGAAGAAGGAGAAGAAAGGGATAGGGTGTACTGATGGGATTTAGGTGGTCACTGGAATATCCTTGGATTATCACCACAGGTAGGATGAAATTATGAGCTTTTGTCCTTAGATTCACATGTGGTCAGAGTGATTTGGTAACATATTACAGAACCATCTTTTCAATAGCTGAAAGATGTGCATCTGTGGTATACAACAGATAGAAATAAATGTGTTCAGATTTTTTTTTATGGATGTGTGGAGGGACCTCCGCGTAGGGAAGGGTTCTTCTCCAGAATCTTCTGTTAGATTGATGGTTTTGCAACATGGTTGCATGGAAAAGTTGTGGGGAGTGATAGATGAAAGGAAATTTGAAAAAAATAGCACCACTTGTGAGAAGCTTTCTAAAAAAAATGTGATTAGTATAAGGTATCTCTTTTGGTTTTGAATTCCTTGATTCATCCATGAAAAATATTGTGAAAGTGTTGCTAATGTCGTTTTAACTAGTCTTACATGTGATGTCCCAAACAGAAAGCACCATGTGGCTTTCTATCCTAGTCAAGCAATTGTTAAATGACAGCAAAACCATTATCACAGTGCACATTTTTATGCATTCAGAATGGGCTTCTATTCCACATTTGACAAGCTTGTTATTATATGGCTAAATAATGAATTTTGACTCTTCTTTCTAGCACTAACGTGAGCAGGGTATGTGCACGACTGCTGGAGCTGCTCTTTTTAGAGTTTTCCCTCCAGGCTGGTTTTATCAATTAAACTTGTGATCTTATTAACACCTTACATTTTTCCCCCACTGAGATTTGAGTGAGAATATTCTTGCCAAAGCTCACAGCTGTTCTGTGAACAAAAATAACACTCACTTGGTTCATTATTATTCCAGGGGGAATAGGGAGGGAGTCCTTTGCAATTCAGCATGTGAAAATGGGTTTTGGTTCAAAGAAATAGGTCTAATCATACATGAATACCTTATAACTAATTGTTTCTACCTTTACAGTAATAGTTAAGGGGGCTATTGATTTTGGTCTAAAAAGTCCCAATTTGAAGAGAATGAGGACATAATCCATAGATGAAGAAAATTTACTGCCTTTTGTGTGTGTGTTTGTGTGCGCTGCAGATTGTCTGCTGCCAAAAAGTTAAATGGTCTGTCTTTTGTACAATGGGAATTAGAATTAATTCCCAATCTTATCATGGAAACTTCCTTTTTAAACTAGGATTTGTGTCCTATTTCTGAATAGTGATTATGCTTAATTTCTCCTTAGTTCTTATGAAGTGTTTAAAAGTATCTAATGGTCAGTGACTTCTCCCCTACCCGGTTTCATGAAAGAGTTTATTTTGAGAATAAATGTTCTAAGGCAATCCACAGTAGTTGAAAGCAGAGCTGGAAGACACAGGATATTGGGTATGAAGAGAATGGGATGAAGAGAAAATTGTAACTTTAGAGAGGATGAGGAATCACTAAATTTGTGACTTCATCACTTGCTTGGATAAAGATCGGAAATCATGTCTTTATATGTTTATATATAAAGACACAATATATAAAGAAATATATAAATATATTTATATCTTTAGTACATAAGTAGTCCTTGACTTATGACCACAATTGTGCCCAAAATTTCTGTTGCTAAGCAAAATAGTTGTTAGTTGAGTTTTTCGCCATTTTACAACCTTTATTATCAAAGTTGTTAAGTGAATCTGGCTTCCTCATTGACTTTGCTTATAGAAAGGTCACATAAGGTGCTCACATGACCCCAGGACACTGCAACCATTATAAATATGAGGCAGTTGCAAGCATCTGAATTTTGATCACATAACTATGGGGAAGCTACAATGGTCGTACGTGTGAAAAATTGTCACCTTTTTTAGTTGTAACTTTAAACAGTCACTAAATAAATGGTTATAAATCAAGGACTACCTCTACTTTTTAGCCCTTCTTCCAATTCTCTTTTATTTAAATTTAATTTGTATTAGATTTTACTATAAACAAAATTATTAATAAAATTATATACACACACATATATAACTAACAAGCTGTGGCATTACTTTAATATAGTACATGTAGTTCTTGGTTAACAACAGCAAGTGGGACTTGACTTTCTACTGCTAAGCAATGTAGTCATGAAGCACAACATTCTGTGACCATGCCATTTAGGAACAGAAATTCTGGCACCTCCAGTTGCCATTGTTAATTGAATCACTGAAGATTGTTAAGAAAGGACAACATGTAGTTGGCCGACCTCCTGCTGATTTCCCCATTGTCTGTGCTTTAGAAAGCTGGCAAAGAAGGTTGCAAATGAAGATCCTGTGGCCATGGGGATTACCATCACATGACTGTGGGGATGTTGCAACCAATGTAAATGTAAGGATCATTTGAAATTTCCACTTGCTCAAGCTCACTGTAAGCTCAAGTAGTTGTTGACCAAGTAGTCATTAAGTGATTCTCTAATACATTCAATAAATGATAGAATATAAAGATTGGTTATTATTGCTCCTTTTCAAGACCAAATTAAATACAAGAGATTCTAATAAGAGTTGGCTTTACCAGCTCTGCTCTTTTGGTCTTATTTTGCTGGGAGGCTACAGAAGGCTGATATCAGGGGTACTTATTCATGAATAAACATTCATGATTACAGTCCAAGGATATTATTGGAATGTCGACCAATCAGAGCATATCTTTCATCAAAACCTCAAAATGAAGCTTTTCCTTTTATAGAGTAGTACAGAAATTGCTTAGTTTTTGTTTCAGATCTATTCTTTAATAATCATCTGGTGTGTGGAAAAACACATCCTGCAGAAGGATACTTTAGCTCAACTGACTACTGCCTAACCGTATCTGTAACAGAATTGGGAGTGTCATTTCTTTGAAAAAGAAAGTAATAAAAAAAATTGGAGGAGACTAAATATCTCTACTTTCTATCTCTCAGACAGAAGTTCTTAAGATTTTCTAAGTATTTCAGTTTGACCTAAAGTAATTTGGCAGAGATTTCTCTTTTGTGTCTGTGCAATCACATTTATGTACAGTACGCAGATGACTGATAATTTTAATTTCTTTTTTAAGCAAGGGAATCTGAATTCCCAAGCAGACACAAAGTGGACTCTTTGTTTTACCACCCGATACATCTACAGTATTTGTGTGGTTTCAATTTTGTTAATTGACTGTGGTGATTAAAGTTGCTCAAAAGTAACATAGTAAAA
Source organism: Vipera berus (assembly GCF_964194415.1). Lineage (NCBI taxonomy): Eukaryota > Metazoa > Chordata > Lepidosauria > Squamata > Viperidae > Vipera > Vipera berus. The sequence continues at coordinate 95,865,508 of NC_138206.1, forward strand.
GAAGGAAAATGATCTGACCTTAAGCTGCAACGCATGACTTTGTCACTTAATTAGACTTGAATGTACATATCAATTTGTCTAACTTAGGGCTTTGCTTCTCTGAATCAAACTACCTACTGTTTATTGCTACTGTTGAGGGAAAATTAGCAGATTTCTGTTTCAGTCAGAATGTTTGGTTTGTTTTAAGAAAAATACCTCTAGGGAATTTGTTTTTTTGTAATTAAATAATGCCATGATACTTCCCTTACATGGAAGCAATTGCATGTAAAATCCAGAAACTGCTCTAAGTATAATCTTATTTATGTGGGAAGTGAACACAAGTGAATGGATTTGATTATTCTAGCTTTCTTATGCTACTTATGAAATTCTAGTTGAGTCACAATTATAGATCAAAATTTAGTAAAACAAATTAGAGACTTAAATTGTGCACATATAAAGAGGATATATAATGCTTTAATTGAATTGGATTCGGAAACGGAATTAGTTATTTTTATTTATTTTTTATTTTATTTTAATTCCAGAAATTCTATTATCCAGGCTTTTTATCGAGAAAGATTTCAAATTGCAGGCCAAGACATTATAATTTTAAAGGAGATACCTCCAAAAATTCTTAGAAAAAGGAAAGATTTTGCTTTTCTGTCTGACGAGCTTAAGAAGCGACAAATCCAGTTTAGATGGGAAATACCCAATGGAATTGTGGTAAATTACGCAGGGACCAGATACAGATTGGATACAATTTTAAAAGCAAAAGATTTTTACACTAAGGTCCTGAAAGCAGGCTCACCACTGTCTCCTCGAATCAAAAGAACAGAAATAAGACAAGAAGATAAACAATTGAGTGAAGGGGCAATGTCATTGCCTCTTGAGGAGATACGGCAGGTGGAGGTCATGGAGCAGAGTTTGGCATTAAAGGAAGACCCGAAAGAACAGAGGATGACTAGGGCTGCATACAAGCGTATGGAAAAAGAGCAAAAACAAAAGCCTGTAACTGGTCCAGCTACGCAAGATGCGGCTGTTTCAGAGCCTGTGGGAGGAGCACGTCCTAAGAGAGCAACAGCTGATCTTCAGGCCTTGTTCCAAAGGCTCATGGTCACCAGAGATGGTGAAGTTCCTGACATGGAATGTTAATGGCTTAAATTCACCACAGAAAAGAAAGGTTTTTTTTATCTGAAACAACATAAAAATGACATTGTTTGCTTACAAGAGTCACATATTGTATTAAAAGTCCAAAAGTATCTGACTAATTCCCGATTGGGAACACATTTTTCATTTTTTGCTCTGGACAAGAAGGCTGGAGTGGTCATCTATTTAAGAAAAGACTTTTCGGCTAGATTAATTGAATCGGATAAACAAGGGAGATATGTTAGTATTGAATTAACATTACAAGGAAAGAAAGTTCTTCTTATTGGATTATATGCTCCAAATCAACAACAGCAAAAATTCTTCAAATTTTTAAAATTATATAAGAATAATTATGAAACACTATGGTTGAAGGTACAAAGGGATTTAAATAATTGGAAAAAATTACAATTATCCTTATTGGGAAGAATTGCAGTTGTTAAAATGAATGTTCTGCCAAAGTTTCTCTTTTTGTTTCAAATGATACCTATATTGAAAAAGGATGCCAACCTTGATCAATGGCAGAAGGGTATTAATAAATTTATTTGGGCGGGGAAAAAACCAAGAGTTAAATTTAAGATTTTACAAGATGCTAGGGAAAGAGGGGGACTTAAGGCGCCGAATTTGAAATTGTATTATGATGCGGTTGCCTTGACGTGGGTTAGTGATTGGCTTAATTTAACTAATAAGAGAATACTTCATCTTGAGGGTTGGGATTTGGTATATGGATGGCATGCATATTTGCTTTATGACAAGAAGGTAGATAGGGCTTTTAAATCTCATATTCTTAGAAGTGCCTTGTTGCGTGTCTGGAAAAAGTATTATTATAAGTTAAATTATAAAATACCGATTTGGGGAATTCCTGGACACGTGATAGAGGGCATATCTATGGGTTTGGATATGGTTACCTATAAGGAATTACTTAGATTGGAAGGGAATGATTGGCAACTTAAATCATTAGAGGAGTTTAGACAAGAAAATATAAGCTACTCTTGGTTTCAATATACCCAGTTGAAAGCTAGGTGGAAGTTAGATCAAAAGGTTGGCATCACAATTACAGATCAAAATTTAGTAAAACAAATTAGAGACTTAAATTGTGCACATATAAAGAAGATATATAATGTTTTAATTGAATTGGACTCAGAAACGGAATTAGTTAAAGATTGTATGATAAAGTGGGCACAAAATATTCAGGAACCAATTTTGCTGGACACTTGGGAGATAATTTGGGTCAGAAATGTTAAATTTACTCAGGCTCAAAACTTAAGAGAAAATTTTTATAAAATGTTTTATAGATGGCATCTGGATCCCAAGAAGTTGTCTAACATGTATCCTAACTTACAGTGTAAATGTTGGAGATGTGGTAGTTTAGAAGCCACCTATTTTCATATGTGGTGGACTTGTAGAAATATAAAAGCTTTTTGGATTAAAATTTGGTGGAACATTCAAAAGATTTTTAAGAGAAAGATAAAGTTTTCTCCACAATTGTTTTTATTGGGTATTGTTGTAGATTGTGATGTTAAAGAAACCAATTTAATGTTGAATATGATAACAGCAGCACGGTTACTGGTGGGACAATATTGGAAGAAGGATAGTTTGCCTACTATAGAAGAATGGGTGTTTAAAGTTTCGAATCTTGCAGAAATGTCTAAGATTTCTGCTTACTTGAAAGATCATTCACAGGAAAGATATATTTCAGTTTGGAGGAGATGGATAGATTATATTCAGAATAAATATGGGACTAAAAAGTTCCATTTAGCTTATGAGTAGATTTTAGAGAGATATTGTTATTGATCTTAGTGTTGGTATTTTGTATGTATTTATGTTAAAGGGGAGTTAAAGCACATTATGAATTTGGTTAATTGTATATTATGCATAATTTTTATTTAGAATATGATTATTATAACTATAATCCTGTATTTAGCTCTGGGAAGTGGGGGGGAAGTGGGCGGGTTTGGGGTGGGGGGATTTGGGGATATATTGTAAAATCTTGTTTTTGTAAAACTCTTTAATAAAAAAAAAGAAATTCTAGTTGAGTCAGAAATAAGGTGGAGACAATCATATCCTTTTCTTGCATTCTATTTTTTAATCAATTTATCTCATAAATTGTCCCATAAATTAAAAAAAATGCAAATTATGGTAAGTTGCTATACTATTAAAACTGAAGGAAATTAAATTTCCCCCTGTTTATGCTGGGCAAATGCCATAAACATGTCAGAACTCAATGTGGGAGGGAAACATTGCTTTAAATATCAGTCAGGAAAGAAGAGCTATGTCTTAATTGCAAATTTTAAAAGTTGATTTTCATCCAAAACCTGTGGTGATTTTTTTCTAAAGATTTCTACCATTTTGTTCCCTCTACCCTGTGCTTTCCACCCCCCCCCCCAACTTAGTATCTATAGATACTTCCAAATGGTTTCAAGAAAAAATCCTTAACATTGTGCCAGGAACATATATCCACTTGAATGTTTTGCAATTATTTTGTACCATTTAGTTCAATCTATCTTGTATACCTGTAGAGTAAGAAAAATGAGGGTGGACATATGCAGGCTCCATTTGTATTTTTACCATTGCTTTTTTACTACTTCTTCTACTTCCTAGGACTGAGAAAGAATTTCTGGACCAAGGCTACCCAGCTGGCTGTGTGCCTATGGTTGGACTAGGATTCACAGCCTCTTGGTGCCTTAACTACTACAGCAAACTGGCTGTCTCTAAGCTCCTTTACCATATCTGAAATCCACAGTCACACAGGTGGTTTGTGTGGCTAAGGCAGGACTAGAACTCAGTGTCCCACTTCATAGCTTGGTGTCTTAACTACTTGCCCAAACTGGCTTTTATCCTTCCTATGCACTGGTTTTCCTGGTTTGGTCTACTTGATGGGGCTGTCAATATTCCTGCCCAGTGCGTAACTGATGTGTCACTTGATTAGTATTACCTGCTTTCTAGACCATATAACTTTAGTACTAAAATTAAAAAACTACTTTTCCTAATTTATTATTTCATAAACTTGGTGGTTTGTGCTTGATTCAGTTTCATAATTTGTTAAGTGAAAGAAATTATTTCTTGTTTGCTTTCAGAAACTCACGATGTGTGAGTTAGTGAAAGTATCCAATAGTTTTGCAATTAAAATTACTCTAAGGTATAGAGAAAACAGGTACTGTAATTGTGAATTTATTAACCTAAGAAATAAGGAAGCAATTGTCTAGTGGGAATACAAAACATATGAGTATATGAGACAAAGGCCAGGATTGGCTTTTGAAATAGTAAATGAAGGTGTCACATTTTCAAATTCCTGTTGTATTTTTTTTTTCATTTCCACGAAAAGTAAATTACAATTTTATGAATCACATTTACATGGCTACCCATCTCACAAGAAGTGACTCTGGAGAGGGTACAATGTAGTACTATTGTAGCATTAATATTTTTATGCTAAGGGCAACCAATTTTCCTTCTAGTTCAATTAGAGATAGCTGATAAGTGAGATTAAATCACTCACTTTTTGTTGTTGTTTATATATTCATGGAGGTTTCTGAGGTGTTAGAGAGAAAAGAAGATAGATATAATTCTGATTGTTTATCTTTAGGCAAAAACATAAATGACAGTTGGTGTTGCCCTGCTTGCTAAATTGTTCATGTCTTTCTTCTAGACCTCACAGAACTGTCTAGCAGCTGACTATGACTATTCGTTTTATTCATGTCTCTAATTTATTAAATGATGATTTTTACCTTCCCCCCGCTTTGACCCATCAACTTTATTTTGTTGTCCATAGACATTTTCTGAGTGTTGAGACTTTCATTTGCATGGAATGTGTGGCCCTGACAAAGTGCTGGTCACAATATTTTATTCCATGCTTTTTGCCCATCTCTGAATCCTGCAATTTAGTTCCCAGTTGTTTAAAGGTACAATTTGTAAAAAAATGGAAAGGAAACTACGTATACCCGTATATTATTAACAAGAATATTTTGAATGACTCCTTTGAATTACAGAGTAATGCCAAAATGCCAAAATAGCAGAATGGAATTATGGGAATGAGCACTTAAATTTGCATTTTTGAGTCAAACCATCTAAGAACAATTATTGAAGAATTTAATCAACTACTTTTATGAGAATTGGCTTGATCACCATCTCCTGGACTTATCAAAATTTAATCTATTACAGGTAGTCTTTGATTTATGACCATAATTAATGCTAAAATGTCTGTTGTGAGTCATGATGGTTGTAAGTTGGAGCACTCGTGTGACCAGACCAATTTTACAACTTTTTTTTGCAGTTGTCATTAAGTGAATCATTGTATACCTATAGGCTTTTTTTACAGACAACAGCTGAAAAGACCAGCAACTAGCAAAAAATACCATAAAACATGGTCATGTGACCAAAGAATTCTGCAGCTAGCTGTAAAGTGAGCCATTTGCCAAGCACCCAAACTGGGGGCATGTGACCCTGGGTCGGAGTAGCTTTTTAGGGGAAATCCACCACAGCTTCAATTGGTCATTAAGCAAGGACTAGCAGTATCCAATGACTTTCTCATTGCATTTTTTTAAAAAAATGAAAAGGGTATATTAAAAAGGAAGAAAGAGAAGGAGGAATACATTTACATGTAAATATTTAAAAGTGGATATTTGGAAGTCTTAGTTGTAGATTGCTACTAATCAATAGGGACGCGGTGGCTCAGTGGGTTAGGACGCTGAGCTTGTCGATCAGAAGGTCGGCAGTTTGGCGGGTCGAATCCCGAGTGCTGCGTAGCAGAGTGAGCGCCTGTTACTCGTCCCAGCTTCTGCCAACCTAGCAGTTCGAAAGCACGTAAAAATGCAAGTAGAAAAATAGGGACCACTAAGGTGGGAAGGTAACAGCGTTCCGTGCGCCTTTGGCGTCTAGTCATGCCGGCCACATGACCACGGAGATGTCCTTGGACAAGCGCTGGCTCTTCGGCTTTGAAACGGAGATGAGCACCGGCCCTTAGAGTCGGAAACGACTAGCACGCATGTGCGGGGGAACCTTTACCTTTACCTTTTTTTTTACTAATCAATACTGAGTGAATATATGCATATGAAATCATGACGGCTGATATCCCTCTATCAAATACATTCATTTGTAACTTGAAATACAAACTAACAAACCATGAAGTGAACATACCAGCAATTCTCCCTCAAAATATGAATGATTGTTCCAAGACAGACTGTTTAGTAAAGCATAGAAACCAACATTTTGCAGTAAATTATAAAGATCATCCATAATTTTTTTAATGGAATTGTATAAGCAGGTTCAAAGAAGTATATGAAAGTGATGCCCATTGAGGTTTTGCAAAAACATGATAGGTGCTTTATTATGTTTTACTTTTCTGTGTTTCAACCAGTAGCTCTTTTATTTGTTTGAAGTGAACAATCAGAGTGCTGTCAGGTATTTTGCTTGCATCCTCTGAAGCTGACATCAAAGGAGAAAGTTTTTGGACTGTGCAGGTGGTAATTCTCTGTCAGTCAAGATCTCTTTTCAATCAAAAGAGGAAGCGAAATATGAAGTTGTGTTCAGAGAGAAACCTGGCTTTTCATACACCTAAGAGCAAATACAACACTTCTCAATAGGACAAATGTTTGGAAACTTTGTCCGTATAACTAGAATTGACTAGCTTCTAATGAAGCTGTGAAGAAAGTCATGTTATTTAGTTAGCACTATTCTGTACCTGACTACTTAGAAAGTAAGTGTGGTCATCTAGCATTTAGTCATTAATGTCAGGACTGCCAGCAGCTATGCTTCACCAGATGCCCATCTGCCATATGCAAGGAGGGGGGGTGTAGCTTCGGGGAGGTAAGGGATTGAGATAAGGGAAATCGAAACTACTTTTGCTGTCCCATGAGAGCTGCCAGCTGTTTCAAGTTCATGCTGTGGAATGCAACACCATCTAGTACACCAAGCCAGAGACTGATACCAAAATGATTGGTTTGAATGTAATTGGACAATGGGAGGTAACCAGGTGGGAAGGTGGAAAGAAGGGAAGAGTTAACCAGATGCTTTGGGTACAAAAGTAAAGATCCAGCTTTGCTAAACTGTAACCACTTGGCTTTAATAACGTGTACTTTCATTAACCATGGATTTGGGAGTCTTTCTTTTCTAACTGACCAAGTTGGGATGCCTGACAGTTACATTAAATCTAATCATCTCATCAGATGAAGAGGAATGGGAATCAGAACAAAGAGCCAAAGTTGGAGAGGAACCATGTGATATCCCCAGGGCTTTTTTTTGTCATAGAATGCTCAGAATGGAGTTCTGGCACCTTTTTTGGATGGAACCTTGTAGGGTAGGCAAGGCGGGTTGTATGGCATGTGTGAATTCCGGCACCTTTTTCTTTTACAAAAAAAGCACTGGATATCCCATTATGACAAACTCACTAGCAGCACATCAACAGCTCTGGAAGGAATTTAAAGCTCTGTCTGAATTTATCCATTGTCAAAAAAGCCTGAGCCCCCTTTCTCAAAATATTATTTCTCTCTTTTATGGCTGTCTGCAAGGCTACTGATGACATACAGTATCCATTGTGACATCACTGCTAAAATGACTCAAATTATGTACTTGCATCAAATGTCCTGATAGAAATGATGAATATTTCACAACTGCAACTTTTGTGTAATTCTGTTTTGATGACCATCTGGGGCCCTCATGATTTGAAACAACACCCATTGCAAGGCTATCAAAGTAGACTGAGTCAGAGATTGTGGTCATTTAAAAATGTCAGCCTTGGAGTTTAATACTCAAAGTGCTACCCCGATATTGTCCCACCACAAACTGCACATGCTCTGATAAGTACTTATTGTCCTGTGTCCCTGTACCAGTGAACCTAGGAAAAGGATGAGTAGATTGCTAAACACTCTTTCATAGAATGAAGTTTAACATAAAACTTTCAGTTTTGCTTTTACAAAAACAACACACCATTGTTAAGACATCTTCCCATTTATTTTGCAAGACAAATCTAGTACAATTTGTTGATTTACAATACTACTACAGAAATATTACTGTATTTACCAGAACAGAAAATAATAGTGTTGTCTGCAAGTAATTGCATGAGAATTGGATAAGTTATTTGTTTTTTGCCGAAAAGACCTGATGTAGTAGATGCACACAGCTGTATATGTTGCTATTTAGAAGTGAAGGTGTTTTGATTATAGCTACTGCTTGGAAGAAAGTTGCTTTCTGATAAGATTCTTGATTTAAACTCTTTGTGCCACCTAAAAATGTTTTCAGCTGTTATTTCCTTCTCATCCATTTACTTTGTCCACTCATTTGGTTTCCACTGAGTTCTGATTTAAACTTTTCAACTTCAATCTATTAGAAGGAGAAAAAGGAATGTTTGTACTTATAATTGATGGATTCTTTAAAAATATTTTTAACCTTTACTATGTTTATAAATACTCAAGGCAATGAACATGCATAATACCCCTTCCTCCTCCTATTTTCCCCACAAGGTGGGTTGGACTGAGAGAGTGACTCAGTTGGCTTTCATGCCTAGGATGGGACTAGAACTCTCAGTCTCCTGGTTTCTAGGCCAGCTGGACCAAATTGGCTCTCATTGTTCAAGAGTGAGTAAGAGAAAATTGATTGATATATGCAAATGTGAGATCAATTAATGTTATAAATGAGGTAATTTAATTTTTAAGACAATTAATTTTAATTGGTAGTGATTAATTCAAATGGCTTATGAATACTTAAACACACATATACTAGTCAAGGAATATCTAGAGTTGGTTTCAACTACAATTTGCAACCTAGATTGATAAATTGGGGAAACTGATTTTTGCAACAGGTTTTAATTCTGTTTTGTAACATGTATATGTCTGTTTCTCTTTTTTGAGAATAATCATTTTATATTCAGATAATCTTCATTTGACAATATGTACAAACACAGTGGTCTTTGTTATCAAGTTGGACTCCTTACCTTGCAGTTTATATCTTACACCCCATTTGTGATTTTTCTTGGTCACGCCACCAAGAGTTGGTGGAAAATTGCATTTTTTACAGAAGCATTTTTTCCCAATATTCCTTTTAATAAATCAAGACAATATGGGAATTTAAGGCCCATAAAATTGCACTCTTTCTTGCCTCACTGAGGAGTCAGCATTGTATGGCAGGATTTCAGCTCATTGAGATGGATGTGCTTGGGGGGGGGTATCAGTATGTGAAATGGGTTTCTCATTCCCTTAAACCCTTATTTTGCTGTAGGTTATTGTTCTTTAGTTAGTAGAGTAAGATTCTTATAATCTGACCTAAGGCAGGTCACAAAAATAGAACTATGTACATATATGTATAATTGAAGATAGATAGATAGATAGATAGATAGATAGATAGATAGATAGATAGATAGATAGATAGATAGATAGATAGATAGACAGACAGACAGACAGACAGACAGACAGACAGAAGCATTTTAAATCTATTTAAAATATTTTATTAAAGTCTTTTTAAGTTTTAAAGTTTTTAAGTAGGAATATAAAAGAAAAGTTCTGTACATTTTCATGAGAAGAAAGTTGTTAAAAAACAGGCAAAGAAGCAAATACTTGGTACTGGAAGGCCATTAAGTCCAGACATTGGAGTAGAGTGACAGAGCCTATGGATGTCCTTTGGATCATCATAAGAGGATGATTGGGACACTGGGTTTTCAGTCTTAGTATGTTCTAAGATGGTGGCGCCTGGAATGGCTGCGGCTGCATTGGCTCTTGAAGGCGAATAGTTTTGGGAGGGATAGTAAGGGCTATAGGCCACATGATCAGGAAGATTTTAATGTGTTTGAGCAACATGGTGGAACTAAGGTAACATATGACATACGACCAACAATCTTTGCTGGCATGGCGAGTTTCTAGTTGTTTTGGAACTGTTGGTGAGACCATTAAAATTCATTGGCGCTGCTTGAATTTGTTCTACCAGCAGCAAGAACTGACTGCTGGCCCAGTGATGGATTGTATTGCAAATCAGGGCTGTTTCCAGAGGAGGCAGAGGAGAGGACCTGGAGCTTATGGAGCGAAGGAACTGGATGAGGCTGTCGGCAGGCCCAGAGGAAGAGAGAGAAGCATTTGGAGGAGTTGGTGGCGGCAGCAGCATGCTCCAGGGGCAAAAAGAAGCAAGGCCTCTTTAAGGAAAAGGTGGAAGAGTCAGGAAAGAAGGTGAGGTTGTCAGAATACAAGCTAACTTGAAGGCTAATCCACATGGAGCCCCATTTCCATCTGTCCTGTTTGCCATTGTTCACTCCCTAGAGACTAAAATGGACAATGTGAAATTTGAGTGGGCCCCGAACAAGGAGTATATATCGGAGGTGGTGACCCTTTGAGAGCTGTATGCAACGAAATTTCATTTTGATGTATGCCGATTGGTGTACATTCAAAGTGACAATAAAGTTATCATTAAGGGTTTGTTCTTTAAATGGTGTTGTAAGCTGCCCAGAATTGTTGAAGATGGGCAAACATACAAACAAACAAAAAATTGAATTGAGTATATCATCAAAAGGGGTATTTTAGTTTGCTTGCTTGCTTATTTCTTTATTTAGAAGATTTGTATGATCACCATCTCAACAAGCAATTCTGGGCAGCAAAGAAGCTTAAAATATTTTTTTTTAAAAAAATCCCATACAACTACAAAAAACAGCCAAGGAAGAAGACATCACAATTAAGCACTGCTAGGAGAACTAGGAGATGGGACCTTCAAACATTTGGGGCAAAAAACAGGCCTTTAGGCAGTGGTGGGATTCAAATACAGTATGTAAACAACTGGTTCTCTGTGTGGATGCCGCTTCTGGAAATCCATTCTGGGCCTGGGCAACAAAAAGTAGCTACTGGTTCTGCCGAAGTTGTGCAAACTGGCTGAATCCCACCACTGCCTTTAGGGCCTTATACAAGTTCACCAGAGTTATAGCTATCCTTATTTTACTAATTGGAATGGAATTTTGCACACAAAACAAAATTATTACATAAGAAAAAAATATCAGGATTAAATTGCACCCTGATAGCCTGCTTTTGTCACTTTTCTTAACATAAACATATCTACATGTACATGCATACAGACATACATGCTCTCTCTCTCTCTCTCTCTCTCTCTCTCTCTCTCTCTCTCTCTCTCTCTCTCTCTCTCTCTCTCTCTCACACACACACACACACACACACACACGAGAGAGAGAGAGAGAGAGAGAGAGAGAGAGAGAGAGAGAGAGAGAGAGAGAGAGAGAGAGAGAGAGAGAGAGAGAGAGAGAGAGAAGGAGATACACACAGAGAGGGAGAGAGACCCAAAGGACAAAAGTACTGCTTTTCAAACATGGAAAATAAAATGCATTACATTTATATTACTATGTAAAGCAATTCTTGCTTGCATTTGCATGTCACAACTGATCCAGTCTGCTGCTATTTCGAATAAGTGATTTAGCCAGCAATGCATCAACAGACTATGAAGTAATGAAAGGAATGGTCATATCAGGAGCAGCCATCTTGACTGGTATTTATATTGACCTTTGTAGAGGCTGGTGAAGAATTTTTTTTTCTTTTTAATCAATTGTAGAAACGATGGCATACACACCCCTTTTCTTTCTTTCTTAAAACCTTCTTGAAGATTAAAATTCACATATGCACAGGGGAATTGGGTGCCTGTAGAAACTTCTCTGTTCTAATTTTCCTTCTCTGTACTGGTAGTTAGAAGAGAGAGTTACTTCGATATTAACCCCTGTCTTTTCGGTTCACAGGACCCAAAATGGCCAGTTTAAGTAAATAAGCAAGCTAGTGTTCTTTAGACTTATTTGGATGGACCTCCAAAGGATTTGGCTGCTTTTATCAAATTGACTAAAATAAAAACCAAAGTGCCATAAGCTTTTGCAATATATGCATCATCATGACACATGTACAAGAGTGATGGGGTTTGCATAACAAAAATGTAATGAGGTTCCCTTAGGCCCATGCCACCCTCCAGTCACCATCCTACAGTTGCTACTGGCACTCTGATACTGGCCCTGAAATCACCAGTGTCGTGTAGCTGGTTCTTTGCAGTCATTGAGTGAGACGGAAGGTTCAAAACAGCAACAGGCTTTATTGAAGGTCAAACTTAACTGAAGCCATAAAGTAGCTGCTGCACAGCTATTTATACGATTGGCCGATAGGCAGTGACCAATAGATTTGAAGCATAGGTTTCCTGTCCAAAGACCTACTTAGCCAGCTGGAGACAACCAGTCTGGCCCAGCTAGCAACCGTTACAACATACCCATGAACTAGCACTTAGCAATTGAATGCAAGCAATTAGCAAGCAGTGCAACATGAGCAAACTCTTACAACATATACAAAAGGCCAATACATTACAACCAGGATTAAGGAATCTAGTTTAACTGACAGGAAGATACCAACCCTACAATTACTTTTGTTATGGCAAATCCTTAATTGCAATCAAGAAAAAAAAAGGTAGTAAGTCAGTAGATTATAGATAGTTGGGATTCAACTGGTTTTAATGCCATGTCTGTGCTTTCCCTTAGTCCCAACTGGGGGGAAAAAGCCAGTCAATTTCCATTTTGACTTTTGGTTGATGGAATTTAGTCATATGTTATAAGGCATTATTTTACTTTTTATTTATCTGATCAGAATGAAGTCAGTGTGGCATAGTGGTTAAGATGTTCATTTGAAAGCAGAAAAATCCCTGGTCCACCCTTTGCCAGGGATATTTCCTCATTGACTTTGGGGCCAGTCATTCTTTCTCAGCCAATCAAATTCACCATAATTGTTGTGGGGAGAAATGGATGTATGCCACCTTGAGTTCCTGAATAAAAATTCAGAATGTAAAGAAACTAAATTGGGAAGTGACTTTGCATAACACTTCTGATACTCAAAAATATTGGAACTGAAATTACTGATGTTTGAATTGTGAGGGTGAAAACAATTTTCTGGTCTCTAAGCACTCAATGAGCAGAAATTTCATTACCATTTAATTCAAGTTTTACCACCAGTCACTGTTATCTTGTAACATTCAGGTAGAGCAGGTAACATCTTCGACTACAATTCTATAGAACATTTACTGATTCAGACTCTTTAAAAATAAGTAATGCTACAATGCACTATTGACTTACAGCCATGGTGTCCTGTTGCTCACCATGTACTCTGTGTTATTTTTCTTGTCTTGGTTAGTCACCCTCTGTTTCATGGGTGAACAAGTTTCTTGTCTTTTGTTAGCACTCTTATAATTATTCTCTTTTCTTTCTCTTCACTATCTTAGGGAGGATGAAATAGTGCCAGATATCCACATTCCTTCTGCAGTTCTTGGGTACAATCCAAGCCCTTCAAAGTGAAGGGGAGTTTTGCTGTCCTTTTCAATAGGAAATGAGTTACATCATTTGAGTGGCATTTCTCTCTGCTTTCCCCACAGTGTGATAATCCAGTGTCTGTTTTCCTGGGACTAAACTTATTAAGCACATTGGTATTATTTCCAAGAACAGACATGCTTGCAAATAAAATAAAATCTTTATTACGATCATGGACCATCATAAGGATAATGGATTATAGTTATTAAAAAACATAAAAAACCATCTATTTTTTTAAAAAAATTAAAAGCTAAAATATATATACATTAAAACTTAAAGTATATCTAAAAAAACAAGAGTCTAAAAGAAAAGTTAGGAATATTAGATAATCCTCCCTTTTTATGACCTTATAGTCTCTATTCAGGGTAGGGGAATATAAAACACTAGTATGTGGAAGACTATATCAAGTTATATGTATTCTAATATGGTAAACTACAATATGTGCTCATTAAATCTGGTTGATTCTCAGGCACAGGCCATCATCTGACAAATTTTGAGTGTTGAAGCATAGAAACTGGGAATATTGTGGGTTGGTATCTGAAAGCAATAGGGTGGTACAGATAGTACACAACTTACAACCACAAGTGGGACCAGAATTGCCAGTTGTAGGTGAGTCACACCCATTTTGCCAAGGTTGTTAAGTGAATCACTGAGTTAAGTAAACCCTGAAGTTGTTAAGTGAATCCACCTTCCCCCATTGATTTTGCTTGTTAGAAACCAGCTGCCAATGGTGATTATGTAACCCCAAAGATATTGTTGTTGTTAGCTGCGAAGTCGTGTCCGACCCATCGCGACCCTATGGACAACATTCCTCCAGGCCTTCCTGTCCTCTACCATCTTCTGGAGTCCATTTAAGCTCACGCCTACTGCTTCAGTGACTCCATCCAGCCACCTCATTCTCTGTCGTCCCCTTCTTCTATTGCCCTCGATCTTTCCCAGCATTAGGCTCTTCTCCAGTGAGTCCTTCCTTCTCATTAGGTGGCCAAAGTACTTGAGTTTTAGCTTCAGGATCTGGCCTTCTAAAGAGCAGTCAGGATTGATCTCCTCTAGGACTGACCGGTTTGATCGCCTTGCGGTCCAAGGGACTCGCAGGAGTCTTCTCCAGCACCACAGTTCAAAGGCCTCAATTCTTTGGCGCTCAGCCTTTCTTATGGTCCAACTTTCACTGCCATACGTTGCAACTGGGAAGACCATAGCCTTGACTGTACGCACTTTTGTTGACAGGGTGATGTCTCTGCTTTTTAGTGTGCTGTCTAGATTTGCCATGGCTTTCCTCCCCAGGAGCAAGCGTCTTTTAATTTCTTGGCTACAGTCCCCATCTACAGTGATCTTGGAGCCCAGGAAAATAAAATCTGTCACTACCTCCATTTCTTCCCCATCTATTTGCCAGGAATTGAGAGGGCCAGATGCCATGATCTTGGTTTTCTTAATGTTAAGTTTCAACCCAAGTTTTGCACTCTCCTTCTTCACCTGCAACAAGAGGCTCTTTAGTTCTTCTTCACTTTCTGCCATTAGAGTGGTATCATCTGCGTATCTTAGGTTGTTGATATTTCTTCCGGCAATCTTAATTCCAACTTTTGATTCATCTAGCCCTGCCTTTCTCATGATGTGCTCTGCATATAAGTTAAATAGGCAGGGCGACAGTATACAGCCTTGCCGGACTCCTTTCCCAATTTTGAACCAATCAGTGGTTCCGTGTCCAGTTCTCACTGTTGCTTCTTGACCCGCATATAGGTTTCTCAAGAGACAAATAAGATGGTCTGGTACTCCCATCTCTTTAAGAACTTGCCACAGTTTGTTATGATCCACACAATCAAAGGCTTTAGCATAGTCAATGAAGCAGAAGTAGATGTTTTTCTGGAACTCCCTAGCTTTCTCCATGATCCAGCGTATGTTGGCAATTTGATCTCTAGTTCCTCTGCCTCTTCGAAATCCTGCCTGCACTTCTGGTAGTTCTCGATCCACATACTGCTGAAGTCTAGCTTGTAGGATTTTAAGCATGACTTTACTAGCATGAGAAATGAGTGCAATGGTGCGATAGTTTGAACATTCTTTGGCACTGCCTTTCTTTGGAATTGGAATGTAAACTGATCTTTTCCAATCCTGTGGCCATTGTTGAGTTTTCCAAATTTGCTGGCAAATTGAGTGTAGCACTTTTACTGCATTGTCTTTTAACATTTTGAATAGCTCAGCTGGAATACTGTCACTTCCACTAGCTTTGTTGTTGCTCAGCTTTTCTAAGGCCCACTTCACTTCACATTCTAGGATGTCTGGCTCGAGGTCAGTGACCACTTCATTGTGATTATCAGGGACGTTAAGCTCATTCTTGTATAGTTCTTCTGTGTAATTTTGCCACCTCTTCTTAATCTCTTCTGCCTCTGTTAGGTCCCTGCCATTTTGGTCCTTTATCATGCCCATTTTTGCATTAAACGTTCCCTTCATTTCTCCAATTTTCTTGAAAAGATCTCTGGTCCTCCCTATTCTATTATTTTCTTCTATTTCTTTGCACTGTTCATTTAAGAAGGCATTCTTATCTCTTCTAGCTATTCTCTGGAATTCTGCATTCAATTGGGTGTATCTTTCTTTTTCTCCCTTGCCTTTCGCTTCCCTCCTTTCCTCAGCTATTTGCAAAGCTTCCTCAGACAGCCATTTTGCTTTCTTGCATTTCTTTTTCTTTGGGATGGTTTTGGTTGCTACCTGTTGTACAATGTCGCGAACCTCTGTCCATAGTTCTTCAGGCACTCTGTCTATCAGATCTAATTCCTTAAATCTATTTGTCACCTCTACTGTATATTCAACAGGGATATGATTTAATTCATACCTGAGTGGCCTAGTGCTTTTCCCTACTTTCTTCAGTTTAAGCCTAAACTTTGCAAGGAGAAGCTCATGGTCTGAGCCACAGTCAGCTCCTGGTCTTGTTTTTACTGACTGTATAGAGCTTCTCCATCTTTGGCTGCAGAGCATATAGTCAATCTGATTTCTGTGTTGACCATCTGGTGATGTCCATGTGTAGAGCCGTCTCTTGGGTTGTTGGAAAAGAGTGTTTGCTATGACCATCGTATTCTCTTGACAGAATTCTATCAGCCTGTGCCCTGCTTCATTTTGCACTCCAAGGCCAAACTTGCCTGTTATTCCAGTTATCTTTTGGCTTCCTACTTTAGCATTCCAATCCCCCATGATGATAAGAACATCATTTTTTGGTGTTAGTTCTATAAGGTGCTGTAGTGCTTCATAGAACTGGTCAATTTCATCCTCTTCAGCACTGGTGGTTGGGGCATAGACCTGGACTACTGTGATATTGAATGGTTTGCCTTGGATTCGAACTGAGATCATTCTGTCATTTTGAGGATTTTATCCCAGTATTGCTTTTCCTACTCTTTTATTGACTATGAAGGCTACTCCATTTCTTCTGAAGGATTCTTGCCCGCAGTAGTATACCTGATGGTCATCTGAATTAAATTCACCCATTCCTGTCCATTTTAGTTCGCTGATACCTAAGATGTCGATGTTCAGTCTTGTCATCTCTTGTTTGACCACGTCCAGTTTTCCTTGATTCATGGATCTTACATTCCAGGTTCCTATGGAGAAAAAATCTTTACAGCATCGGACTTTCCTTTCACCACCAGACATATCCACAGCTGAGCGTCCTTTCGGCTTTGGCCCAGTCGCTTCATTCTTTCTGGCGCTACTAGTACTAGCCCTCTGCTCTTCCCCAGTAGCATATTGGACACCTTCCGACCTGAGGGGCTCATCTTCCAGCGTCATATCGTTTTGCCTTTTGGTACTGTCCATAGGGTTTTCATGGCAAAGATACTGGAGTGGTTTGCCATTTCCTTCTCCAGTGGATCACGTTTTGTCAGAACTCTCTGCTATGACCTGTCCGTCTTGGGTGGCCCTGCACGGCATAGCTCATAGCTTCATTGAATTACGCAAGCCCCTTCGCCACGACAAGGCAGTAATCCATGAAGGGGCCCAAAGATATAGCAACCATCATAAATAAATGCTAATTGCCAAGTGCCCAAATTTGATCATGTGACCGTGAGGATGCTGCCACAGTTTCAAGTGCAAAGATTGGTGATAAGTCACTTTTTCAGTGCTCTTGTAACTTTGAACAGTCTCTAAATGAGTGGTTTAGGGGTCAAGGACTACCTGTATACAATTGTCCTTTGCTCCCCGGGTATTTATGCAGTAATTATGTCTATTATGGTACAAGCACCGGAGAAGCACATAATCTATTGTTTCTGGGTGTCTAGAGTTACAGAAATATTGTTTCTCTGACTCTTGGTCTTCAAGGATAGCTGAAGGGAAGGCCTGACATCATGCCAGAGAAGAGGCTTGCTTAAAGTTTTAGGACTGTGTTTTTAAAGTACTTTCAAGATATATTACAAATACTGTGGGAAATGACAGATATGTACTATTGCAATAGCACTTAGACTTATATACTGCTTCATAATGCTCTCTAAATGGTTTACAGAGTCAGCATATTGCCCCTAACAATCTGGCTCATTTTATTGACCTCAGAAGGATGGAAGGCAGAGTCAACATTGAGCCTGTCAGGATTGAACTGTTGGCAGTCAGCAGAATTAGCCTGCAGTACTGCTTTCTAACCACTGAGCTACTATGGCTCTATGCTGCCTTCTAGGTTTTGGGAGATGTTTCTATTTCCATTGTGAAGGACATTGTCTAAACATGCAGTACAGGATAAATTTTTTCTCTTCTAGTTATATAAATCATGAAGAACATACATTATTTTAGATTTCTTTTCCATATTGTAAGGGATAAGGTTTTAATATAGAGACTTAGATAAATATTTGGATGAATGTAACCTGTTTCAATTATTGTATGAATTCACTCAATTTCCATTTACCAAACTTTTTTGTTGACCATAGCACATGTGCATACCAATATTTGCATTTCCTTAGAATTTTGAACCATGTTTCATTACTCAAAGGAAAGTACAAATGTATACTCCAAAATAAGTATATCAGGAGAAAGCACAAGACATATTTTGCATTAGTGAAATGCTTCTTCCAAACAGAATAAATAATTGCAAATAAAGCTATTGGAAAAATGTCCTGAAGATGCTATATAAATTTTCACAAGGAGGTTTATTAGAATAGTTTCATAAATTGATGCAGAAATAGGCTGATAGGAACCTGAGGTCGAGAAAGTAAAGCGAAATATAATGTGCATCCTTATTCTTCCCTAACAAGCAACATAGGTTATGGGAAAGAAGTTTCTTTGGAAAGGAAAATCAGCAGAAAATACTGATATGATTTAGATCTGAAAACAATATATATCTAACATTGCTCTTTTTTAATTCTTCTTTTTCTCAGAATACTGAAAAATATTTATGATGTTACCATTAGTCCTGAACTTACAGCCACTTGTTTAGCAACTGTTCAAAGTTTCAGTGCCACTGAAGAAAATCATTTAGGATTGATCCTTATACTTATGACTATTGCATAGTGCCAGGTCTGATTTTGATCATCTGATTTACATATTCTTAGGTAAATATTTGATACATATCTTGATTTTCTAAGTCCAGAACTAAGAAGATTGGATTGATATGAGAAACTTCCTGAGGTCCCAAGGTTGGTGGTTAAACTGGAAAATCAAAATGCCTCCTGGAAGAAAGCAAGAGCAAAATCACTTCTATTTGGCTGCCAAAATAACTATCTGGATTTGTCCAGAAGCTGAGCTGAGCTCACTTTGGGATATTTTAAACTTTATTCCCAGTTTGATGTAGTGGTTAAGGCCTCAGCCTAGAAATCAGGAAATCTATGAGTTCTAGTCTTGCCTAAGGCACAAAGCCAGCTGGGTGATCTGGGCCCCGTCATTCTCTCTCAGCCCTAAGAAGAAGAAGGCAATGGCAAAATCTTGCTGGGTAAACTGCCATGACTTGTCCAGGCAGTTGCCAGGAGTCAACATTGACTCAAAGCTACACACAAACATGCAAAAAGTTGCCAAGCAGTTCATCATCTCAAAGCTGTGCTTAGCTTCATTGAAGCTTCAAAGTGCTTCCTCTTTTGAAGCAGCAGAAACAAAGCAGTCAATCAAGCTAGTCAACTGGCTCCATCTGAAGATTGAAATGAAGTTTCCTTAGGGAGAGCACCATCTCTGTGGACCCAAAGATTTCTGTATTACAACTTGGGTGCAAAGCACAATATTGAGGCTGAGCAGGCTCACTTTCACACAACCACTTCTATTTCTCTTTGTTATTAAATTGTATTGGACAACAAATTACACACATCTTTCTAGGTCAGCATGCTTAGCAGTTTTCTACTTTGGCAAAGAGACTATATTTAGGTAAGTAATATATCACTTGCGGAGCTAGATTTATTCTTTGATGTAAAAGGTGGAGTTTCTCTCTCTCTCTCTCTCTCTCTCTCTCTCTCTCTCTCTCTCTCTCTCTCTCTCTCTCTCTCTCTCTCTCTCTCTCTCTCTCTCTGCGTGTGTGTTTTAGTGTGCATTTGTGTGTATATGGGACTGAATGTATATTTATACCCCTATACACATACTCACACACATAGGTATATATTCATCACTCTTCAATTTTTAACTGGTAGATAAGAGCAAAGGCAAAGTTCAGGTAACTTAAGCTGAGGGCCCACTATTAGCGGCAGCCTGTATCTCAATGGGGGAAATTGAAAAGCGCTGCTACCTGCTACCACCCATCATAGTAGGTGGGAAGAGATTTGTCTGTCCCAAGATCATCTTGCATCTTTCACATTGAGTGTATTGTGCATTTTTCTGCCCAGACGACGCCAAACCCACACACCCGGAGAGACTGATAATATCCTCTCAGATTAAAAGGGAGGGAAAGGTCTTAAATGCTTTTATTTTCTCCCCTTGTCCCCTTTTCCTGTCAATAAGCCATTTTCCAAGAACAGGTTCCGATCAGTAAGTTGTGTCAGCAGGTTTAATAGAAAGGAGTTAGTGTATCAAACATTGATGACAGAAAGGCAGCATTTCTCCTACATCAGACTCAGGATTCCTGAGATAGGAGAGTCTTATCAGCAGGTCTGTTTCAATTAGTCTGCTTCCTAAACCAGTATACATCTCAATATGTTAAGCCTTCTTTCTCCTTCTCATTTCCCTTAATAATTTCTCATAGACCCCACTGATGGCTGGTTTGTGTCATTTAACCCAGAAACACAATTATAGCATGGTATTTTGTCTCTGTAGAATTTGGATGGTTTTCCCAAGCTGATAACAACTGCTTGGGCAATACAGACTTGGCATATTTTGGTTCTGACTTATTTTTGTAACCAGAAGCTGAGATAAAATAGGAATAAACAAAGTTCTAACAACAACCATAAGGCAGCTGGAGACATAAACAGCATACTATTTGGTGCCATGTAAAAGTGCAAGATGTTAATTACATCATTTTATTTGAGAAACATTCAGCATATCAGTTCTGTTTCAAACATACTAAAAAAAAATCCTAAAAACATTAGATGTAGTGTAAGAAATGTGTAATCTGCAGGACTGACTTTCAAATGTGTGATCTCATGACCCATGTGCCTGTTTGTGTGAAAAGAATTCACAAGAGCAACATTGCTGAGACTATCAGGGATCAGGCTTACAAGGAGGAACTGGATGTACATACCTTTAGAACCTGATTCCAAGCAAAAAACCTTTAGATAACGAATCATATAAGGAGGTAGTAAAGAGAAGGAAGAAGCAAAAAAGGAAAAACACCATGAAGTAGAGTGATGGAAAGGATGGAAACCCCAGATACAAACTAGGAGATATAAGAAACATTTCCAAGACCAATAAAGGATCAAATGCCTATACACAAACACTCAGCATTTAGGGAGCAGGAAACTACAGACCAATCAGCCTAACATCAATACCTGGGAAGATACTAGAAAAGATAATAATAAAAAAAACCAAGGTGAACTTGAAATACTAGTACTTAAAGATAAATATGATATAGTTGCCATTACTGAAATATAGTGGAATGAAGCTTATGACTTGAATGTACTAATGGAAGGATACAACTATTCAAAAGAAACAGACCTAACAAAAGAGGAGGTGGACTTGCATTATATATAAAAGATCACTACATCTCTACAGAAATCCACAAAACCAAGGATGAAAACCTCCTAGAATCCATATAGGTCAATATAAAAGGGGAAAAAAGAATGACATTGCTACAGGCATATACTACAGGCCACCCAGCCAAGCAGATGAAATAGATGAACTTTTTGGTAAACAACTAAGAAATGTATATAAGAAATATATCACAGTAGTAATGGGAGACTTTAAGTACCCTGATAAAACATGGGAGACAAACTCTGCAGCAAGTGGGAGATCAAACAGATTTCTAACCAACCTAGCTGACAACTTTGTCATATAAAAGGCAGAGGAGTCAACTAGAGAAAAAGCTATACTAGACCTAATACTTACTAATAGACAAGAAGTGATAGAGGGAGTTGAATTTGCTGGAACTTTAGGCAAGAGTGGCCACACCACACTAGAATTCAATATAATGCAAACACAAGCAATAGAGCAAAGTCCAGTCACTGTTTTAAACTTTAAAAGACCTGATTTTTAACGAACTCAGAGATAGCCTAAGGAAAATTCCATAGATGAAAATCCTAAAGGGGAAAACAACTCAAGAAGCATGGGAAACTCTGAAAAATATCACAAAAGCCCAGCCCAGCACAATAACACTGAAAAAAAAAACAAGAAATCCAAGAAGAAACCAGCATGGCTGCAAAAAGATCTCCCTGATAAACTGAAAGACAAAAAGGACAAGTACAAAAAATGGAAAGAGGGACACATAACTAAGGCTGATTATCAGCAGATTGCCCAAATCTGCAAAGATGAAGTCAGGAAAGCAAAGGCTCAGCAAAGATTTGCAACAAAGGTCAAAGATTATTATTATTATCATCATCATCATCATCATCATTATCAATAATAATAATAATAATAATAATAATAATAATAATAATAATAATGACGACGATGATGATGATGATGATGATGATGATGATGATGTTTCTTTCCACATATAAATAACAAGGAAAAAATCAAGGAAACAGTAGATCCACTTGAGAGTAGCAAGTAGAGGCAGTAGAGAGAAAATAGAGCTGCTTAACTCATTCTTTTCATCGGTCTTCATGCAAAAAGAAACTATAGCCCAACCTATGAAAAACCTCACTATAAAAGACAGACTAGAATTAAAAAAATAAAATAAACAAGACAATGGTTAGAGAACGCCTATCTGATTTTGACAAATATAAATCACTGAGACCTGATGGATTACATCCCAGAGTTCTGAAGGAGCTGGCAGATGTTATCTCAGAACCATTGTATCATATCTCTCAACAATTCTGGGATACCAGGGAATTACCTGAGGATTAGAAAAGAGCTGATGGGTTTCCCAGCTTCAAAAAAGGAAAACAAGCAAACAAACAAACCAGATCCAGGAAACTATAGACCAATCAGTCCAGCATCAACACCTGGGAAGATACTGGAAAAGATAGTAAAAAAAAAACAGATTTGCAAACATCTAGAAACAAAGTTATAACTATAAGCCAGCATGGGTTTGTTAAAAACAGATCATGACAAACCAATCTCATTTCATTTTTTGACAAAGTGACTAAATTATTAGACTAGCGGAATGCTGTGGCATTCAACAAAGTAGACCACAACCTTGGTAAGCTAGAAAAATGTGGGATAGACAGCATCACCACCAGATGGATTTGTAACTGGCTAACAAACCATACTCAACGACTCATCCTTAATTGTACTACATCTACACGGAGGGAAGAAAACAGTGGGGGTACCACAAGGTTCCATCTTAGGCTCAGTAATCTTCAATATCATAATAAATGACTTAGATAAGGAAATAGAAGGGGAACTCATCAAATTTACAGAAGACACTAAGCTTGCAGGAATAGCCAACACCTGAGAAGACAAGCTCAGGATCCAATAAGATATTGACAGACTTGAACAATGGGCCCTATCCAACAACATGAAATTTAATATGGAGAAAAGCAAGGTTTTACATGTAGGCAGGAAAAAAGGTACAAGTACAGATTAAGTGAAAACTGGCTCAAAAACTGTGAGAGGGATCTTGGAGTCCTAGTGGATGATCACTTAAATATGAGTCAGTAGTGTGTGGCAGCAGCCAAAAAAAGCTAATACAATCCCTGGTTGTATAAAGAGAAACATAGAATCAAAATCCTGTGGAGTATTAGTACCACTTTGTAATGTTTTAGTAAGGCTATACCTGGAATACTGCATCCAGTTTTGGTCACCACATTACAAAAAAGATGTTGAGACCTTGGAAAAAGTGCAAAGAAGAGCATCTAAGATGATTAAAGGCCTGGAGACTAAAACATATGAAGAACAATTGCACGATTTGGGTTTGGCTAGTCTAGAGAAAAGAAGGACTAGGGGGCTACATGATAGATATTCTCTCAAATACTATTACAGTATTTGAGAGGTTGCCACAAAGAGTCAACTTATTTTCCAAAGCACCAGTGAGCAAGACAAGAGACAATGGATGGAAACTAATCAAGGAGAAAAGCAACCTGGAATTAAGGAGAAACTTCCTAACAATGAGGACAATTAACTAGTGGAACAGCTTGCCATCAGAAGTTGTGAGTGCTTTATCACTGGAGATTTTTAAGAAGAGTCTGGACAGTACCTTATCTGAAATAGTATAGAGTGTCCTGCTTGAGCAGGGGTTTGAACTAGGTCCCTTCCAGGTCTATCCTGATTGACCTCTGATTGCGTGACATCTTCAAATATAAGAATCATTTGACTTCCTCAGGAAGTTGTGAATATGTAGAGGGGTTATTTAAACCTGCTTTGTACAAAGCACACAGTGAGTGGCTGTATAGAGCAATTTTATTTTCAATAGATTACCTTTCTGTTTAGATTGTATGTTGTGCACATGCACTGTCATGGGAAACTGGCAAATACCATAACTGCCATAAGTAGATGGTAATTAACTAGGATTTCATGCACATAAACAACAAAACAAAAAGGCAGCCTGAAAATGGCAAATAGTATAAACTCATATCTATTTAGAAATGATAGTCTAAAAGCTGGCCACCATATTTAGCAAAAACTTCTCCTCACTTTGAAATAGGCATAGCACCTTGCTTCAATATTTGTTATTTTCAAAGGATAGAAAATAACTATCCTTTAGTCAGACATTCAGAAAAGTATATGGCAGAAACAGGTTTGTCTGTATGTATGTGCGTGCGGGAAATACATTTGGGTATTAACTATCTTAAACGGATATCCGAGAGGTGGCTGGGCTTAACTAGGGGCCTCGAGTGAAGACGTGCTAAGAGGCCCCTGATAAAATTTTTAGCCGGTTATTTTAAAAGGTTAGGGAGGGGGAGGGAGGGTAGGGTAGGGAGGGAATCTTTAACCGGCACTCAGTCTGGACCTGTTAGAGGTCCTGACGGGACGGGGTTGGGGGAGGTGGCTGCTGGTTCTGGGAATGTGGGGGTGGGGCTTCAAATCCCCACGGCGATAGGGAATGGCAGCAGGTGTTTGCGCGGAGGGCCATATCAACACCTGGGATCGCGCCCCCACTATCTCCGAGCGGTGGCACGCTCCGACCCTCCGGTTAGCACCCTCTTACCCGGGGATGAGGATGATCAGGCCCCTGAGCTCAGGTTGGTCTATTTTAACGCTAGATCCGTAGTTAACAAAGCTCCCCTCATCCATGCTCTGATCGAGGAGGAAGGTGCGGATCTAGTGTGCATCACGGAAACTTGGTTGGGTTCGGAGGGAGGGGTGCCTCTCATCGAGTTATGCCCACCAGGTTTCCGGGTGCTGCACCAGCCACGGGCTCAGGGCAGGGGTGGTGGGGTGGCAGTGGTTATTCGGGAGACTTTGTGTCCCCGGGAGGCCACCATTGTCCAGATGGCCGGGAGTGAATCCCTCCTCTTGAGATGTGGTTCTTGGGTTCAGTTGGGTTTGTTGCTTACATACCTGGCGCCCAGCTGTGTGGCAACAGCCCTGCCTGAGCTGCTCGACACCCTCTCAGGGTTGGCGGTGGAGTTCCCCAGGCTTATAATCCTGGGTGACTTCAACCTGCCGTCACTGGGAGGGTCGTCGGAGTTAGCTCGGGAGTTCATGGCTTCCATGACAGCCATGGGCCTGACCCAGGTTATTGAGGGCCCGACTCATGTGGGGGATCATACTCTCGACCTGGTATTCCTGTCTGGACAGTGATTGGATGATCTGGGAGGGGGCTCCCCGTCCATCACCCCTCTCTCATGGTCAGATCACCACCTCCTGAGGCTGGTTTTCCGTCATGCCACCCCCCGCCGCTGGGCGGCGGAACCGACCAGGTGGTTCCGCCCCAGGCGCCTAATGGACCCGGATCGGTTCCAGAGGGCGCTTGGGCCTATACCTATCACCCTTACCCACAGCCCAGTCGATGCTCTGGTGGAGGCCTGGGAAACGGCTGCCACCAGGGCACTTGACTGCGTTGTACCCACGCGACCTCTGACCTGGCGCAGATCCCGTTGGGCCCCATGGTTCTCTGTGGAGCTCCGGGAGATGAAGCGTCGGAGACGAGGTCTAGAGAGCGGTTGGAGATCCAGCCGATCCGAATCCGACCGATTGCAGTTAAGAACCTTTATAAGGTCTTATCTTGCGGCGATAAGGACGGCGAAGTCTAACTACTTTGCCGCCCTTATCGCGTCCGCAGATAATCGCCTGGCCGCCCTGTTTAGGGTGACTCGCTCCCTCCTTAACCAGGAGGTGGGAGAGGATCCCTTGCAGGGACGAGCCGAGGAGTTTAGTCATCATCTGGCGGACAAAATCGCTCGGATCTGGACCGGCCTGGACTCTGACTGGGCAGAGTCTGATGTGGAGGAATCAGGCGGTCTTGAGCACGTTATCTGGACTGAGTTCGACCCTGTTTCCCCTGATGATGTGGACAGGATCATGGGGAGACTGAGCACCACCACCTGTTTGTTGGATCCGTGCCCCTCCTGGCTAGCTTATGCGGCTCGGGAGGGAACACGAGGCTGGTTCCATGCAGTAATAACTGCTTCTTTGAAGGAGGGTGTCTTCCCTGCCGCCTTGAAGGAGGCGGTGGTGAGACCCCTTCTCAAGAAGCCTGCTTTGGACCCGGCTGCTTTAGACAACTACCGTCCAGTCTCCAACCTTCGCTTTCTGGCGAAGGTTGTTGAGAGTGTGGTGGCGCATCAGCTCCCTCTGTTCCTGGAGGAAACTGATTATCTGGACCCATACCAATCGGGTTTCAGGCCCGGACACAGCACGGAGACGGCATTGGTCACGCTGGTGAATGATCTCTGGAGGGCAAGGGACAGGGGTTGCTCCTCTGTCCTGGTCCTATTAGATCTCTCAGCGGCTTTCGATACCATCGACCATGGTATCCTGCTGCAGCGTCTCAGGGGGTTGGGAGTGGGAGGCACCGTTTTACGGTGGTTCTCCTCCTACCTCCAGGGCCGCTCGCAGTCGGTGTTGACGGGAGGGCAGAGATCCGCCCCGAGGCCTCTCATTTGTGGAGTCCCTCAGGGGTCGGTTCTCTCGCCTCTCCTGTTCAACATCCATATGAAGCCGCTGGGCGAGATCATTCGTGGCTTCAGGGTGGGGTATCACCAGTACGCTGATGATACCCAACTTTTTCTTTCCACCCCGAACCAACCCAGTGATGCCCTCTCCGTGATGTCCCGGTGCCTGGAGGCGGTTCAGGTCTGGATGGGGAGAAACAGGCTTCATCTCAATCCCGCCAAGACTGAGTGGCTGTGCATATCGGCATCTCGGGTTAACCAAGTTATTCCACCTCTAACGATGGGGGGTGAGGTGTTACCCCCTGTTGATAGGGCTCGCAACTTGGGCGTCCTCCTGGATTCACGGCTCAATTTTGAAGATCACATAGGAGCCGTGACCAGGGGGGCTTTTGCACAGGTTCGCCTGGTGCGCCAGTTGCGTCCCTATCTGGACCGAGACGCCCTACGCACAGTTACTCATGCGCTTGTGACCTCCCGTTTGGACTACTGTAATACTCTCTACATGGGGCTGCCCTTGAAGACCACTCGGAGGCTTCAACTGGTGCAGAATGCGGCCGCGCGAGTTGTAATGGGGGTTTCCCGATACTCCCATGTAACACCTCTACTCCGCGAGCTGCATTGGCTTCCGGTTGCCCTCCGGGTGAAATTCAAGGTGCTGGTTATCACCTATAAAGCCCTACATGGCCTGGGTCCGGGATATTTGAGGGAACACCTGCTGCCGGCATCAAACGCCCTTCGCCCAGTGCGCTCCCACAGGGAGGGTCTGCTCAGGGTCCCGCCGGTAAGAGATTGCCAGCGGGTGACACCCAGGGATAGGGCCTTCTCAGTGGGGGCGCCTGCCCTCTGGAACCAGCTGCCGGTGGAGCTGAGGACTGCTCCCGAACTCCGATCATTCCGCCGGGGCCTGAAGACCTGGCTCTTTGAGCTCTCGGGCCCAGGCTGAGGAGACATTCATTTTAATTGGGGTTTTTAATAGTACAGGGTTGATTTAATATTTTTTTAAATTGGGTTTTAACTTTTGTATGGTTGATTTTTAACTCCCTGTAAACCGCCCTGAGTCCTCAGGGAAAGGGCGGTATATAAATGCAATAAAATAAATAAATAAAATAAATAAATTTGAATCCTAAGTATTTAAATGACAAGAATTTTTTGAGCTTATTCTACTTTGGCATAGCAGCAAGAAAACAGAAAAAACTCAATATTCTGTTATTTTCTTTATGAAATTTTAAACAGTGTTCTCACACACACACACACACACACAAAAACCACAACAACAACCTAGGGTTAAGTTGTGCTTTAATGCAGCATATGTATAAGAAAACTATATAGATAGATGAGAAAGGGGGGGGGATCCAAGCAAATGTGTAAAATGCATAGCCATATAAATAGCATTAAGACATATAGGGGTGCGTGTGTAGAGGTTATATATCCAAAATCTATTATTTCAGTTTTCATTTGCTTATTATGGCCATTAGCCAGCAAGTACAATGAAACAAAGCAAAAAGCAGAGTCAAAATAAATGAAAATAAGTACATACAGCAATCCATGTTAAATCTTACTGTGCACCCCCTGCTGAACATTGATGCTAAATAAAAAAAATGCAACATTGCAGGTTGCATAAAAAACCTTTATCAGCTAGGATAAAATTGACATGGAAATAATCTGATTGTCTGGGGATTGCTGCTAGAAGAGAGAAATAAAATTTTGATGCAATGTCATATAAAACCAGCAATGTAAAAGAACTGGCATTATTGATTCTACCTCTTGTGTACCATATTACTGAGATGAGGAGCCATACAGAATTTGCAATAGCTGCCCTGTAACAGTGCTGAAGGAAGGACATTATAGCAAGTCCTGATAAAAGCCCAAACATTGCTTGAAATAAATATAAGCATCCATGCCTCTTTGATTAATCCAAGATCCATAAGAGAGCAAGTGTGGTTCTGTGCATTAAAAATGATTTCCTGAGAAATTACAGAGAAATAATCTATCAATGCATATATTATTAAAATTGACTAGATTTCCACCGTTATTCCCTGCTCACAGTTAGTTCTTTGATCGTAGTAATTCTTATTCATGAGGAAGATATAATGATTTCCAGAGGACAACAGAAACCAGGAGACAATTATATGCCCCACACATTAAAGTAATGTAATTCTGTATTAGTTGATCTTACCCAGTGCTTTTTTTTGTAAAAGAAAAAGGTGCCGGAACTCACACATGTCATACAACCCGCCTTGCCTATCCTACAAGGTTCCATCCAAAAAAGGTGCCGGAACTCCGTTCTGAGCGTTCTATGAGAAAAAAAGCCCTGATCTTACCAATAGCACAGCAGTCGGGACAGTTAAGAGAAAGATTGTCTTAACCACAAACTCTTGGTGTTTCAAAATGTTGCTATAATGGTCTAGAGAGCAGAAACTACTGTTATTTTGGGAGCAATAGAAAGACAATCACAAAGAACATGAAGACCGGGAAAACATATGTGATTATTTATTTATTTATTTATTCCCACACCGATTGTGTTATATGTGGTAGGTGTGGGAATCTCTTAGAATACAGACTTCTTAGCATACCTGAATTTTTAGCCTCTTCCTGACTTTCATAAATTTCCCTTATCTGAATGTAACAGTCTTGTCATATCTCTTGAATAGAAAGAACAAATGAAGAGGCAGGAGTCTTCTCCCAAACTTTTGGCCAATCAAGAAAATGGCCCATTTTCATCTAAATTTGAGGGAAATGAACCTAGATAATCTCCAGGTTAATTGGGGAGGGCTTTGTTGGGGAAAGCTCGTTTATCTCCATTAGGTTTTGCCTACAGTCTCTTGCATGTGGTGAGTTTATCCATTCTTGCATAAACAAGAACTTAAGAAGTAGCCTGTAGGATATCGTTCCCACACCCCTGCTGGTAGATGTGAGTCAGATGTATTTCTGTTATTCAAGAACAATCAATATGAATACACACAGAGTAGGTATTATGGTGCAAAGGAATTAGCAGAATTTTTTGCTATGACACTGTGAATGAATCAAATCCACAGGAAAAAGAAAAGGTCCTTTCTTATTTTTATGGTGTTTTTTTTTCAAAATCAAGTGTGAAGCTGAAAGCTGATGCTGACTTTTTTTATGGTTGCATCAACTCTCATAATGTTCAGCTTCAGTTACCTCCTGTTTCTCACATTTCTATAAATCAATGATGGCATGTAAAAGGATTCTGTTAAACTGGCCTGTGCAGGCCATATTCTGCCTTTGTGGTGTGACACTCATTTGCATGACAATGAACCTCTTTACACTCTCTCTTTTACTTCTGACTTCTGTTTCAACTGTACAAGGTTCAGGTTTGTTGTTTGTGAAAAGGTAATGGCTCATTTGGGGGAAAAATGTGTTGTGTCTTTCATTTAGAAACTGCCTGAAGGCCCTATGGGGTATATTAAATCTGTCTCGTTGCCATATATCTTGATGTACATTTTACTTGAAACCAGGTGTTTTGTATATTGAACTTTTTAACACGGCAGGGAGGTAAGTATTCACAGCTGGAGTTTTATGCTTCACACATTTTCATGTTTCAGAACAAGAAGCGACCCCATGGAAAGGTGGGGGGAGGACTCTTCCAGCATGAAAAGAGGCAGAACAAAGGGCTTCTGTATCTGGTGGCAGGACATGGATATGATGAAGTCACAGATAGAGGCCTTGCATATAAAATAGTTGCCAGTGGAAAAGGGGAGACAAAAGTGGCAAGCAATCAAAATGTGTAGGCTTGCAGATCAATCACAAAGTATGTGGTTGTCACTGCAGGGAGGGACTGTAAAACAGAATTAAAAACTCCCAAGGAATGGGTGTCTGCATGGGTATTGTACTGGAGACTCAGCTTTTGTTTGTTGGAAAAAACATATATACATAGAGAGAAAGCTCAAGCACATTAGTTCTGAATAAGTAGCATCATACATCTTGTAGTGTAATTTGCACTGAGTCCCAAGAATGCTTAAAATAGACTTCTGCTCCCAAGTTCCTCCCCAATCTAGTCAACTGCAACTCCCATTCTGTGGCTGGGAAGAAGATGACCTACAGTTTCACACATCTGCAGGCATCTGCCTGGGGAAGATTGGTTGAAGGAAGGAACTGAGATGGAACATTGTTTGCCTTGGTTGAAGGAATCTCCCATAAATGATCCTTCAAAATGGATAACTACACTTCAGAACAGCATTATTGCACAATAGCACATCATTTCTTTAGTGTATCTTGTTTTCTGAACATAAACAAAATTTTCACAATAGATAGGTACTGTAAACCATGTATTCAGTCTACATATATATTTTTCTTGGAAAATGTTCATACAGTGACTGCATTTTTTTTCTTTTTAGAGATGTTATGATATATCCTGAGGGAGAAAAAACATTCACAACAATCAAACATGTGAGATCCATCAAACACTTCTTACAAGTATGATGCAGTCTTACACTTGTTTACTCAGCAGTAAGTTAGACGGGACCATTATCTTAAAAAACCTTGTATTCTATTCCAATTTAATCCCAGGAAATTTTTCAGGAATTACTGCATGCAATTAATTTTTCCTCCTGAATTAGAAGCAAAAGTTTCAGCAAGATATGGAAATTGAGTATCAGAAACCCTAGTCTAGGAAACTATTATTCCAAAGCCATCTCTGTTCAAAATCAAAAAGTGTTAAAGGCAACATTTCTCAACATTGGCAGTTTGAAGATGTATGGACTACAACTCCCAAAATTCCCCAGCCAGCATGACAGAAATGCTGATTAAAGAGATCATACCAGAGAAGAGACCATAGATTGAAAGCTACCTGCCTCCCCCAAGTCTGTGTCCAAAGTGGTCTAAACCTATACTAAATATGAATATTTAAAGGTAATTTACTTGTAATGATAGGAAAGATATAAGAAAACAGAAAACTCTTTGGATCAAGGAAATATAAATTACTTTCTTCCTCCTTGCATCTTGGGGTCCTGTTCCATCAAGGCTTTGAGAAGATGAGGACTTCAGTATTGGAATACTCAAATTGTGAATGTTTTGATGGTGAAGATTCTGTCAACACTGCAATGAACTGAACTGAAGTCATTTTCACTTCATTTTCAGTTGTCACACGTTTAGAAAGAAAGGAGGGGGGAAGTGTAGTTTTAAGTTAGCCATAACAAGTCTCATTATGGGAACCAAGGTCATTACTGATAACATTTTGGCAGGCTGGAGATCTGGGAAGAGTGTCCACATTTATTAACAATTGGTGAATGTGATTTATGACATCTAATTGGAGTGGCAATTGCAACTTGCAACTTTGTAACCAGGGGGAGGGCAATTTAGTCTTGGGTTCACCTTTGTATGTGCCAATATTTTGTAGCCAAATAAAAATAAATGTTCTTTGAGGAAGAATTCCTTTCCTTGATGTTCTTTTAATTGGTCTCATCTACTGGAACCGTGACAGATTCATTCTCTGAGCTTGTGGATTGGTTTCTGAACATTTCTTTACCAGGCTAGGTAACATCTTCAGCAGAGTTTAGGGTATGACATTGTCAGTGTTCTTCTGTTTATAAAGGCTTCATGTGATCAGTACATCTTGTGATGGTGAGGTCATGGCAGATGAGGGCCTTGTGATGGGTCAGGTGTGGGTGTGTCAAGTGAGGGTCTTGTGATGGGTCTTGTGATGGGGAGGTTACATCAGGTGAGAGTCATTGGGAGGTGGTTTGGGGGGACTTGCATGGGTTGGTTGAGGGTCAGTGCTGTTTCTAGGTGGCTGTGCAGTTGATTTGGATTCTGAGGGGTTCATAGGGTGGTTGTAGGTCGATGTGTCTGTTGATGGAATTGCTTGTGGATGGCCAGGCTTCAATGAACTCGCAAATGTGGTGGGTGGTGGAATGGCCAACATGAATGTTTCCCCTGGCCTACTTAAGTTATTTCAAACTGATTTCACATTGAGTAAAGTTGGGAATTATTGTGACAGGCAAACTAAAACCTCATTGTTTTCTCGTCTAAAAAATTCATTGAAGTTTAAAATATTGCAAATTACAGAATCACATTTAAAAAGAAACTTCATAGTGTCTTTTCTATAGTTTTTTCTTTTACATTTATTTTTCTTGTTGTAGCTATTTTTCAGGAGGAAAAAGGAATCAGCAACTTGCCAACCTTGCTCTTGATTTCAACCGACCACAACTTTTTCCCATCTTAAAGTAAAATGCTCAGGGATGAAGAAACAAACAAACAATATTGCCATTATATACAGTATAGTTCAATTTTGATCTTACAAATGTGTTTGCATATTTAAGTTAACTGTACCAATGTAATGTACAGTATATTTAATTTTTTAAAACATAACTTTGAAGTATGTGATATAACAAATAAGGTTTCTTTCAATGGTAGACTGTTAAAATAATACAATTAAATTGTTGTTGATTGTTTAATGTGGGAAGCAAGTATTTCTTCAGAGTCATAAAGTTTCTTCTGTAATGATTTAAAGGTGATAGAAGTTAGATTCCATACTGATGCCAAGTACACCTGGCATATTAGGTTAGCCTTTTTGTGGGGGACAACCACATGGGTAAGATAAAGTATCACATCCCTGTATCTTCATAATCCCAAGATCCTACAAAACACAACCACAAGTTGTAAAATTTCAGCCTAATTGAAAAGCTTTTACTTGGAGAGAGGTTGAGACCTGGTAAAGTATCTCTCATCTTCCCTATAGACTCTCACTTGAGTGTATCAGATAGAAAATGGATATTCTCACTGACTTTCAGATCTGGCTTGTCTCTGTACATGTTTTTCACTGGCCACCAAACCAGCCAAAGAGATTACCTATGAGGAAATCCAGCCTTTTCTTAAGCTGGTTACTCTTTTTAGAAGCTGTCATTCCCACAAGTTAGGCAAACAGGAAATTAATAACAATACCAATATTATTGTTCAAACCTGAAATAAAAATAATAATGTTTACCTAAGGATAGACTGGATAAGTAATGGTCCAATTTTTTGAGGGGTTTGCCAGTTTTATCAAAGGTTTTTTTCCCCCCATTATATAGCACAATTACATAATAAAATTTTAGAAAAGCCTTATTGGTATAATCAATTACTCTGTAATTGAAGTGTTTCACATGTTTGCTCAAAAGTTTTTTCAAAAGTGGAGAGAAAACTCTTCCATACTTTATCAATGTCACATTCTTGTGATTTGCATATAAAATATACAATTATTTTGTATATTTTTCTTATATAAAAATATAATTGTTATGCCCCATAGCTCTTAATTCTTACTTTTGCATGGGCACCATTACAGTGAATTGCCTGATTGTTTTCAAAAGATTCAAGTATTTAGTAAAATACTGATCTGGAAAATAAAATGCTCCTCAAGAATGATGATGTCTGAATGTGCATATTAGACAAGTATAAATAAAGGCTATGGATTGTCCTGAAATGTTAATATAATGAAAAAGAGCAAAATTCCTGTATTCCCGAAGGAACAGGTATATCAGCACTAAAGTATGAGCTGGCATAGTCTTAACAAATATGGTCCATCCTGTTTGTAAGATAATGTAAGCTCATGATAATACTGAAATCTGATGCAGATAGCCTACAGAATTTAATCTGAATTCAAACTAAATGTGTTTAGGATTACAGACTCAGTTTGGGCCAGGGTTCAGCTCAATATTCTGTCTCAAAAACCTTTAACTGGAAAATGAGAGAAAAGATTCCAATCAGCATGAATAATTATATGATGCCTTTCTGGTGTGAGACGGGGATAGAGATAGAGATAGATGAATATTCCTTTCAAGTAATTATTCCCTATAAACATTTAGATCTACTAGTTCGTCTCTCAAATGTTTTGTTGTATATGATTGAAAGAATACAAAGTGATTCTGTTTGGATCAGGCCTAGGGCTTCTCTAATCTATCACTTTGTCTGATACAAACCAACCAAGTGTATCTGGGAAGCTTACAAGCATGAACAGAAGACTGATGTTTCTAACAAGATACATGGTACCTAGACCCACCTATCAATTTTCTCCCCAAAGAGGTGCACTAGCTCTTTTTTTTTCCAAAGACAACAAAATAATGATGTTGCCTTGTACAGCTCTTCTATAAATCTGTAGTTGCTCCTACATAGCACACAATAAAGTAAATGATTACAATGGTCAGCACTGTTTTGGCTAGGATACTTTACTTTACAAATAGCTTTTAAAATTCTTGGCCTGTGTTAATTATGTTTGAATTATTTAAAAATAGGGATGGTAACATTTGCTGTGCAGGTTTCACTTTCTGTTGTGGGGGTGGTAGTCACTATAGTCTACAGTGGGGAACCTGTGGATATCATGTTGGCATTCAGACTGGCAGAGGTGAGAGGATCTATTTTCCAGAATGGACAATCTGGAATTTCCATTGTAGTAAATAACTACAGGTAGTCCTTGACTTACAACAGTTCATTTAGTGACCATTCAGAGTTACAACAGCACTGAAAAAAGTGACTTATGACTGTTTTTCACAGTTATGACCTTTTCAGCATCCCCATTATCCTGTGATCAGAATTCACATGCTTGACAACTGGTTCATATTTATGACCATTGCTGTCTCCCAAGATCATGTGATCACCTTTTGCGAACTTCTGACAAGGAAAGTCAATAGGGAAGCCAGATTCACCTAACAATAAGGTTACTAACTTATCAGCTGCAGTGATTCACTTAACAACCAAGGCAAGAAAAATTGTAAAATGGGGCAAAGCTCACTTAACAAATGTCTCACTTAACAACAGAAATTTTAAGCTGAATTCAGTGGTGGGATTCAAATATGTGAACTACCGGTTCTCTGTGTGGATGCTGCTTCTGGAAGTCCATTCTGGGCCTGGGCAACAAAAAATTAGTTAACGGTTCTGCTGAAGTGGTAGGAACCAGCTGAATCCCACCACTGGCTCAATTGTGATTGTATGTTGAGGACTACCTGCATTCCATCTTGTTGCTCACAAAACTCAATCAGAAATCACATCTCCACTGTTAATGATTTATTACCAATATCAGTGGTTTGATTTCAGGCAGATCTGGAGGCTTCCTGCAAACCATGAGCTGGCTGTAACTCTGGGGTATTTAACATTATGTGTGTTGCATGTGCGTGTGTGTGCATTCTTTTCAATTATATTTTCAATTATTATAGTTATCTCTGGATTCAAAAAATGACACGAATATTATAAAAAAATAATTTCAAGTATCAGTAAGGGATTAACTCAATAAGAAGATATTACTGGTATAAAATTGTCAGAACAATCAATCACTTTCCTCAAGAGCACAAATAGTATCATACTTTTTTTAGAATTGCCCATGCCCATTTCCTTTGTATTGCAGAACTAAATAGTTCTCTGTCAACACCCTGGGACATTAAAACATGCCAAAGATTACCTCAGAAGTGTGTGAACTGAAAGGAAATGTTTATAATGAGCTCAAGTGAAGGACTGCTAGGGTAGCCTTGTACTTCAGCCTCTTGTTAAAGATCACTGTCTTGGAGCAAAAGCAAATACCAATGAGCACTTAGCAAAATCCATAACAGGAGAATCAGATGCTTCTCTTTGAGGGTTTCAGCTCATTAAAACACCCACAACCCTGTTTCTGTGGCAAGACTGATATTTTATGTAACAATTACTATCTTGCCTCCAGTAAATATTGCATCTCTGTACAAAATGGAGACCTGCTTGACAGGAAACAATGGAATATCTTTACGACTCCTGACCCTGTGAGGCCTTCATGCAGTTTCAGAACAAATAAATGACTGGATTGTCTGAAGAAAACCTTTTATGAGACACTGAATGGCCTCTTCGAAATCTTCAAATATAACACATCTGTCAATCGCTTTCTCACAGTCAAGCAAGATTCCTTTCTAAAAGAAAATTACAGAGCTAAAAAAACTCCCTTTTCACTCTCCTGCCTTCTCCCCATCTCCTTTTTTCTGTCTTCAAATATTCCCATATTTAATAATATTGCACAAGTATTCCTGGACATCTAAACATGAAAAATAGTCATTGTTTTGGCATTATTTGCCATCCAAACAGATTTTTCTCATTTTCTTTCTTTTTACTGCAATATCTACAGTACATGAATATATTTAGCAAAAAAATGGTATAGTCGTGTGCATGCTACTGATTAAAAACTTGCTTATATTTTTAGTTGTTTTATTCATAGATAAATGTAGCTTGGGTGCATTTTATGCTCACCAACCTTTTGGAAAATCAATTATATTATATGCATCCACTAGTGGGTAAGAGGTGCTGATTCTTTCATGTCATTTGTGTCCTATGAATTTAAAATTTCAGCTAACAAGAAACTGTTTTTCTTTGCTGAAATCAATACAACTGAATGCAGAAGAGAGAGAGAAAGAATAAGAGTGGGTTTGAATAAATCTTGGGTTTCCCCATAGACTCCCAAATATCAGTATTTATTTGAAAAATGTTGCCATTTCTGAAGAGGTCACATCACTTCCAGACCTTTTAAATGGGATCCATGATTTAGAGTCTAGAAAACAGAACTTCTTGAAAAAGTAGTTTTTCTCTTCTATTTTGAAAAAAAATATGATTTTCTCTTCTGTTTGTTTGGTTTTTAACAATTTCATGTAATTATCCATCATTTGTGTAAGAAAATAAATATTCTAGGTAATCTTTATAATTATAATCTTATATTTTGGAAGAGAGTTTGTGAAAATGGGGTGGGAGACAAAACACATATAAAATGAGCATTATTGATTATTGGATAAAAATCAGCATAAGATATATTTTACAAATACATGTTCATTCATTCAGGAAAAAATGTACTTTTCAACACAGAAATATGTAATTGCAAACACATACTGACTTTTAGACACATGGGTGATATTTTATCATCTTGGCTTTTTGAGTTGGCCCTGTCTCATTCTATGTCATCCTGAAGGCCCAATTATGTCATGACCCTCTTTCCTCCTATTCTATTATCTTGTCAAGAGATGGCTTCACCTTCCCATGCCAATTATTAAATAATCTTTCACTCAATGAAGTGGTCCTTTTCTCATGTAACTGCATTTTCATGGTGTGAAACTAAAATGCTCAGCTTGGGGAGGAATATAGCCACATAGATGACACCCTTGCAAGCAACTGTATATTTCTGATTCATGTCTGTTTAATACTGCTGCTCAGGTCTGCATCTGTTTCATGTTTCTTTGCCATAGATTAATTTGCTGGCTAGCGTCCAATAGTGCTGCATTATCTCTATCTGAACATATGTGCTACAATATGACAATATGCAGTCTGTAGGCGATATACAAGACAGCATGAGGCCTGAATGGGCTCATTTGTTTTCTTCACTGCATGCATTCTTTTTATGATTCCGGGAAAGCAGTCTGTGTTGTATTTTGTTGGCCTGGGATGGCCAGATACGATGTGCAAATAATTTTGCTTAAAGGCAGAACACATGCAAGCCCATGCAATAGCTACTGGGGTGAGTAGACTTTGGATGTCTAGAATCTATGCCTCCCAAAGATCCCAGAAAAAAGTGTTTGCATAGTGGCTGAATGAAGCAGAGTTGTAGTTAGAATTAAAGACAGCAAATAGCAGATATACTTGCTTAACCGGAAATTTATGATTATAATTGAAATTAGTTTTTTAGCATGGAAATCCAACCTTCAGATCTTCACTGCCCTAAAACGTACTTCATTTTACTATCTAGAAAGAGGAAGATCGTTCTTCACATAAAGTATATTAAAGATTGAACAGTGGTCTGGTACAAGAATAGAGCAACCTACATTTTAGAAGCCCCTTCATGGATTACTGCCTTGTCGTGGCGAAGGGGCTTGCGTAATTCAATGAAGCTATGAGCTATGCCGTGCAGGGCCACCCAAGACGGACAGGTCATAGCTGAGAGTTCTGACAAAACGTGATCCACTGGAGAAGGAAATGGCAACCCACTCCAGTATCTTTGCCATGAAAACCCTATGGACAGTACCAAAAGGCAAAACGATATGACGCTGGAAGATGAGCCCCTCAGGTCGGAAGGCGTCCAATATGCTACTGGGGAAGAGCAGAGGGCTAGTACTAGTAGCGCCAGAAAGAATGAAGCGACTGGGCCAAAGCCGAAAGGACGCTCAGCTGTGGATATGTCTGGTGGTGAAAGGAAAGTCCGATGCTGTAAAGATTTTTTCTCCATAGGAACCTGGAATGTAAGATCCATGAATCAAGGAAAGCTGGACGTGGTCAAACAAGAGATGACAAGACTGAACATCGACATCTTAGGTATCAGCGAACTAAAATGGACAGGAATGGGTGAATTTAATTCAGATGACCATCAGGTATACTACTGCGGGCAAGAATCCCTCAGAAGAAATGGAGTAGCCTTCATAGTCAATAAAAGAGTAGGAAAATCAATACTGGGATACAATCCTCAAAATGACAGAATGATCTCAGTTCGAATCCAAGGCAAACCATTCAATATCACAGTAGTCCAAGTCTATGCCCCAACCACCAGTGCTGAAGAGGATGAAATTGACCGGGTCTATGAAGCCCTACAGCACCTTATAGAAGTAACACCAAAAAATGATGTCCTTATCATCATGGGGGATTGGAATGCTAAAGTAGGAAGCCAAAAGATAACTGGAATAACAGGCAAGTTTGGCCTTGGAGTACAAAATGAAGCAGGGCACAGGCTGATAGAATTTTGTCAAGAGAATACGATGGTCATAGCAAACACTCTTTTCCAACAACCCAAGAGACGGCTCTACACATGGACATCACCAGACGGTCAACACAGAAATCAGATTGACTATATGCTCTGCAGCCAAAGATGGAGAAGCTCTATACAGTCGGTAAAAACAAGACCAGGAGCTGACTGTGGCTCAGACCATGAGCTTCTCCTTGCAAAGTTTAGGCTTAAACTGAAGAAAGTAGGGAAAAGCACTAGGCCAGTCAGGTATGAATTAAATCATATCCCTGTTGAATATACAGTAGAGGTGACAAATAGATTTAAGGAATTAGATCTGATAGACAGAGTGCCTGAAGAACTATGGACAGAGGTTCGCGACATTGTACAACAGGTAGCAACCAAAACTATCCCAAAGAAAAAGAAATGCAAGAAAGCAAAATGGCTGTCTGAGGAAGCTTTGCAAATAGCTGAGGAAAGGAGGGAAGCGAAAGGCAAGGGAGAAAAACATAGATATGCCCAATTGAATGCAGAATTCCAGAGAATAGCTAGAAGAGATAAGAATGCCTTCTTAAATGAACAGTGCAAAGAAATAGAAGAAAACAATAGAATAGGGAGGACCAGAGATCTTTTCAAGAAAATTGGAGAGATGAAGGGAACGTTTAATGCAAAAATGGGCATGATAAAGGACCAAAATGGCAGGG
Source organism: Vipera berus (assembly GCF_964194415.1). Taxonomy (NCBI): domain Eukaryota; kingdom Metazoa; phylum Chordata; class Lepidosauria; order Squamata; family Viperidae; genus Vipera; species Vipera berus. Next base: position 95,905,801 of record NC_138206.1, read on the forward strand.
ACCTAACAGAGGCAGAAGAGATTAAGAAGAGGTGGCAAAATTACACAGAAGAACTATACAAGAATGAGCTTAACGTCCCAGATAATCACAATGATGTGGTCACTGACCTCGAGCCAGACATCCTAGAATGTGAGGTGAAGTGGGCCTTAGAAAAGCTGAGCAACAACAAAGCTAGTGGAGGTGACAGTATTCCAGCTGAGCTATTCAAAATCTTAAAAGACAGTGCAGTAAAAGTGCTACACTCAATTTGCCAGCAAATTTGGAAAACTCAACAGTGGCCACAGGATTGGAAAAGATCAGTTTACATTCCAATTCCAAAGAAAGGCAGTGCCAAAGAATGTTCAAACTACCGCACCATTGCACTCATTTCTCATGCTAGTAAAGTCATGCTTAAAATCCTACAAGCTAGACTTCAGCAGTATGTGGATCGAGAACTACCAGAAGTACAGGCAGGATTTCGAAGAGGCAGAGGAACTAGAGATCAAATTGCCAACATACGCTGGATCATGGAGAAAGCTAGGGAGTTCCAGAAAAACATCTACTTCTGCTTCATTGACTATGCTAAAGCCTTTGATTGTGTGGATCATAACAAACTGTGGCAAGTTCTTAAAGAGATGGGAGTACCAGACCATCTTATTTGTCTCTTGAGAAACCTATATGCGGGTCAAGAAGCAACAGTGAGAACTGGACACGGAACCACTGATTGGTTCAAAATTGGGAAAGGAGTCCGGCAAGGCTGTATACTGTCGCCCTGCCTATTTAACTTATATGCAGAGCACATCATGAGAAAGGCAGGGCTAGATGAATCAAAAGTTGGAATTAAGATTGCCGGAAGAAATATCAACAACCTAAGATACGCAGATGATACCACTCTAATGGCAGAAAGTGAAGAAGAACTAAAGAGCCTCTTGTTGCGGGTGAAGAAGGAGAGTGCAAAAGTTGGGTTGAAACTTAACATTAAGAAAACCAAGATCATGGCAACTGGCCCTCTCAATTCCTGGCAAATAGATGGGGAAGAAATGGAGGTAGTGACAGATTTTGTTTTCCTGGGCTCCAAGATCACTGCAGATGGGGACTGTAGCCAAGAAATTAAAAGACGCTTGCTCCTGGGGAGGAAAGCCATGGCAAATCTAGACAGCACACTAAAAAGCAGAGACATCACCCTGTCAACAAAAGTGCGTATAGTCAAGGCTATGGTCTTCCCAGTTGCAATGTATGGCAGTGAAAGTTGGACCATAAGAAAGGCTGAGCGCCAAAGAATTGAGGCCTTTGAACTATGGTGCTGGAGAAGACTCCTGCGAGTCCCTTTGACTGCAAGGCGATCAAACCGGTCAGTCCTAGAGGAGATCAATCCTGACTGCTCTTTAGAAGGCCAGATCCTGAAGCTAAAACTCAAGTACTTTGGCCACCTAATGAGAAGGAAGGACTCACTGGAGAAGAGCCTAATGCTGGGAAAGATCGAGGGCAATAGAAGAAGGGGACGACAGAGAATGAGGTGGCTGGATGGAGTCACTGAAGCAGTGGGCGTGAGCTTGAATGGACTCCAGAAGATGGTGGAGGACAGGAAGGCCTGGAGGAATGTTGTCCATAGGGTCGCGATGGGTCGGACACGACTTCGCAGCTAACAACAACAACAACATTTTAGAAGATAATTGCTAAGACTTTTTAAATGTTGTTTTGTCCTTATCCTATTTCTGCAATTTTCTCTCTGCAGCTGCAGATAATATATTTCATGAAAATGTATCTGCTTCATCCAGTTATTCACTCATTCCCAAAATAATTATCATCCCTATTTCAGAATTATCACTTTATTCCACTATCTGGGATTATGTTTGAAATGATTATTGGGGGAAAAAGACCAGCCTTAATATTTGCCACTTTGTTAATTACCCAGAGTGATTGGAAACAGAATAACCCTATTTACAGTGACAATGCCCAGATTTTGATCTGTTTGGAGCTGTCCCCATATGATCTGGTGAAATGTACTGATAAATCTATTAAAACTTATATTTCTACTCGGTTGAATACCTACTTAAAGAATATTTTAATTATTGAAGAATTATTAAAGACTTGCCTCTGTTAATCAGGTAACCTGATCTAACTTTTCTGTGCATGAATTATGTTGTCATTATTGAAATCGTCCCCTTCACTGTTTCTAAGCTTTAACAATGGCTTTCATTTTTTTAAAAAAACAAACACCTCTTGTAGCTGCTGCTGATTTAACAATTGTTTAGTTAATAATGAGAAAATAATTAGACTGAAAATGTGATTCAGTTTTGGAACCCAAAAGTAACCCCTTGAAACCCGCCAAAACATCATGTTTCTGTGTGTTCCGTTAAAAGCTGAGAGAATGCAATAAAGACTTTTGGAGATATGAGAAAACTTGAGAGCCTATCTTTAATATTATTTAATCATCTTTTCTCCCTCACCTTCAGTACATCTCAGCCAACATAAAGCATTGTGATCATCTGTCCTGGTGTTATGGGTATCCATTATATCCAGACATAATTTATATTTACTGTAAGACATATGCATATTCAATTAAGTCTGCATTAAAAAAGCAATAGAATACAATTGGAAATTGCTTCTTGTTCTTAATCTTAGACTAATATTAATCTTAAATAAACAGAGATGACTGTGTTCATCAATTAAGATTCTCTTTAAAAAAAAACCTAGCAACCAATATACACAAAGCCATGATTCAAAGACCTTCAAACCTTGTGAACTGCCCTGAGTCCTATGGGAGAAGGGCGGTATATAAATTGAATAAATAAATAAATAAATAAATAAATAAAAGTCAGTGTGTGCTCACTTTTGCCTGCAAATGTCACAGTATATAATTATCTTAAAATAATATCTGCTCTAAATTGATTGGCCTACATCTGATCTAAGATTTTCCACATGACATTTGATAAAATTGGATTATACAAATTCTTGCGCAATCATTTGATCATTGCTTGATCAACTAAAGGTTTTGTAATGCATTTTTTTTAATTCTGCTATGGCATCAGGATGAGGACATCAGTAGCTAGGACTAATAACTGTAATATTTACCTGCTTTTTCTCACTACTGCTTAAACTATAAGAAGTAAGTCATGTGAAAGCTCTAATACTTTTTTTTAAACTTTTTGGATGCTATAGGTTGTTTGCCTCTTTACAAACATAGGTTCCTTCAAATGCTTGACCTTGACATGACAATTGTATGAAGGGATTATTTTACTTACCCAATAGAGTTTTGTAACTTCTGGATTTACATAAAAAATACCAATTTATAAATTAAAGATAATACAATAATATATTAGAAAGTGTAACGGCTTCTTCTTCATTGCCTTTAGTTCAAACAATGCATATAAATATTCTGTTTCTATTCAAAAATAGAAGGAATACCGTATTTTCCGGCATATAAGATGACTGGGCGTATAAGACGACCCCCTACATTTCCTGTTAAATTATAGGGTTTGGGCTATACTCGCCGTATAAGACTACCCCTCTTCCAACCCACACCAAATAAAAATTTAAAAACATCAGATTTGATTTTAATATGGTAATTTTAATTCAAATGCTTATGACATGCAGGTACTTAGTAGGAAAACTGTCACTTATAAACATAAGGCTGTTTGTCATCAAACATGTAAACATAAAACAGTGCAAGTGGATTAAACTTGTCCTAATTCACTCTAAAGCTTTCCCTGCACAGACCAAATGGGAGATCCGCTCCAGGTTTTCCAGCCAGCCCTGCCCCTAAAGTTTCAGCACCCAGTGTATAAGACGACCCCTGACTTTTGAGAAGATTTTCATGGGTTAAAAAGTTGTCTTATATGCCAGAAAATACGGTATTCATCTTGTGGCACATACGGTAAGTTCATCATCTCTCCATCATCTATAGATTTTATTTGTTGTTTGTTTATTTGTTTATCAAATTTATATGCCACTTTTTCTTGCAATGTGAGAAAATTCTATCCAAAAGAATGTAGTATATCTGGACAATGCAATAGAGGGATATTGTCTGGAAGTGGTTTTTATTTTCTGTTCTGCAAGAGTTCCCTAAAAGAATTAACAATTGCAGAAGCTCTTCATCTTAGTGAATCTAAGTAGAATCCATGTGTGCATTAAACCACATTGATTGACCTGTTCAACATACAAAGTTCCAATGTCACTTGATTAAAATGGTGATCCAAGGTGAAAAATGAACAAAGAAAACAGATTTTGAAAAGCATCATCCATCACTTTCATGACAGAAAGTCATATTTTGAACAAGAAGCTTTTTTTTTGAGGAAAAAGATCTGATAAGGTGGATATGTATCTTTTATAATAAGAAGAAATAAATCAGTTTCATTTTGTTTCAGTTTCTCATTTCCCAATCTTAAATCTCTTTGGTCCCATTGACACAACAATTTGTAAGATTTTAAAAAGCCATTCCACAGAAAAAAAATCCATACCTTTTTGCCTTTGTTTCCTAATATGCATTTTTCTTCACACACACACACACACACACACACACACACACACGGGGGGGGGGAGAGAGAGAGATACTAAGAACTTAAAGGCTTATACATAATACAGATAGTTAAGATTTCTGTAGCTCTCAAAATAGTGCTAAGTGTCCTAGTTATTGAGCAGTCTGAGAACCCATGAGTATCTTACCCTAAATCAGGACTTTTCAACCTTTTCACCCATTGTACCACTTTTAGGATATGGCAACATCTGAGTACCACCAGTTGCCTAGCAAGGTGTCAAAAAGTTGACCAAAAAAAGAGGAAAAAAAGTGATGAAGTACAGGTAGTCCTCGACTTACAAAAGTTTGCTTAGGAACTGTTCAAAGTTACAATGGTACTGAAAAAAGTGACCCTCCCCCAAGCCACAGCTGAGCAAGACACCTGCCTGCCTGCCTGGCAGCGCTCTTCCTCCTATCTGAGGTTTTCATTGTTGTGAGCATTTCTGTTGAGGATTGGCAGTGGGCGTGGTGTGGTGTGGTGTTTTGTTTTATTCCCCCCATCTGCTGGGTGGTTGCAGCAGGTTTTGGTCACTTCACATGACCCTGGGACACTGTGACTGTCCTAAATATGAATCAGTTGCCAAGCATCTGAATGTAAATCACAAGACCCAGGAAATGCTGCAACATTCCAGCTGATTGGTGCTTCTTCTGGGCTCAGAAGCACCAGGATCAGTGCTGAGCTCCAGCTGAAACCTGGTGCTGACCCTGGTGCTTCCACTGAGCCCTAACATCCCAGAAGAAGTGCTGATCCTGGCGCTTCTGCTGAGTCCTGAAAGCCCTGCAGCTCCAGCCGTCTCTCACTCAGGCTTCTGTGGTGCTGCCACCAGTTCACCTCATTCCCCTCCCCTGCTACCACTTTGCTAGAATGGTTGCATACCACTAGGATGGTGCCAATGTACCACAGGTGGTACCCGTACCACTGGTTGAAAAGCCCTTCCATAAATACTTGCCTATACCTGTGTCTGTTTTGATGAATATACCTTCTTTCTTCATATGAATTCCATTGTTGTTCTTGAATTTGTCATCTCCTTGTCTCTCAGCCTACATTAATTATGAGCCAGCAGTGTGCTGCAGCTACCAAAAAAAAAACCCCAATGCAAACTTAGGCTGCATTAACAGAGAGATAGAATGAAGATCACGTGAAGTGTTAGTACCAGTTTATAAGGCCTTGGTAAGACCATACTTGGAATACTGCATCCAGTTTTTGTCACCTCAATATAAAAAAGACATTGAGACTCTGGGAAGAATGCAGAGAAAAGCAACAAAGATGATTAGAGGCCTGGAGGCTAAAATGTATGAAGAATGATTGCAGGAATTGAGTATATCTACTTTAGAAAAAGAAGGACTAGAGGAGACATAACAGCAGTGTTCCAATCTTTGAGGGACAGCCAGAAATAATGCTGTTTACCAAAGCACTAAAAGGCAAGAAAAGAAACAATGGACGGAAACTAATCAAGGAGAGAAGCAACCTAGAATTAAGTAGAAATTTCTTGACATTGGGAACAATTAACCAGTGGAATCGCTTACCTTCAAAAGATGTGGATGCTATGTCACTGAAGGCTTTTAAGAAGAGATTGGACATCCACTTATCTGAAACGATATGGGGTCTTCTGCTTGAGCAGAAGGTTAGACTAGATGACGTCCAAGTTCCTTCCAACTCTGTTATTCTGTTCTGTTCATTGTCACTGCATCACTGTATGCCCTTGCTAGGCATCTCACACTGTTTAACTTTTTAAGAATATCTTCTGTAAAACAAGTCAGAAATTAGCTATTTCTTTTATCTTTTTGTTTGCTTTTACAATTTACAGACTAATAATTATAGCACTAGACCCCCATTAAAATGGTCAGGGGAAAATGTTACCTGCATATCATGGACTACAATTTTGATGTAGTCTACGTTTAGATTAGTCAGGCTGTATAAAGTATTTGAGGAGTTTTGAGTTCCTTAGAACACAAAACAAGTACTTAATGCCAGTGCTTTTTTTGTAAAAGAAAAAGGTGCTGGAACTCACACATGCCATACAACCCGCCTCGCCTACCCTACAAGGTTCCATCCAAAAAAGGTGCCGGAACTCCGTTCTGAGCGTTCTATGACAAAAAAGCCCTGCTTAATGCACCCATTAAATTCTTCATATTACTAATTTCCCCAATGTCAACTTATTGCTGTATAGAACTCTACATAAATGTAATAGGATAATAAAATGGAGATACTCTAAAGGTCCAATTTTATTGGGCTGCCATTTAATCCATAGGTGTTCTCAGTCCTGTCTCTTAGTCCAATCCTGAATTGTAAATTTAAAAAGATTTAGCCCTGCCAAGACAAAGATGGATTTTGCTGCACTTGTACTGAGAGTTTAGATAAGAGGATAAATTCATTCAGGACAGATCTAGTTAAGCATATTGAGCTGAATTAATAGTGGATAATAGTCTCCATTCCATGCTAAGCAAATTGTGCAATTGAGAGAGACTCACTGTTGTTTGCATCACTTGATGGACATAAAACAGATGGAACTAAGTCAAACATATTCACATTCCCTATGTACATTTGAATAATGACTGGCAACTAAAAAAAAATAGCCATGCTATCTGCTCCTACTACGTACCTTGCCAAACCCATTTTAAATAAAAATCCTGGACACAGATGGATAATTTGATTGGATTTGTTTTGTTGTGTTTTATATTATAGATCTTTTTCATATTATAGTAATTTGCAACATTTGGTTTGTCCATTCCAGTCACAAACCTTTCGAGTGGTTCAAGAATGTCACTAGTTAAGAGATTCAATGAATTGCTGAAAGTCATTTTGCAAATTTAATAACCTGAATGGAGATGAAACCTTATTAAGGGAAATTCTAGAAATAATAATTTTGTTAAGGCATCAAGATACCGAGTAGCTTGATTTAGTTCTAGTTTATAAAATAAATAGATTTATTGAAAGATTCAATTTAATGCATATTCCAAAATAGGCAGCAAAATAATGATCAATTGGTTAATTAAAAAAACAACAACCAAGAAAACAAGTCATCAAACATCACAATATGAGTAGAGGACATTAAAATTAAGGTAAAGGTAAAGGTTCCCCCGCACATGCGTGCTAGTCGTTTCCGACTCTAGGGGCCGGTGCTCATCTCCGTTTCAAAGCCGAAGAGCCAGCGCTTGTCCGAGGACGTCTCCGTGGTCATGTGGCCGGCATGACTAGACGCCAAAGGCACACAGAACGCTGTTACCTTCCCACCGGAGTGGTCCCTATTTTTCTACTTGCATTTTTACGTGCTTTTGAACTGCTAGGTTGGCAGAAGCTGGGACGAGTAACAGGCGCTCACTCTGCTACGCGGCACTCGGGATTCGACCCGCCAAACTGCCGACCTTCTGATTGACAAGCTCAGCGTCCTAACCCACTGAGCCACCATGTCCCTTAAAATTACAGAATGTTAAAATAGATAATCTGAAAAAAGACAAGACTTAGTTTCTATAAGTTTTGTTTCTATATTATAAAAGTTATATCACAAAAAGTATATTAAAAATAGGGACACCTGCAGATGACTAAGCAAAACATAAAAATGTTCAGGGCTTGGATCAGATAGACGGAGCTTCCATCTTAACATTTTTAGCAGGCACACACATGCAGACATACTCTTGAAGGCAACTGCTACAAACCTGAACAGTTCACAGAACGAGTGAATTGTGGTCAGATATATTTCAACATGCTCAGTGGCAACTTGACACTGCCTAATTGATTCATTCAATTGCAACATCTTCAGAGTGAATTCTGGGTGACATTTTAACATTCAGATCAAGACCATAATCCAGTCGAATAGAAAGGACACAAAGGGCAAGCAAATGCTTTAGTAAGGAACAAAACTTTCATAATATTCAATTCTTTCATGTAGTCTTGAACATGGCAAAATTATATTAAATAAAATAGCAATCCTGTAGCATGCCAGCATATGTGTCAGCCAAGCCTGGACAAGTTATAAGGCTAGCATGAAGGTTATCCAGCCCAGATGTTTTCCCCACTGATCCCCACTGGCAGGTGTTGATCTGGAATGTGATGTTCTTGAGATCATATTGCTGTCTAATTGAGATGGCAACAACTTGGGCAGCTGTAGCCAGTATGAGATTACACAGTGTTGTACTTGGAGAATGACTTCTAAACTGTGTCAGGAAACCCCAGGATATTTCTAAATTTGAATAATGTCATTTGGATATCTGAGTTTATCCCTGTTGTTCTTGCTTTTGGTCTTTTTTTAAATCCTCTGCCAGTTTTTTCCCCTCCAAACTACAGTTCTCTTGAATGCTTGTTTCTACCTTTTGAAACCCACTTGAGAAATAAATCTACATAGAAAAAAAATGAACCAAAATTTTCAGCCCTATAAAATCTTAATTCATGGCCCTCCAAATCAAATACCCTCTTATTTTGGAGAATCACCCACTTTTTAAGACCAAACAACAAACATCAAAAGTACAATTTAAAATCTAGTAAGCCTAAAACTCCTATTTCTTTGGCATCTTGCAATAATTTATATCTAATTTGTTTGGGGGAGGGGGTTTCCCCCTTGCCACATGAACTTAGAAATATCCATTTGCCATTGTTTAAGTAGGAAACTGGTATGTAGCCAACTTATAACCGGTATCTTGCTTCTTGAGCACCATAAATATCACAGGTGGGTCTACTAAATTCTGCTCATAATTATATGGTACTGAAGCATCTGTATCAGTCAGCTATCTCTGATACTTTCTGTACATAATATTTTGTTTCTAATACCTCTTTAGATTCTGTAGAATTTAAGTCTAGCTATGATCAATCAAACTTAAGCATGTTTCTCTGTCCAAAATTACTGAAACACATGCCAAATGTTTAAGAAAATAAGTACATAGAAGTCTTTAAAAATTTTAAAATAGAGGAATCTGCTTATGAACTTTCTCCGAAAATATTTCTAAGCATTAGCTTTTGAAATCGATGGACAACATTCTATGGCATAATAAAGCTAAATGATGTTAAGCTTATTTTAATATTACACTATGTTTTTCATGCAAAGTGGTGGGAAATTGTTTGTCACCTTTCAGTATTGTAGTCACAAAATTGTGTGCTGAGGCCTTCGGTTGTCCACCCTAAATCTAGAATCTCTACTACTTGTGCTGATTTCTTAATTTATTATTTCTAAAGTTTTGAAAAATATCTCTGGAAGGTATGATTCAGCTGAAATTCAGTATGCTTCTCTGTCAAAGAGACTGGATTTATTAAAGATGTGTGCAATTCTCTCAATGAAATTAATGGGGCTTAAAATTGCTTTGGGTGAATTGCACTTTGTGGATTTAATAATTGTTGTGAGCTGCCTCACGGCTGGGACTAGTACATGAGAAAAGAAAAGAGTCAAGGGAATGAAAACAAAAGTTAATAGGAAAAGGTGGAGATTTTGTTGAATTTCCATTTAGGAAGAGCTGAAACTCATATATATCATTGAAAATAAGACAAAGGGAACTTAAGGACCATAATTTGCCTTCTGAATCAACCAATTGAGAAGTAGTATTACTTTTTCATTTCTTCTTCCAACATATTAATGAATGCACCAAAAGTGTTGAAGGATTATTTATTTTGGGAGTTTTATAGCGAATGAAATCTTGCTCTAGTATAAAAAAATTATTCTGTATTACTTTCATCTAGAAATTTATAAAAACTAATTATTTGAGGGTTACAGCCAAAGTGTTTTTAATTCTTCTAACAGCTATAAGGAATTCTCAAACAAATAAGGGAAGCTGTCAAAAATGGGATTGCTTCCAATTTTACTGCAGTTTAATGGTTTGAATGAAAACATAAGTACCTGTCTGAATGAATGGATTTTCTTCAGTCACTGAAGACTGAGAGTTATTTTCTGATCATTCAAAGGTAATTGGCCATCAGTTTAAACTTTTATGGGAACTTTATTGACCAATTCAGGTTGTTTTTTTTAAAAAAGGTGATATTTTTGACAAGATTGCTTAACTCTTTTACCCAGGGCGTTTTTTCTCATAGAATGCTTAGAACGGCGTTCTGGCACCTTTTTTTTGCAAAAAAAAAAAAAAAAAAGCTCCCTCTATTGGCTTTAGGAGTAGGCAATCTTGGCTCTTTTTTTATGACTTGTGGACTTCAACTTCCAGAAATCCTGAGCCAGCAACACTGAGGGGAAAGAGAGAGGTTTCCAAGCTGAGCCATGCTGGCTCAGGAATTCTGGGAATTGAAGTCCTTGAGTCATAAAAGAGCCAAGGTTGCCTACCCTGCACTAGAGGAGGACATTAAAATTATTTACAAGGTTACTTCTTTAGGAACTAAACTTTTAGAATCTAAAACAGCTAATTCAAAAAAGCCAGCAGGAAAGAACCTCACATTTTTCATCTACTTCTGTCTTTTGGAAGGTAAAATTAGATAACAAAATAATCTATTTCCTATGTTAACATCTCTGTAATGAAACCAATAAAGGTAATAGGAAAGAAATGAGAAACATTTTTCTCAATGTAATATGTCTAATTTAGCTGATGCTAGAAAAAAAAATATCTTTTGTACACTATTGAAAACTATTTTGAATCTATAACCATCTATTACAACTAAACCACTTTAAATTAATCAATTCTTAAAAATGAAATATTATTAATTTGGACTTTACTTTTACTGTTTGGACTGTTGTGTGTTTTGAAAAATAGATTATTTAGAATCTAGTTATGTTGCACTTCAGTCTTTCAATAATTAACCTAGTATATACATAACAATATATGATGTTTTCCATGGTGAGCTTAAGATCAATAACAACATTTATTAAAAAGGCTAAAATAATTTCTGGTGGTATTATCTGTACATTAAAATTTTGTTTAGTCACAATCTTTCACTTTTCACATTCTGGACAAGCAGTGGTCATGTATCCTAGCAAAAGATGTTACATATATGCATAAGTGTAGTCAGTAGCATATGCCTTTTTAAAAATATCAAACATGCAAAGAAACAAAAATAAGTCCAAAATATCTGTATTACATCCACAAATGCCATTTTTGCAACCAATATTTATCATCCATAACTATGGGACCCTAAGGATACCTGCATGCATGAAAATGCTTCTCTGGGATCAGTAATGCAGCAGAGATTGCTTTTTCCTTCCAGTAACAGATTGCTGGGAAATACCAAACATGGCCTTGAGAATTCCAATGTTTGTTACATTTTTTTTTCTGGATGCGGTTGAAAAGAGGCTGTTTGGCACCAGAGACCACTGCCACAAGGAACACAGCTCTGGGTTGGGGTTCGGAGAAGCTCTGGGTGGGGGCTCAGCACAGGCCATGGCGTGGCAACTGCAGGGAGGGGAATCCCCACAGTGGCTGTGGGGAGGGATCTCAGAGTCCTAGTAGACAATCACTTCAATATGAGCAACCAGTGTGCTGCAGCTGCCAAAAATGCCAACACATTGCTGGGCTGCATTAACAGAGGGAAAGAATCAAGATCACGTGAAGTACTAATACTACTTTACAATGCCTTGGTAAGGCCACACCTAGAATACTGCATCCAATTTTGGTCACCACGATGTAAAAAAGATGTTGAGACTCTAGAAAGAGTACAGAGAAGAGCAACAAATATGATTGGGGGACTGGAGGCTAAAACATATAAGGAATGGTTGCTGGAATTGGGTATGTGTAGTTTAATGAACAGAACGGTGGGGGGTGACATGATAACAGTCTTACAATATCTCAGGGGCTGCCACAAAGAAAAGGGAGTCAAGCTATTCTCCAAAGCACCTGAAAGAAGGAGAAGAAGAAACAGATGGAAACTAACCAAAGAGAGAAGCAACCTAGAACTAAGGAGAAACTTCCTGACAGTTAGAACAATTAACCAGTGGAACAACCTGCCTCCAGAAGTGGTGAATGCTCCAACACTGGAAGCTTTTAACAAGAGACTGGAGAGCCATATGCCTGAAATGGTATAGGGTTTCCTGCCTGAGCAGGGGGTTGGACTAGATGACCTCCAAGGTCCCTTCTAACTTATTATTATTATAATCCCTGCAGCATGTGGCTCCAAGCCGCAGGGGCACGGGTGGAAGGGATGGGCGGCGACACCGTAGCAAGACACCGACATTGCTCCCAGTGACAGCACCTCTGAGTTCCGGCACCTTTTTTTTAAGAAAAAAAAGCACTGCTTTTACCAAAGAACACCTGTGATAACCATTTCTCTATGCCAATTTTTGATAAAAATATGGATATGATTTCCAGTGATTTCCAACACTGATTTCATATGTGATGCTTTTAACTAACCAATTGCCTCTAGCTATGCCAATGTCAGGCAGGAGAAAGTGAGAGAAAAGAACTAAGAACTATATTCAGACTACAGCTGTAACTCAATAATACAATATACTGTATGTTTTCCATGCAGCAGTCCCAGCTTGTAATTAAATTTCCCATATCTATAGTAAAAAGACATGGGGGAGGCTGAAGCTATCTCAGTGGATTTCATTTTACTTTATAAAACTTTATTTTATAATATTTTACTTTTATATCGGCAAAAAAGGGGAAATGTATTTGTAATGTATTGGGCTTTGACTTGCTAAGGGAATATTATGTGGGTTAATTGCTAGAAGGTTGCTCAAGCAGGGAAGCTGACTAATGGCTCCCAGCTCCTCAGACAACCCGTCTCCAGTGCCACCATTGGCTGCATCTAGGGCGGCAATAGGTTGCTTTAAACCTATTGGCCGCCGCCTAGAGGCCAGGATATAAATTGCTGCATTCACAGCCCTGTTTCTCAGTTCAGTTCCTGCAACCAAAAAACAATGATCTTTGCTGAATTCACTTGTCTCATCTTGTCGATCACGCAATGAATCCACTATCTAACACTGGCGACGAAGAGCTGAAAAGTCACTAGGGGAGAGGCTGAACATGCCTGGCGGGAAAAGCAATTCCCCCCCACACGGTTGGCCTAGCACAGCTACGCTAGTGAACATGTGCCCAAAGGACCAGTCCCTGGGCATCGGAGGAGCAGGACATGAAGACAACGAGCCCCAGCTGTAAAGACCAGCAGAATGGCCAAGGTTGGAAAGCTGGAAGAATTTGACATAGCTCGCCTGGAAAGATGGTCTTCATACCTATCCAGGGTCGAGAATTATCTACGCATGAATCAAGTTACCGAGGACGGCCTGAAGGCTACTACGCTCTTGTGTGTGTGCGGCCCAGCCACGTTCGACATTGCAGAGAACCTGTTTGCGTCGCCATTGGAGTTCGTAATGTTCACGGACTTGAAGAAGCTCGGAGACCACTTTCAACCCAAGCTGTCGGTAATTGCTTGGCGCCATACATTTGAACAGAGACTTCAGCAACCAAGTGAAACAGCGTCTGAATTCATCACAGCCTTGAGGCAGGCCGCATGCCTGTGTCACTTCTCCGATGTTGAGAAGAGGCTACGAGACCGGCTTGTCTGCAGTTTCCAGAATCTAGAGTTACAGCAAAAACTCTTCGCGAAAGAGACTCTTGTCATTCTCAGATGCGCTGAAAGAAATCATGGTGGACGAAGCTGCCGGCGGGGCCGTACAAGCCATGCGGCCCACCAAAACAGCACTGCATGAGGAAACCGTCCACCATGAGGACACCGAACACACAGAGGACCCTGAAGATGACAAAGAAGTCGACAAGCTACAAAGACACAATGACCAACAGCATCACAGCGACAGACAACAAGGGGCAACTTACAAGGCAGATCCCTTCCTTAGGTACCCAGGGTATGGTGGCCGCCACCAATGTTTGGACTGTAGGTTCTCGACAGCCATGTGCCGGGCCTGCAGAAAGACTGGCCACATCGTGTCAGTCTGCAAAGTTCGCCAGAAGGACTGACCATCGAATTGCCAGTCAGACATTCCATCCAGGAGAGGTATTGGGGCCCCGGGACAGTATAGTGTGGGGTTTTGCTCCAGCCACAGAAGCATTTGCCATATAGGAGCTTGCCGCCCTATTAAGCCAAAGTTTAGACTTCAGGTAGAGCTGCAAGGGGTTCCCTGCAAGAAGGAGCTGGACACGGGCTCTGCCATTTCTATTATTTCACTTGAGACATTTAATTTCGTCTGTAATCACAGTAAGAGATGGGCCAAGCTGAGGCCATCTGACATTATACTAACTAATTTGCAGAATGCCAGAGTCACAGTCAAGGGTGAGGCCACACTAGCCGTTAAATTTAAGGGGTTTTCTGGGCACCTGGACGTTGTTGTAGTAGGGGGTCAGCGAATGAGCCTGATCGGGCTTGATTGGTTTAATGCACTAGGCATCCAAGTAACAGGAATTAACCGAACGCAAGTCACGAGTCTAGCAACAGTATGCAAGGAATTTGCAGATGTGTTTGATTCAGCTCTGGGTACATACACAAGCCTGCCAATAACATTTAAACTAGATACTACTGTAGTGCCAGTCAGGATTAAACCTCGTAGGGTGCCATTTGCTCTAAACATAAATTAGACGCTGAGTTAGATAAACTTGTTGAGCAGGGCATACTTCAGCCAGTCGATGGGGGTGAATGGGAGACCCCAATCATAACGCCACTAAAAGCTAATGGGGAGGTCAGAATCTGTGCCAATTATAAATGCACAATTAACCGTGCACTCAAACAGCATGCATACCTGGTACCAGTAGTAAGCCACATCTTGGCATCTTTGCAAGATGGCACAATTTTTGCAAAATTAGATTTGGCTCAGGCCTACCAACAGCTTCCTGTTGATGAGGCTACAGCTGCGGCACAGACAATCGTAACCCACAGGGGGGTGTTTAAAATAAAATGCCTGCAATTCGGGGTAAGTGTAGCCCCCGGCATTTTTCAGGGCATTATGGAACAGATGCTCAAGGGCATTCTGGGGGTTTGCCCCTATTTTGATGATGTGCTCATTGCCGGTTTGTCCACTGAGGTGCTAGCAAGGAAGCTCAGAGCCATCATTCAAAGGTTGCGTGAAGCAGGCCTCAAGCTTAAAAAGAATAAGTGCAGTATTAGCCTTCCTTCAACTGAGTTCTTGGGTTTCTGTATAGATGCTAACAGCATCCACCCTGCTGAGTCTAAAGTAAAAGCTATTCAGATGACACCCAGCCCCAAAATGAAGGGAGAGCTGCAGGCATTCCTAGGCCTCCTAAATTTTTACCATGCATTCCTTCCTAACAAGGCCACAGTGGTAGAGCCATTACACCGGCTCTTGGACAAAAATGCTGCATGGAAGTGGACTAGTGTCCATGAAAAAAGTTTTCAGGAATTGAAGGCTCTTCTGTTGGTCAGTTCCATGATCATTCATTTCAAGTAATCAATCCCAGTATGCCTAGCATGTGATGTGTCTTCATATGGGGTAGGGGCAGTCCTACGTCACTTAGACAGAGATGGAACTCAAGTTCCAATTGTTTTTTATTCGAGGCCACTGTCCTCAGATGAGCGTAATTACGCTCAGATTGACAAGGAGGCACTGGCTATAGTACCTGGAGTAAAAAAAATTCCATGACTACTTATATGGCAGGGACTTTATGGTCTTCACAGACCATAAACCGCTATTGGGGTTATTCACTACTGCCATTGGCTGCTTCTAGGGTGGCAATAGCTTGCTTTAAACCTATTGGCTGCCGCCTAGAGGCCAGGGTATAAATTGCTGCATTCACATCCCTGTTTCTCAGTTCAGTTCCTGCAACCAATAAACAATGATCTTTGCTGAACTCACTCACCTTGTCCCGTTGATCACGCAACGAACCCAGTATCTAACAGTATTAAAACTTTGCTTTATGACAGTCAAGAAAACAAACCAACAGATCATCAAATAAATCAATTCAGAGTTCTCACTTTAGGCACAAAGGGCCAGGCTCAAAAGATTATTATGCTCAGACACATTATGCAAAGACCTAGCTCTCTAGATAAGGTTCTAACGCTGGGAAAGTGTCAGCCCCTCAAGGTAGACTAGAAAGAGAAGACAACAGCCAGCAGTAATGTGAATGAACTCAATAATAATAATAATAATAATAATAATAATAATAATAATAATAATAATAATAATAATAATAATAATAATAATAATAATAATAATAGTAATGATGATGATGATGGGTGCACCTCCAGGAGACCTGAAACACCAGGTTAAGGACAGATCATCATGGAGAAAGTCTTTCTGTGATTCCTCAAGGGTCTGCACCAACTTGTTGGCACTTAATCTACCAATCACATTTTTGCCTAGCTTTTCCTATACTTGAATGTAGGTAGCTTTTTCTCATTCATTTGGGAAATTCAAGAAATTTTTCATAAAAAGGTTTCTAATGCTGTCAAAAACAAAAAACAAAAAAACCCTGCATTTCAATATGGAAACAGGAAACTGAGTTCAATTTCAGGATATTTTTATTTATAATTGATTAGATGTTACACAATTAGCAAGTTTATTTTCTTAGTCTCCGAGCATCCTGCATTCAGGATTGAGAAAACTATAAATTGCATGAAGCACTCTTCCCATTTCTGCAGCACTCCTGCCTCCTGTAATCTACCTTCAGTGTGTAGGGAACATTAGCCAAATGATGGTGTAGTGAATGTTTGCTACATTTACCAAGAAAGGCCTCATATATGCATAAAACAGCAAAAAAAGTGTTTGGCTGTGAGAATAAGCACATATACCATTAAAAGCAAATCAAAACAACACTGAAAATGTCCTTCTTGCCTCTTCCAGCAATGTTACTGTCCAGCTCAGTTTGACCCTTGCCCACAAAAACACCCACAAACTGATAAACATCTGACTTAATGGTAGCTATTGAATTATGATCATTTATACCTGCACAGACTCCACTCTTAGATAACTAAACATAATGGAGAGATAGAATTTCAGAGCTGATTTTGGCATATATCACAATCATAACATGTCATCTGCTTGATAATTCTATGAGATAGATATCTAATTGCTATCCGCATTAACAGAGGGATAGAATCAAGCTCACGTGAAGTGTTAATACCACTTTAAAATGTCTTGGTAAGGCCATACTTCGAATACTGCATCCAGTTTTGGTCACCACGATGTAAAAAAGATGTTAAGACTCTAGAAAGAGTACAGAGAAGAGCAACAAAGATGATTAGGGTACTGGAGGCTACAGTTGCTAGAATTGGGTATGTCTAGTTTAATGAATAGAAGGACAAGGAGAGACATGATATCAGTGTTCCAATATCTCAGGGGCTGCCACAAAGAAGAGGAGTCAAACTATTCTCCAAAGCACCTGAAGGCAGGACAAGAAGCAACAGATGGAAACTAACCAAAGAGAGAAGCAACCTAGAATTAAGGAGAAATTTTCTGACAGTTAGAACAATTAATCAGTGGAACAACCTGCCTACAGAAGCTGTGAATGCTCCAACATTGGAAGTTTTTAAGAAGAGACTAGACAGCCATTTGTCTCAAATGGTATAGGGCAAGGGCCAACAACCCAAAAGCAGTGAAAGAGCCACTCGGAACCGGTTCCCCCAGAAAAGAAAAAACTCGGAGCCTCAAAGAAGGGTGTGCATGCGCGCACATGCACGCGCATGCGCAGAACAACAAGCTCCAACTCTTCCCCCCATGAAACAAGAGGTTCGCGAACCAGTTTTCACGCCGCCTTCCAGCTGCTGCCACTACTGCTGCAAACTGGAAAGGGCGATTCGTAGCTTCGGAAGCCCCCTAAGCAGGAAAGCATGTCCCGATGAAGCCTTTTCCTACCAGGCTTTGCTGCAAAACCCCACATCGTCCAGGGCCCCTGTGATCGCCCAGAAGTGACCCAACAAACAGTTAGCACACCTTTCTCGGACTGCAAAATGCCACAAGCGCAGCAAACGCCCTCTCCAAAGGGAACCGGGAACCCTTCCGCTCCCTAAACCCAACGATTGGCGAATGGCGTCGGCTGGTCTTCTCGCTCCTTTCCCTCCCTCCCTCCCTCTGCCGCCTGCCATTCCCACGTCACCTTTACTCCTTGCCTTTACCTTTGCTAAGCCTGCCCGTGATGAGTTTGAAGAGGGTGCGGGGAAATTTCACGAGGCCGCACTTGCACCACTTCCCACACCTGTTCATGGCTCCCGAGGAGGAAGGGCCTGGCTTCTCTTCTGCTAGCTAGCCCGAAAAGTCCTAGCCAACTTCGAGAGCACAAAACTCCCAACTGAAGCCGGGTGGGGGGAAAGGGAGGTGGCCCTTTCGCTGCCGCTTCCCTGGACGCCAGGCTTCCTGTGCGAAGCTTGCAGCCTTAGGAAGCACTTGTGTGGCAGCGGCGGCGAGTCTCCCTGGTGATGGGTGCTGGGTCGCAGCGCTGTTTTCAGCCCGGGCGCCACCAGAGCCGCCTGAGTGCCCTGCCCCTCCCCCCAGGGCCTCCAAACCGCTGCCACCGGTTTGGAGATCATGTTTGACGAAGGTGGAAACTCTGCAAACAGGACGGTTGAGGTTTGGAGAGCTGCGCGTGCAGCTCTCCAAACCGCCGCCGCTCGTTTGGAGATCTGCTGCCACCGTCAAACATGGACGAAGGCGGAAGCTCTGCAGATGGGATGGTGGCAGTTTGGAGAGCTGCACGCGCAACTCTCCAAACTGCCGCCGGCCATTTGGAGATCTGCTGGCTTCCTCAAACATGGACGAAGCCGGCAGCCTTGGAAACAGGGCGGAGGAGGTTTGGAGAACTGCGTGCACAACTCTCCAAACCGCCGCCAGCCGTTTGGAGATCTGCTGGCTTCCTCAAACATGGACGAAGCCGGCAGCCTTGGAAACGGGGCAGAGGAGGTTTGGAGAGCTGCGCGTGCAGCTCTCCAAACCGCCGTTGCCCCGTTTGGAGAGCTGCTGCCTTCGTTTGCATTTCTTTTGGCCCCGAAAGGCATCAGCTCTCCAAACCTCCGCCGCCCCATTCTCTCAATGGGCCTTTTTTGCAGAATGGCAGAGGAGGCCTGGGAGCCGCATGAGACGGCTTAAAGAGCCGCATGCGGCTCCGGAGCCGCAGGTTGCCGACCCGTGGTATAGGGTTTCCTGCCTGAGCAGGGGGTTGGACTAGATGACCTCCAAGGTCCCTTCCATTATTATTATTATTATTATTATTATTATTATTATTATTATTCAGAAGTTCAGACTGGATTTGGCATTTTTGTCTGCCTATCAAGTTCTTACCAAGGACCTGGGATAAGCAGATGTGGATGTTTGATGGTATTACAGATATTGTCACAGGATGGAAGCAGTTCCTAGTAAGGCCGCCTTTTGCAATTGACTAATGGCGAATTTGTCAGTGCCAATGGTGTTCAAGTGGTGCTCCAGTTGTTTTGGGATTGCACCCAAGGAGCCTATTACTATTGGTACTACCCTTGCTTGCCTTTGCCACAGTCTTTCTATTTCTATTTGTAGGTCTATGTATTTTGTTATCTTCTCCAGTTTTTTCTCGTCTATTCTACTGTCTCCAGGCACTGCCACGTCCACAATCCAGACTTTTTTGTCTTCCTTATTGACAATTGTTAACTACGGGGTATTATGTTGCAGGTGCAACATAATGAGCCTTGGTGGAGCAGTGGGCTAATGCCTCCTTAAGTAACACCAGCTGCCTGCAATTAGTGCAGGTTCGCGTCCCACCAGGCTCAAGGTTGACTCAGCCTTCCATCCTTCCGAGGTAGGTAAAATGAGGACCCAGATTGTTGGGGGCAATTAAGCTGACTTTGTAATAATGCCGCTTGGGGGGTGCATGAAAGCCCTAATAAGCAGGCATATACATAGAATGAAGGCTACTGCTAAGCTTGTAAGCCGCCCTGAGTCTTTGGAGAAGGGCGGGATATAAATGGAATTAAAATAAAATAAATAAATAAAATAACACCCGGACTTAACTATTATTATTATTATTATTATTATTATTATTATTATTATTATTATTATTATTATTATTATTATTGTTGTTGTTGTTGTTGTTGTTGTTGTTGTTGTTGTTGTTGTTGTTATTATTATTATTATTATTATTATTATTAAAAACTTTTATTCATAAAACATGAAATTCAGTCAACTGAACACTCAAATTGACTGGCACTAATGGTTGACACGGGTTGCTGCCAGCATCCTAGATATCAACCAGGTATCTCCTTAAAATGTAAGATGTTCCAAGTACTGCAGTTTTTTGTAGTTTGCTGGAGTTATTGCAGGAAGCTGCAATTTCTTGATGTATTTTTCAAAGTTTTTGGACATAGTTCGCAGTGCCCTGATGACAATGGGTATCACTGTTACACGTTTCATCCATAATTGCACAGTTTCGATGGCCAGGTCACGGTATTTTGTATTTTTCCCCAGTTCTTTTTCTTCGACTCTGGCATCTCCTGGTACAGCAATATCAATCACCTGTACACTTCAGTTCTCTATGACTGCGATATCTGGCGTATTGTGTTCAAAATGGTGATCTGTCTGTATTCGGAAGTCCCACAAGATCTTCAACCTCTCATTCTCGACAACTTTTTCCACCCTATGTTCCCACGACTTTTCGGACACAGACAAGTCGTATTTTTTACACAATGCCCAGTGGATTAGTTTAGCAATTCGGTCATGTCTAGCTTTTTAATCTGTTTGCGTGATTTTGCTGCACTCACATATTAAATGTGAAACATTTTCAACTTTGTCATTGCAAAGTCAACAATTTGGATTGTCAGTAGATTTTTGTATCTTCGCTTTCATGGCATTAGTTTGTAGTGCTTGTTCTTGAGCAGCCAGTATTAAGCCTTCTGTTTCTTTCTTGATGGTTCCCATCTTAAGCCATGCCCATGTCAAGTTGTTATCACATTTTCCTTCAATGTTTTTCAAATGCTGTCCATGCAAAGCTTTGGTTTTCCATCTATTTAATCTGTCATCCAGCCATTTTTCCTTATATTCTGCCTTTGATTCTGTTTTTTTTATAATGCTCTCTGTTTTCACAGCCTGCAGCAATTTTTCTGTACTTTTACATAGTCATTCAAACTTCATCTTTCTTCTTCTACAGTTTAGTGGATTTGCAGTAGCCCTCTGCACACTATTCTTCTTGACTCTTTGACTTTTCCATTCAAGATGTTGTCTGCTTCCAATATGCCTAGGTATTTGTAACCATCATCCTTTGCTAGTGCTTTCATAATACTTCCATTTCCCAGTTCTATTCCTTCTATTTTTCCCATTTTTCCTCGCTGCATGGATAATATAGCACATTTTCCAAGTCCAAAGTCCATTCTGATGTAGCTGCTAAACAGTTGAACTGCACTGAGTATTGATTCAAGTTCAGTGTGGCTTTTCGCATACAGTTTTTAGTCATCCATGTATAGTAGATGGTTTATCTTGCCATGCTGGCTTGAGATGTGGTATCCCGGTTTTGTGTTTCGTAATATTATTGTCAATGGAATTAATGTGATGTTGAAAAGTAGTGGTGAAAGTGAGTCCCCTTGGAAGATTCCTCGTCTGATGTTGATTTCACCAATGTTCACCCCATTTGCTGTTCGAACTGTTTTCCATTTTTGCGTATTTGCTTTCAAAAATGTACAAATGTTTTTGCTGATTCCAAAGTTTTCCAAACACGCATTAATCCAACTGTGGGGTAATGAGTCAAATGCTTTCTTGTAATCAATCCACACCATATTTAAATTTGTTTTTCATCATTTTGCATTTTTAAGTACCATTTTGTCAATGAGCAACTGATCTTTTGTTCCTCTTGATTTGTTATAATTTCCTTTTTGTTCTATGGGATACAAATTGTTTTCCATCAGATGATTGAATATTGAATTGGCCAGTATTCTTGTAAAAAGTTTGAACTTTGTTGGCAGGCAAGTAATTGGCTGGTAGTTGCTTGGTTCTGTGCTCTTTTCAGGGTCTTTCATTATCAAGTATGTTTGACCAGCTGTTAACCATTCTTCACTTGTGGCATTTTGAAGCATTTCATCAAACTGAGTGGCCATGCGATGATGGAGGCTGGTGAAGTGTTTCAACCAGTATCCATGCAGCTCGTCCAGGCCAAGTGCACTCCAGTTCTTGACCTTCTTTACTTGTTTTGCAACCATATCGGTGGTTATTACAATATTTTACATTTTGTTTTGTGTTGCTTGTTTTTGGATATCTTTGATCCAGGGGGCAGTTTTATTATGTTCCACTGGGTTTTCCCACAGTTCTTTCCAAAAGTTTAAGGTTTTTTCTTTACATGGTAGAACAGTAGTTTGGACTTTATTTTTGTCAAGTGACCAATAGAAGAGGTGTTGGTTTCTTCTGAACTGGACATTTTCACAATATTATTTTATCATCCTTCATATCTTTCAATTTTCTTTGCTGTTGCTATTACATGCTGTTTTAGGTTTTCCATGACTTCCGTTATTGTTTTTTCCTCCAAGTTATATTTTTTGTATAAACTATTTTTCAGCTTTTTGTTCTTTAGTTTTCCTTCTTTCAAGTATTTCAATTTGCTGACATCTTCTGGTAGTTTTTTTGTTTTATTTTCAAGTCGAATTTTCCACTTTGGTGTTCCAGTGGGTTTCTTTTTTGGCATTTTATAACCCAATTCTGCAGTTATAATGGCGGCTGTACGGTACATTAGTTGGTTTGTTTCATATAGTGTGCTGGATGGGATGGAAGTTAAAATATTGTTCACAGCATTTAGTAAATCTTTCACTCATTTGCTATGCACTTCATGGATGGCAGGCAGTCTTTTTCTTTCTGTGTTTTCTTTGATGTGGTTTTCAATCTTTTCTTTCAGCATTTTCGCTAGATTACTTAGCTCTACACTTTTGAGTTGTTGCACAAGAGAGTCTTCATCCTGTGTAGTGGCTTCTTCCACTGGTTGGTCAGTTTGTTGGTCAGTTTGTTCAGGTATTGGAACAATTTCTTCAGCCTGTTCATCATCATTGCTTGTTGTTTTCTTTTTAGCCAATGTTCCTAGATGTTGAATTTCCACATCTGTAAGAACTTTATTACGGATGATGAAACGTCTTTGATCCATTAATCGTTCAGTTACATCACTTTCTGGGTGCTTTTCCTTCCACAGTTGCATCATTCTTTTTTGAAATCCCTTGGCTGTTGGTTCTGCCTGGTAGTAGCATTGGATGATTTCTCGATTTTCTTCAGTTGTCCAGGTTTTGTGCTTTTGTTCCAGTTGCTTTACAGTTGTACGCTCTGGTTCCCCAGCAGTAACAACTGAACCCTGTGGCCCATTTTTCGACAGATGTCCAGGAGCCATAGCATCTGACACGGTCCTTGTTGACCCAGGCAACGACCGATCCAGTATGGATTTTTTTTATTTTTTCTCATCATTGGTGATGGGAGGTGCCTGGGTTGGTTCACGGTGGCTAAGCCACTACTATTCCGAAGACCGGTAATCCCATAACCATAGGGACCGCACCCGATAGCCATCCAGGCCCAGCCATGGGTGGTTGTTGTTGTTGTTGTTGTTGTTGTTGTTGTTGTTATTATTATTATTATTATTATTATTATTATTATTATTATTATTATTGAAATTTGCTTCCCACTTAGAGAAAAGGATGTCATTAACAGTTCTATTTTGATGTTCATAGTTTTAATGTATACTGTTATCTGTTTCTGGAAGCAGGATTTTATTTTTAAAAAAGCATTTCTTTCTGCTGAATTCCATACTTTTCCAAAGTGTTTGAAAAGTTAAAAGTAGAAGCAAAGCAGACTTTGAAGCTGTTTAAAAAGTTATGTAAAAAATGTGAATGCTTACAGTGTGTTGGTTATTTACAATACATACATATTTACATGCATTGCCAAACATGCCAGGAGAACAGAGATTGCTGTTTTATGCAACTGTATATTAGATGTCATGTAGCTATGAATTTGTGTATCCTGTTACATGATTTCTTGAAGTGTATATACAAATTTATAATCTGAAATGCTGGGATCGCGGCTGGCTGCTTATGCGTTGATATGAATCACTAAACATCCTAAACTTTCAATGTTGTATTCAAAATTATTTTGTATCAGAGATTTTTATTGAGATCTGACATCTCAGATTATTATTGTTTTCCATTTATATCCCACCATTTTTTTCAGACAGCTGAAGCTGTCCATTGATCTATTTTATGTCAGCAAAAACTTTATTTAATGGGCTGAAAAGTTAAGGACTTTATTTTTATCTTTAAGATTAATGATTATTGCATTTAAAAATATAAAAATTATACTTAAAAAGGAATCATAAGTTTGGCATCCATTGGCAACAAGATTGTTGGTTTCCTTGCCTTGTGGGAAAATAGCAAGGGGTAAATTCTAAGTATGGTGAACTTGTGCACAATGTCATACCATCTCATGGGGTTAGGAGTACGATTGGAGTAGAGCTGCATTTGAAAGTTAGTCTGCTCTCATCTGCTGCCAAGTTAGTTATTCTGAAAGTTGGATTACCAAGTTAAGTGGTGACGGTTTGCATGGTGGCAATGGAGGAATCTAGAATCTATCAAGAGCCTTACACCAGTTATTAAATTGATCTTTTGAGTGGGCTGTACTAAGATACATGATTCTTGAGGTTTGCAAATAGCAACAAATCTAAGAATCGCTGCTACTGGAATTGGAAGAAATAAAAAGATAATGTGGCTAGAATAACTATAGAAGCCAGTTGTAATGGTACAGCCCAAGTCTTTTTAGTGAAAACTTAATAATTCTATTAGTAGGGTTAGTAGAATCCAATCTGATGACAGGAAAGGAATTGCCTGTCCCAAACAAACATGATTTTTGTTGGAAGAAAGTAAAGACATACCTGTATGTACTGTATATTATGGCGGAAGAGACATGAGTCTTATTCTGACCAGGGAGGGAAGGAAAACAGCACTATTGAGCTGCTTTTTAATGCATTCAGACCACAAGGGTACCAGGTCTTAGTTAATGGAATTCAATTTAATATTGCAGAAGGTAAAGCACTGAAAATGAAAGACGTTCAATGGGCTTGGCAAATAAGACTGAATAAATCATTTGCAGTTATAAATGCACTTGGAAACTACCACTGGTAATTGGCTAGAGGGCGCATGTCTGTTTGCTGTGTGAGTTTGAAAACTCATTGATTTATCTGTAAAGGTAAAGGTAAAGGTTCCCCCGCACGTGCGTGCTAGTCGTTTCCGACTCTAGGGGCCGGTGCTCATCTCCGTTTCAAAGCCGAAGAGCCAGCGCTTGTCCGAGGACATCTCCGTGGTCATGTGGCCGGCATGACTAGACGCCAAAGGCGCACGGAACGCTGTTACCTTCCCACCGGAGTGGTCCCTATTTTTCTACTTGCATTTTTACGTGCTTTCGAACTGCTAGGTTGGCAGAAGCTGGGACGAGTAACAGGCACTCATTCTGTTACGCGGCACTCAGGATTCGACCCGCCAAACTGCCGACCTTCTGATCGACAAGCTCAGCGTCCTAACCCAAAAGTAGGAGCGGTGGAGAAAAGAAAGAGAGGCTCCAATGGCATAATTCAGTTAAATGTTTATTTATTTAATCAATTCATACACAGAATTAAACCATATTTGTACAACCTTACAAAAAGGACTCTGGATTTAACTTTCCATCTTGATGAAAAAGCATGAGAGAGAATGTATGGTCCCAATGAACTATTAGGGAACCAAAGTTAAAACCAATAAGAGAGTCAGCAAATACAGGTTCTCGCTTCTAAAGGGATCATTCAAATGAAAGCATGGGACCTAGAGGAGTGTGCATAGAAATGTGTACTGAACAGTGTCTACAGGCTTTGCTTTAGCCTATTTCATTGTAGGCTCATATCTGAGCACCATACAATTGGCAGGGATATCTTTACTCTCCTTAGAATGGGAGAAAGCCCAGGATTGCTAGAGCAGGGGTGAAAAGTTTGACAGGGATGAATCTGATATCAAAAATTACATCCAGGAATTTAAAAGCTCACATTCTCTTAATTTTATTATTCCCAATTACAAATTACTCCAAATATCATCCAGATATATTTGATCTTCCAAAGAAGACTGTTTTGGCATTTGGAGTCATTGATTGCAAGTCCTTCTGCTTTACTACAGCCTGCAGATTTCATGTAAGACCTACTTTAGATTTTCATCCTTTTTCAGTTGGTTAATTCATTTGAGAATCTCTGGAGCCAGAAGCAGAGAAGCTGATCTAATGTGACATCTCATATAATGACTGGCAGATAAATGGGGAGGAGTCCTATAATGTATGATAAAACTCTTTCCATCTAGCAGCTGGCATCCTAGTCTTCAAATATTGTTTCCCCTTGTACAATGAGCAGACAAATTAGCTTCCCAAATAGTGAGGTATTCTTATCTTTTGCAGCCTGAAAAAGACAACCAATTTGCTTGGAAAATGCCTTGTTTCCATAAAGCATTTTCTCTGATAAAGCAAGTCACCGATTTCCAATACCCAGTCAATTGTTCCAGCTGTACATTTTAAAACCTGTCAGTTATTTTGCCTTAACAGACACACAGTCCTGGTCAAATCAGGGTGCCAAATACTGTGAGGCTTCTTTTAGCCTATTGAAAAGGTGTTACTAGTTGTTGGATAGCTCTGACATATAGTTAGGGCTTTTGTGGGTTTCTAAAGCTGCTAGCAGATGTTCCCAAGGCCGGCAAAGCTCATCTGAGGATAATGAAAGTGGCACTGACTGTGCACACTTTGCCTTCCACTGACCTCTGAGGCTGATTCTATCTTCATTGCTTCTAAGATTGACTTGGCTGAGTGGGCAGAAGCTAGAGGCCAGAAAGAGTAATCAAATGGTCCCTGTCTGGTCAAAACCCAACTTTAAATGCAACTGCCATATTCAATAATATGTGTGAACTCAACAAAAAAGAAATATTACTTGATAATTAGCCACACCCCACTCCAACATGTAAGGTCACCATTGGATTCACCTTTGGTCAGGCCATTAATAGCAGGAGATGGAAACTGCTGTGCTGTCATATTGATTCCTGGTTCCTTGGAATCCCATAGTTTACTATTAGAATATGCTATAGAGTAGGAGATAAATACTAAAGTTTGAAAAAAGACTCATCTGTGGACTAATTCTGGCACTAAAATTGCCACCCCATATTATGGCTCTGTTTGGATGTTCCTGGATGAGTGTAGATGGATATTTTTCTAGTTCATCCAAGTATTTTTTTGAGTATCAACTCAGATTGAGTATATTGGTCTGCATGGACAAAGATAAATGTTAACAATTAAAAACCCTTAACCAGACAAATGTATTATGGATGCTAAAGCTAATTCCTGGCACGATTCAAACTGGTTATTAGTAGTCCCCAATAGTTGTCTGACATCAGTGTGCAAAGGCCCGTCAGGCACAAAGAACCAGATAACACATGTGAAGGTTCAAAATTACTGATTTATTACTCAAGCCTATGCACAGAAATCTTCTCAGCCTCTCAGGCATGACTTCTGAGAAATCCTTTTGTGGCTATAATTGAATGTTCAATGAACTGCAGATGGCTTGAGGGGCCTGTTCTTTAAATGGACCTTAAAGACTTGGTTCTTTTCTCAGGTGCTACATTATGTGGTTCTGTGGGAATTTTATTGATGTGCTGGTGCAGTTTTTCAACTTTGATGGCTTGTAGATGTATGGACTTCAACTCTCAGAATTCCCAAACAACATGCTGGCTGAGGAATTATGGGAGTTGAAGTCCATACCTCTTCAAGTCACCAAGGTTCAGAAACTGTCTTAGTGTATTGTAACCTAGATTATCACCTACTTTGTTCTTATATGAGATGTGTTTTTAAGTTGCATATCTCCCAGAGGTATTATGAGTTAGGAGGGCTTATAAATTTGATTTATAAATGAATATAAATCCTGCAGAGAAAACCAAATTGTCTCATTGCCTAGAGGTGTTATTTAGATTTGGAGCTTATTCTGAAACTTATAAGTATCCATCTGCAGATATGTTATCATTTGAAATGATCAGCATTGGCACTGGAAAACAATGCTTACACTAAAAAAACTATGCATAAACATATCTGGCATTTCTTTTAGAATTCTACAAAATATTTCATATATGTATGCTGGGGCAGAAGAGAAAGTGATGGTTTTCTTCTGCTTTTAAGAGCTGTTAGAGCTGTACTACAATTGATTTTTATGTTAAAGGAATTTTTTTCAGCCATATGTAGATAAATACAATTTCACATTAGATCTTTAAGTAAACAATATATTTCTTTGCTTACAAAAATCCCCTTTTTTGACAATGATGTGCTCTTTTTTAAAACAAAAACCTATGATCAAAGAAATTCAAATAAAAAAATATTACTGAATAAATCAAGTAGAGTTCTCTCTAGTGTCCACTTTGGCGGTGTCCATGCATTCCAAAAGGCAGGGTAGGAGGAAGAAAAAAAATAGAGAAATTGTGTATAGTATAATTGGAAACAAAGAAATCATTCAGACAGTTTAAAGGGTGGGTAAAATACATTCCAGAAGAAAGGTTAAGACCCCGGTTGGGTAATGAATGCCTCACAATAAACACCCAATGCATGTGATCCAACTGGAGTTGCCATTGTACTCTTGTGCTAAAGTTTGGAAGAACGGACAGAAAAATAAATGGTATAAGTCTTTCCAATCCTATTTGTCATCACAGGTAAGCTTCTTCTTAGTTTTACCCAGTCAACATTTCACAATAGTCAGTGACCTAATTCACTGAGGAATGTGAAGTCATACCAGCCTTTTTATTCATTGCAGAGAGCAGAAACAGAGGCATTGCTACAGTTTTTTTTTCATCAATTTTATGCTGATCTGGATCCATTTTTTCAAAGGCAAAATCAAATCAATTTCTACCCAGAGGTGACAGCCAATCAATTTTAAGAGGCTTGGATTTCAAGTTGAATTATGGCACTTCAGGAAACTGAAACCTTTGTTGAAATGCTTAGACAACCAAATGAAATGTCATCAATTTGTCCTTTTAAGGAGAGGGGAAAAAACCCCACCATGTTTTAGTAGAACCCCAGACTGCACAGCTTGTCACCATTAAGGCCCAAATGTAGAATCCACCATGCCTAAGAGGTGCTTCAAAGAACCAGCTTTGTTTTGGTTATCTCTAATGCAGAACAGCAGGGCTCTCCCAAATGATATTACCTTGATATCACAAAGCCAGGAAAGAAACAGATCTCTTGAAAGATGAGAATTTTTATCTACAGTAACAAAGAAAATTTCATCAAAACATTCTTCTTCTTGAAAATAACCTCCTAAAATGTTTACTTTTTCGTCAAACTGAAATGTTTTAAAAAAGTAAAATAATTTTCCAGTGCAGCTACATTCAGTACTGCAGGCCCCTTTGTCTACAACCTGAAGACACCAAGGATTGTTCTTTGGACATTCTGCATTTGAAGCCCATTTTTCTACCACTCTTCTCAGGTCCTCTTTCAGGTTGTTGAAGGAGTACATGGAGGACTTAATGGAGAAAGTCAACCTGAAACTAGTGGCTTCTTTCAACAACATTTTCTTCCTGGAGACTTTGCAGGATATCACCAATCTCAACCAGCCCGTGTAAATGCCAACAGAGGTAGGCTAAAAAAAGCCACCAGGTTGCTTCTCTCTCAGAAGTGGGAGAAAGAACATGCTGCTTTGAAAAGTAGCTTTGAAAGGGGCTTTCCATGCTACTCCAGACTCTCTTCCAAATAGGGTGAATGGGAGCATCTGGAATTACCTGCATAAGTCCCCAAATGGGGAGTTGTCGAGTCAAGTCAAATTGGCAGCTGCAAAGGTATGATCTAAACTGTGCTTGATTTTTATGTTGATGCATAAACCTCAGTATCTACCAGCTTTTAATATTCCGTGCTAGGGGTCCCTCCCGTATTGTGAAAGAATTCAGCATTTGTCTCCCTAGTGGGAGAAAGAACTGTTACAGCCACTATTTTGACTTTTTTAAAGCATACACTACAGACACCCCTGCACGACTTTTTTCCATTCACAGGGGAGACAAACATTGAACCTTTCACAATATGAAAGGGAGCTCTAGCATGGAACCTTAAAAGGCTTCTGGTGGATGTCAAATATCTTTTCAATAAAATATGCAAAAATGCTCACCAAAGTGCATTTATTGTTTCTGTTCCATACTAGTATTTTGGTAAATTTCCATTATGGGGTGCAAGCTCTAATTCACTGTAGACACTATTATACATTATTTTCCTTAATACACATTTCACCATGGAAACAATGTAAACTGCAAGAGGCTAATTTTTGTTTGCTCACCCAGCTCTCTCTAAACTCATTTATTTTAAAACTATAGCCTTCTTTATCTGTAGTGATGATAGCAGTGTGGGAAGTGTGACTATTTTGTTATATTATGTTTTCTGTGACTGGAAAGGAACAAAATATGGGTGATTTGAAATTTCAACATATGTTTTAAACTATGTTTTCCCACCTGTAAGACTAAAGGTGGGCTACAGTTTTCATCATCCCCAACTGGCATAAACAATAGAGCAGAGAGTTACTACAGGCATCTTTTTTTTAACTTTTAACTTTTAACTTTTTCTTTTTGCAGTTCCTAGCTCAAAAGCCCCTCGAACTCAAATACCATCAACTGATGTTCTTTGTTTGAGACAGGAATCTTACAAAGTATTATAGAATGGACTTAACAAAGTTAAATAAAATTGACACATATCAAAATTTTCCACACTTTGCTTCGTTGTCTCTTCATTAAGGTCTTTATAATTGAAGAAGATGGAGAAGGAAAATGGGATTCTTTCAATGAATATAAATGAATTGAACTCGCCTGGAAAAAAGAAAAAAAGAAAATTACACGACTACGAAAATTAAAAATGAATATAGTCTGTCTCCAAGAAACACATATTAAAAGGCAACATTACAAACTGTTAGAACAACCAAAAATTGGGAAACGTCACTTCACACTAGAACAACAAAAGAAAAGAGGAATAGCTTTATATATCAAAGAGGCAATGAACCCCAAACAAATCTATGCAAATGAAGAGGGAAGAATATTAATGGTGGAAATAATGATAAATCAAAAACAGATATTGATGGTAGCAATACATGCTCCTAATAACAAACAAGAAGAATTTTATCAAAAATTAGACAAAAAATAGTGGAATTGAAATATCAAAACATTTGTTTAATGGGAGACTTTAATCCAATAGTAGATGGAAAGCTGGAGTACAGAAGTAGCAAAATGGGGGGGGGGAGGAAGGATTACACTACCTAATATATACATATATCTGTATACAGGATATATGGAGAGAAAAAAATCACAATATACATTTTACTCAAACAGGAACAAATCATGGTCTAGAATTGATATGATATGGATATCCCCTGAATTAAGCACATTTATACAAGAGATTGAAATAGTAACCAATATATGGGCAGACCATAATCAGATAAAGATGACTTGGAGAGGAGCTAAGAAAAAACTGAGATGGCCTCTGAATCAATCTTTACTGAAAGAGAAATAATTTATACAAATAGCAACAAAGGAAATGGATTTTTTCTTTAAAATAAACAAAAAAGAAGAGACATCGCTTCAAAATGTGTGGGATACAGCTAAAGCATACTATAGAGGTTTGGCTATAACTTACATGGCGAAAAAGACAAAGAAAAAATGCAACAACAAATGAAGTTAAAGGAGGAATTTATAAAGTAGGAATTGGAACTACAGAGATCCACAAAAGAAAACTCTTAAAAAGCAAATGGAAATAATAAAACACAAATTGAACCTAGCAGAGGCTGAAAAAATGGCCCAACAAATTTAAAAGGGCAAAATAAAACTTTTTTTTTGAAAATGCTAATAAACCGTGTAGGTGGTGAGCATGCAAATTGAAAAAAGAGAGAAAGAAAAAAATGATAAACCAACTGAAAGATTCAAAAGTCAATTTGTAATTCCAAAATGACATAATCAAAAAAATAATCAAAGACTTTTATAAGACACTTTACAACACAGAATAAATTTTGCAAGAAAAAATATAGCAATACATAAAAAAACCAATTTACCAAAAATCTCAGAATATTCAAAATATGCTAAATGAAAAATATACCTGCAGAGTTGTAATAATATCTACAAGATACATTAAGCCCCTTAATGAAAGAACTATGCAACAAGGTACTTTTAGAAGCTAAAATACCAAATTCTTGGATAGAAGCCAATATTACTTTAATATCCAAAGAAGACTCAGACTTGACAGAGATAAAAAAAAATATAGACCAATATCTCTATTAAATGTGGATTATAAAATTTTTGCTTCAATAATAACATAAATATTAAAGATATTTCTGACTGAATTTATACACACAGATCAAAATGGATTTTTACCTAAGAGACAAATAAAACACAATTTAAGAATGATTTTAGACACCTTGGAATACTATGAAATGCACCCAGGGAAGCAGAGTGCGCTAATATTCCTAGATGCACAGAAGACTTTTGATAACGTAAACTGGCAATTCATGATTCAACAACTAAATGAAATGGATTTTGGAGAAAACTTTATAAATACAATTAAAACAATCTATCATAGACAAATAGCTAAAATAATTGCAAATGGAGATTTTACAGAAAATTTCAACATTAAAAAAGGCACAAGACAAGAATGTCCATTATCCCCATTATTATTTATATTAACAATGGAAGTATTAAATAAAAATATTAGGCAAGACTCAGAAATTAAAGGAATGAAGATAAAAGATGAAAAATATAAACTACAAGCATTCACAGATGACTTGGTTTTTATATTAGAAGAACCGCTTATGACAAGCCACAAGCTTCTGAAAAAGGTAGAAGAATTTGGAGAAATGGCAGGACTGAAAATAAATAGAGAAAAGACCAAAGTGATAACCAAAAAACATTACAGATAATAAAAAAAAAATCAATTGTCAGAAAAAACAGATCTTCAAAAAGTTAAGAAAGTTAAATACCTGGGGATATAGTTAACAGCAAGATGTGCAACAATAAAAGGAGACAACTAATACAACTATTAAAACAAATAAAACTAGACCTGGATAAATGGAAAAACCTACAACTTTCAATGTTGGGGAGAATAGCAACAGTGGAGATGAATACCTTACCAAAATTACTCTTTTTGTTTCAAACAATACCTATAGAATTGGGAACAATTTTTTAATGAACTAAATACACTGATCTTGAAATATATTTGGTGAAGGAAAAAAAAAACAGAATTAGATTGAAAATGCTACAAGAAGCGAAAGACAACAGAGGATTTGGGCTGCCAGATTGGGCCCTATACTATCAAGCATCTGCATTAATATGGATAAAAGAATCAATAACCCTTAGACATAAAAGATTACTATAGCTAGAAGGGCAGGACCTACACCTTGGATGGCATGCTTTCCTATGGTATGGGAAGAATAAAATACATAGATGCTTTCAAAACCACTATATAACAAACACACTTCTTCTAGAATGGGAAAAGGTAAAAGCAAAAATTTACATGAAAATACCTGGATGGCTTTCAACAATGGAAGCATTTGTTCACCCAAACCTTATTGACTATGAGCAAATTGTGACTTATAAAGACAACTTGAATATTGAAAGAAAACTAAAATCCAGACAAGAACTAGAAGAACAGGGTATTGAACTATCATGGTGGCCACACCTGCAAATTCAAATGAGATATGAAAAAGATGCTAAAACATCTGGATTCTATAAAGAGCAGACAGAATTTGACCAGATACTATTGGCATCAGATGAAAAATTGATTAAGAAACTGTATAAGTACATGCTAAGTTTAAAGATGGAAGAGGAACAAGTTAAAGAAACAATGATAACATGGGCAAAAAACTTTGGCCATAACAGAGAACTAGAAAACTGGAAAAGACTTTGGGAAAGAAATTCTAAAATAACAAAGTGGCTTACAAATAAAACTTATATAAAATGTTTTACAGATGGCACTTACCACCTATGAGGATAGCAAAAATGTTTAAAAATATGTATAGCAATTTTTGGAAATGTAGACAAAACACAGTCACATATTATCATCTTTGGTGGACATGCCCTAAGCCTAAAATATTTTGGTCAAGAATACATATATGGTTAGAGAAAATGACAAAAAATGTACATTTTTAGCTAGAATTATTTCTGTTAGGTATAATTGCAGGGAATTATGAGAAAGAAAGTGTATATTTAATGTTACATGAATTAACGGCAGCAAGAATTGTATTTGCTCAACATTGGAAAGATGAAGAATTACCAGTGGAGGAAGAGATAATCAGGAAAATTTTGGACTGTACAGAAATGGACAGTCTTACATTGAAAACGAAGGAGAAAGAAGCTTCAGAATACTTTAGAACATGGGATACATTTTTATCAATGGCTAGAAAAATGAGGTAGAGAGAAAGGAGTTTAACATGTATTAGTAAGCTAAATATTGGAACTCAGACAACATGTTGATAATAAAATATTAAGATTTGTGATTAGAAAATAATAATAATAAAATATGGTTATAAAAAAATATTTGCCCTGATGGTTTAGCACAGATTATTAAAAACTACCAAATTCTGCTGTAGTTGAAGAGATTCTAACAAGAGGAAATCCAGAGTGGGGATAGCTATTCAATGATTAACGGGAAACCAAGCCAACTAATTCTGCAGAATAAACATTGCAGAATGCATATTTACTCAAAACTGGTCTTTCTTTTTTCTTTATTTCTTTCTTTAAAAAAAAAAAAGTAAAGATTCCCTAGCAATCACACAGGGCTGGGTAGGCAATCCATTACACAAACTCTTCCATGTGGGCAGAAATTCTTTGAAATTCTAGTTACAAGTGTCCAGTTAGATTGGCAGGTCTTGAAAAGCTAAGCAATATGGATGAGAGACCACCAGAAATGTCTTGGCTATCAGCTACACTAAGAAATTGGGAAAGGAGGTGAAGAAAACATGTTAAAAGAATAAATCCTTACCATAGTGCTGTTAAAAAAACATATGTGTTTGACCTTGAATTGCTTGAATTTTTATACCCAAAAATAACACACACACACACACACACACACACACACACAGAGAGAGAGAGGGGGGGAGGGAGGGAGGGAGGGAGGGAGGGAGATATATATATTTCTGTATTCTTTCCTAATAAAGACCTTCATTGTGATTTTTTTGGTTCTAAGTATTCTATACTGCATTTGGAAATGTCCAAAGATTAAATGATAATTACATTTTTATTTGTATATTGGTATAGCATCACTTGATATGTTTGCGTTAAATTGATCTATCCTCTTTTATTATTACTTCTTGTTTTTAAAATGGTAAGCCTCCTAGATTCTTGTGGAGTCAAGTGGCCTCTCAATTATAATAATGAAATAAATAAAATAAAATTATAAATCCAATAAATTTCCTCACCATCTTTGTTTCTAACTTTCTTTGTCTGTTGGTAGATCAAGCATTCAAAAAGCAATAACTTAGCTCATTTCCAAATCCAGAATATAATACTGAAATAATGGAATTTTTGGGGGCAAATATCTGATTTCTTATCCTTTGCTAAATATTAGCCTTTTGATTTTGCAGAATTCAAGCATACAATAACAGATTATTTAAGGAAAACAGATGGAAAGGTGTGTTTCATTATGTCTCAGGCTACAAGGAATGTATTTCTTGCTCGGATGAATGTTTATGAACATTCTCTTGGCTTGAAGGCCACAACAAGTATTGCATGAAACTTCACAAATAAATGGAGACAGAACCCATCCTGAGGGAAACTTTTAATAATGTTAAAGGATGAAATGAATAGACCTATTTTTTTTTTCTCTTAACTGCCCCCAGTGATATAAAAGGCCATCTATTCTGGATGAGGCATTGGAATTACAGAAAAGATGGATGTGAGCTGAATCTGAGTTGCACTTTTGGTACTCTTAATTTAGGATTTATGATTGCATGGGATAGAGTAACTTAGCTTTAGCTAGCCCAAGCTTTTAGCTGCCTAAGGCAAAGGATTAAAAATATTTCTTCCATTCAATTTACAAGTGCTAACTGAAGTCTTGTTAGATTCCCCCCAAAAAAAGAAATCTGGAAAGGAAAGAAGAGTAGGTATATCTTGTAGGGCAGGTTAAGGTCTCTAACTCTTTCCCACCACCCACCAATTAGTTCCAGTTTTAACCACTCCAGTCTGCTTCATGTTTTGATTGCCCTTGGATAACCCAAATAGGAATGAATTGCAATTCTCACAAACAGATAGTTCCTTCAGAGTGTAACTGTCAGGCTCCCTAAACCAAGGAAAACATGTTGAGAGTCTTCTGAACAGATTTCTTTATTGCTCCTCATCTATAGGCAGAAATCTTTCCAAACAAAAGCAGACTACCTTTACCATAAAATATATACTTTGGAAACTATTAGAGAAGAGCCATCTTTGCCCTCTTTCTCCTGCACAAACTCTAAACTGTGATGTCTCTTGCTCTTCTGGACTGCATCCCTCTCTCCTGGGAATCTGGATAGAATTCCAGCCAAGTAACCTGGCTATAGTCATTCAATTTCACTTACTTCAACAGGTGCATCCTGAACTCATCCTACAATGAATATGACAATAAAGTCTAAGTAAAGTGTTTTGTCTAAGTTCAGCTTTTGATGAGTTCATGGTCTTTTGTTGGCAACCATTACAGATAGTTTCTCAGTCCAAATGTTAAGATTTCCTATGCTGTGGGTATGTGGAATCTCATGATCTGGAGGCTTATCATTTTTAGTACTGGGTGGGGTAGCACTACCCTCAGACAGATCCAATGCAACACTTGGGTGTTCTTCTAGACTCATGATTCCTGCTCAAATAGCAGGTGGCAATAGTGGCTAGGAGAGCCTTCATACAATTTTGTGTGATATGCCAGTTGTGCCCTTTTCTGGAGCATGGGGCCTGGTGCTCAATCACTCATCCCCTGGTCATTGTATTTTTGCAATTGGTCTGCATGGGGCTACCCTTGAAAAACATTCAGAAGCTGCAATTGGTCCTGAACACAGCAGTGGGGACAGTTTTGGAGGCCCCTAGAGTGGCAGATGTAACACTACTATTATGTGAGCTGCATTGGCTGCCAATCTGCTTCCAGGTACAATTCAAGGTGTTGGTTATTACTTTTAAAGCTCTTTATGGCATGGGGCCAGGATATCTGTGAAATCATCTTTCCCCAATGGGATTGGCCCACCCCCTAGTCCTAGCCCAGTGTTTTTCAACCACTGTTCCGCGGCACACTAGTGTGCCGCGAGATGTTGCCTGGCGTGCCGTGGGAAAAATTGAAAAGTAATTATAAAATACTTTCTTTGTGTTTATTTGATTCCTATTCAAGAAAATTACTTTATATATAGTCAATATAGGCACAGAGTTAAATTTTTTAACATTTTCTAATGGTGGAGTGCCTCGTGATTTTTTTCATGAAACAAGTGTGCCTTTGCCCAAAAAAGGTTGAAAAACACTGTCCTAGCCAAAGGGTCCTACTGCAGATCCCATCAGCCAAGGGATCAGCTGATGGGATCTAGGAGAAGAGTCTTTTCTGTCATGGCTCCTGCCCTCTGGAATATCTTGCCAAAGGAGATAA
This sequence comes from Vipera berus, assembly GCF_964194415.1. Classification (NCBI taxonomy): domain Eukaryota; kingdom Metazoa; phylum Chordata; class Lepidosauria; order Squamata; family Viperidae; genus Vipera; species Vipera berus. The sequence goes on from NC_138206.1 coordinate 95,943,679, forward strand.
GATCTGCCCCCTCTTTTTTAGCTTTAAGGAAAGTAGTTGATGTGCCATTGTGCTCTATAACAGTATTTATTATTATTTAACTGAGCAGAAGCTATTACAATCCCAAAAGGGCAGCCATGACATTTCATTGCAAAGCTCAAGTGGACCAACAACCTTGTACATGTGTGGTAGAGAAAAATCTCTCTTCCATCTTCAATCCAAATACGTGCAAGGATAGCAGCATTGAGATGGGAAAGCAAGAGCATGCAGATCATGCTCAGAAAAGACAAAAACAAATCAGCTACAACATTTACAAAAATGCTACACAATTGGAAGGCATGATCCCAGTTACTCCATTCCCTTTCCACGTTCCTGTTCCCAGTTGTCAGTTCGCAGTGGGCTGTCAAGTGTTTTAATGGCATGGGGTCCTGAAGGAAAAGCTGCTGACTGGAGGTATTTGATACACTACTAAAGGATCTCGCCACCTCTCCCCCCCCCCCAAACCCTGCTTTTTTTAGCTTGTTTTAAATGCTGTCATTTAATTCACTTCATATTTATAAACATTATTATACTGTATGTCATTCATCCTGATGTAAACTACTCAGAATTGTCTGAACCACAGGAAATAAATTTGATAAATAAAATAAAGAAATACATTTCCTGCTGGTTTTCTATCCAGTTGATGTGAGGCATCTAAAAGCAGCCCTCCACAACCCGGTGTAGTCCAGTTTTTCTGGCAATTTGCTTTCTTTCATCCTCATTCATATTCACAATGTGCATAACCAGGAATATAAGTTCTTTGGATGTTACAGATTCAGTGCATCACATTCTATGGGGAAAAGGCCTGTGTTTTTTTTTCTTCAGTCCATGCCACAATATTGTCCTTGTTTCCTCTCAAGAGTGCTTGTGACTCATAAACAGAAGGCACCCATTGGATTCACAAAAGATGAGACTAATGCCTCCCTTCCAGAGTCTTAGCCTTTGTATTAAGTTGCTAAACTATTTGTTTTTGAAGTCCATGAACAGGTTATTTTTTTCTCCTTTTAAGAAGGCACCACTGATAAATGTTTATTTAGTATTTCATGTTTGATCTCTCCTCCCCCTCGCCCTCCCCAAATACAATCTTTATACCAAAGCTGGAATCTATTTTCTGTGACTACATATAAATGCAGCACATGCTCAGCGGCCTAACAGATGCCATCTGTAAAAGCATTTACTTTAAATTAGTGGAATAAGTAATCAAAAGGGCTTTGTACTTAATGCAGAACTTTTGGTGACTATTAAATGCTCATTAGAGGGTGTTTTTGCTGTATGACTGTCAGAATCAGCAGGACGTTTATGATAGATTTCCTGAGTAGGTCAAGATTGAATATGATTTTACAACTTAAAAAACATAAATGAATGCAGGTTATTTCAGCATCACCAGATGTTCCAGAAACTCCCAAGCCTTAACAACACAAAACAGCTAACAGCAAATTTAAATTTTGCAACAATATTACAGTGCAGATTTCTTTTTCAGTTATTTAGCAATCTCCCTCCCCAGTTACAGAGAGAAAGCACTTCAACAATGATTTTCAAATGATTTTCAAAAAAAGGCAAACAGCCAACTATGACTAGAATTGGGAGGTGGGGGGTGGGGAGGAACTACTGCTGATCCAGGGATGTCCAAAAGGATACAATCCCTTTTTCAATACAATTCCTGCTACTTTCAACACTACAAATTCTACACAAGGGCATAAGTGGTTTATTTTTAAAATTCAGGGAAGTTTTTAAAAAGAAAGAAACCATTTACAGGAACGCTCAGGGCCTTAGGCTATATAACCAATTTACTCTTCTCTCACTAATGTGAATAGACTTGGTGCTGTAGAATACAGGAGCTGTGAACTGAAATTATTGTCCGAAAAAAATAATAAAATAAAGGTTTACCAATTGAAACATCCTCTTTTTCTTCTTCTTCTCCTTCTCCTCCCCCCTGTTTTCTAATGGAATCTTGATGTTCTGAAATTTCCTTATGCATTTATTTTAAATGGCTATAATTGTATCAATTAGTCAGTCTTGAACTCACAAAGAAGCAGGGTTGAAAGATAAGAAAATGGAAAAGGATTGCATGCAGATGGGATTTAGTAATGTCTAGTTAAGGTCAGGAGGCACAGTTCAAAGAATTGGCCAGCAAGGCAGGAGGACAGAGATGAACAACAAACAAAGAGAAATTAAATCTATATACCATTAAAACTTTGTTTTGTGACCTTTAACTAGACAAAATGGTGCATCATAGGGCAAATGTTTCTCAACCGAGATATCTCAAATGAATTAACTTACAGAATGTGTCCAAACTCCAGGACCTATAATTCCCTTGGAACTGAAATTTGGCAGATTTTATAAAACATTTTAGGACATAAAATTATCATAAAATTACATAATACAAAATGTCATAGAACATTTCCTGTGGTCAACGCCTGATGTTTGACTGTGCTTTATAGCTCAACATGGCAAATTCATCTCTGAATATCTCCTTGAAGTTTTAAGAATTTTAGAGAAGCTCTCCCATTGTTGAAGGCAGTAAGGAATAAGGTAAAGAGGAGGTTCAGCAGGGCTTTGGAAGTTTTTGACTTTCATCCTCTGTTTAGGTAAGAAAATACATCTAAAAGGATATGCAAAGGGGTCATGGACTGTGTAGTAATAGTTAATTTCTGTTTGGAGTAAGGAGAAGTATCCTTGAAATTCCCTCACTGGTTGTTATGGTTGAAACTGCTGGGAACTGCTTGTCTACTTATTCAAAACTATTCTTCTAAAACAATGCTTTTATCTAAAAGAAAGATAGCTGGAAATAAGTAAAGCAGAGTACTGTAATATAATCAATCCCATTTGTGGCTTATTTTCTACAAACCTCTAGCACTATATAGCAAATTTCTGTATATCATTCAATCATTCCAGGAAATCCATTTGAACATTGTGTTCAGGAAATATCACTGTTCACACACATTATCCCAAAAGTGCTTTTTCAAGAGGCAACTGGATTTTCTTGTTTTTCTTTGAAGATGTTTCACTTCTCATCCAAGAAGCTTCTTCACATACATTAGTAATTTCAAATCTAAGCCTTGGAGAACAGTATAGCTTTATTATTACACATTAATTTGAATTCACCTGTTTGATTCAGCATTCTGCTTTGGTTATCACTTTGGTAGGATTCTAAGATGGTGTGTAGACCAGGGATCCCCAAACCCCAGGCCATGGCTCAGTACCAGGCTACAGCCCATTTGGAATCAGGCCATAGATGTGGCGGGCGAGTATGCACATAGCTCCATTTGCTAAAGCGGCAGGCATGCCCGCCACTTGTGCAAATGGAGCTGCTCATGAACACATGGACACTCACCCACCGCTCACGCAAAACCATCTCCTCTCCCCCCCCCCCGCTCTGATCCAAAAGACAGAAAGGTTGGGAACACTGGTGTAGACAATTGTCTCAGTTGTTTTACCTTATATCCAGGAATAAAGATAGAAAGGGAATAATATGGGAATAGCACCACCTGAAAAAAGCCATGTCAGAATGAAGATATGAATAAAATTACTGTATGGTGTAGTTCCCTTTCCACATCATTATCTCCTTTCTCTGTGAGACCTATCTATTACTACATGGGGAACAGCCCAAAAGGAAGAGGGATGGTGTCCTTCCTGTTGTCCTAAACATCAAACTTCTTCTTTTATATTTTGCCATATGGCCTAAACTTCCATATCCTTCACCACAAGCCAGATGTAAGCATACATCTGCTGGTGATGCTTTAGTTTTAAACATGCCATTTTTTTTAACCAGTGTGAATTCTTTATAGGTGGCCAGAGTAATTTGCTTGAGATGGATGGCTGTTGAAATTAAATAAATAAATAAAATGAAGTTGCATAGTTCCATTGTGGCTATGGAAGCATTCCTAGTGGCATCTGGGCAGATTTAATAATTGATGTGGATGTGTCAAAATGACATGGAACAAAAGGAAGTCTGTGAGTCCTTAAATTTGTGTTTAAAACAAAGCTGGGAAAATTTATTCTAATTCATTAAAATAGAGCCTCTTTTAAGAAGGAGGAGAAGATGAGGAAACATGCTCTGTAATTTGCTTAATGTATATTTATCAAAATGAAGCTTTTATAACAGAAACTCAGCATGTTTTTTTTTTAAAAAATAAATAAATAAATAAATTAGCTGTATTGGAACTATGTTAAAGAGTTTAGCAACAAGAAGTCCTCCTAGGCAAAAGTCACTTTATTTCTTGGAACTTTTTGCAAAGTTTCCTCGAAGCTAAATTGGGTCAAATAATAAAGGGCAAGAGTTAACCTTTTCAGTTCTCCTGCACAGTATGGAGGTTATACCATTACCATCTCGAGGGAAAATATGGCTTTTTGAACTTCATCTACTCTTTGTGTCATGAAAGTATCTGCAATTAGAGCAATTATATAAGCAACATGTATTTCTAACACTGACATCCTTTGCATAGAAGAAAATGACGTATATTCCTACATATGACAAGGCATGCACTTTCTATTTTGTGCTTTGGTTTCCTTAGGGGGTAGACAAAGTGCCTAAATAAAGAAACAAACAAATATGTTAATAAAATACTTCTCCCCCACTTTTCTTAAAATTTAACTGACCCTTGGATAATTTCTTTCTCTTTATCACCTAAAGGCAAAACACAAGCAATATTAAATTGGATTTGGTCAACTATTTCCATTGATTTTTCTACACATTTCTCCTAACAGAAGCATGCTTTAGACATTATTTAGCCTGCAAAAATTACATAATCAAAGACAAAAATAATCAAGAAAATAATTTTAAAAAACAAGGAAATAGATAAAATAGATTTATAAACAGGATAAACTAACATAAAAAAGAAGAAAATGACATCCATAAAATATTAGCATGCTGGCTATTATTAATCTGAGGTTTCATATTCATAGTAAAAGAAGCAAGTAATTAAACTGGGTCATTAGGCAGTCCTTAACAATTGTAATTGTTATAGCTCAGATTATCAATTATCAATTATAAACCGAGATAAAGGACTGCAATAATTTCACCTAAGAAAATTGGAAAATATCAGAAATTATAATAAAATTATGATCATCTATTCAAGAAAAGCCAAAACTATATTTGGTTAATTTACTTTGAGAATAGCCCAACCCGAACTGTTATTCCTCTCCTTCCAAAGCAGCTTATCACCAGGGGATGTGGTCATCTCCAGATTCCGAAAGTCAGATGGAATTCCACCTCAACTCATCTAGCTGCTCAGGAGGACTGTGAGAAAACAGTGTCTTAACCATCTCTCTTAAACCTCTAGAGTAAGCAACATTCTATCCCAGAACCAAATTGAGTGAATTACAACTCTCCATCTCGCAGTCCCCAACTTCATGCTTTTCAATTTATGCACTTGTGAGAAACTATCTGCTGACTTGCAAAATATTTGAAAGGGAACTATAAAGAGGGTTTACATTAGGGGAAAGTGAGGATTCAAAAAATATAAACGATCAACATAGACTCCTCCGAATTCTCCAAAAGTTCTCAGCTGCCTTATGCTACTTTTTCTGCTGCATTAATAAAAGACTGATAACCTGTGAAGATAAATTGATAGCATTGGGGCAGATCGGCAACTGGACATTTTCCCCAATAGCCGTGACTATGGATGCATGTTGCTGCAGTACCTGGAGAGAGGGGAAGGAAAAATAATTTCTGAGCAATGAAAAAAATCAAACATTAAATCTCTGTGGGATGGAAAGTAATGGCTGATATGAGCTCCAAAGCCAGAAGGCAACAATTTTTGCCAGTAGAAAGACAGCCTGGCCACAAGTTTTGCAAAACTGTAGCAATTAAAAAGAACACACCAGCTTTGCTGTAGTTTCCAATAAACTGGGAAAGAGTGAGAAATAAATCAAATCCACCCTCCCAAAACAGATACCTTCTTGAGAACTGGAATTGATCCAGAAGTGGTGTAAAACATTGGAGTGGACCTAGTTCATGCATTTTAATGATCAGGTAAGACCTAATTACCTTAAGATGATCCTTATCTCATCAGAAGAGAAGACCTATATAAATCCATTGGCGATTCCAAAAACTAACTGTTGCTTGTTTCTTTGTGCTATCTATCCTATTTCATGGTGTCATTTTCTTCTTTAACATTTTGGGGAAGTGAAAAAACAACAGTCCTCAATTTGTGCAAAGCATAGTAAATTTAGAATATCCTAAAGGGCTGCTAGGCTATTACCATGGTTACAAACAAGTAATTAGGAACCGCTCCCAGAATGAAGCTCATGAGATGTATTAAACACCCAACAACATAAATCTCTACTTACAATTCAGACAAGCATATATTGAGAGAACACAGATATGTTGGTGACTATAAAACAAATTTCAATAATATCCAAGTATATAAAAGTTTGATGGCAGTATGAGATCAATGAATGAAAAGGGGAGTGATTTATTCCATATAGTCTGGGCACCTTATCTGGAGACAATTCATTTTAATTTACCTCTGAGGGATGCTAAGAAGATAACAGTAATACAATATGGAATAACATGTTAGATCCTTTTTTGGGGGGGCTGTTTATCTTTAAAGGAAATTCCCTGGATCTCTAATTATTTTTTCTTAAAAAATATGATTGGGTCACCATCTTCCAGAATATGTGCGCAAAATGTAGTTGGACCATGTTCTTGATTAGGTATAAATCCTTCTCCATGTAATATTCCTTTCCTTTTCCTATTTTATTTGAAACATCCCATTTTAATCCACTGCAATTTTTGTAGTTCATGACTAATCAATGTCAATTTGCACTAATCAGAGCCTTTCTATTTTGATTAGACTTAACAGAGGAATGCCCTTTAAATAAACAAAAAATATTTAAGAATATATATTACAAAAGGATGTGTTTATTGGTTCTGTGCAACTATATTCAGATCTACTAGAGCAATTCCCGATTTTGCAGTCTATGGAACATTAAATGTATAACTTTTATTGGTTCTTACTTAGAAATTCTAATTAACTACCAAAACATATGTAATCTAATTGTCACTTTTCTCATATGACTAATTATTTGAAATAGGGAAAGACTATTCTATTAAGTACATGTTGTATATTATTCCCAATTGCATTTCAAGCAAAACCTTAATAAGTGATCAAATCTGTCAGTCTTATGTTCTTTTTATCCTTCTGTTTCACATCAAGTTCCAGCTATGGAAATCAGCTTGATTGATAAAATAGAATCAGTTTGAGTTGAATCATTGTGTAGTGTGAAACTGGATTATATGGCACAGGATCAGTAAACGTTTCAGGCTTGGGCTATATACATATATGTATATGTATATGTATATATATAAGCAAATTTTGCTTTTCAGCCCTTCCTAATCTGGTGCCATCCAGGCCTATTGAGCTCTATTTTGGCTGTATATAAGATTATATCTTAGTAGCACTCTGAAAACATATGGAGATGAATGAGAAACATTAATCAAGATTTAAGTCAATTAAATTTGAGAAATAATGCATCTAATTTTATTTAACATCCCACTTTTATTTTCTATTAAGGGCACACATGTGCCCTTCATTTGAGGACTTCAACATGAAATTAAGACCTCAGATACATGAACAAGATCAAGTCGCATAGATATAATTTCCATATTGTTTTTCCATATGTTTTTCCAGTGTGATTAGTTCATTTCTTATAATGAAATCATCGAGTAATGTATGCACACATGTAAAGCCTTTATTACACAAATGGGACTCAGCAATAAAATTCTCTTTAGATGCTTAGATTAGGCAAATTGGGAACAAACAGTTGGAAGAGAAGTCTTTCAGACTTGCCTGAGACTCACCAGAGACTTCAAAAGAGGATCAGAAGGCAAACTAGAGCTGGAGTCTGTTTAAAAAAGGAAAGGGGAAAGGTTGTGTTGATGGTGTTGAACTTTGCCCTTTTGTGGAGTTTTGAAAAGCCATATTTGGAGAGAGTCTCTGAAGTAGTCTGGGTCAGGTCTGGGTTGGTCAAAGCATTTAAGGGAGCACTTCCTTTCTCTGGAAGTATGGCTTTCAAAGTGTGTCCTGATGGCAACTCAGTAATTCCTCTCCAGAGGGGAGCAGGCTTCAATTACCTTTCATGATACACCAAATTGGTCCTTCAGGGCAAGATTAAGCCAAAGGCTCAGAGAGTTGGTGGTGGGTGGGTAGAGATGAAGCTCAATCTGCAGTAATGATAAGCTTTTTGTAATCTGTTTCAGGTCATCTGATAGGGAGAGATAACCTCTGTCTGAAATGAAGCAGAAAGGAAAGAAAGTTGTTTTTGTTTTTTGTGTTTTTTTTAGTAAACTTCACAGATCATTTTAATGAGGAGACGCAAGGTGTACTTGTGACTCTTATATGACTCTTTCTTTCTTTCTTTCTTTCTTTCTTTCTTTCTTTCTTTCTTTCTTTCTTTCTTTCTTTCTTTCTTTCTTTCTTTCTTTCTTTTGGAAGAGAATTATACACTTGCAAAATTTGGGACAGCTCACTGATATAGCAAATTCATATTGTGTGATTATGTTCACACAAAAACGTACTTATTTAGTTACTAAATTAACCTGTGTTTGGAGTCATAAAATATATCATATTCTTATGTGACCAATCTGGGTTGAGTTTGCACAATACACATACCATAGCCACATACACTAGCCACATACACACTTGAATAGTAATAACCAAGGCTAGCATAATGTGCAAAGTTTGCTGGAATACTGCATCCAGTTTTGGTCACCAATTACAAAAAAGATGTTAAGACTTTAGAAAAAGTGCAGAGAAGAACAACTAGAATAATTAAAGACCTGGAGACTAAAACATATGAAGAACGGTTGCAGGAATTGAGTCTGGCTAGTCCAGAGAAAAGAAAGACTAGGGGTGACATGATAGCAGTATTCCAGTATTTGAGGAGCTGCCACAAAGGAGATGGGGTCAACTTAGTTTCCAAAACACTAGAGGGCAAGACAAGAGACAATGGATGGAAACTAATCAAGGAGAGAAGCAACCTGGAATTAAGGAGAAACTTCCTAACAGTGAAAACAATTAATCAGTGGAACAGTTTGTCTTCAGAAATTGTGAGTGCTTCATCACTAGATTTTTTTAAGAGACTAGACAGCCACTTGTTTCAAATTGTATAGACAGACTAGACAGCCACTTGTTTCAAATTGAGCAGGAGGTTGGACTAGAAGGCCTCCAAGGTCCCTTCCAGATTTATTGTGATTGATTGATTGATGTTTAAATGAGCAAGCCATTAAATCCCAGTACATTCACTGACACTAACTCTCACTTACTGACACCATGAGTGTATAATATTAGACCCTTTGTAAAGTTTGTATGTTAAGAAAAAAACATTTATGCATCAACAACAAATAAAAATAAAAAATCAAAGTGTCTATAGCATAATGCTCTGTCCACTATCTTGCCTAGTTTGAACTTCTCTTTCCTGCCTAGAGATCTGGCTGGTAATAAATATTGGTATGCAGCTAAAGGATGCCAAAATAAAGATCAAAATGTTTCTGAATTTTATGGAATCATAAGGTTGGAAGGAGCCTTGAAAGTCTTCTAGTCTAACCCAGTGCAGGAATCTTCATACTATTCTGGACAAATGACTGCCCAGTATTTTTTCCTGGTGATTAATTTTCTTGAAATTTACATTTCTCTTGAAGTTTAAATTTACTTTTTCAGTTTAATTTTGAACAGCCTGAATACAAACTCAGGGTTTTAAAAAACCTATAATTTAATAAAGAACAAACTTCCCAAATTCTAAATGTAATATTGTATTCTTATTACCAAGTCTTCAGAAATGTGATTGCTATTCTTCCTATTCTGCATATAATGAATTGAGACTTTAAAAAGCTAGAACAAGAGTTTTGTTCTAAACAAGCAGCAATTCCAACAGCTGGGTTGACAGGTTTCCAGAAAAAGAGAGTGAAAATAAAGTTGCTACCGGTATATTTATTCCAAGTTGGTTCAGTGACTGATCTTCCAGGAGAGTTGTGATTTTATTTCCTGTTTATTAGGAAAAAGGCTTATCAGAGTTGTCATATGTAAGCAATTATGAGGGGTGAGCACTGAGATGGCAGATAATAGCAAATCACAGCACAAAATAATTTCTTCCTTTTCACAAGTAAAGAGGAAACAGCACATGACTCCCCACCCAACTTCCCTAGAAGCAAGAACAGGAGGCCTGACAACAGATCAAGGCTCCTTCCATTTTCTAAAAGCAGGAATACCTCTTGCAGATAATCAATTCCTGTAATGCACTTTCTTCAACTATGTCCAACACTTTTAGATGTCCTTATCTACAACCACATGACACCATCTAGTATAGCATGAAGAGAATGATGGGGGAGAACATTCTTTGGAGGAAAGATGAATTAGGTTGAAAACAATGGGATGTACATAGAAAATTTCCATATGGACAATGATAAATTCTACTCTAAACTGATAGAACATAGAATAATAAAGTTGGAAGGGATCTTGGAAGTTTTTTAGTCCAACCCCCTGCTCAAGCAGGAGACCCTATACCATTTCAGGCAAATGGTTGTCCAGTCTCTTTTTTAAAGTCTCCAGTGATGGAGAACCCACAATCTCTGAAGGCCAGCTATTCCACTGGTTGATTGCTCTCATCCTAAGAATTTTCTCCTTAGTTGTAGTTGCTTCTCTCCTTAGTTTCCATCCATTGTGTCTTCTCTTGCCTTTTGGTGATTTGGAAAATAGTTTGACCCTATCACTTTGTACAAGCCCTCAAATATCACAATACAGCTATCATATCTCCCCAAGTCCTTCTTTTCATTAGACTAGACATACCCAATTCCTGTAACCTTTCTTTGTATGTTTTAGCCTCCAGTCATTCTTGTTGCTCTTCTCTGCATTCTTTCCAGAAACTAAACATCTTTTTTTTATATTGTGCTGACCAGAACTGGATAGAATATTCCAAGAGTGGTCTTACTAAGGCTTTGTAAAGAATACTACAATTTCATATGATCTTGATTTTATCCCTCTATTAATGCAGTCTAGGATTGAATTCGCTTTTTTGGCTGCTGTCATACACTTTTGGCTCATATTTAAGTGATTGTTCACTAGGACACCAACTCTCTTGCTGTTACTGGCATTAAGTCAAGTTTCACCTAGTTTGTATGTATACAGTTGGTTTTTCTTGCCTACATGTAAAACCTTACTTTTATCTCTATTGAGTTTCATTTTTTTAGACAGGATGATGGAGCCATTCCATTTTAGATCATAAAGCAACATTGTCTACATTTTTTTAAAGTGTTTCTTTCAGCAGGGGAAAGCTTTTCCTAAGCAATGAAGTTATTGCTGAGGGCTCACCAGCAATCCAGAAGGGGATTCTGTTTGGTGACCTTGAAAAGCTTTCACTGCTTGCTTGCCATACACAGAACATAAGGTGAAAGGAGGATATTTGAAAAAAGACATCAGTGGTGATAATGTTCTGCTTTACAGTTTTTGATGTCCTTTTTAAGTGATACAGAGCAACTGGAGAATCAATAGGACACCTGAGCACCTTCTAGACAAGCCTGAGTCCTGCTTTTACAGCAAGTTTTTAATGGATATAAATGAGTTTATCTTACAAAAAATCCATTGACTATTTTAATACACAGTTCCAGAGATTTATGGTTTCAGTTACAGAAGGCAGGCAGCCTTGTAGGGCAGGCAGCTGTTTTTATTTATCCAAATGTGATATTATTTTTGCAATATCATCAATAAATCATGCAGTTTATCTTTCACACCTCAATAAAAAAAATCTAGCTTTAAACTGAAAAGAGTTTGCAGTGGGAAAAAGGAACCAGTCTGTTGGCCTAAGGATACCTTCAATGTTTCCCAATACACAGTTCTTTTGGGGATAAGGTCCAATGTCCTTGAACACATTAAGGATTAAATGTTATGCGATAGGAATTGTAGAAAGGAGAATAAAGTCCTTTTCCAGAAAGTCATCATTTCCCCACACTTTTAGCCAAATGAACTTAGAGAATATATATGGACACATTTCTACATAAAAGTAGATCCTCTTCCATCCAAGAAAAGATAAATTGGAGGAGGGGGAGCAGCAGCATGAAAATATATAGGTCCATATATTTTGAAAGTGAACTTTTTCCAGGACTGTTCCTAAATTGCTCATTTTGGCCACAAAGTCAAATAAATCTATCATCCAACTACCTTCTTCTGCCTTTTAAAATTGTACAGTTCTTTATATGAAGGGCATTCTGAACAAAAAAAATCTCTTTATGGTCACTTTGGGGGTATGACAACTGTTATTTTCTCCCCTGAAATAGTCTTTAAACAAGGGCATTCTGGGAAGCATGAAACTGGAGTCACTGGCTTGATGGACTTTAAAGAACTTTGGTAACTCGCCTCCTACTCCTACAAATTAAAGGGAGGAGCAGGGTAGGAGATCAGCAAAAAAGTGTTCTCTCTTTACTAATAAAGGAGAGTATTTGTAGCTCAGGGTTGACCTGATACCCAACATCTGCAAGAATCAGAGAACCCTCATGCTCTCTCTTTCCTGACCTCCTACCCACTTCTCAAGTTGCTTCAAAAGTTTAGGTCAAGACTATCTTCTCTCTTATGTTAAACAGTTATACATAGTTTCTTCTCAAACTCCAAAATAGCATCGAAAGGAGGTTTGATCAATAGTTTGTTTCACTCCTATTCCTGGAGAAAGAAAACATTGATAGTAAATAGGTAGGCATATATGTTATCCCAGGTATGCATGAAAACAAATGTTTATTGAGTAGCTGAAGCTGGATTGGGGAAATGGGCTTAATTGTCCCAAAGGTGCTTTTTCAGCAGACAACTGGATTTTCTTGTTTTTCTTTGAAATTGTTTTACTTCTCATTCAAGAAGCTTCTTCATCTCTGACTGGATGGTGAGGAGTGGAAGAATTTATATTCCTTGCAGAGAGCTGGTCATTTGCATTCTTTTGGAGAGTTGTTGAGGCCAATTGGAGGTTTATCTGTGTCCTCAAGGTCATCTGACTGATGCAAATGGGTGTGTAGCCTTCTTGGAACTTCTGAAAGGACTGTGTTGCAGACCAGAGATAGATGATGTCATATTCCCTTTCTATTGAGAGAGGACTGTTCAATTTTGAAAGAAAAACAAGAAAGTACAAATGCCTCTTGAAAAAGCACCTTTGGGACAACCATGACCTGGGTGACTGAGAATCTCAATAGACAACCAGCACAATTGGTATATGGTATAAGCTGTAATCAATTTGATATATTTTTAATCAGCTTTCTTTTTATATACAAGTTTTATTGATTTTTAATATTTACATATACATGTATTTGTGAAGCAGTATGGTGGTTGGGTAGTCAAAATAACAAATAACAAGTTGTAAATAGTTCAGGTTGCATCAACAGGGATTCCCTCTCTGATTCCCTTAATTATCACATAGTCAAAATAGTCAAGTTAATACATTTCTAGTTGTAACCTAGTCAATTAACAAAATTTTCAATATATTTTCACTAATGCATATCAATATCCTGTTTTTAAATTTTATCTAATTGCAATAGAATATTCTAGAATAGCCTATAATGTACAAAGGAAAGCTTAATTTTTGGTAACCTACAATTCCCTATTTCAATAAAGAATAATTCTCTTGCCTACAAACTTACGTTGTTCATTACAAAACATTCTTATGTTTTACCATTAAAATCTAGTTTTCATCTTAACAAATCACCAATTATTAGAAAGATATTTTTGTCTTAACTGCAACAATTATTAAAATACTATCTTTTATATATAAAATTCTAGATTCTATAATATAGTTCAAAAGTAACATCTAATATATTCTATGTCATCTTAACCATACATCAATTGTTAAAATACTATCTTTCGATATATCATTCCAAATTCTATAATATAGTTCAGAATTATATTCTAAAAGCTTACTTTTGTTTTCCCTTACAGATCTAAAACCTAAATGTAAAGTCAGTTATATTTTTAGAGATTCCCCTTAATACATTGAAAGGTGTTTTTATAGCCTATCTTTAGGAATCCCAAAAAAGAAACAAGTTCAGTTTTTTAAATCTAACTTTTGCCTTCCTTTTGTGCCAATCAGGCTTCCCTTTCGGCATCTTTAAATTCTCAAATTTCTCCCTATACCCCTTATTTGAATCCAGGGAGATGCTAATCCAAATGTCAGTTTTGCAAAGAAAGTGTCCCCTTTGTAACCATTGAAGTTTTGCTTTAATAATTCAGTTTTTGATTATTGATGTAATATAGTTGTCATTAAATCAGGCACGTCTTTTTCTTCTTCCAATTCCATCTGGATTGGGTAGAAAGTAGTAGCTGGTGTGATGGTTATCATTTGATTAGTTGAATTCTCAATAAAGTATATTTGAAGGCCTTTAATGTCTTCACTCTTAATATTGCTTTCTTCAGGTGCTATTGCTTTTTGAGTTGTAAGTTTTGTAGTTGACATTGAAGTTTGGACTTTAAGATTCTCTGTAGGTTGCATTTGTTGTTCTTTGAAATCTCCTATTTTAGTGTTAGTTTCCACTTCTTCTATTTGCTCTTGGATTATTATTTCCTCATTTAAGGTCAGAATTTGATTTAGTAGCTTTAAGTTGTCAGATTTTTCTTGCAGTTTGGCTTTAATTTGCTCTGTCATTGCCAAAATAGTGTCCAGTATCAGTTTATAATCAAGTGGTGGGATATATTCATCCATTTCATTGTTGTTTGCAGCTAAATCTTCCATGGAGGCTATTTTAATAATAGTCAAAGATTATCCACCTCCAAGAGTTGTTTTCAGTGCCAGGTGTTCCCACACTTATCTTTAAAAGTAATGTTTACTTGCTGTACCAGGTTTTGCCACAAGATGTCATCAATAGCATATAAAATGCAATGTAAAAAATTTCTTTTTCCCCCCCCAAATTAATATAAAACTTTTGTAGCATTAGTCCATTTTTTTCTTTAATTCACAGCTTAGAGAGGAAATAGGGTAGTAGATCCCCACCAAAAAATAGGAGCTTATTAGTAAATACAGATAAAATTACTTAATTTCTTTGCTGAATTACTTGAATTTCTTTAAGGCTTTAAGGCATTAAGATTTGTTCCCAGAGTAGATATTTGCCGTTTTTTCAAAAAGTGGGGAAAGAAATTTTCAGGAAAGTCCCAAAGGAAAATAGTTAAGGGGCTAAGAAAGGTAAAGTCTCACCCAGGTCCTCCAGATTGCTTCTTAGTGCTAGGTAGTGCTTTTGGCTTTCGGCAGAGAGCGGCTTAATGATTGGACATCTTTATGGCCGGTCTCTTCTTCTTTGGGCCAAAGGGGTTGTCCCGGATCCAAGCGGAGGGCTGACACCCTTCCATGATCACAGGGAAGGCCTCCTCTTGGTAGTTGCCCCTCCAGGGCAATTTTCGACCCTTTTCAGGGTCCTCCAAAAAGGAAAGAACGGATGGCAGGAAGCAAACTGTTCCTGCGCAACCGGAAGCACCACACGCGCAAACCGGAAGCCTTTATTCAGCTTTCTTAAAATCCTCATGAATTGCTCAGATGTATATAAGCTATAAAGGGACGCAGTGGCTCAGTGGGTTAGGACGCTGAGCTTGTCGATCGGAAGGTCGGCAGTTTGGCGGGTCGAATCCCGAGTACCGCGTAACAGAGTGAGCGCCTGTTACTCGTCCCAGCTTCTGCCAACCTAGCAGTTTGAAAGCACGTAAAAATGCAAGTAGAAAAATAGGGACCACTACGGTGGGAAGGTAACAGCGTTCCGTGCGCCTTTGGCGTCTAGTCATGCCGGCCACATGACCACGGAGATGTCCTCGGACAAGCGCTGGCTCTTCGGCTTTGAAACGGAGATGAGCACCGGCCCCTAGAGTCGGAAACGACTAGCACGCATGTGCGGGGGAAACTTTACCTTTTACCTATATAAGCTACAGGGAAAAAATGATCTGTATTACCAATTGAGGCTAACTTTCACTCTTTGCTGTATATTATCCTTCATTAAAAGGTCAGTGGGATTTAATCTGAGGAGGCCTATAGAAATAGGTGGCATAAATCAGTAAGAATCAGCTGTCAATCTGATTTCTGTGGATTTACTCCCCACAGGATAAAGTTTTCATCAGATCCATTGTTTGTAATTTTCATGTTCATGTAATGAAACCAAAGAACCTTTTTTCAGAATAAAGATTGCAACTGCTTGTCAGTATTTTTCTCCCAAAATTTACTTTTTTAAAAAATAAAATACACAATACTGAACTAATGATGGTCTAAATAAGAGTGATGATTAACTTGAATGAAAAGCAAATATGGGTATAACTAAATGGTGCATATTGAATATGTAATATAATGTTGAAAAATATAGGGTTCTTTATTTGTTTTTCCATCCTGCCAGCCATACTACCCATCCTGAATGTTACCTTAGGAGTTAACACAAATTTCCAAAATGAAATATGCATTGCAAAAGCTTTGAGTTAATTTACACATTTCGATTGTTACCTGTGTCCATTTTGCACTCAAAGAGGTTATAAGGAGTATTATGTTTATTTGCTGCTTTTAGTTACTTATAAAATAATAAAGGCAGAATAAGACTCTAATAAAAAATAAAATAAATATATTTAACCATTTGGGGAGACTTTTACCAATGCACACACATTGTTAAAATACCATATTCTTTTTCCCATCATCATTCTTATTTTATGAGAGTTTTTAAAATCATCATTCACGTTGCACATGGATAAATCTATTCAGATAATGGTAACACACTGCAAGAAATAATCTTGTTCAAATATGTATGATAACATCTAGATTGTCCTTTAGTATAGTGTGTTATCAGTATGTTAGTCATATTAGCTAATGAAAAGAAGATGCCTGTCCAGACTTTCAATGTTCAGTTTAATAAAATTTATATTTGCAATGCAACTGGATAATTATTTGAGTTACATTTAATTCACTAAACAGGTGTTCCTAATCTATCAGACTGTAGATTTAATCTTTTTTCTGAATTGTGCCCAAGTTACTAAAATATAAATACTGCGATAATTCTTGTAGAAATCATTTTTAAAAACTGTCTGCAGAAAATAACAAAGAAAAAACATGAGAAAAAACATGAGAACAGAAGTTGATTGCATTTATGCAACAATTAATGGAAATCATTTTCTTGTTGGGAGAAGTGTTTAACAATGTGTTTCTCAGATTCTTAATTATCTCAGAATACAGAGAAATAATGTAAATAAAAAGAAGGAAGGAGAAAAACACTTTGTATATTGAATGACCATGAGAAATGTGGAATGGAAACCAGATTTACATGGTTTAGAAACCTATCAATAAAGCAGTGGTAGCCAGGAGCATTTGTGGAGGAGTCAGAGTGGCCCAGAGGTAACTAAAGCCTCTCCCTTTTTCAAACATGTGATGTGTATGATGTATTAAAAAGGGGTGGGGCTTTAGTTGCTGGTCAAGCCACCCATGCCCTATTTATAGATTATCTTGTATAAATCAGATATTTAAACCAGATAGTTGGAAAGGCAAAGGGAAGTGAATAAGATTGTATAGTAATTTGTAGAAATCTAGATTTCTTGAATACAGGTAGTCCTTGACTTACGACCACAATTGAGCCAAAAATTTGTTAAGTAGGTTTTGCCCCATTTTACAACTGTTCTTGCCGCAGTTGTTAAGTGAATCACTACAGTTGTTAAGCTAGTAACATGGTGGTCAAGAGTATCTGGTTTCCCCATTGACTTTGCTTGTCAGAAGGTTATAAAAAGTGATCACATGACCTTTGGACACAGCAACAGTCTTAAGTATCAACCAATTCCCAAGCATCTGAATTTTGATCCCATGATCATGGGGATGCTGCAAAGGTTGTAACTGTAAAAAAATGGTCATAAGTCACTTTTTACAGTGCTGTTGTAACTTTGAAGTCACTAAATGAACTGTTGTAAGTTCAAATTCTAGAAGGCCAGTAATATGGGGGCCAATCTGATATCAACTGCGAGATAGTTCTGTGGTTCAGGCACAAGCATTAGAAAGCAACAGAAGTCTCCCTCAGCTCCTTTTACAATATGGTAGCAGGGAATTGTCATCTGTCCCATTCCTTTAGCTAGCTAAGAAAGATTCCTAGGCCATTGTTTAAACAAGAATACACTTTACTAGAGCTCAAATGGTCACAGGAAAACATGAAGCCAGCTCTGATATTTTCACACACAAAAAACATAATTAACTTTCCCTTTCTCCCTTGGCCTGCTCATAGTTGTTATTCATTGTCCAATCACTTGCATTCCTTTTTGTTTGGGGAACAGACTCTCTGTTCTAGCAGACATTCCCAGCAAATGACCTTGGGAGGCTAGCATTGTCCCAGGCTTCAAGTCAGCATTCTTGGTATTCCTCTAACCTGCCCCCCCATTACCTCCCTGCATCCCTCCCACTGTTGGTAGATGTCTGGCTATGGGGTTGTGAAGCAAGCCAATTTGCAGCCATGACAGTTCTATTTTTCAGGCACAAACATTAGAAAGCAACAGAAGTGTCCCTCACCACCCTTTACAATATGGTAGTGGAGAAAATCTCCTGGCCAAAATTCAATTGGCTCATACAAGTTGGACAGGTTGATTTGAGATTGAAGAAAGCAATCTTGAAGATACTTGGCATCTCCCTGTTAAGAGTCAGATGATTTTCAACTGCCCAGATGATTTTCAGCTGTTTAAATTGCCCATAGTTACCAGAAAAATATTGTCTTTAAGCTGAAATTTGGGCTCCAATTGGATGGTATAATCACACATTCAGTGAAGAAGCACTGCAGTTTCGTACTCCTCCTCATGAATATCATCAAACTGTATACTTTTCAGGCAAGAGAGGGGATTCAAAGAACTGAACTGGAAAAAGAAAGAAAGAAAGAAGGCTAGTGGTGTTGACATAACTCAGATGGAAAAGAAATTGTTCCATGCTTTGGATTATGAGTTTGCAGTCAATCAATACCCAGCACAATGGGAACATATAAAGGACCAGTAACACAGAGTAGCAAAATTCTGTGTTATAATTTATTGTCAGTTGGACAGTTGTTGCATGTTACAAAACAGGACCAGCTTGGAATGTCTACTTGTCAATCATTTCCACAAGTATCTAATAACTGCGGACAATCTAAACAGCTACATTGTAGACTCACCACTGAAATTTGCTGAGGCACCTGCCTCTGTAAGGGATGAGAGCAATATTGTAAACATGAGAATGAATGAGAGTAAAAAAGGAGAATAAAATGTCCTCTCATGCTGTCAGTTGTCTGAAATCTTAATTATCTGAGGCCTCCCTGTTGAGCTCTTAATTTTTTATTTTTTATTTTTTTTGGGGGGGAGACTTCAGAGTTTTCTGAACATAAGGCTTTAGAGTGATTCAGAGACTTAATTGTTACCTGTTCAGAAGTTACACTTCTATACTTTAGTGGTAAAAGTTTGGACCAGATGCCCAGGAGCGCCACAATAGAAACATAACCAAACCTCTCTGTTTGACTGCTGGGGGGCAGGGAACCTTTTATAACTCCTAATTATTTGGGTTCTTAAGCATTAATATCTGAGGAAATTATAGAATTGAAAATTGAATAAACATTCACAAGCTGTATGGTTGTCTTGCTTGATCTTTGAATCTCTTGATTCACTGTTACTCTCTTGGTGTAGAGTATAATAGCAGAACCTTGCAAGTTTGATAGAATTTTCCTCTGCTCCCTCTTTATATATATATATATATATATATATATATATATATATATATATATATATATATATATATATATATATATATATATATATATATATATATATATATATATATATATGTATATATATATATATATATATATATATATATATATATATATATATATATATATATATATATATATATATATATATATATATATATATATATATATATATATATATATATATATATATATATATATATATATATATATATATATATATATATATATATATATATATATATATATATATATATATATATATATATATATATATATATATATATATATATATAATCAAGGCTGGATAATCTTGAATTGATCATTGAATCCAATTCTGGCATTTCTTTTTTATCTAGTCCTGGGGAGATAGTGTACCAAAGCTTCAGAGGAAAATATCAGAACCAAAACTTTGCATATAACTGCATTTTTGAATCATGGTAATGCAGATTAGAACTATTTGTTTCATCTCAAGAATGTGGTAATTTGTTCAAATTACTCAAATTTATTTAAATTTCTGGGATTTATCATGATGATATTTCATCTCTACTACAATTGCATTTCCTTTCTAAAGGAAATATTAATCAATCTCCAGAACTTTGAGCAAAAAGGCTAGAATTAACTACTTCTTTTCTCTCCAACCGGTTGTATGCAGAGAGACATCAGAAAATTAATTTCTAACTGTGCTGAGAAATATTTTTTTCTCATTATTTTGAGAAACATCACTCTGCAATGTTTTCTTAATATACCTCTTAAACATGCCTTACTAACAATTATACTTATGGATAAACCTTTGGCTCTACTTTTATGAAAAAATAATCTTTTCAGTTTACTAAATTACCTTGAGATCCTCAGTAGTTAGCTACTCTTATTGTTGTTGGCTAAGTGTGATGTGTATTACTCATGATGCATACACAGATGCATGCACATTTTCTATGTTATTGACTTTTGATGTTAACTATACCTGAAACCAATATACTGCCCTAATTAAATGGCAAAATATAATTAGGATGTTTAATTGTATGTAAGCTTTTACTTGAGAAGTAAAATTACATTTATATTTTTTTTAAACTTGTGTAATTTCCCAGGTGTCACACTGTAATTCTGTGTTACTGACAAATCCTTCACTAGGTATTAGTATTGTCATCATCAGAATAATGATTTATTTTAATGATGCTCAAAATATTGCATAAACAATATAGGAGATGGGATCTTTCCTATGTGATTTAATCTCTGTGTACAAAAAATATGTGTGTATCAAGGCAAAGAAATGTGGAGAATCTAGAAATGGTTACCTGTGAATGGCAGCCAATAAAGCAGGTAAAACCTGTTTTGTTTTTTGTGTTTTCGTATACTGAACAAGGAAAAATGATCTTCATGATTTGTAACATCCGTGCAGTTACACTTAACTGTCCCTTGCTTCTGACTTCAGTGAAAAGAATTTCAGTTACATACATGAAAAAGGGAATCCCTTAAAGGAGAACAGCTCTGTTCTGTACCAGCCTGCTACCGGCCCTGCAGAAAAGGCATGGACAACCCCTTTACAAACGGCAAGAGGCTGGAATTACGCCTGCCAAATTTATAGCTACAAAAACAAACAAGACACGAACCAAGAAACAGGAGCTTTAAGAAACATGAACCATCCAAGCGGTTGCCTTCAGCAAACCAGCCCTCCCAGACATTCCCCTTATATAGAGTTCAGGGCGTGGCTTCTCTCTGCCTCCTTCCGAGAAGCCCCATTGCCTTCCTCTGTTTACTCCTAATTGACTGCCTCCTGCGTCGGGCGTCCTTGAACAGGGCCAGCTGTGGGTCATCTTCATCTACACTGTCAGGCTCACACAGCTGGGTCTCCGTGGTGACCAAGTGGGAGGGGCCTGGCTGAGGGCTATCATCAGCAAGATCTTCAACCCCCTCAGCAAGGTCTTCAACACCCCCCTCCTCCTCTGAGTCGTCCGACCCAACTGCCGAACCCACAGGCTGACCCTGAATCACAACAAGCTCTTGCTTTGCTAATGAATGTTTCACTACATCATCAGTTTAGGACATAAGTAACGTTAACTAAGCTATTAAAATATCTTGACTTTCCTTTTTGAATGTTTTGTAATGATGATACCTGAAATCAGCCAAGAAGGAACAGGTTTACAATTAAGTGCAGAGTTGGATGTATAGTTCTTTCAAACATCACTTTAGATCAGGCATGTCAAACTGCCGGCCCGCTGACCAGATGCATCATACTGAAACCGCATCCACCCCATTGCCGGCAATGGGGAAAAATCATATGTCACGTGACGTCACGTGACATTACGAGTTTGACATGCCTGCTTTAGATCTATAAGAGGTACTTCACATATAAATCACTTTATCTGTATACATCAAAGGTTAGTTGTAACTGTGGCAGAGTTATGAACAAGATGACTGTGTGAAGATTCACTTCAGAAGCAATTTGATCAAACCTATGACTTGAATCTACTCATTGCCTTAGTTTGACACACAAAAACACCTTTTCCTAAACTGAATCAATGTGTCAATATTTTAAATAGAAATGGTGCTTTAATATGCTCTTTGGTTAAGGAGTAATTTGCACTCCATTAATGGGAAAAAAAGGGATGCAGTGGCTCAGTGGGTTAGGACGCTGAGCTTGTCGATCAGAAGGTCGGCAGTTTGGCGGGTCGAATCCCGAGTGCCGCATAACAGAGTGAGCACCTGTTACTTGTCCCAGCTTCTGCCAACCTAGCTGTTCGAAAGCACGTAAAAATGCAAGTAGAAAAATAGGGACCACTACGGTGGGAAGGTAACAGCGTTCCGTGCGCCTTTGGTGTCTAGTCATGCTGGCCACATGACCACGGAGATGTCCTCAGACAAGCGCTGGCTCTTCGGCTTTGAAACGGAGATGAGCACCGGCCCCTAGAGTTGGAAATGACTAGCATGCATGTGCGGGGGAACCTTTACCTTTACTTTTAATGAAAAAAAATACTGAGAAAACTGTGATGAACTGAAAATCCCTGAAAATCATTTTTGTTAAGGGAGAAGCCTTTTCTGCAGTGTATGAAAGGTTTTTCCTTTTTTTAAGATAAGGAGGGTCATTTATGTGGGCAGCAAATTTAGCAAAGCAGAATACTTTTGAATCAGGACTACATAAACTGCATAAAAAACCATTTATATCAAAAACAATAGACCACTGATTTCCAAAGATATTAGAAATATTACTTTTTGTGACTTCTAAAATTTGTGTCTGCTTGAAATTAGGTTGCATAAATTCATTAAGGCAAATGAAACATAACCCAAAGATCATTCTCAGTTTGTGTAGCCCAAACTGCATTTTCTATCCAGGAAAAAGTGATTAAGGTTTTTTTAAAAGAAGCCTTATATGGACTTTTGGCTGAAAGAAGAAAAGATAAAACTGGTGGGTTAAGGAAGGTTAAAAGGGAGGGGGAAGAATAAGATGGCAATTACCTGATAGAAAGAAGGGTCGAAGTTAAAATTGTATGGTATTGTAAACTTATAATGAAATATATATTTTTTTTAAAAAAAACAAACAAATACAGCCAGAATCTGTATATGTTTAACCACTGAATTTTGATCAGCAAAAAGTGGCTTAGGTTAGTACTGAAAAGATACAGTACATAAATCAAAGCTTTCTCCCCACTTTTTAGCTTTGTTAAGAAAAAAGAAATTACTCTAAAAATGCATGGTTTTATAGAGACCTATTATTTCTATGCAACCCTTTCCACCTGCATACAGCTTGTTAAGGTTGTGTCATATTCTCATTTGGTAGATGTAAATTGGAAATGGCTAATTACTTCAAATAGGCATTAAATGGGCACTTAATCAAGCCATATGAATGTGTTTATTAAATATTAATTCATTTAAAATACTGAGATTCTTTCGTTTGTCAAATGAAGAGCTACATATCATTTAGCAATTTAAAAATTCTTAATTACAGATTTCATATGGAATCTATGTGAGTCTGACACAGCTTTCTTAAAAAATGTATCTGTCAGTTATAGTGGAATTAGTCTGTTATGCTTATGTGGTGATATGAAACAAAAGACAGCAAAAGTTTTCCAAATCAAGCCACATCTTTATGTGATGGATATGATCAAGTCACTGATGGACATAATATCTATTGGAAGAATGGATTCTTGATTAAGTGCCTATTTAATTACTAGTACACTTCAGAGCATTTATTAATCTGAGAGCCATGGTGGCGCAGTGGTTAGAATGCAGTACTGTGGGCTAATTCTGCTGACTGCCAACTGCCAGCAGATTGCCAGTTCGATTCTCACTGGCTCAAGATTGACTCAGCCTTCCATCCTTCCGAGGTCGGTAAAATGAGGACCCAGATTGTTGGGGGCAATATGCTGACTCTGTAAACTGCTTAGAGAGGGCTGTAAACCACTATGAAGTGGTATATAAGTGCTATTGCTAAGTGGTATTTATTTATTGTATTTTTGCTGCCTCAATAATTTAACTCTGGTTGGTGTACGATAAAGACAAGGAAAAAAAATCCCACAGAAAATCAGTACAACACAACCATATACAGCATACACACATACATGCATTGATATCCCCAATCAATCAAATAGAGAGAAAAATCTGATTAAACAGAAATGTTTTAACAACAACCTAAAAGCTGCAGTGTAGAGATATGTATAAGCAGTAACTAGTCCTTTGATGTGAGGCAGAAGCTAATGGAAAGCCATTTCAGTGTTCTCAAAACACCTGAAAAAAACAGGTCAACAAAATATCTAAAGACCCAGGCTTGCTTAAAAGACCCAGTAGTCCAAGAAGAGACAGCAGGAGTCATCTACAACATAAAATATAATGACTATATGAGCCACTATGTATAGGCAAAAGATAGAAGGCTGCATACACTAGTAGTCAGAAGATATGATGGAAATTCCTTAATCACATAACTCATGGACAGACTCATTCATAACTTCAACAGGGAAACTTTTGAGCATCCTAGGGATGCGGTGGCTCAGTGGGTTAGGCCGCTGAGCTTGTCGATCAGAAGGTCGGCAGTTTGGCAGGTTGAATCCCGAGTGCCGCGTAACAGAGTGAGCGCCTGTTACTCGTCCCAGCTTCTGCCAACCTAGCAGTTCGAAAGCACATAAAAATGTAAGTAGAAAAATAGGGACCACTACGGTGGGAAGGTAACAGCGTTCCGTGCGCCTTTGGCGTCTAGTCATGCCAGCCACATGACCACGGAGACGTCATCGGACAAGCGCTGGCTCTTCGGCTTTGAAACGGAGATGAGCACCGGCCCCTAGAGTCGGAAACGACTAGCACGCATGTGCGGGGGAACCTTTACCTTTACCTTTTAGTGTAAACTAATTCCTGGAAGCTTGGCATTCAGAGAAATCAGCCACCAGTAGACACATATAATATACTTACCATTCAAAATTACCAAGAAGAAAATCACACCCCCATCAATACTGGCAGGGCAAGTTACTGATCCTAACAGAGAACAAACCCCACATCATTGATGATGTTACTGTATCTAGTTGGGTAGTGAAATATCTGCAAGCAGACAATCAAGTTCAGAGAGCACCAAGGATTCTACAGCAATCTCAAAATAAGTGTTACTATGCAGTGGTGGGATTGTTCTTTTATCAGTCTAGCCTCTGTATTGTGGAACAATGGAAGCTTACAAATTATCTCCCAATGGTGTCTCATGATGCAATAGTTGTAACTGAATAAAAGAGTTGGAAGGGTCCTTGGAGGTCTTCTAGTCCAACCCCCTGCACAAGCAGGAAACTCTATATCATTCCAGACAAATGGCTGTCCAGTCTTTTCTTAAAAGCTTCCAGTAATGGAGCGTTTCATTTTTATATTGTTTTGCTTTGAATTTTCCCTTATTTAGTTTTGTATATTACAGCAATCTGTTTATAGAAAGGTGTTAAAAATGATTTAGAAAGAACAGAAAACTGTTTTTATTGCCATAAAGAGATCCCCTGAATTTTTGCATTCCAAATATGATAGTTATAACCTAAACTGGTCTTAATTTGGAGACCTGTGCTGTCCACCCAGAATTCTGTATAAATTCAAGAGCACCAAATCTATAAAACATAAAACTATACAAAAATGTATTAATTAGACCAATTATAATTTGAATATCTTCTTCCTGGAATTGTTTGGGTTTGACCACCATGAGAATTCTTCCAAAGGCTTTGCACATTTCTTGTTTTATCCCTTTCTCTTTTATTTGACTGAAAAGTGTCTATGCTGTTGAACACATAGTGCAAGTCCCCTTACTTTGTTGGCAGGATTTTGCATAGTGCAACAGAATGCTTTGGTGTCCTAATGGCACCTTGGCACAGAAAGAGAGTTACATCTAATGAACACAGTGACTAGCTTTGAACAGAATGTTATCATGCAGCTCTGTCAACAAATGCCACTTTATTAAGCCATCAAAGCTATGCATAGGACTTGCATTTGGAAATAGTGTGTAAAAAGCATGATATAGCTTTCATAAAGGCACAGAATGCACAGTTTATGTTCCCATATCATTAACTTTGCTTTTTTCCATGTTTCAGACAGAAGGCAGTCTTTCTTTCTTTCTTTCTTTCTTTCTTTCTTTCTTTCTTTCTTTCTTTCTTTCTTTCTTTCTTTCTTTCTTTCTTTCTTTCTTTCTTTCTTTCTTTCTTTCCCTTCCTTCCTTCCTTCCTTCCTTCCTTCCTTCCTTCCTTCCTTCCTTCCTTCCTTCCTTCCTTCCTTTCTCCTTTCCACCCTTCTTCCCTTCCTCCCTCCCTTCCTCTCTCTCTCTCCTTATGTTTCCCCTTAACTGCCATTAATCTACTGATACACTGTCTATCAGGCATACATCATCTTGATTAGAGCAGTTATTCTAATCAAAAGGCTGATAATTAAGACTATCCATCTGTAGAGTTCCAAGTGCTAAGATGAGCTGAGGATCCTAATTAAGATTATTTAGGTGTTAGTTAAATGCCATCATTTGATTCAGCTAATCATAGCAGCAGGTACATTAGATTTGCATTAATTTGCGACTGCTGAAGCCAATGGGTTTTTAAACAGATACAGATGCAGGACTGTACTATCTCCAACACTTTATTGGTGAGGTCAGGTTGGTGGGAAAATGTAATGCAGTCTGCAGCTTGTTCCATTACGTTGCAACAAAACACTTGCAACACTTTCCTTATTTGTTTGGAATTAAGTTCTGCTACAAACAATTATCTATTGTGGCTCTTCTTAGACTTGGGAAAAAGCCCAGACATGGTATGAACTAGGACTTTGTCTTATTCACTCATATTGTATGGATCAGTCTAATATGTCCGTCTCTAAATTTAAAATACTATATATTGTGTGGGAACACTGCTACATTTCACAGAAGGGTACATTTGCCAAAAACGGTGTTTAAAATGTTTAGCATTTGCTTGTATGAAATGCTAGTTGAACAGGAAAGAAAATAGAATGTCATTTGGTAGGAGGGGCTTTGCACAGATTTGTCTGATGTGCCAATTGCTCCTTTCCTAGAGCAATTACAGTCACTCACACCTTAGTCACTTACCATTTGGATTACTGCAATGAGCTCCACATGAGGCTACCCTCAGAAGTTTCCACTGCCCCAATGCAGTAGTATGGGCAATGATGGGTGCCCCTCACCTATGTAACATGTCTGTTGCAAAAGTTGCAGTGGTTTCCAGTTTCCTTCCACATGTAATTCAAGGTATCAGTTATCACCTTTAAAGCCCTACATGACACAGGACAAGGTTATCTGTGGGATTGCCTGTCCTTAAGAACTTCTACCTATTTTACCAGGTTAGATAGACTCCTAATCTCTTCCCTTAAACATTGCCACCATAGGGGAACTAGGAGGCTTGCTCCAGGATGTCCATGGTTCTCTAGTTGAAATTATGGCTGAGTGAGTCCTTGAGTTCTGAAATTAAGGAGTTTTCATCATGTCTTCTGTCTGCTAGCCAATGCTCATGGATGCATCCTGCTACTCTTCTGCCTGTTTTTCTGTTAAACCAAAACCATCAGAGGAAAGTATTAAAATGTATTAATGAAATAGTCATTTTGACAATGAGGTCCAATGAATCCTCAAAAGGGCCCCTATATTTCTTGCCACTCCTTTTTTTTCTTTTTAAACAAACCTTCTCAATATATCTACTGGAAATCTGCCACTGTAAAACATTTTCTCTGCAAATTCCATTATACTCTGCATCAAAACAAAGTTTGTCAAGTATCTTCATTTAATACATTCCAATAAATTACAGGTGAAAAACAAACCAAATTATGAGCATTGGAATTAATATCAAACATCCACTTAGTAGGTTTAATAAAAGGGTTTATTATTTATTTATTTATTTATTTATTTATTTATTTATTTATTTATTTATTTATTTATTTATTTATTTATTTATTTATTTATTTAATTAAATTTCTATACCGCCTTATTCCCGAAGGACTCAGGAATGCTACCTTCTTCACAAAGGATAATAACTGAAGATCCACCAATCTCTCTCTGCCAGCATCTCAAACATTGCTCATACCTTCCAATTTTACCTAAATTACAAACAGACATGACAGTTTGAATAGTATATAGATATGTATTCCAGGCTTTGAACTACCAAAGTATATTTCTGCTCTCTTGTAAGCAGACTTTCAAAAGTTATTTAATGTTAACTATGTTACTGATGGCTGCTATATAGCTGAAGGCTACAAAGTCAACTATCTTGTGGGCTTCTTCTATAACATTATACTCATAACAGCTTTGTCTTGATGCAACTCTCATTGATCTCTGTAAATTACATAATGAAGCTTCCCAACCAAATTGTTTTTGCGTGGTTGAGCATCCAAGCTGTTGGGGTTAATTGGTTCTTTTAATTGCTACTTTCAAATATAAAAATGTCCTTCATGCAAATTTAATGGGAATCTATTTCTTGTTCAACTGCCAGTTTATAGCTTTTTGGAAACTGATGCAAATACCAATCAGGTTTTTCAGATTCAAAGTGATGCATTCGTTTGCAAGTGTTGGCAATAGCTGATTAGTTTAATTGCAACTTGTTTAATAGATTTAATATTGGGCATACATATTCCTGGCTGCTGAATAATGGTTGGATCAGGGAAACTCAATGTGTATCTTTCATCTAAATTTTAGTTATTTAGATGGGTGATATGCATTGAGCTTCCCTGATTATTATTATTCCCTTGTAGGATGATCTCTACCAATTTGGAAGTAGTATTGGACTTCTTCTGCTTATAGTTTGTTCTTGGAAAGGGATATCTGTGAAATGGAACACTAAAACAAGACAAGAAACAGAACAGGGTTTTCCAAACTTGACAACTTTAAGATATGTATATTTCAACTCCTAGAATTCCCGAGTCAACATACACTACTAGCCTCAAATAAAACAAAACTTTACTAACCTCAAATAGCATAATAACTCTTCTTAATAACAGAATAACAGAGTTGGAAGAAGCCTCAAAAGTCTTCTAGTCCAACCCCCTGCTCAAGCAAGAAACCTTGTACCGTTTCAGACGATAGTTGTCCAATCTCTTCTTAAAAACCTCCAGTGTTAACTTTTTTAAAATAAAAATTCCAGAAATTTGTATTTATTTTATTTAAGTTTATATGCCATGGAACTTGCTATCCATTTCTACCTAAGTCAGAAAGTGCAGGTTGTGCCTAGCTGCTATGTTTGGTATGATATGACCTTCATAATCATTTCACATTTCATGGCCATCAATTCTTTAAAATACAGTGTCCCATGACCAGAAAGATGTTATCCTCTTCTGTACTAAATTTTGATTGCTAATAACATAGTAAGAATTACTATTGAAAACATGAATAAGCAAATTGAATCCTATTATTACACCTCATTTAAAATCAAAATATTGGATGGATGGATGGATGGATGGATGGATGGATGGATGGATGGATGGATGGATGGATGAACTGAGAGTGACTAGACAGTAGAGATGGATGGACAGATAGGCTGGAGGGAATTGTCTTCTTTCTTTAAATATTTGTTAACTTTACCATTTGTTAAAAAAAATACAATCCTAAAGCTGCTATTTTGTGGTGTTGATTGAAAATTAACTTTTATGTTCGTTTAGTTTGTCATCTGGAAGTCATTTTTCCCCAAACAAAAATAATAAAAGATTTCAACAAAAGATGGATGCCATCATATTGAAATTTCATTGTTTAAAAAGAAATCTACATACATTTTTCATGAGCACAGAAATTGTGGCATTTCCATAGAAATATATAGATTTAACATGTTCCTGGTTCTTCAACAATTATTGAACCACATGTACTATAGTATTAAAATTTATTATTATTAGTCTTGACCCATCAGCTGAGACTTTGCAAGAGATTTCACAGAATTTTGAGTTTTCAGACATCATGTAAAGAAAGTAAAAAAAAATATTTTTTTTATGTAAATACAAGGTGGTCAAAGTCTTTCTTTCAGAATTTTTGTTTTTTTATAACTTGCAGTGGCTGGGAGAGATCTCTTTTACAGCACTTTTTGAACTGACCATACAGAGTCGAGTATTGTTTTATCAAAAAGTAGATTTCCCTTTTTAAGATAAGCTGCTGAGCTAATCATGTACACTGTACAATAGTATTATATTTACCAGAAAGAATGCTAGCTCTGAATTTAAAATATAAAATAATGTAAAGTTGTATATAGGGCCATGGCATATTGCTGCTCTAAGAGCTTATGGAAAAGTGTTCCATATATATCATTCTAATACATTTTGTATACCCCTTCCTATAACATTACTGAATGTTAGAACTGGGATAGCTCATAAAGCTAATGCACTGTACATAGTCTTCTAAAGCGCAATGCTTCGTGAATTCAGTTGCAACTAGAGGGCATGAATTTCATTGAGTAACATCTGGTGACTCAGAAATAGGATGAAACAGGACATGTAGATATAATTTACTTGGACTTCAGTAAGGCATTTGATAAAGTAGATCACTTGATAAGATAGAAAAATGTGGGTTAGACAGCATCACCACCAGATGGATTCGTAGTTGGCTGACCAGTCATACTCAGCATGTGGTCCTCAATGGAACAGCATTTACATGGAGGGAAGTGTGTAGTGGGGTGCCCCAGGGCTCTGTTCTGGGCCCAGTGCTCTTCAACATCTTCATCAATGATTTGGATGAGGGGATAGATGGGGAACTCATCAAATTTGCAGAAAACACCAAGCTGGCAGGAATAGCCAATACTCCGGAAGATAGGCTTAACATACAGGAGGATCTGGACAGACTTGAACACTGGGCACTATCTAACAAAATGAAATTCAATTGTGAAAAAAGTAAGGTTCTACATTTCAGCAGGAAAAATCAAATGCACAGGTATAGTATAGGTGGTACCTTGCTCAATAGTAGCAACTGTGAGAGAGATCTCTCAGTCCTAGTGGACAATCACTTAAATATGAGCCAGCAGTGTGCTGCAGCTGCCAAAAAAGCCAACACAGTGCTAGGCTGTATTAACAGAGGGATAGAATCAAGATCGCGTGAAGTACTAATACCACTTTACAATGCCTTGGTAAGGCCACACCTGGAATACTGCATCCAGTTTTGGTCACCACGATGTAAAAAATATGTCGAGACTCTAGAAAGAGTACAGAGAAGAGCAACAAAGATGATTGGGGGACTGGAGGCTAAAACATATAGGGAACGGTTGCTGGAATTGGATATGTCTAGTTTAATGAAGAGAAGGATGAGGGGTGATATGATAGCAGTGTTCCAATATCTCAGGGGCTGCCACAAAGAAAAGGGAGTCAAGCTATTCTCCAAAGCACCTGAAAGCAGGACAAGAAGCAATGGATGGAAACTACTCAAGGAGAGAAGCAACCTAGAACTAAGGAGAAACTTCCTGACAGTTAGAACAATTAACCAGTGGAACAACCTGCCTCCAGAAGTGGTGAATGCTCCAACACTGGAAGTTTTTAAGAAGAGACTGGACAGCCACTTCTCTGAAATGGTATAGGGTTTCCTGCCTGAGCAGGGGGTTGGACTAGATGACCTCCAAGGTGCCTTCCAACTTATTTTTTTTATTATTATTATTATTATTATTATTATTATTATTATTATTATTATTATTATTATTATTATTATTATTATTATTATTATTATTGTTGTTGTTGTTGTTGTTGTTGCTGTTGTTGTTTTGTTGTTGTTGTTGTTGTTGTTGTTATTATTATTATTATTATTATTATTATTATTATTATTATTATTATTATTATTATTACTATTATTATTATAGTGTTTCTAGGTGGCCAAGGTGACTGGAAGCACCATACAGGTATACACTCTACCCCATCAGAGGTGTGGTAGAACATGGGGGCATGACAAAAAGTAAATTCAATGAAACCAATTCCTGGAGATAAGTCTTCAAAAAAGAGGAAAAATAGATATAGAGGGTCAAAACTCTCAGCTTCACTATATTATCAGTCTATGGCCTTCTATCTACTAAAACCAATCCTAAGTACTTCTCCCCCACCAGACATATATATTTGTCACCTCTGCATTTATTACTGAATATATGTATTTCCAGAGATACAGTTTGGTGTAATAATTAGGGCACCAGACTAGAACCCAAGAGTCTGGATGCTCTAGTTCTGCCTTAAACATGAAGCCAATTGCATGACTTTAGGTCAGGTATTCTCTCTGAGTCTTATAAGGAGGCAATGGTAAACCATTCTGAAATCTTGCCAAATAAATTGTAGGGACTAATCCAGGTACTTGCCAGGGATCAAAACTGAATGAACACCCACAGAAACCCACACATATGTGTATTTGTATTTTTTTGACCTAAACTCTCTCTCTCTCTCTCTCTCTCTCTCTCTCTCACACACACACACACACACACACACACACACACACACACACACACACGGCAGGAGAGTCATTTAAAAAAAAATCTGTTCATGCAAGACCCAGAGGCGAGAGTCACTCAGCATATAAACTAAAACACTTCTTGTATTTTTTTCCTATACACCAAACAGAGTCACAGTGAACTGTATGAGAGAGAGAGAGAGAATCTGTCTGTCTGGTTTGTGTATCAGGCTAGAAATTAGGAGACCATGAGTTCTAGTCTCATCTTAAGGATGAAGGCAGCTGGATGTCTGGGCCACTTGCACTTAGCTGTAGGAAACTCAGGCAAGGACTTCTGAAATCTTGCCAAGAAAACTGCAGAGACTTGCATAGGCAGTCACCAGGACTCAAAAACTAACTTGAAGGCATAAATAAATAAACAAACAAGGAAGTTTGCAGAAATCAGCTTCTTCCTATAAGGCTAACTGACCATTGAATCTTCTCTCAGTACAAAGGAAAAATGTTTGATCAAGAAACTGGCTGAAGTAGTGGCTATTCTACAGGTACAGGGGACTTTAATATTCCTATTGTGTGTTTCATGTTCATAATTCTATGTTCATGTATAAATGTGGATAAATGTACATTTTATCTACTTCCATCATCTTACCAATCACTCACTGCACTAGTGTGGCATTGTTTCAAATACAGTTGTTCTCATTCTAGTTTTTAGAACCATAAATATACAAAATCTCCATTCTATGGCTTCTTTCATTTCATACTGGCTCAGATTTCCAGTAGTTTATGTCATGAAACTGTTTCATTGATGATGTTAAAACTAGGACTGGATGTCTACTCACAAACAAGCTACCTTTGGCACAATAAAATGATGATGGGGACAATTTTATGAATATATTTGTATGAATTGATGTGAGCTGCAAAATTTCTGGGCAGTAGATTTTTATTATGCATTGACTCAATATCTATCTTATTGCTGCTGATAGGTTAAAAGCTGTACTGTATTTGTTCTGATCTTTCTCATGTCTTGCTGACAGCTTATGTCTTTCACTGAAAATTCTCTGGTTCAGGTACAAAGAGATATTGAAATGGGTAAACAACTTTCTGCTGGGATTGGTTTCCTCCACAATATGCAATAGATTATAACCCTTATCACTTGGAATTCATTGCACATCAAACAAATAGATTGAGAACAATTAAAATTTATTTCCCTGTGATGCAGACATTTTCAGTAAGTGTCCATTGGGATGTTTATTTGCAGAATACAGACCATCTATGTTTGGGAATCTGTAGAAAATATGTTCAGCTTGGCTATGAAGCTATTTTGTATGAATGCCTGAACTAGGAGTGGAACTGCTCCAGTGACTTAGAAACACAATGAGTGTCTTCTAGGACAAAATGCAATGCAGGAATTGTTTACTTTGCCAGCATTAAAGAACTATAGATTCTCAAGGAAGTGGATTTTAGATAACTTTCATCTATATAATGTCAAATAACCTTTCTAAATTTTACTCACTTCTCTTTACAATTGTTTTTAAACTGCAGATTGATTGAATGGTTACAATAATTCACTCCCTACTCCCTATTCAACAGATCAATGCATTTTGGATAATAGTATTTTTATTTCATGGGACGTGGTGGCTCAGTGGGTTAGGACACTGACCTTGTCAATCAGAAGGTCGGCAGTTTGGCGGGTCAAATCCCGAGTGCCACGTAACAGAGTGAGCGCCTGTCACTCGTCCCAGCTTCTGCCAACCTAGCAGTTCGAAAGCACGTAAAAATGCAAGTAGAAAAATAGGGACCACTACGGTGGGAAGGTAACAGCGTTCCGTGCGCCTTTGGCATCTAGTCATGCCGGCCACATGACCACGGAGACGTCCTCAGAAAAGCGCTGGCTCTTTGGCTTTGAAACGGAGATGAGCACCAGCCCCTAGAGTCGGAAACGACTAGCACGCATGTGCAGGGGAATCTTTACCTTATTTTTATTTCATTTGGTATTAGCTTATCTCTAAGAACAGTATAAACAAAGTGAAAATTACATCAATAAGAAGTTTGACAACATAAACTAATCTCAGCATTGCAATAATTTAAACGGATATTCAATATTGTCAGTGAAAAGAGATTTTTCCAGTTTCAGAAAGCACCAGAAAAAAAGTATTTTAACTCCATCTCCAAAACTCAGGAGATCAGACTCCATCTGCAATTCAAGTAGAGGTCAATTCCAAAGAGTTGATATTAAATGGTAGAAAGTTCAAAAAATGAAGTAGCCATTCTGAATCAAAGGAAAACTAAGCAACCTGGATCCAAGGAAGTACATCAGAACATGAATTATAATTACAGTAAGTAATTTAAATAACAGTTTCTGCTTGTATCTACAGGTTCAGGTTAGGTCAGGGGTGTCAAACTGCTGACTCATGGGCCAGATGCGTCATGATGAAACCATGCCCACCCCATTCCCAGCAATGGAAAAAAAGTCACAATACATCATGACATGTCACATGATGTTGAGAGTTTGACACCTCTGGATTAGGTGAAACATGGCTCAATAGCAGTAACTGCAAGAGGGATCTTGGAGTTCTAGTAGACAATCACTTAAAAATATGAGCCAGCAGTGTGCTTCAGCAGCCAAAAAAGCCAAAGCAATTCTAAGCTGCATCAACAGAAGGATAAAATCAAGATCACATGAAGTGTTAGTACCACTTTATAAGGCCTTGGTAAAACCACACTTGGAATACTGCATCCAATTTTGGTTACTACAATATAAAAAAGATGTTGAGACTCTGAAAAGAGTGCAAAAAAGAGCAACAAAGGTAATTAGGGCCCTGGAGGCTAAAATATGAAGAATGGTTGCAGGAATTGGGTATGTCTGGTATAGTGAAAAGAAGAACTAGGGGTGACATGACAGCAGTGTTCTAATATTTGAGGGGTTGCCATAAAGAAGAGGGGACCAACCCTGCCAACAGTTTTACAACTGTCAAAATGACTGCTTAACCACCTCAAAAATAAAAATAAAAAGTCATTCATTATGTAGACACTACACGTTCTTCAGAAAAGAGAAACATTTAAAGTCTCTCATTGATAAGTACTGACAAAATTGTAACATAGGATGAAACCAAAAATAATCTATATCATCCTTGCAGAAGATAGTAAAATCTGATGATCAAGGGTGTCAGACACCACAGACAAATCCAGAAGGCACCATTATTCATTCTGATGAATAATGGCTTACCTTAGTCATCATCAAACCGGTGACAGCTCAGTGGGATGATCCACATGGAATTCTGATTAAAATAGAAAAATGTTAAGAAACAGGGAAGAACTTGATAAAATTATTTAAACAAAAATGAAGACACTGAATTAAAACTAGAAAAACTGAAGGAAGTGAAGACAGGCATATTTCAGAAAGTCTAAAAAGTACTTGCAATAAGATAAAAAGGAAACAGTGTAGTTTAGAATATTTAAAAAGAAAGAAGAAATGCATCAAGAAAAGAAGTGGTATAGGCAACTTCTGAAAATATTTTACTAAGCCTTTTTTTTCAAAAAGTAGAGAAAATAAAACACTAGATGAGCAACAACTTTGAATAATAGAAATGGTGCAGGAACTCTACATTGGGATAGAAGCCTGAAGTGTTTCAATTTTAGCCAAAAATATCTTCCAGAATCATCAGATGTAAGTGAAGAGAACCTTTCAATATCAGCCTGTGGCAAAGATGAAGATAAAAGAGGTTGATATGTAGCAAAAAGCTTTCATGGGGACTTGGCTAGAACAGAAATTAAATTTTAGAAATAATTTGGTTTGCCTAGTTCCAGGACTGCAGATAAATCAGTAGCATCTTTATGAAAGAACTCCCTTGACAGAAGAGGGGTGTGTTCTACATTTCTGATCTAGTTCATGAACATAAACTAGAGTGATCCTAAATATGGAGCCATGGATGGGGATTCTTTTTTTCAGTCTAATCAAAGGGCAAAATTAAGGCCATTGTCAATGCCTCTGGAGGTTCAACTTCAGATGAAATCAGCTGAGAGGAAGGAAGGCCCAGGACTAAATCAGAAAATGAGTTAATAGATGTAAAACAGATTGGCCTGATCAAAAGTCTTTGATGAGTTAATGGTGGAAAGATGCACCCCAGAGAGAAAAAATTACAATAAAATGGCCAGGTTAGGTTTCTTTGATTAAATCACACAATGCGAGCTGCATATTTTTACTTCAAATTAAATCAAAGATATGCATAAGTGTGTGTGGGAAGGCGGTGTTTCTAACAACTGTAGATTAAAGAAAGTTATCAGTGAGTGAACATCCTTACCAAAATTTAATGTCAGAAATAATAAAATCGCCAAGCAACAGTTTCAGGATTTAATTTAATTTAATTTAATAATTTGATTTCTATACCGCCCTTCTCCCGAAGGACTCAGGGCGGTGAACAGGGCAATACACAATAAAAATCAAGTACAAAAATTAAAAAAACATTAAACATCATGCCCATAAAATCAATACATATTAAGTTAAAAACTAATTTTAAAAACCCAACCCCATCCCGTCAGACCAGGCCAGCTTGTTCGAAAAAGAATGTTTTAAGATTGCGCCGGAAGGAGCGAAGGTCGGGGGCCGTCCGGAGCTCAACCGGTAAGCGGTTCCAGAGGTCTGGCGCGCCCACAGAGAACGCTCTCCCCCTGGGGGTCACCAATCGGCATTCTTTGATCGGCGGCACCCTGAGGAGGCCCTCTCTGTGGGAGCGCACTGGACGGAGGGAAGTTGACGCCGGTCGCAGGTGTTGCCGTAAGTAATCCGGACCCATGCCATGAAGGGCTTTGTAAGTCATAACTAACACCTTGAACCTCACCCGGAGAGCAACCGGTAGCCAATGCAGCTCGCGGAGCAAAGGTGTAACATGGGAGTATCGGGAAACTCCCAAGACGACTCGCGCGGCTGCATTCTGCACCAGCTGGAGTCTCCGGGTGGACCTCAAGGGCAGCCCCATGTAGAGAGCATTACAGTAGTCTAGACGAGAGGTCACGAGCGCATGAGTGACTGTGCGCAAGGCATCCCGGTCTAGATAGGGCCGCAACTGGCGCACCAGGCGAACCTGGGCAAAGGCCCCCCTAGTCACAGCTCCAATATGCTCTTCCAAAGAGAGCTGTGAGTCTAGAAGGACCCCCAAGTTGCGGGCCCTATCTACGGGTGGTAATAGCTCACCCCCCATGGCCAATGATGGAATAATCAGAATTTCCCGGGATGCCGGCACGAACAGCCACTCAGTCTTGTCAGGGTTGAGTCGAAGCCTGTTCCTCCCCATCCAGACCCAGACCGCCTCCAGGCAACGGGACATCACGTCGAGGGCATCACTGGGGTGGTTTGGGGTCGAAATAAAAAGCTGGGTATCATCAGCATATTGGTGATACCCAACTCCAAAACCACGAATGATCTCACCCAGCGGCTTCATATAGATGTTGAACAGGAGAGGCGAGAGAACCGATCCCTGAGGAACTCCACAAATGAGAGGTCTCAGGGTCGATCTCTGCCCCCCTGCTAACACCGACTGCGAACGTCCCAGGAGGTAAGAGGAGAACCACTGGAGAACTGTGCCTCCCACTCCTAACCCCCTGAGACGTCGCAGCAGGATACCATGGTCGATGGTATCAAAAGCCGCTGAGAGGTCTAAAAGGACTAGGACAGAGGAACAACCCCTGTCCCGAGCCCGCCAGAGATCATTCACCAGCACGACCAATGCCGTCTCCGTGCTGTACCCGGGCCTGAAACCCGATTGGTACGGGTCTAGGTAGTCAGCTTCCTCCAAGAACAAAGGGAGCTGATGCGCCACCACGCTCTCAACAACCTTCGCCAAAAAGTGAAGGTTGGAGACTGGACGATAGTTGTTTAAAATTGCTGGGTCCAAGGCAGGCTTCTTGAGGAGGGGTCTCACCACCGCCTCCTTCAAGGCGGCGGGAAAACTACCCTGACTCAACGAAGCAGTAATCACTGCCTGGAGCCAGCCTCGTGTCCCGTCCCGGGCTGCATAAGTCAGCCAGGAGGGGCACGGGTCCAACAAACACGTGGTGGAGCTCAGCTTCCCCATGATCTTGTCCACTTCTTCAGGGGTCACAGGATCGAACTCTTCCCAGATTAAATCAACAAGACCGCCCGTATCCTCTTCGTCAGACTCTGCCCAGTCGGAGTCCAAACCGTTCCGGATCCGAGCGATTTTGTCCGACAGAAATCGACTAAACTCCTCGGCTCGACCCTGCAAGGGTTCCTCCCTCACCTCCTGATTAAGGAGAGAGCGATTTACCCTAAACAGGGCGGCCGGGCGATTATCTGCGGACGCAATGAGGGTGGCAAAGTGGTTAGACCTAGCCACCCTCAATGCTGCGAGATAAGTTCTCGTAAACGACCTTAGTCATAACCGGTCGGATTCGGATCGGCTGGACCTCCAACAGCTCTCTAGGCCCCGTCTCCGACGCTTCATCTCGCGGAGCTCCATGGAGAACCATGGGGCCCGTTGGGATCTGCGTCGGGTCAAGGGCCTCATGGGTACAACTGATACAAGGATGATAGATCCTTGATAAATAGACTTCTTTGACTCAGCCAAAGCAACCATTGGGATTGGGTTTAGCAAGGGTGACTTTTCCAAAAACATATTCAGGGAAGCAGATAAATTTCTGTTTCCCCCTAAAAAAATGCAAAATCAAAAACATAAACAACATTCTTCAGAGAACCATCCTCATTTTCGCCATGGGGCAGATTTCATTTTAATCCTGACGATGTAAAAATATTCTATTAAATAGGGTCAAATAAAAATTAATCTATGGAATCAGGTTTAAATGCATGCATTCAGACATTATACCCAAGGCTTTGGGGGGCATTCCTTTTTACTGTATCATACAATGGAATGAGGTTGTTGTTGTTAGCTGCGAAGTCATGTCCGACCCATCGCGACCCTATGGACAACGTTCCTCCAGGCCTTCCTGTCCTCTACCATCTTCTGGAGTCCATTTAAGCTCACGCCTACTGCTTCAGTGACTCCATCCAGCCACCTCATTCTCTGTCGTCCCCTTCTTCTATTGCCCTCAATCTTTCCCAGCATTAGGCTCTTCTCCAGTGAGTCCTTCCTTCTCATCAGGTGGCCAAAGTATTTGAGTTTCAATTTCAGGATCTGGCCT
This sequence comes from Vipera berus, assembly GCF_964194415.1. NCBI lineage: Eukaryota > Metazoa > Chordata > Lepidosauria > Squamata > Viperidae > Vipera > Vipera berus. The sequence continues at coordinate 95,983,353 of NC_138206.1, forward strand.
TCTAAAGAGCAGTCAGGATTGATCTCCTCTAGGACTGACCGGTTTGATCGCCTTGCAGTCCAAGGGACTCGCAGGAGTCTTCTCCAGCACCATAGTTCAAAGGCCTCAATTCTTTGGCGCTCAGCCTTTCTTATGGTCCAACTTTCACTGCCATACATTGCAGGAATGAGGTTACATAATACAATATCCTTCCCTACACCCCCACCCCAACTATCCATGTATAAATAATTTTTAAGTTGCAGTATCACAGACATCACCTGATCTTCATCAACATTTATAATGATTTTTTGCCCTGTTGAACAGTCAGATTAATTGGAAATATTTTACTTCCTCCCTCTGTCTAACATATGCTTATTTCCCATATTTCTATTTCCAGACTATATTTAGCCTTCAAGACTCAGCTTCATGAATGTGCCATTACATTTTAAAAAATGGAACTGTTGATAATGCAAAATGGACACACACAGAGACTCACATAGGCATGAATGTCTGTACAGGTAGTCCTCAACTTACAACAGTTCATTTAGTGACCATTCAAAGTTACAACACTGAAAAAGTTATGTATGCCCATTTTTACACTTACAACTGTTGCAGCCATCCCTGTGGTCACATGATCAAAATTCATATGTTTGGCAACTGGTTCATATTTATGAGGGTTGCAGTGTCCCAGGATCATTGATTCCCCTTTTGTGACCTTCTGACAAGCAAAGTCAATGGTGAAGCCAGATTCACTTAACAACTGTGTTACTAATTTAACAGATGCAATGATTCACTTAACAACTGTGTAATAAAATGGGCAGAACTCATTTAACAATTGTCTTGCTTAGCAACATAAATTTTGGGCTCAATTGTGGTCTTGAGGTCTACTTGCATATTATACTGGGATCTAGAAACATGAGGGTTTTGATCATTACGCTGCCTCCAGGATACTTCCTTAGGCTCTCAGAACTTGACTTCCTGGTGATGGTAAAGAACCCAATAGTTTTTGGTCCTGGAGGATTTTAATTTTCCTGCCTTGGTGGCCATTTCCAGTAGAAGTAAGTGTTTTTATCTTCCATGGAATCCATGGGCTTGGCTCAAGTCAACTTCAGTGTATGAAGCTAGGAAGCCTTGTTTCTCAGCTTCCCTATGGGCTTCTTGGCATTCTACTTCCTTTCAGGAAAAGTCTGAAAAAAATATCATCCCACAGTTATTTTCTTAAGCACTCTGCCACCCTTTACTTTGTAATTTTCTGTTCTTGTCTATTGTGTTTGCTACCTTCATAAGGGTTGTATACAGTGCTTTTTTTGTAAAAGAACAAGGTACCGGAACTCACACATGTCATACAACCCGCCTTGCCTACTCTACAAGGTTTCATCCAAAAAAGTTGCTGGAACTCCGTTCTGAGCGTTCTATGAGAAAAAAAGCCGTGGTTGTATAAGTTATTGTTCATTTTGACCATATGTTTTAACTTTTGTGGTACTGAATAGAACAAAATATCAGTAACTGTCATATTGTGATGGGGTATACGTTTACTAAATACATAAATGAACATGAACCATGTAGAAATAGCAGCTTGATAATGTTTAATAGTCCAAGAAAACCTCAAGTGTATTTTGTTCTTTATTTTAAAGCTACACTTTCATAAATTATAAGGGGGGAAAAACAGAGTAGTCAGTCTCCTTCTTCACTTCCCATCCCTGAAAAGGAAGTAATTTTAAGTCATTGCATGGTATATATCAAGAAAATGGAAATTTTGAAAAATTCTATTAATTAGATTGTGAAAGCTGTCAGCTAGATACTGTACTTCTTTACATTTCATCACATTTAATGGAAAAGGATGTAGACATGTACCCATAACCTGAGGATGCCCTTTGAATCTCATTGGTGGACAAACTTTGTTTCTACTGCTCTTTCTCCTTTTTTTAAAATATTCTCTGAAAGCTAGAAAGGGATTATAGCAGAGTTCCCATAGGCAGGAGGGATTAGATAGTTTGTCTTGGAAAATGGAAGGTGAATGCTGAAGAGGTGTGTTTGGCCTTAATATTTTTACATTGATTATTTTTAGAAGAAAAATAACAAATCCTTGCCCCTAGGTTTTAGTAATCCAATCCTGATAGTTTTCAGGACTCACCAAAAAAATGGGATGGTAGAGCCACATGAATTCTTTGGATTGTGGATTTCCACCCCTATTGCACAATTGTCCTTCCCAAAAAGTTTTGTCATCTAAATTCAGCTCTAAAAAAATGAAGAAAAAAAGGTGGTGTGGAGGGGAAGAGAAATTGCCACCACATGCACTTGGGGGGCAAAAAAAGTGGTGTGATCACAGAATTGTATCTGCATTATGGCTGTTTCCGGAAGCTCAGCTTTGTGATAAAAAGGCACTTTGTGCTGCAAAAATGACACCTTTCTCTTCAATGATGCAATTTCCTTTTTCAAGATGCTTTGCATTGCCCTAAAGTTTTCATTTGGCAGTTCCAGTAGCTACAAGAGGCTTCTCCATATATTCAGTCTCTTCGGGCTAGTGAAATTGGAAGGCAAGAGGCTTGGAGTGTCAAAAAAATCAATGTAATATGTCCTTCAGTAACACATTTTCAAAATGATGATTCACCTAAATCTTTACCAAAGTGCCCCATTGAAGCTTTGCATAGTCTCACTCTGCATTTGCTCCCATTGACACACATATTCAGATGTCCTTGCTGCTAAAATCACCCACCAACCAGCAATCCATTATGAACTTACCTCTGTGCCTTTCATTTTACTCACATGGCCTAGGGTATCAAAATAATGTTTGCCATCGTAGCAAACATAAAACATAAAAATAAAACAGAAAACATAAAAAAAATTTCTTGCATTATATTTTCTTAGGTTCCAAGTAAAGAAATCTTTTAGGCTTCTGGTTTGCGCGCGCGGCGCTTTCGGACACTCAGGGGAGAGCTCCCTCTCTGCCGTCCGATCCTTCTTCATTGTAGGACCCTGCAAAGAGACCCTCCTGTGATCATGGAAGGGTGGCAGCCCTCCACTTGAATCTGGAGCAGCTCCTTTTGGCCTAAAGAAGAAACCGGCCATCAACATGGCCGATCACTAAGCCGCTCCCTGCAGAAAGCCAAAAGCACCATCTAGCACAAGGAAGCAATCTGGAGGAGCTGGGTGAGACCTTTCCTTTTCTATCCCCCTAACTGCCTGCCTGTGGGACTTTTTTGAAAATTCTCTCCTCCCCCCCCCTTTTTTTTGAGAAAACGGCTTCTCTATACCTGGGGGATTAACATTTTAAGCCTCAAAGCATTGAAGGGAAAAAAAACCCAGCTGATTAAACAAAGAAATTAAACAATCTCATTCCTACTTACTAAAAAGCTCCTATTTCTGTGGGGATCTACTACCCTATTTTCTGTTTAAGATGTGAACTAAGGAAACAAGAATGGACTAACTATATAAAAGCTTTATACTAATTTGGAAAAAAAGAACTTTACAACTTATTCTATATGCTACTGATGACATCCTGTGGCTAAACCTGGAATTGCAAGTAAACCTTCTGCTTATTTTGAGAGTGGAGAGCTGTCCTTGATATTATCTTTAAAGACAAGCGTGGGAACACCTGGCATTGAAAACAACTTTTAGAGGCATTGGAAGTGGAAAATTACTGACTTTTATTAAAATAGCCTCCATGGAAGACTTAGCTGTAAACACTAATGAAATGGATGATTATATCCCACCACTTAACTACAAATTGATTTTGGACACAATTTTGGCTATAACTGAACAAATTAAAGCCAAATTGCATGATAAACCTAACAACCTAAAGCCACCAAACCAAACTTTGACCTTAAATGATGAACTGACAACCCAAAAACAAGCAGAAGTGGAAATCAATACTAAAATAGGAGACTTCAAAGAGCAACAAACGCAGCCTACAGAGAACTTCAAAGTCCAAACTCCAACTTTAATTACAAAACTTACAACTCAAAAAATAACAATACCCAAAGAAAGCAACATTAAAAGTGAAGATATCAAAGGCCTACAAATACAGTATGTTGAGGATTCAGCTAATCAAATGATAACAACATTAGCTACTACTTACTACCTAACCCAGATGGAAATGGAACAAGATAAAGACCAGACTGAATTAATGACAATCATATCACAGCAAACATCAAAAACTGAGCTATTAAAGTAATACTTCAATGATTATAAAGGGGACATTAGCTTGGCAAAACTGTCATTTGGATGGTCTCTGTGGATTCAAATAAGAGGTGGAGGAAGAAAGGGAGACACATTGGAGAACTTAAAAGCTCTAAGATGGAACCTGATTGGCACAAAAAGAAGGTGAAAGTTAGATTTAATGACCTAAATTTGTCTCTCTTTTTTTGGGATTTGTAAAGACAGAACTTAAAAAAATGTCTTTTGATGGACTAAGGGGAATCTTAAAATATATACATAGAAACTGATTTTGTATTTAGGTTTTAGATTTTTAAAGGAAAACAAAATTAAGCTTTTAGAATAAAACTTTGAATTATACAATAGAATTTAGAATTTTATAATAGAAGATAGTATTTTATTAAGTGTTGAATGGTTAAGACAATTTTTTACTAAATAGGTGATGTGTTAAGATGTAAATTAGATTTTACTGTTAAATAAAAAGAATGATATGTAATGAACAACGTAAGTTTTGTAGACAAGAGAATTATTCTTCACTGAAATAGGGAATTGAAGGTTACCCAAAAAGTAAGCTGTTTTTTTGCATATTATAGACTACCTTAGAGTATTTTTATTGCAATTAGGTAAAACTTAAAAACAGGATTTTGATATGTATTAGTCTAACTATTTTGAAAACTTTGTTAATTGACTAGCTCATAACTAGAACTGTATTAACTTAATTACTTTGACTATGTGAAAATAAGGGAATCAGAGAGGGAATTTTTATTGATGTAACCTGAACTATCTACAAACAATTTGTTATTTGCTACTTAGGACTACCCAACCACCATATTGCTTCACAAATATATGTATATACCCCAGCCCCTACCCTTAACCTTTCCTCTACCCTATTCCAAGTCCCTTTTTCCCTACCTTCTTTGTTAACCTATAAAACTAATAAAAAGAAATTTCAAAAAAAGAAATCTTTTTATAAACTACTTTCAGTAACTTTTTTAAAAAAAATCCATTCTAGGTGATATTTCTTGTATTAGATTTACATTGATTTATGGTGTAAAACAATTCACTTTATAAGCTTATAAGCCATGATGAAACGTGTTAAATAGATGTGGGAATTTTGAGAGGTACAGATGCTGATAGAAAAGGTAGTGAGTACTATGTACTGTGTTGCAAAGGATTAATGTGTACACAAAGAAACAGAAATAGCAGTTCATCAGATGAAAGCAAGAGCTGACTATCTCCAGAAAAGATAAAAGTAAGTTGAATACAATGTGAAGGGAGTTCTTAAGATTTGTTCAGGTCAAGAATGAATGGGTTATGAAATGTAGATGTATTAGAAAAGTGAATGGCCAGTGTTCAATAAGAAGTTGAGATGGTTTGGTCATGAAGACAGAATGAATGAGGATCACATTTCAGAATAAACATAGAAGGAGTGAATGGTTTGAGAGGAAAGGAAAGACCAAGAAAGCTGTGGTTGAAAGGAGTTGATAAGATCCACAAAAAGAAAGAGGTGAGAAGCTTAATGAAGAGAATGCAATGCATGTGGATGTGTTAGAAGTGAAAATGATTTTCAAAGAGAAAAAAAATAAAGAAGCATAGTGAATACTGCTGCCATAAAGTAGTTTTAGTTTAATTCTCCCTTTTTCTTCTAATCATCTTCCTTGACTTTTTTTTTCTAGGCTCTTTCTTTACACTTTGCATAATACTATCTCAACAGTTATTGATGGGCATATATATAATGTGGCAAATCACCTGGTGAAATTAAAGTCTTATAAATACATAAATGGTGATCACGTGCCTTATGATAAAATGAGAGAGGGAGAGAGAAACTTTCAAATTTCTAGAGATATTGAAAATTGGAGAACTGTATACTGCATCTTCATTGTTTCATTGTACAAAGCATTTATCACTTGTTGCTCTCTTGATAAAAGGTAAAGGTAAAGGTTCCACCGCACATGCGTGCTAGTCGTTTCCAACTCTAGGGGCCGATGCTCATCTCCGTTTCAAAGCCGAAGAGCCAGCGCTTGTCCGAGGACGTCTCCGTGGTCATGTGGCCGGCATGACTAGATGCCAAAGGCACACAGAATGCTGTTACCTTCCCACCGTGGTGGTTGTTGTTGTTAGCTGCGAAGTCGTGTCCGACTCAGTGGCGTAGCGTGGGTTGTCAGCACCCAGGGCGGGGCAAGGCAACCGGAAGCGGAAATAGAGGGGCGGGCGGGCGGTGACGTCACGGCACTGCTGAAAAGACGCGCCCCGCAGCGGCGTAGACTTTCCAAGAAGAGTCGCGCGCATGCGGGATGCTTCCGGGTCCCTCTCGAGGGCGGCTGGGCGGGGCTCCGACCTGCAAGAGCCGCTGCATTCAAGCTCGCACGTGAGCCCCGCTAAATAAAGCCACGCATGCGCACGAAGCTAGGCCGGCCGGCCAGCAGGTCCGTCTTCGCTCGGCCAAACCTGCCAGGGCGCCTGCGGGGCGCTTGCGGTTGGCCTGAGCCTGGGCGGAGAGTTGGCCGCTTCTATTTATTTTATTCAGTTTATGTGGCCGCCCATCTCACCTGCCGGACTCATTTCGCTTTGCAAGAAAGAGCAGCTCGAGAGCGGAGCCAAGCCAACTCTGTGCAGCCCTTGGGGCTCCCTGAGCAGCTCAGTGCGAGCGCGCCCCCCCAGATGTTGCGCCCGGTGCGGCCGGCCCCCCCTGCACCCCCCACGCTACGCCACTGGTCCGACTCATCGCGACCCTATGGACAACATTCCTCCAGGCCTTCCTGTCTTCTACCATCCCCTGGAGTCCATTCAAGCTCACGCCCACTGCTTCAACCGTGGTGGTAGACAAAGGCAAATCATGTTCATGTGAATTAATTTAGTTATTGATGGAAAAACCTCCTAGAAGGGGATCATAGGACAGTGGCCAACAAAAACTTCAGAAATCTCTTTTTTCTTCCACTCAATTGGTAACATGCCCAGGCAGAACAAGCAATCTGTCAAACCTTGCAAATACTGATCATCCACTGAGGAACTTCAACTTGGCAGAACCACCAAATGCCACTTTATGGCAACTAAGAGGAACAGAAATTCCTGTTCATATTTTTGTAATCCAGAAGATGGCAATGAAGGCATGAAGCTACATCACACAACCAGAATTGCTATTGATTATGTTTCCCATGCCTGCCTCAACAGCCTATGGCTACACCAGGTACAACTGTTCAGCTATTGACTCTACCTTTGCAACATGTTAGCTGCAGAGGCCTTGTGAATCACATTAATGGTTTCCACTGGAGACTTCAAATAAATATGCTTACGTGAAAACAGCCCCACATCACATGTGTTTATTTAACTATTATACACAGAATCTATTTTATTGAATTTGTGCAACAAAGAAATAAATGTATCTCAAATACATATGACAAAGACAACAACAATACTCCCAAGGGAATAGCAGGGAAATTAAAATCAAGAAACTCAGGCAGAGAAATTGCTGTGCAGTAGAAGGCTGGTGTAGTAGCAACAATTCCAAATGAACCCTAGAACCCCAAAAGCCCAAATTAATTAACTAAAATTAATTAATTAATTAACCTCCCAAGTATCTCCCAAATGACCCTCCAAGCACTACTACCCTAGGATCTTGCTTGATAGTATACTCAAAACCCAGCTGGGCATTTCTCAGAAAAGACCTCCCCCCCTTTGTAGAATACTCAGTGCTCCAGCTAACTAAGGAACGCCCCCCATTCTATATATGGTCACACAATGTCTTCAGCCAGTAGATAAATAGATACCAGCCAGATATTCACAATCTCCAGCTTTCACCCATGGAAAGTGAAGTAGAGACACAATTCAGTCTTTTCTTACTTGATGACCAGTCCAATTTCCAATAAAAATTCTCACAAAATCCTCTTAGGTCACAATGACTTTCACTTGAAAGCAGCTTGTACTAAAATGACTGTTACAAGTTCCCTTCCAAGTTCCAGCCAGGAAGGAGGCATGATGGCTACCCAATTGCATGGTGGCCTAGAAGTCAAAGACACAGGGACCAGGTAGCCACAACTACTATGACCAAGCTCTGCTTCTGCCACAACAAACCCCCCTACCTCCAGCTATCCATGATGAAAGAAAATGATAGCTCCCATCTGCTCTTTTACAGAGCCTTCATCCTTACTTCAGAGCACATGCCCTCCCCCCCACCCCCCGTAAGTCAGTAAAGGGTCTCCTCTGTGGTCAACCACACATAGCTGATCTTCTTCCCACTGCTGTGTCACTGTACACTGCAAAACACAAAGAGAGTACCCAGCACAGACAAGCTGATCCGCACACTTTGTGATCCAGCAGTCTAGCTGCCATTGCCAACTCCAATTCCAAAAACTGGTTCTCCAAACTACAATCCAGGCAAGTGAGTAAGCACTGGCACCACACACACTTCTATCCCAAACCTCCGAAAAGCTTGGCAGGGATACAAACTGTGTGAGCCAGAAAGAAGGCCAGTCCAGTCCATTTTGAAAGGGAAATAGCAATAGCAACAGCACTTAGATTTATATACTGCATCACAGTGCTTTACAGCCCTCTCTAAGCAGTTTCAGAGTCAGCATATTGCCCTCAGAAAGATGGAGGGCTGAGTCAACCTTGATCCAGTGAGAATTGAACTGCTGGCAGGTGGCAGAATTAGCCTGTAATATTGCATTCTAACCGCTGCACTACCGTGGCTCAAAAAGACTCCAGTAGACTCCTCTATCATCCAAAAGATAGTACCTCTAATTATCCAGAACATACTAAAATCCTCCACACAGCAACAGCATCTGTTTGGTACAAACATCCCAATTTGGCACCATGTTTTTAAACTATCCAATGTTTCCTTTCTGTTAAACTTAGTTCTCCATAAAACTAATACTATATGCTTAAACTGGAGCATATGTTTATGTCATCGTCATTCATTACTCATATTTACAAGTAACTTGCAAAGTCGTGTGGTCGCACAGAGAGACGGACACTTGAGCTGGGTAATACTTTTTTATTTGGATCAGGAATGAAGCTGGAGCAAAGGGGTTACTTGGCGTTTCTTATACCTGCCCAGGTGAATGGTGACCAATAGATTTAAACCTGGGCTTCCCGCCAGTGCAGGTGGCCAATGGATTTAAACCCTGGCTTCCCGCCAGAGCTGACCATGCCCTGGGGCTGTCAACGACTCGCTCTATTCAGGCTTTCCCGCCAAAGCGGTTATAGCCTGGAGCTGTCCAGCCCCCTGCTGTGCTGACATTTCCGTGTGTGCTTAACAGCATACACTACATAACTCATACGTAGTTAATGTGTATCAGAAAAAAAATAAACATTTTTCCTTACAAATATGCTAAGCTACTAGCAGCCTGACATTTGTGAAGAAAGTAATCCAAGATTAACTATTTCCTACAGTGTTAAATTTGTTTATAAAATATCTTTATACCAGCATTAGTATTATTACTTATTTCATTATAATTTTTAAAGATTTGAAATGTCACATCCAAATTATAATAAAGCTCTTTTCTTCAGCAGGTGACTTTCATCTGGTGCATGAAGATGGCACCTGGGGAAGAGAGATTATCTTTTAATTGTGTGAAAACTCCAGCTGTGGCATCACTTCAGTGCAAACAGTGAACACTCTTGATGAAACTCAGTCTTCTGAGAGAAGGACCTTGGAATGGATCTCAAAGATATCACAGGGGGATAAATGAAAATCTGGCTTGGCATTGTACTTTACCATTGCTTTTGCCCATTTAATTGTATCCTCTAATGTATTTGAAAAGTGTACCAGATAGATAGAGATAAAGAGATAGATTATAGATAGATTATAGGTGATAGGTATGAGAGGGAGAGAGAGAGAAAGAGAGAGAGAGAGAGGTGGTTAGGGTTAAGGTTGTGAAAATACTCACCTCCCACTTGGAAGTTTGACACTTCAGTCCTAGGTAGCAGCAGATGTTTCTCTCTCCTAGATTGCAAAACAACAACAACAACAAAAAAACCTGCTGTGAACTCCGCATGGCATCAAAATTGGCACCTGACCAGAAAACACTCAGCTCCATTCAGTCACCCCAATTCTACCCCAAATTAAAGGGTTACAGGGTTGTAAAAAAGGAGGAGGAGGAGGAGGAGGAGGAAGGGAGGGAGGGAGGGATAAATGGATGGGTAAGCAGGCAGGCAAACGTTTGCTTAATAAATGTAGGACTATACTATCTGCTTTGGATGGATTACAGATTAAATAATATTTCTGTAATTCTACCAGTTTTCCTTATAGTCTTCCTGTGTAAACAATAAATAAAAATAGACATCTAGATTTATTCTTCTTAGAACCTAAATATGGAAGCAACTGATTTACAGTACCTGAGGGAGGCATCTATAGATGAGAACACTTAGGCAGGTAAACACCAACAGCAAAATTTCTCTCTTGTTTGCAAGTTCTGCACTGATGTTATCAAGCAAATACAAAGTTGAGAACTTCATCAGCACCCTATAATAAATAATTCTATAGAATGTGGCATTTTTGCAAATAAAGTGGGTAAGAGGTAAGCAGTAAGTGTGAATAGGGTATAAGAGTGATTCGCCTTAAGACGAGCGAGACAAGAGCAAGAGCAAGACCAGCAGAAAGTTATGGAACCTCCAAAGCGTACTTACAGTGAAGCTGTGGGAGGGGCACGGCCCAAAGAAGTTACAGGGGTCATTGCAGACGTGCTCCAAAAGCTTCGGGACGCCAAGAATGGCGACTAAATTTCTAACTTGGAATGTTAATGGATTAAATTCACCACAGAAGAGAAAGAAAGTTTTTCAATATTTAAAACAATTTAAGACTGATGTTATTTGTTTGCAAGAAACGCATATTAGGGTTATGGACCAAAAGTACTTATCGAATTCAAGGTTGGGTACGCAATTTGTTGCTTCTGCGATGAACAAGAAAAATGGAGTGGTTGTCTACGTTAAAAGTACTCTAACAGCGGAATTAATTGAAGTAGATAAGCAAGGAAGATATGTTGTGATAGATTTGCTGCTAGAAGGTAAAAAAACGCTTTTAGTTGGATTGTATGCTCCTAATCAACAACAAGCTGACTTTTTTAACTTACTACACACAAAGGTTACCCAATTGGATTATAAATCTTTTATTTTTATGGGAGATTGGAATGGTGTCCTAGACGTACAGATGGACAAAGCTGGTTTTTTCAAGCGTGTCCCGAGTCATGCTAGATTGCCTAAATCTTTTTTTTAAATGAAGGATGATTTGGAATTGCGAGACATTTGGCGCGATACACATTTACATGAAAAGGATTATACTTTTTTTTCTGATAGACATCAATCTTTTTCTAGGATTGACTTTATTTTATTGACCAGTAAAGATCTGTGCAAGAACTATTTCTGACCATAGTCCAGTTTGGTTAGAGATCAACAAGGACAATAGGGATAGGCGCTCTTGGCGCGTAAATGAGAACCTGTTTAGAAATCAGAGAAATGTGGAAGAATGTAAACAGCAGATGAAGGATTTCTTTGAAATTAATATGAATAAGGATACCTCTATGGACATGGTCTGGGATGCTAGCAAGGCCTACATGAGAGGGGTGTTGATATATATGAACAATAAATACAGACGTACTTTGGAAGTCAGAAGGAAAGAACTGGAGAATGAAATTAGGGAAAAAGAAAAGGCCCTAGTTTTGAACCCATTGGATGTGAAGATTAAGGAGGTCATTAACCTATTAAGAGGACAATTTGATAAGTTGATGGCTGACCAAGTGGCAACTAATTTACGGTTTGCTAGGCATAATACTTTTTGCAATGCTAATAAGCCAGGCAGATGGCTAGCCTACAGGTTAAGGAAAAAGCAAAGGGCTTCTAATATAGATAAAATTGAATATAAGGGAAAGGTTGTGTTTCAACAGGATCTTATTAAGGAAGCCTTTGTGGATTTTTATTCTAAACTATATGCTAAGGAGAAGATTAATGAAACAGACATTGATGTATATTTGAAGAATGCTAGCATCCTGGTTCTTACGCAAGAACAAAAGGAGGAGATTAATCAATCGATAACAGAAGAAGAAATTCTTATAGCAATTAAGGAACTGAAGGTGGATAAAGCGCCAGGTACGGATGGTCTGACTGCGGCTTATTACAAAAATCTACAATTGGAGCTGATAAAGCCGTTAAAGGAATTGTTTCAGACAATTCAGAGGGGGGGAAAGGTGCCTCCGTCTTGGAGAACTGCTTTTATTTCTTTGATTCCGAAGGAAGATCAAGATGCTACTCAAGTAAAAAACTATAGACCGATATCACTTTTAAATACAGACTACAAGATATTTGCCAAGGTGTTAGCTAATAGACTGATGAGGGTTCTGCAACAGGTGATTCATGGGGATCAAGCTGGGTTTATTAGTGGTAGACAAATGAAAAATAATGTGAGGCATATAGTTGATGTGGTGGAGTTTTTGGAAAGGAACAACCAGATCCCTGCGGCGCTAATTTTTCTAGATGCTGAAAAAGCTTTTGATCAATTGAATTGGCAATTTTTGATGAAAGTTTTAGATAAAATGAATTTTGGGGATAAATTTTTGCAACCAATTAGGGCATTATATAAAAAACAAACTGCCCGAATAATAGTTAACAATAGTTTGACTGAAGTATGCAATATTGAAAAGGGCACAAGACAAGGGTGTCCGTTATCACCTTTATTATTTGTTTTAACATTGGAGATATTATTGGTAAAAATACGGAATTCGGAAAAAATTAAGGGTATTCAAATTAGAGATCAGGATTATAGACTGAGGGCGTTTGCAGACGATCTGGTTGTTACGGTGACTCAGCCAGAAAACTCTGTTGTGGACCTGATGGAGATAATAACGCAATATGGGAAGGTTTCTGGATTTAAGGTTAATGCACAAAAAACTAAAATTTTGGCCAAAAATATGACAGTAACACAAAAGGCCCTTTTAGAAGGATTAACTGGATTTGAGATTGTTAAAAGGGTCAAATATTTTGGGGTGTATTTGTCACCCTCTAATACAAAGTTATATAAATATAACTATGAAAAATTATGGGGAAAAATTCAAAAAGAATTGGAAAGCTGGGAAAAACTGCAATTGTCTTTGTTGGGAAGAATTGCAGCAGTGAAAATGAATGTCCTGCCTAAATTTTTATTTTTATTTCAAATGATACCGGTCCTTAAAAAAGATTCTAATTTGGAAGAATGGCAACGGGGTATCAATAAATTTGTTTGGGCAGGGAAAAGGCCACCAGTTAAACTTAAGATTATGCAGGATACTCGTGAAAGAGGTGGTCTTAAAATGCCTAATCTTAAATTATACTATGAAGCTGCTGCGCTATCAGGAATAAGTGATTGGATTAATTTGACACAAGAGAGATTATTAAATCTTGAGGGCCTTGACTTGTTATTTGGCTGGCATGCATATTTGTTGTATGATAAGAAGGTAGATAATGTGTTTAAAGTGCATATTTTAAGACAGGCATTGTTGAGAGTTTGGAAGAAGTATAGACATAAGCTAGATTACAAGATGCCGTTGTGGGCAATCCCAAAACACGCAATAGAAAACATAAATGTTGGCTTCAAACATGATGTGACTACGTATAAGGAGATTTTAAGTTTGGAAAGAAACATCTGGTGTTTGAAGCCGTACAATCTCTTGCGAGATGAGAAGATCGTTCAAACTTGGTTTCAATATACTCAGTTACGGGCCAGGTGGAAAGAAGATCAGAAAATTGGTTTTGCAATGACTGATGAAAATTTGATAAAGCAAATTAGAAACCAGGGTCCAGCACATATTAAACGGATATATCTTGCATTGATAGAAATTGATTCAGAAACAGAACTTGTTAAAGACTGTATGATAAAATGGGCTCAGAATATTCAAGAAGTTATTACAATGGACATGTGGGAAAAGATTTGGGTGAGGAACGTAAAATTCACGCAAGCCCAAAACCTAAGAGAGAACTTTTATAAAATGTTTTATAGATGGCATCTAGACCCTAAAAAGCTTGCAAGTATGTATCCGAATTATCAGCCTAAATGTTGGAGGTGTGGAGGCAAAGATGCAACATATTTTCATATATGGTGGACCTGCAAAAAGGTTAAGGCTTTTTGGATAAAAATTTGGTGGAATATGCAGAAGATCTTTAAGCGAAGGATAAAGTTTTGTCCGCAACTGTTTTTGTTGGGCATAATTACAGAAGCTACTGTGGTGGACGTTAAGCTGATGCTGAACTTAATCACAGCAGCAAGACTTTTAATAGGTCAATATTGGAAAAAGGAGGAACTGCCGACTATAAAGGATATGACTGACTGATGAGAACAAAATAAGTTCGAAATGGCCATCTCAGCCTCCCTAATTCTTTATTAGCAATTTGAATAATTTACACAAATAATGAGCTGTCATAAGTTGACTATATCCTGTGGATAGCCTTGGGTTAGGCAAAAACAGGAAAGAAAGAGTTAATTAGCAAGGTGTATTCAAAAAAAAAAGCCTTGACAAATAACAAATACTTAACACATATACATACATACATATATAGAGAGAGCACATCATGAGAAAGGCAGGGCTAGATGAATCAAAAGTTGAAATTAAGATTGCCGGAAGAAATATCAACAACCTAAGATATGCAGATGATACCACTCTAATGGCAGAAAATGAAGAGGAACTAAAGGGCCTCTTGTTGCGAGTGAAGAAGGAGAGTGCAAAAGTTGGGTTGAAACTAAACATTAAGAAAACCAAGATCATGGCATCCGGCCCTCTCAGTTCCTGGCAAATAGATGGGGAAGAAATGGAGGTAGTGACAGATTTTATTTTCCTGGGCTCCAAGATCACTGCAGATGGGAACTGTAGCCAAGAAATTAAAAGACGCTTGCTCCTCGGGAGGAAAGCCATGGCAAATCTAGACAGCACACTAAAAAGCAGAGACATCACCCTGTCAACAAAAGTGCGTATAGTCAAGGCTATGGTCTTCCCAGTTGCAATTTATGGCAGTGAAAGTTGGACCATAAAAAAGGCTGAGCACCAAAGAATTGAGGCCTTTGAACTCTGGTGCTCGAGAAGACTCCTGCGAGTCCCTTGGACTGCAAGGCGATCAAACCGGTCAGTCCTAGAGGAGATCAACCCTGACTGCTCTTTAGAAGGCCAGATCCTGAAGCTAAAACTCAAATACTTTGGCCACCTAATGAGAAGGAAGGACTCACTGGAGAAGAGCCTAATGCTGGGAAAGATTGAGGGCAATAGAAAAAGGGGACGACAGAGAATGAGGTGGCTGGATGGAGTTACTGAAGCAGTAGGTGTGAGCTTAAATGGACTCCAGAAGATGGTAGAGGACAGGAAAGCCTGGAGGAATGTTGTCCATAGGGTTGCGATGGGTCAGACACGACTTTGCAACTAATAACAACAACAACAATACACACACACACACACACACACACACACACACATACACACACATATATATCCTCAGTAGAAGCTGTGTAGTTTCTGTTACTGAATGACTGATTGATTGATTGGCTGGCTGGCTGACTGCCTGATTCTTGGCATCTTACATCTCAAAGGTAGAAAACAATAAAATGAAAGTAAAAAAGTGAAGTGGTTCTAATTCATTTCATTTCACTGATTCCCAGAATGTCAACATTCAGTCTTGATATTTCTGCTCTGACAACATCAAGTCTGCTTTGGTTCATGGTTCTGATATTATACATAAAAATAATACATATATCTTTGCAGCAACTAAATCTTCCTTTTAACCTTGAGACAGCTGGACATCCCTTTGGCTTTATTCCAGCTACATGATAGGCACTAGCACTACTCATACTTGTCCTGATTCTCCAAGTAGCTTGTAGGATACCTTCTCACCTAGTAGATTCACCTTTCAGCAGACCTGGCATGCATCACTGAAACCTGGTTGGGCCCGGAGGGAGGGGTCCCTCTGATTGAGTTATGCCCACCAGGTTTCCGGGTGCTTCACCAGCCTCAGGCTCAGGGTAGGGGCGGGGGGGTGGCAGTTGTTATTAAGGAGGCCCTTTGTCCGCGGGAGACCACTGCCCCGCAGATCGGCGGATGTGAGTCCCTTCTCCTGAGGTGGGGTCCTGGGGGTCAGTTGGGTCTGTTGCTCATGTACCTTTCTCCCAGCTGCGTGGCAACAGCCCTGCCCGGGCTACTCGACGCTCTCTCAGGGTTGGCGGTTGAGTTTCCCAGGCTTATGGTTCTGGGAGATTTTAACCTGCCTTCCCTGGGTGGTGCGTCGGGGGTGGCCCGAGAGTTTATGGCTTCCATGATAGCCATGGACCTGACCCAGATTATTCAGGGTCCGACTCACGAGGGGGGAAACACGCCCGACCCTATTTTCATCTCTGGGCAGTGGCTTAATGGTCTGGGTGGGGTTACTCCAACATCTCAACCCCTTTCATGGACAGACCATTATCTCCTGCGGCTGAGCCTCCGTCATGCCACTCCCCGCTGCTGGGAGGTGGAACCGACCAGGTGGTTCCGCCCCAGGCGCCTGATGGACCCAGATAGGTTCCAGACGGCGCTTGGATTTATTCCTTCCTCCCTTTCCCACAGCCCGGTCGAGACCTTAGTTGATGCCTGGCAACGGGCGGCTTCGGAGGCTCTCGACCGTGTTGTGCCTTTGCGGCCTCTGACCCGGCGCAGATCCCGGCTTGCTTCTTGGTTCTCCAGGGACCTGCGGGAGATGAAGTGCCAGAGAAGGGGCCTAGAGAGCATTTGGAGGTCCACTCGGTCCGAGTCTGACCGGACACAGTTAAGATCCTTTTCTAGATCTTATCTTGTGGCTTATCTTGGCTTAGGCCCGGGTTACTTGCAGGACCGTCTGCTACCAGGGACGACTTCCCATCTCTCAGTGCGCTCACACAGAGAGGGCCTCCTCAGGGTGCCGTCGGCCAGACAATGTCGGCTGGCGACCCCCAGGGGGAGGGCCTTCTCTGTGGGAGCACCAGCCCTTTGGAACCAGCTTCCCCTTAAGCTTCGGATGGCCCCGGACCTCCGGTCCTTTCGCTGCGACCTCAAAACTTTTCTCTTCCATCAGGCTGACCTGGATTGATGATGGGTTTTTAAATATGTTTTTAATTTTTAACTGTAGTTAATTTATTTTGGGGCTGTTATTTAATTCGTTTTTTTAATTTTTGTATTGTTGTTTTTATTGTTGTAAGCCACCCTGAGTCCTTTGGGAGATAGGGCGGCATATAAGTCCCAAAAATAAATAAATAAATAAATAAATCTTGTTCATATCTCACTGGTTTTGAATGGGCATTCATTTTTCTTTGCGGAATACTGGAATGGGTTGCCATTTCATTTTCCAATGGATTGCATTTATATGAATTCCATATCTATGACCTACTTTCATGGGTCCATCATCCAGAGTGTCATTGGAATGTGACACTCAAGGTCCCTTCCCTGAAATATAGCTATTTGTTAGAATCTAGAAAATGTGCCTTTTCAGTGATTGCCCTACATTATGGAATACCTTCCCCGGCCCAGCAATCCATCAGGCCCACACCTTTTGAACATTCAAGAAGGCCAGGCACTGGGATATGCAGAATATAAAATAACAGAGTTGCAAGGAACCTTGCAGGTCTTCCAGGCTAATCTCCAGCTTGAGCAGAAGACTCTATACCATTTCAGACAAATGGTTTCTTAAAAATCTCCAGTGATGGAGCACTCACAACTTCTGGAGGCAAGTCATTCCACTGATTAATTGTTCTCACTGTCAGGAAATTTCTCCTTAATTCTAGGTGAGATCTCTGTTTAATAATCTTCCATCCATTACTTCTTGTCCTACCCTCAGGTGATTTGGAGAATAGGTCAACCCACTCCTCTCTGTCCAGCCTCTCAAATATTGGAAAACTACTATCATGTCACCTTAATCCTTATCTTTGTTAGACAGACAAAACAAGAACCCACAACCATTCATGTAGAATAGAATGAGGTAGAGGGAGGAGAATCTGACAATGATTGCTAAAGTATCCAGGGAGGATGTCTGAAGTGCCATTTTTTAATTTCTGTTTTTATAATTTTTATCTTTAAAGTTATGATTTCTGTGGTTTTTTTGTGATTCTGACCCACCCAGTTATTCTCAAACATAGGTGGTTTACAAATCTTTTAAAATAATAAATAAAATCAGACTCTGTATGTTATGTATTGAGCTTTTGGGAATACCTTATGACGTGTATGCTGGGAAAGCTAACGGTTCTCCAGCAACACAGATAGGACTTTCCAGTCCTGGCTGCAGTCAACTTGGCAGGAATGATGGGTTCAATTTGATTGGTTGTTTAGACTATGGGAGACTATATAAAGACTGCATGGTTACCTTTAATCCTCAATACAGTTAAATTTATGAATAAAGCAACTATTCTTCTGTACTCATCTGCCTGGCATCTTTCCTGCTCGTCCAAACCCGAAACATAACAGTGGCGACAAAGGTGGGATCCTGCTTTGCAAAATGCTGAAGTCATGAGGGGTCGGCTTTACATGCTGGAGGTTAGAGGCATCTTCCCTCCCCCTCTCTTTCGGCTGGCTAGTACTAATACACTAGCAGGCCATACACTCAGAATTACCCGTCTGAGCTCATGAAGCAGGATTCAGAACGCAGGAGTGAGAAGATGCCAAAGGTTGGCAAGCTCTGTGAGTTCGACATTCGCCACCCCGAAGAGTGGCCAGCGTACCTTGGGAAGATCGAAAATTATCTACGGGCCAATCAAATCACTGAAGAAGGTCTCAAGGCAGCAACACTGCTCTGCATATGCAGACCTGTAATGTTTGATTTAGCGGAGAGCCTATTTGCCCCCATACCAATAGAGTCAGTATCATTTGCCGACCTCAAGCAGAAGTTGAATGGGCATTTTAAACCAAGAATGTCCGAAATGGCATGGAGATTTAAATTTGATCAGAGAGTGGAACACCCAGGAGAAACAGCATTGGAGTTCACTGCAGGCCTGAGCCAGGCTGCGCATCTTTGCAAAGTCTCCAACCTGGAAGAACACTTAAGGGATCGGTTAGTATGCGGCCTTCGCGATAAAGCCCTCCAACAGAGACTATTTGCAAAACCAAATTTAACACTATTGGGGGCACAAGATGAGATAATGGCTGATGAAGCAGCCGGCGGCGCAGTACAAGTGGTGCAAACCACCAAACCTCTCAAAACAGAAGAATCAATCCACCATGAAGTCACAAAATATGGCGGCGAAACCACAGTAGAGGAAGAGTCAGAAGTGGACAAGCTCCAGAAGCAAGCAGGAACACAAGAATGTGGACTTCAACAAAAAGAGAATTCTAAGGCAGTTCTCTTCCCTAGATGCATGGGTTGTGGCGGCAACCATGCCCGCGCAAACTGCAGCTTCTGGATGGCCACGTGTCAGCCCTGTGGAAGGACTGGACACATTGCAGTCATTTGCCGAGCCCACCAAAGAGACGGTCAACCCAAGCAGCAGTCAGGGGAGCCAACAAGGAGAGGTACCGGGACCCAGGGTCAAACCAGTGTGGGGTTCTTTAAAAGCTGGAGGAGTATCTGCCATACAGGGGCTCGTCGTCCCCTTAAATCCAAGCTTAAACTTTCAATCGAATTGCAAGTCATTCCATGTAAAATGGAATTAGACTCTGGCTCAGCAGTCTCGATCATTTCACACGAGACATTTAACTATGTTTGCAGTCGCAGCAAGCACTGGGTAAAATTGAGGCCCTCAAGCATTATTCTGACTGACTTTCAGAACGCCCATGTTAAAATCAAGGGGGAGGCCACCCTGTCAGTAAAATTTAAAAAGTTTCTAGGGCACCTGGATGTCGTAGTGGTAGTAGGCCAACAAACAAGTCTGATAGGACTTGACTGGTTTGAGTCATTGGGTATACAGATAACAGGCATAAATCGAAAACAAATTATTGACCTCAGAACTGTGTGAGAGGAATTTGCAGACATATTTGATTCCAAGTTGGGAACTTATACAGGGCCACCTATTTCATTCAAATTAGACCCTAATGTAATGCCAATCAGAATAAAACCAAGGAGAGTTCCGTTTGCATTAAAACACAAAATCGAAGAAATAGATAAATTAGTAGAACAAGGAGTGTTGCAACCTGTTGAAGGGGGGGATTGGGAAACCCCTATCATTACCCCTCTTAAGCCAAATGGAGAAGTTCGTATTTGCGCGGACTATAAGTGCACCCTAAATAAAACCTTAAACCAGCATGCTTACCCGGTTCCAATAGTCAGCCATATTCTCACCTCTTTACAGGGAGGCGCCATTTTCGCTAAGCTCAATTTGGCGCAGGCATACCAGCAGCTGCCTGTAGATGAGGCCACAGCAGCAACTCAGACTATAGTCACACACAAAGGAGCTTTCAGGGTTAGAAGGTTGCAGTTTGGCATGAGTGTAGCACCTGGCATATTTCAAGAAGTTATGGAACGCACACTTAAGGGCATTCAGGGTGTTTGCCCATACTTTAATGATGTTCTCATCGCAGGAGAATCTGAAGAGGTTTTGGCTAGTAGGCTCAGGTCTGTATTACACAGGCTACGCAACGCGGGTCTTAAATTGAAAAGAAACAAATGCAGTATAGGCGTCACTTCAACAGAGTTTTTGGGATTCCGTATAGATGCCAGTGGAATCCACCCTGCAGAATCAAAGGTAAGGGCCATCAAGTCGGCTCCTAGTCCCAAGAATAAAGCAGAATTACAAGCATTTTTGGGTTTATTGAATTTTTATCATACATTTCTGCCTAATAAGGCAGCCATTGCAGAGCCCCTCCACAGGCTGCTTGATAAAAAAGCTGTCTGGAATTGGACCAATGTACATGAGAGGAGTTTTCAGGACCTTAAGGGCCTGTTGTCAGACAAATCTACTGTCACACATTTTTTTTTTATTGAAAAGTTTTAACATACATTTTATCTTTAGCAGTCCCCCCTCCCCCTCCCCTCTCCCTCCCTCCCTACCCCTCCCCCCCTCCCCCCCGACTTCCCAGAGCTAAATACAAGGTATAGAAAAGAAAACCAATCATAAGCAACCATATACTAACAACCATAAACTCTAAAATCCATCACTCTCTAGCTTATACAGGATAATACAAATCTTAATGATATTAAATATATATAGAAAAGAAAAAAGAAAGGAAAAAAAGGAAATAAAGAAAGAGAAAACGAAGGAAGACTTATTCAAATGCTACATGAAACTTCTTAACCCTATATTTATTCTGGATGTACTCAACCCATTTTCTCCATTCCATAATATAACGTTCTTGCGAGTGATCTTTCAAGTAAGCCGAAATCTTTGCCATCTCTGCCAGGTCGGAAACCTTTAAAGTCCATTCTTCTATAGTCGGCAGTTCCTCTTTCTTCCAATACTGACCTATTAAAAGTCTTGCTGCCGTGATTAAATTCAACATCAACTTAGTGTCCACAACCGTAGCATCTGTAATTATTCCCAACAAGAAGAGTTGCGGACAAAACTTTATCCTTTGCTTGACTACTGTCACACATTATATAGAATCTAAACCTGTTTGCATTGCTTGTGATGCATCTCCCTATGGAGTAGGAGCTGTTCTAAGCCACTTAGAGAAAAATGGGAGGCAAGTCCCCATAGCATACTATTCTAGAACCTTATCTGCTGCTGAAAGAAATTATGCACAAATTGATAAGGAAGCCTTGGCCATAGTGGCTGGGGTCAAAAAAATCCATGATTAAATAATCATATGGAAGGAAATTCACTGTATTTACTGACCACAAACCTCTTTTGGGCTTATTCACAACAGATAAGCAAACCCCCCACATATTATCACCTAGGATGCTCAGGTGGTCCATATTTTTGTCTGCTTATAATTTCAAGTTGATTCACAAACCTGGAAAAGAAATGGGCCATCCAGATGGCCTCAGTAGGCTACCCTTACATCTTGTGGATCCTGATCCAGCCCCTGCTGAACAAATACTGTCCATACAGGAGTTACCTGAATTCCCTCTCCATGCTGGGGACATACTGAGCTGCTGAAACTGCTACAGATAGAATTCTAAGCAGAGTATTGTCATGGGTATTTATGGGTTGGCAAGACAGAAGTCCATGCCCTGAATTCCAGAGTTATTTTATCAGAAGGCATGAGTTATCTGCACACAAAGGATGTTTGTTATGGGGACATAGAATCATTATTCCCTCAGTCTTAAGGGATAGAGTACTACAGTCCTTGCATGAGGGACACCCTGGTATAGTGCGCATGAAAGCATTAGCTAGAAGCTACCTGTGGTGTCCTGGTTTAGATAAGGCTGTTGAGGAACAGGTACACGGTTGCTATATCTGCCAAAGGTCAAAACCTGAAATGCCTCAGGCACCTGTCCATACATGGGAGGCAACTCACATGCCCTGGTCCAGGATTCATATTGATTATGCTGGGCCTTTTCAAGGACAGCTATTCTTAGTGGTAGTGGATAGCCACTCAAAATGGCTGGAAGTAGTTCCAGTCCCCAATATGACTACTGTTAGGACCATCCAGGTGCTGAGGAAACTTTTTGCTACACATGGGCTACCTGATGTCGTGGTTTCAGATAATGGGGCTCAATTTACCGCTGCTGAGTTTCAGGCTTTCCTCAGAGCAAACATGATCAGACATGCCACATATGCACCATTCCACCCATCGTCGAACGGACAAGCAGAATGAATGGTGAGAACGACCAAAGACGCACTCAAGCGCATCATCACAGGTGACTGGCACCACAGACTAGCAGACTTTCTACTTTGTCAACACTCCACACCTTGTACAGCCACAGGAAAAAGTCCTGCGGAGCTTCACTGGGGCAGACGCCTCATCACTAAGCTGGACAGACTCCATCCAGACAGAGTGGCATCAGATGCTGCTCAACCCAAACCCCCGAGGGGACTACAACCTGGTGACTTGGTCTGGGCCAGAAATTATGGGCCAGGACATTTGTGGTTTCCGGGGAAGGTGGTTGACAAAACAGGGCCCCTATCTTACACAGTAGGTGCGGAGGGAGGGCGTCTGGTAAGACGGCATGTGGACCAACTAAGGAAGAGATTTCCAGAACAGTCACTAAGTGAGTATGGGGGTACTAGTCCCTCTCATAGTTATCAAGCTGGCAGTCAGATCAGCCAATTTACAGTGACCACTGTGCTCACTCTGCTTCAAGCTTTGACTCTGGGGTAGGCCTACCGGGTGAGGCCAGCCACATCAATCCTCCATCATCAGATTGTACAGCACAGGAGAGCATGAACACACCTGGTGTGCCAGATAAGTTGGTAGACCACAAAGTGGGTGGAACCCAAAGACGTTCCTCACGGCCTCACAGGCCACCGGCATACCTTGCTGACTATGTTGTTAAATAAGACAAAGTATTGTGAATAGTTACCAGCTTGTGGGCACGCCCATTGGATTTTGTTAATCAACATGTAATAGGTTGCATTGCATACCGAAAAGGGATTAACAGAGAGAAAAGCTCTCAGAAAATTATTCTTTAATTTAATTGTAGCCCACTTGTACTTAGGGTGGTGTAATACTACTGGCAGAACAGCAAAGCTGTCTTTAGTCTCATTGCATGCAACCTATACACTGCACGTGTTATAATTATTCTACCTTGAATGGGGTCAAACATTCAATTAAGCATTGGAGGTTGGGAGTGAATCATAATCCTTAAATGTCAAGGGTTATAATGTCTGTTCCTTAAAAGGGGAAGGGGTGTTATGTATTGAGCTTT
The DNA here is from genome assembly GCF_964194415.1 of Vipera berus. NCBI lineage: Eukaryota > Metazoa > Chordata > Lepidosauria > Squamata > Viperidae > Vipera > Vipera berus. The sequence goes on from NC_138206.1 coordinate 96,007,176, forward strand.
TGGGAATACCTTATCACGTGTATGCTGGGAAAGCTAACGATTCTCCAGCAACACAGATAGGACTTTCCAGTCCTGGCTCCAGTCAACATGGCAGGAATGATGGGTTCAATCTGATTGGTTGTTTAGACTATGGGAGACTATATAAAGACTGCATGGTTACCCTTAATCCTCAGTACAGTTAAAGTTATGAATAAAGCAACTATTCTTCTGTACTCATCTGCCTGGCGTCTTTCCTGCTTGTCCAAACCCGAAACATAACACTGTATCTGTTATCAAGGACCTTGTAAGCTGCTTTTGATTTATTACAACACAATAAACTTTGAAAATGGTTCAGAAATCTCAATTAATCCAAGAGTCTGACTCTTGAAGTTTAGCTAGGACTGATAGATGGAATGCTAATTTTTTGCCATTTTCTTGTCTATATTTGAACCTAATTTAAAATGCTGTTTTTGGTCTTTGGAGGTAGATATTTGAAACAATATTTCTTCCCTTATTTGTATGCATGAATCTTAAGGTTATCATCAATGGACTTCTCTTGGTGCCCATGATGTTATACAGATAGAGAGAGCTGATTCAGTTCTAAACTCTAGTCTTAAAAACAGCCTCTCCTGAGACATAGAAGTTAAGACCCTTGAATTCCCTGAAGCATTTGAAAGAAGCACATTTTTATGGCTCTCATATCTTTGCACTGTTTACTCTTTAGCTGGTTGCACTGTGATTCTACATGTTGCATTTGTATTATTATTATTATTGCCACTGATTCCCATTTTTGTTTTATTATATTATTTTTCACTGGAATTTTACTTTAAAATATATTGATTTGCATACCATCCAGATCACCTTGTTTATTGAAGAATTGAAAAGATATAATAAGATCTGAGGGATGCAGCATTTCCTTTTAGGAGGCTTAAAAACATGACCTGTCAATATAATAATTCTAAGAGTTAGATTTTGTAAAGTGTTTGATGCTTGTGAATATGCCTCCTCCTCAGTGGTGGGATTCAAATATGTGAACAACTGGTTGTCTGTGTGGATGCCATTTCTGGAAGTCCATTCTGGGCCTGAGCAACAAAAAATTAACTACCAGTTCTGCCAAAGTGGTGCGAACTGGCTGAATCCCACCACTATTCCTTCCCCTCTTTCAGGGTGCTAATCAGCCCCAAGGCTGCATGCTCATCTGAATGGCCCAAGAAAGGCCATATAGCCATGTTTTTATGCTTTTATGAAAGGCCAGGGGAGTGGAGGGTGGGGGAGGAGGGGGAGAGAGTGTCAGACATAGTGGGGAAATGGCAGGGAAAGCTTTGTTGCTGGACCAGAACAGGGATCATGTTTGGAATATGACTTTGTTTTCCCCATCCATTACCCCTACAATACATATACTGTAAAAGTTCACATAATGTTCTTTAAAAAAAATCAAATGTTTGCATAAAGCAATTGACCACTCTGGCTACTTAAATTTCTTTATTGTTGTTGTTCCTCAATTTGATTTTTTTTACAAATCCTTGGTAAAATTGTGGCTGCTATGGAGGTGATTAATCTATTTTGGGGTTGTTAATGTTTTTTCTGCACTTAACTCTCGATGATTTTTTCTGAACTACTAATATAAAGACATAATAAAACTTTACACCACATTATATTTTCATGTTCTCCAACAAATCGGAGGCCTTCAGTACTCACCAAAATAATATCTCTTCAAAAAAATGTGTGTGGGACAAATGCCCACTCTATAACACGTCTAGTTCCTGACATTTTACAAAGGAAGCAGGAATTATCAAAGGTTTGGATTAAACTCTTTATTTTCAACTTTTTCTTTCCCTTTCTACCAAAGACACAGTCAATTTAAGCTGTATCTAATAGAACTGAAATGAAATTCCCCAAATTTATATGCCAAGATGCCTTTTGAGATGCCTTCTTTGGCTGATATTAGAGACACATCTAGGAATCTGACTTCATGGCTGCTGGACTTCATCCAGTTTTATAATGCTTATGCTTCATGCTACCAATTAGTAACATCATCACTCATGTTCATTTGCTGACCTTGCCTTGAGAACAAGGAATTTGACAGAAATATCCTGATACTGGGTATTTTTAGGAGGTTTTTATCCTTAATGTGTCACTGGATAGCATTGCTAATTGTTATTTTTCTTAGTTGTTGTCTTTAATTTATAAGCCACCTAGATATGCCTTCACATTTAAGGTGGGATGCAAATTTAAAGTGAGATAAAACAACATTTTAAAAAATAATTACTAATAAATATTTTTAAAAAATTAAATACAGTCTCTTTCAAATGGATACTTTTTGCATCTATTTCAAATGGTTTAAATATCCAGCCTATCTAACATTTATTTTTATTTAACTTGATAGTTGTTATAACAATTTAAAACATACAATTATACATAATTTTAAATCTATACATTTTGCTAATATGTACTTGGCAACAGTGGTTTACTGTTTTTATAAAACAGGGCTGGGATAAATAATCAGTTGGAAATAGGTCTACAGCTGAACTTATTTAAACAGAAGTATTATTTTAATACATTGCTGGTTTTTCAAACTAATCCAAAAAACCTCAACAACAAAATTGTAACAATAGCAAAAAAAGTCAGAACATTAGCATCTTTATTGCTGACATTATAACTTAACATAACATAATCCAAGAAAGAATAAGGCCAGATTGCAAATAATTTATCCAAAAGAGCTCTGAGCCTCTACCAGAAGCCGAGAATAATATTTTTACTTAACATTCCAAAATAGTTCATATTGGAGCTAGGAAGGGCTCTGAAAAGAGCATTCAAAAGACTATTGCTAGAAACAATCAAGAAGAATGTGTTTCTGATGGATGTCCAACATTTTGGCTATTGTGTAAATCTAAAGAGTTTTAGGTGACATATGCAACAGTGAACATACATGGAAAGCATACATACTTAGATTTGTAGCTTTATTATCTGAATCATAAGATTTATTTTGACCTCCAAAGTTTTGACCTCCAAAGTGGGCAATAAAGTTTACCAATCTGTTACTTTCTGAGTTACTCAAAAGATAACATAGCCTAAGTTACCAATATCTGAAATATTGTATAATTATTAGTCCTCATTCATTTGAATTGAGTTGCAGCTTTCAAATAAAATTTATTAGATAAAAAATATATTATCAGACTACTACTGATTTTTAATCATCATAAACTAACAATCCTCTGCTGATATTCTGGTATTTATAGTACATATGGTGGGGGGAGGCGATGGCTTAATGGTTAAAAACACTGAGCTTGTCAGCTGGAAAGCTTACAGCCTGAGTTTGAGTCATGAATGCTGCATGATGGGGTGAGCTCTCAATAATTGCCCTGACTCCTGCCCACCTAGCAGTTTGAAAGGAAGCAAATGTGAGTAGATAAATAGGTACCACTTACTGTTCTGTGTACCTCGATGTATAGTCATACTAGTCACATGTCCACAGAAATGTCTTCAGACAATGCTAGCTCCCTTGGCTAAGAAATGGAGATGAGTACCATCCCTAGAGCTGGAGTCCACTGGACAGAATAAACCTTTACTTTTACCTTTTATGTACTTTTATGGGACATACGAACCTGTGTAAAGGAAAACCAACTTCCTTTTACTTCAGGAAATTTTGTCTTCTCATTCTTCCAACAAATGCTGCACAAAGCATTTGGGAGAGTTTGATAGAGAACACTTATAGATTTGTTACTGCTGATTTTAAAATGTTTCAATAACATCCAGAGTATTATGTTAGAAGAATTCACTGTAACTGCTGAAAAAGATACACCTGCATATGTGCTATGCAATTTCAGAAGTTAAAAGGTTCCCTCTGCTTGATGTATATTTGATTGTTTGAACTAGACATTTGGTAGCTAAGACACTGAATGCAGCATAAAGGAATTGGATTGGGGATCTTGATTCATTGCACATGGGCCATTCTATTGAGACAAAATAGTGAAATAATTAGTTTATACTACTAATAGATGAACATTTGAGTTACAATTGACCTTGGCCAAATCTGACATGGTGACCTCAAGCTGCAGAGCTCTCATATCCCATTACAAATGCCCTGAGCTATTAAGAACCCCATGACAATAATATCATTAAAGCCCTCTAAATTTGCTGACGCATGAGTTTCCTTTCCTGAATCTTTATTTATGCTCTCTAATCAAATTAAGTGTTCATGGTGTAAATTCAAAACATTTTAACATCCCATTTCTTCTAATTTACTCACTAACCTGATGTTGAACCAAAAGATTTTTACTTCGAAGGGATTTCCCCTCCCCAAACTACATTCTTTCCTTCTTAGTATTTGACTATTTCTATCAATAATTCACTCTCACACACATAAACTCAACCTTGAAGCAATCTTATCAATGGATATCAGGATTTTTAAAATTCTTATTTTATTATAAATGTATAAACTTACAAATAGATAAAGTATTTTATAAAATATTTATTTTATAAAATTCTTACTCTTTAAACTGTTGTTCCTTTCAATGATTTGAAAAATATGCATGTATTGTAGACATAGATGTTGCAAAAGAGAGATATAATACTATATTAAACTTTTTAAACAGTGTACCTTTGGGCACCATATTTTCAGTTTAAAATAACTATTTTATATATATATCATTTTTGGTTATTATGGAGGCAGAAGAATCTTTTGAAATATGGTAGACACTATTGAAATTATGTCAATAAGCAAACTTTGCTTATTAGCTTGGCCACTTTGTTGTGTGCTTAAAGCTAGTTCCATATTGGGAAACAACAGTGGATGGATATGAGATATATCCCTTGCTAAGGTTCTTTTGTGGGCTTATCCTACACATGTACATTTCTTTTGGATCTACTCCGAGCTTGGGGGATCATTAAAACGTTTATTTTCCAGAGTTAGGAAGCCAGATTATTTGCAAAGAGGAAGCAAGAGCAGGGCCAATTAATTATTTCCTTCTATAGAACTTGGAGGGTTCAATATGTCAGAGATAGTAGGGCCCCTATTTTCATTGTTTGTGTCTAGAGCTGCCATCTGTGGAGCTAAACTCCAGGCAGAAATATTTACAAGAAAAAGAGAATGGGCCACAGAAAATGGTCCACTGGTCATCTGGAGATTTGCAAGCTAGAAATAGCTCTTATTGACTTGCAACTTTGCCTTGCAACTTTTCCTGGTTGAGCCTGGCAGTGAACCCATTATCATATTTCTTTTAATCCATAGTCTTGGAATCCTACCTCCCACATAGATGCCTTTTGCTTAAGAACAGCAAATTCTATTCATTCCCAGTAATAAACTGTTATTGTTAAATTTGTACTTAGCTGGAATATTATAGTTTCACTGAGATGGATAATAATTACTTTGGAGAACCAAGTAAGAAGGACTGAAAGGCATAAACAATGGAGCTGTGTTTAAACAATAAATATATTGGGCTATTAACATTAGCAAAATAGTGAAGGAAATTCTTTCTCTCTCTTTCTCTGAATATATTCCTTCATTTAAATATCTCTATATATTTTAAAGAAAAATCACAGATATTCTTTTCTCACATAATTCCCAGCAGAGGTAACAGGCTTGTCTATCTTTCTTCTGGGACTTCTTTTTATCTACAGCAGGATGTGTGTACCAGAGAAAAACATATGTTTTCATTTGCTCATTGCCACTTGGATGCCTATCAATTTCATCAATGTTTTTTAAAAATATTAAAAACTTTTAAAAAGGGCTGAAATTTTACCACTTTATACATAAATACTAAAATAGTTTTTTTCTATCAAACTTGTGGTGGAACTTTATAGTCTGTTCTTTATTGTCTTTATTCTATCTCCAATCTATATACAGGGAAGGCTGGGGGAAATGTGACCTGTTTCTCAGCTGTGTATCACTTGCTAAGATTCTGTATTTGGCATTACCAAATAGACTGGGATGAAGAGAATTTGTTGTTGTTCTTAGCTGCGAAGTCATGTCTGACCCATCACAACTCCATGGACAATGTTCCTGCAGGCCTTCCTTTCCTCTACCATCTTCTGGAAGTCCATTTAAGCTCATGCATACTGCTTCAGTGACTCCATCTAGCCACCTCATTCTCTGTCATCCCATTCTTCTATTGCTCTCAACCTTTCCCAGCATTAGGCGCTTCTCCAGTGAGTCCTTCCTTCTCATTAGGTGGCCAAAGCATTTGAGTTTCAACTTCAGGATCTGGCCTTCTAAAGAGCAGTCAGGGTTGATCTCCTCTAGGACTGACCGGTTTGATCGCCTTGCAGTCCAAGAGACTCACAGGAGTTTTCTCCAGCACCATAGTTCAAAGGCCTCAATTCTTTGGTGCTCAGCCTTTCTTATGGTCCAACTTTCACAGCAATACATTGCAACTGGGAAAACCATGGCCTTAACTATACACACTTGTGGTGACAGGGTGATGTCTCTGCTTTTTAGTGTGCTGTCTAGATTTGCCATGGTTTTCCTCCCAAGGAGCAAGCGTCTTTTAATTTCTTGGCTACAGTCCCCATCTGCGGTGATCTTGGAGCCCAGGAAAAATAAATTCTGTCACTACCTCCATTTCTTCCCCATCTATTTGCCAGGAATTGAGAGGGCTGGATGCCATGATCTTGGTTTTCTAAATGTTGAGTTTCAAGCCCACTTTTGCACTCTCCTTCTTCACCCGCATCAAGAGGCTCTTTAGTTCCTCTTCACTTTCTGCCATTAGAGTGGTATCATCTGCATATCTTAGGTTGTTGATGTTTCTCCCGGCAATCTTAATTCCAACTTTTGATTCATCTAGCCCTGCCTTTCTCATGATGTGCTCTGCATAAAGGTTAAACAGACAGGGTGACAGTATACAGCCTTGCCGGACTCCTTTCCCAATTTTCAACCAATCAGTGGTTCCATGTCCAGTTCTCACTGGTGCTTCTTGGCCCGCACATAGGTTTCTCAAGAGACAAATAAGATGGTCTAGTACTCCCATCTCTTTAAGAACTTGCCACAATTTGTTGTGATCAACACAATCAAAGGCTTTAGCATAGTCAATGAAGCAGAAGTAGATGTTTTTTTGTAACTCCCTAGCTTTCTCCATGATCCAGCGTATGTTGGCAATTTGATCTCTAGTTCCTCTGCCTCTTCCAAATCCTACCTGAACTTCTGGTAGTTCTCGATCCACGTACTGCTGGAGTCTAGCTTGTAGGATTTTAAGCATAACTTTACTAGCATGTGAAATGAGTGCAATGGTGCGATAGTTTGAACATCCTTTGGCACTGCCTTTCTTTGGAATTGGAATGTAAACTGATCTTTTCCAATCCTGTGGCCACTGTTGAGTTTTCCAAATTTGCTGGCAAATTGAGTGTAACACTTTTACTGCATCATCTTTTAAGATTTTGAATAGCTCAGCTGGAATATTGTCACCTCCGCTAGATTTGTTGTAGTTCAGCTTTTCTAAGGCCCACTTCACTTCACATTCTAGATGTCTGTCTTGAGGTCAGTGACCACCTGATCGTGGTTATCTGGGATGTTAAGCTCATTCTTGTATAGTTCCTCTGTGTAATTTTGCCACCTCTTCTTAATCTCTTCTGCCTCTGTTAGGTCCCTGCCATTTTGGTCCTTTATCATGCCAATTTTTGCATGAAACGTTCCCTTCATCTCTCCAATTTTCTTGAAGAGATCTCTGGTCCTCCCTATTCTATTGTTTTCTTCTATTTCTTTATAATGTTCATTTAAGAAGGCATTCTTATCTCTTCTAGCTATTCTCTGAAATTCTGCATTCAATTGGGTGTATCTTTCTTTTTCTCCCTTGCCTTTCGCTTCCCTCCTGTCCTCAGCTTTTTGCAAAGCTTCCTCAGACAGCCATTTTCCTTTCTTGCATTTCTTTTTCTTTGGGATGGTTTTAGTTGCTACCTCTTGTACAATGTTGTGAACCTCTGTCCATAGTTCTTCAGGCACTCTGTCTATCAGATCTAATTCCTTAAATCTAATTGTCACCTCTACTGTATATTCAACAGGGATATGATTTAAGTCATACCTGAGTGGTCTAGCGCTTTTTCCTACTTTCTTCAGTTTAAGCCTAAACTTTCCAATGAGAAGCTCCTGGTCTGAGCCACTGTCAGCTCCTGGTCTTGTTTTTACTGACTGTATAGAGCTTCTCCATCTTTGGCTGCAAAGCATATAGTCAATCTGATTTCTGTGTCGACCGTCTGGTGATGTCCATGTGTAGACCCATCTCTTGAGTTGTTGGAAAAGAGTGTTTGGTATGTCCATCGTATTCTCTTGACAAAATCCTAACAGCCTGTGCCCTGCTTCATTTTGTACTCCAAGGCCAAACTTGCCTGTTATTCTGGTTATCTTTTGGCTTCCTACTTTAGCATTCCAATCCCCCATGATGATAAGGACATCATTTTTTGGTGTTAGTTCTATAAGGTGCTGTAGGGCTTCATAGAACTGGTCAATTTCATCCTTTTCAGCACTGGTTATGCTGGGCTGGGTGAAACAGTGGCCCAATTTGATATTAATTAGTTTCACTTGAGACGTTCAGAACATTTGTTTTCCTTTTTGACTAAGCCAAACTGGTCTCAAATTTTGCAAGACCATGAAAAACCTAGTATGATAATTGAATTTATTTTATTTTATTTATTTTTTATTTTTATTACATTTATATCCCGCCCTTCTCCGAAGACTCAGGGCGGCTTACAAGCTTAGCAGTAGCCTTCATTCTATGTATATGCCTGCTTGTTAGGGCTTTCCACACACCCCAAGCGGCATTATTACAAAGTCAGCTTAATTGCCCCCACAATCTGGGTCCTCATTTTACCTACCTCGGAAGGATGGAAGGCTGAGTCAACCTTGAGCCTGGTGGGATGCGAACCTGCACTAATTGCAGGCAGCTGGTGTTACTTAAGGAGGCATTAGCCCTCTGCTCCATCAAGGCTCCTAATTTGTGTGACTTCCTCCAGGAACAGAATTGTTGTGGCTCCTGCTTACAGATAGGATAGTTCACTCCCATTACTTGAGTCTGGAGCCAAAGCTTTATTACAATATGTTTGTGTTCATAGGAGTAAGTCTTGTAACAGCCCATGAGTGTCCCTGAGCATCACCGAAGATGACCTAGCTGGGAATAAAGGTGGCATTCTTGTTAGGTTCAACTTTCCCCTCTTCCAAAGATGCTACCAAGAAATTCAGATGGAGGCAATTTCATATTTCTTCCTGTTTGTTTATAAACCCCCTATTTCCCTCATCTTCCATCTTGTTTCTCCTAATTTCTTTAATGAAATGTTGGCTTTTGTTCCTTTTATTTTACTAAATCTGTATCAAATGTGTTTTCCCTTTCTGCTTCTCTTTCTTCTACTATTTTTCTTTTCCTATAATTTTTTCAAGAAAAAGAACTATAATATTAATACAAATAGAAGTTTAAATAAAAACTGATTTTTAAGGAAGCTTGCACTATGAAATATGTACTTGCAAATTCAGAAAGACACATCTTGTCCCCTTTTGTAACCACGGCCAGTTCAATTTTTATTTTATTGTTTGTTTAATGCAAAAAACAAACAAGAGATTCAGTATTATATAATGTTTAAGGCATCAAGCTAGAAACCAGGACCCTGGGAGTTCTAGCCCAGCCTTAGGCACAATACTAGAAGTAACTTTGAGTCAGTGACTCTCCCTCAGCCCTAGGAAAAAGAAGCCAACAGCATACCACTTCCAAATTTTCCCAAATGAACTGCACGGACAAATCCAGGCAGTCACCAAGAGTTAAGATTGTCTTGAAGATGCAAACTCATATACTTAAACTATAGTACATATTAGTCCTGTTGGTGATTTGGGTGATATTTGAATGAGCAATAGACTCATCATGTTAGAGCAAAATGAAGTACATGCTAATGAAACATTGCATATACCTTGCTGAGTTAACAAGCTAATGAGTTAATCTCAACCCATCTTTAAAGTAAATTATTCATTGTGTAAATTTACATTTCAGGACTCATAATAAGGATATTAAAATAAATTGGATCTTAGTTATTCCCCAAGAACATTTTAGTCTTTACATTTATAACTTACTATTATTCTATAACATTATAGTCAATTATTGTATAGAATAATTTAAGTATTATTGCAATATTTTTATCAGCATCAAAATTGGATTTTAAAATCTATTTGCCAAATTTAGAAATGAATGCAACATCTACCCATTAATCAGATCAGAAGTATTCAGTGCATCTCTTGGTTATTGAAAGTTTAAATTGGAAACATGTTTTTTGAAAATAATAAATATATTGTATATAGTGTTTAAAAGCCAACACAATACAATACAATTTTCAGTCGTCTATTGCTTTCCATCTGCTTCACTGTATGGGAAATAAACTGTAAAACAAATTGCAGTAATCATATTGCAATTTCATTACAGAATTCCCCATTATTCAACCTTCTTCAAGATAGCTGAGAGGATTTTTATCATTCTTTAACCTGTTACACACTATCCAGGTATTGGGTAAACAAAGAAATTATTTTAAAATATTTGTTATTATTTCTTCTAAACATCTTAATGTATGAATTTGTAGACCATATTTGTTTTGTACATGATCCTGAGAAGACCTTGATCCAGAAATAGAAGCAATACTTTAATTCAAATATTGCAAACATTGCCTTTTTAAATTTTGTTTAGACTTATATATGACCTATGTGCATACATTGTGATATGTGTATTGAATGATATAACTTGCATGCTGATTTCAGGACTAGTGCTACGTAGGATATATATATCCTACATAGCACTAGTCCTGAAATCAGCATACAAGTTATATCACTCAATACACACACACACACACACACACACACACACACACACACACACACATTAGTTTGCAATATTTTTTTGGGTGCAGTAGAAACTTCTTGCCAATAATTATATGTATATGGCACACTTTCATTTTGCCAACCTATAATAACAATAATGGTAGTAATTATATTGATATTTAACCTTTAACACTATTGAACAATATCTGCCTATCCCAGGTCCTTGAGAAGAGCTCTATATGTGGATAAAAATATGAAATCCATTCTAAACATCTCTCTGACTCTGCAACAAATCTAATTAATATATTCAATTTATATGCTGTACAACTCCCAGTGACTCCTATTTCTCAAATGGACTGCAGCCTCTCTGGCTTCTCACATTTCAATAAAACCATGAAGGAATTCTTCTCATTATTTTTTTTTTTCCTAAGAAGGGTACGCAGCCAAGGTGGGTACAGAGTGATGAAAAGATGACTCAGCGACAGCATACTTCTCTCAGATTAAATAAGCTCAATATTCACACCAAGAGAAATATTAAAAGAAATAATTTTAAGCATAATGAGAATAAGAGGGCTTTTAAAATAAATCTCTTTTGACACAAAGAGGATACTGAATAGAATCATTTAGAATACAGGAAATCTATTTGTAACAGAACTACAGCATGAGACACGTTGCAGTTGCCTTTCTAAAGCCAAGTGATTCTGAGTTTGTCCAGTGCTTAAATAAAAGACCATATGTCTAGAATTCTAGAATGAAAAGAAGGCAGTCTATACATTGCTGAATAGATAATGCATATAGACTCAATCAACACTCCTTGAATACTTTGTTAATATAAACCATCGCTCAACACACTATGCTCCAGAACTTTACAAATTCATGCTTGATAGAGTTGTATAGTGAAAATTAATATTATGCTGTAATAGCAAGAACTATTGTGGGTATAGATTTTTTTCATGCATATTTATAGTCTTCCCACTTAATAAACTTGAAAATGAATACCCTGGATATGATCATTGCTGCATACAAAAGCACACTTCTAATCCAATATCAAAATAGGCTGCAGTGTCAGGTTAACTGACGATCAGAAATAAAGGTACTGCATTGTAAGCAGAAAATGCCTTCATTAACACATATCAAAGCTCTTTAAAAGGATTAGATCAATCAGAGCTTCTCAAATAAATCTTTTGTGCCTGATTCAGTGAAACATAATAAGAACACGAACCATCCAGTAATGATTATGCAGTGTATATTGTAAGGAATACTGCATGTATATGATTTCCAGTATATGTCTCATTGATGTCTCGATCCTATGGCTGATATTTAACAGCTGCATATCAATTATTATTTTGGAGTAATCATAGGAAATTCTTAACAACATATGTAGTTCTTATGAAATATATTTAGTTAACTCTGATTTTACCTGCATGCTGCTTACCATAGTATAGACATTTACAACTTATACATTAATAAAACTCTGCAAAGTTAAAATCTAGAGGAATAATTGTTTCTGGGCATACCAGGATTGATTGTTTTTGCAGTGTTTTATCAATATACACCTGATTTTATAAGGTATGGCATGAAAAAGATGCAAAACAAGTATCAGAACTGCCGCAATACTGCACACACAGAATATTCTGTATAAAATTCAGAAAGCAAATACATACAACTGGTTTTCAACATTTGACAGTACTCTAAAATATAGGGAACCATCTGGAAACAATTTCAGAGGCACCTCTAATCAGGAAAGAGATATGCATCAGATCAAAGATACTCCTGTGTCATTCTCTTGTAGTCCCCACAGTTAAATCTTAATTATCAAACTATTCAGATTTAATATTTACATTAACATTTACATGGACATCCACATACAACTATTTATAAAACTGTTTAGTAACTGCAAAGAAATAGTAGCTAATGGAATGTGGTAGAACCCCAGAGCATTCACAGTTCTGTAACTCAGGAGTCCAACCAAACTAAGAATGCATGTTTTAATTGCGTAGTAACCTACTACAAATAAAACAAACATTAAATGCCCATCTAAAGCAATAAAGAAGTCAACTATGTAATTGGCTGAGCGCCAAAGAATTGAAGCCTTTGAACTATGGTGCTGGAGAAGACTCCTGCGAGTTCCTTGGACTGCAAGGCGATCAAACCGGTCAGTCCTAGAGGAGATCAACCCTGACTGCTCTTTAGAAGGCCAGATCCTGAAGCTAAAACTCAAATACTTTGGCCACCTAATGAGAAGGAAGGACTCACTGGAGAAGAGCCTAATGCTGGGAAAGATTGAGGGCAATAGAAGAAGGGGACGACAGAGAATGAGGTGGCTGGATGGAGTCACTGAAGCAGGAGGCGTGAGCTTAAATGGACTCCAGAAGATGGTAGAGGACAGGAAGGCCTGGATGAACATTGTCCATAGGGTCGCGATGGGTCGGACACGACTTCGCAACTAACAACAACAACAACAACAATGTAATTGGCCCTTAGTATTCTTCTGGCATGATGTTTGGCTACATTCCCCCATGCAAAAATCTCCAGAGATATTTTTTTTCTTTTTTTGTAGTCACCACATTCAACATAAAGCCACCTTTCATGATTTCAGCATTAAAAAAAAATAAAATTGTGACTAACTACTTGACTGGTAGCAAACCTTGTGATTGATACATTAATTCTGGGACCTACTCCTTAATACATGATGAAACTGTCACCATCCAGAAGAACACATGGCTGATAGAAGATTGGGGGGGGAACAGACAGTATAGATTAAATGGACACAAAAGTGTAACTAAAATCTTTTAAATCTACAGTAACACATATTGCAAATTTTCAGAAACTCAGAAGTTAGTAGACTGATAGAAACAACCTGTATGGTTTGTAAATTCATTTAAACTGCTGAATAATATAAGGGAGGATGTTAAAAACTAGTAGCAGATAGTGACTAGTAGCAAAAAAAATATCTGAGAAAGAAATTATTAGGCCCTTTCTACTTAGCCATTTAGGTATTCCCTTCCCATGAATGTCTCTCTCAGAAAAAAAGTTTACATCTACTAATGTTCATCATCCTTTGTTGAATACCAAAATAAGGGCCATAACTGAGTGCCAATAAATTGAAAAAACTTCAGCATTGTGCTATGGTGTAATGGGCATTACCACCCAGAGTTGTTTGAGTGTGAGGTGGTGGTATATAAATTTAATAAAATAAATTAATTAATTAAAAATAAAAAAAATATTAAAATTTACAAATACTCATACAGTTCATATAGACAGGAACTGATGCTGGCTTTTCTCTCCATGTGATTCAGGTAGTAAATAAGGACATGACATAGCTTGTTAAGGAAGATAGCAAAGTTTTAAAAACGTATTCAGGTTCACACAGAGCATTACTTGGAAGTCATTTCAGCAAGCATTTCTTTAAAAGAAAAAAAAACAGTATTCTGGAAATTGCACTCAGCCTTTTATTATTCAGTTCTTGGAAACTCAATGAAGTTAGGTTTCCTTCAAAAAAGTCCTTTTTTGCCAAGACAAAAGACTGAACATCACATCATCAATCCTATCACAGCATCCTTTTGTCTCTGCTTTTTCATGAAAAAAAGAACTGTTATAATGACTCTATGTTTGTACATATGCTAAGTACTTGTATTTATATTTATACAAGAACTCACTATAATAGCAATAGTACTTAGACTTATATACTGCTTCACAGTGCTTTACAGCCTTCTCTAAGTGGTTTACAGAGTCAGCATATTACCCCCAACAATCTGGGTACTCATTTTACCTACCTTGGAAGGATGGAAGGCTGAATCGACCTTGAGCTGGTAAGACTCAAACTGACAAACTGCTGGCAATTAGTAATCAGAATTAGCCTGCAATACTGCATTCTAACCACTGCACCACTACAGCTCTTGGACTTAATTTGCAATAGACCAAACTTCCACTGTGATTTACAACATTTGTGTAATTAAATGCAATTACAAATGGTGTAATGAATTGCAAACGATGCAATTACATCACTTACATGATGAGGTCATTGCCCAAATGACAAGAAATGCCCTGATCTTTGATTCAAAGAAAATTCCTGAATAACAGGGACCTCCTTCCATAATTAGCTCATTAAAACAAGGCTTTCCTGGACATTTATAGGGATGCATTTCCCTGTAAACTCTGCACACAGTAGGGGAGTATTTCTTTGAGTCAGTGGGGAAGGACTTTTCACTTTGTTTTCTACATTGAGAGTTCTTCTTGGAAAAGGCATAGGAAAATATGCACAAACCTAATCTCTGGATAGAAAAAAAGAATATAAAGGGTTTTTTTTAATAAGAATTCAGCAGGCTGTTTTTTGGGACAGGATGTAAAACCTCATTCCATTCTATCCCTTACATATTTTATGCCTAGTTTAATGAAAAGAAGGAGAAGGGATGGCATGATAACAGTGTTCCAATATCTCAGGGGCTGCCACAAAGAAGAGGGAGTCAAGCTATTCTCCAAAGCACCTGAAAGCAGGACAAGAAGCAACGGATGGAAACTAATCAAGGAGAGAAGCAACCTAGAACTAAGGAGAAATTTCCTGAAGTTAGAACAATTAACCAGTGGAACAACCTGCCTCCAGAAATTGTGAATGCTCCAACACTGGAAGTTTTAAGAAGAGACTGGACAGCCATTTGTCTGAAATGGTATAGGGTTTCCTGCCTGAGGACTCCAAGGTCCATTCCAACTCTGCTATTCTGTTCAATTCTGTCCTGTTACTTTATATCCTTGAAAGCCCACTCCATCTAGAAATGAAACCCATTGTTTATTATTATTATTATTATTATTATTATTATTATTATTATTATTATTATTATTATTATTATTATTATTATTATTATTATTATTATTATTATTATTATTATTATTATTATTTAAATTTATGAAAATTAAGTTTATGAAAATTATCAACCTTTAAACCAGGGATCCCAGCCTGAAGCAATAGGACTATAAGAAAGACTTCAAGTGTTGACTGGGTCTGCAGAGGCTCACAAAATGTTATTCACAAACTGCAGTATTTAATTGATGGAAATCAAGCATTTTAAATCCCTAAGAAATACACTGTATCTGTGAAATATATTTAATTAATGCATATTCACTTGAAAGTAAATAGAATATTTGTTTGCTTTGGTTCCAATCAGTTTTTGGGTATAGAAAGCTAGCCCTCCAAAGCCAATTGCAGTTCTCCTCTAACCCCGAAACAAACTGTATGAAATGACTGTGTTGACAATTAGGAAAGAAGACTGGCTGAAGCTTTTTCATAGAAGAAATGATGCATTTTAACCACCTTATCATTAATCATTCAAATGACTGAGGAGTTGTAAATAATTCCTTCAACTTTTAATAGCAAACTCTTAATTAAAAAAAGAAAAATAAGCAGAGCCAGAGCTAGAGTCAGAAAATAGTTACTGTATATACTTGAGTATAAGCCGACTCGAGTATAAGCCGAGACCCCCAATTTCACCCCCAAAAACTGGGAAAAGTTGTTGACTCGAGTATAAGCCGATCCGCGCTCTGCAAGCCTCTGCCGCCAGCAGAGGCTCGATCCGCCATTTTGCAAGCCTGAATACACAGGAATACCCTGTGTGGCCGCGGCTCTCGGGGAAGCCCTGGCTGTCTGCTTCCTCGCTCCACGCTGCCATTCGGGGCCCGCGCATTCCCCGGGCAAATCGCGGCGCCCAGCAGGCGAGGAAACACGCCCGCTCCAGTCGCCCCCCCTTCCCTCAGGAGACGCGAAGCAAGTGACCGCCCGGAGCTTACCGAGGACTTGCGCGCGGCCGAGGCTTCGGTGCTTCCAGGATCGCGCGCACCTCTCCCAAGCCGCCACCGTCCGGAGACCTGCCGAAGTTTGGGGAGGTGCGTGCGCACCTCCCCAAACCTCCCCAAACGTCGGCAGGTCTCCGTTCCTCCGCACAGACCTGCCGACGTTTGGGGAGGTTTGGGCGCCTCCCCAAACCTCCCCAAACGTCGGCAGGTCTCCGTTCCTCCTGCCGACGTTTGGGGAGGTTTGGGCACCTCCCCAAACCTCCCCAAACGTCGGCAGGTCTCCGTTCCTCCTGCCGACGTTTGGGGAGGTTTGGGCGCCTCCCCAAACCTCCCCAGGTCTCCGTTCCTCCGCGCAGACCTGCCGACGTTTGGGGAGGTTTGGGCGCCTCCCCAAACCTCCCCAGGTCTCCGTTCCTCCGCGCAGACCTGCCGACGTTTGGGGAGGTTTGGGCGCCTCCCCAAACCTCCCCAAACGTCGGCAGGTCTCCGTTCCTCCTGCCGACGTTTGGGGAGGTTTGGGCGCCTCCCCAAACCTCCCCAGGTCTCTGTTCCTCCGCGCAGACCTGCCGACGTTTGGGGAGGTTTCGGCGCCTCCCCAAACCTCCCCAGGTCTCCGTTCCTCCGCGCAGACCTGCCGACGTTTGGGGAGGTTTGGGCGCCTCCCCAAACCTCCCCAGGTCTCCGTTCCTCCGCGCAGACCTGCCGACGTTTGGGGAGGTTTGGGCGCCTCCCCAAACCTCCCCAGGTCTCCGTTCCTCCTGCCGACGTTTGGGGAGGTTTGGGCACCTCCCCAAACCTCCCCAGGTCTCCGTTCCTCCGCGCAGACCTGCCGACGTTTGGGGAGGTTTGGGCGCCTCCCCAAACCTCCCCAAACGTCGGCAGGTCTCCGTTCCTCCTGCCGACGTTTGGGGAGGTTTGGACACCTCCCCAAACCTCCCCAGGTCTCCGTTCCTCCGCACAGACCTGCCGACGTTTGGGGAGGTTTGGGCGCCTCCCCAAACCTCCCCAAACGTCGGCAGGTCTCTGTTCCTCCTGCCGACGTTTGGGGAGGTTTGTGGAGGCGCCCAAACCTCCCCAAACGTCGGCAGGTCTGCGCGGAGGAACGGAGACCTGGGGAGGTTTGGGGAGGCGCCCAAACCTCCCCAAACGTCGGCAGGAGGAACGGAGACCTGGGGAGGTTTGGGGAGGCGCCCAAACCTCCCCAAATGTCGGCAGGTCTGCGCGGAGGAACGGAGACCTGGGGAGGTTTGGGGAGGTGCCCAAACCTCCCCAAACGTCGGCAGGAGGAACGGAGACCTGCCGACGTTTGGGGAGGTTTGGGGAGGCGCCCAAACCTCCCCAAACGTCGGCAGGTCTGCGCGGAGGAACGGAGACCTGGGGAGGTTTGGGGAGGCGCCCAAACCTCCCCAAACGTCGGCAGGAGGAACGGAGTCCTGCCGAGGTTTGGGGAGGCGCCCAAACCTCCCCAAACGTCGGCAGGTCTCCGTTCCTCCGTGCCCTGCCTGCCTGCTTCTTTCCGCTGTGGAAAGAAGCAGGCAGGCAGGGCGCGGAGGAACGGAGACCTGCCGTTTGGGGAGGTTTGGGGAGGTGCGCGCGCACCTCCCCAAACCTCCCCAAACTTCGGCAGGTCTCGGACGGCAGTGGCTTGGGAGAGGTGCGCGCGATCCCAGAAGCACCAAAGCCTCGGCCGCGCACAAGTCCTCGGTAAGTTTTTTTGTTGACTGGAGTATAAGCTGAAGTGGAATTTTTCAGCCCAAAAAGTGGGCTGAAAAATTCGGCTTATACTCAAGTATATACGGTATCTAGATAAAGTAAATCTAGCTTTATTTAAAAGTGATAAGAAATTTTTTCAAGTGAAACATTTGCTTCTGTGTTTATTTGTTTGTGTAAAATGGGCTTTACTATCTCTCCAATGGCACAGATATGTCTCATTGCAAGAGCTAAGGAAAAGAAGTAATGCACTAGTTTGATAAAATAAGGCAAACTGTTATGTAAATCTCATTAAAAATAATGCAACCATTAAGGAGATAATCCTAATCTTTTCAATAGCTTGGTTGTTCTTGTTAATTAAGCTCATTATGAAATATATCTCTGAAGGAAAAGAAGAGTACTCCAGATTAAAGAATTCCAATTTACAGCAGGTTTTCAAGGAAAAAAAGCAAATATAAGCAAAATTTGACGTGATCTTTTGCAAGTGACCAGTTTGGCCTTAATGGGAAGTTTAATATGTAATGGTTCTTTTTAATGTAGAGGAAAAAACTTCTTAATTCCTAAAAACCACATAAAACAATCCTTACTTGGTTTCTGGTCATATGCTGCAAGGACAGTATAGGTGGCAATGGAATGCTGATTAGAGAGGAAAACAGTGTTGCATAAATAAAAGATGGATACGATAGATGGGAGGGATGAGAAATATTGGGACAATATTTGTTTGTTTTGATAGATAAACTCAGTAAATTTAGTTTTGGTAGCGTCTTCTGCTTTGAACTTGGATGAGAGACCAGTAGAAAAGACTCTAGACTGGAAAGTAGGAAAAATTATTCTGTTAAAAGATAGTGGCAAACCAGTTTTGTACTGATGCCAAGAAAACTACATGGATCTATCTAAGGTAGTCACAGGCTTTACATTTTATGATGAAGGCATGATTCCAATCAATTTGTTTTCCCTTCTTTGAATGCTTGCTAGGTGAACATTGGAGGAAAAGGAGAACAACCTAAACATGTGCATTTCATTTATTTCATATGGCTCAGTCCAATTGTATCATGCAACCAGGATAAAATATTAATAAAACATAATTGACTCCATTTAAGTGTAGATTGGGTTTTTCAGGGCTGCTTGCCCCCAGATGTTGGAATTTACACATGAGATTCAGAATAAGGAGAGACTTGATCTTGACTCTTCTTAGGCTGCATTATTTGCTAAATGCTTCACACATAAGCCTTAATATTCTGTAGCAAACCATGGGAACTCCTGTTGTACTGTCAATATCTTGCATGAAATGGATCCTGCATTCCATAGTGCTACTGTTCCTAATTGTGTTCAACATTTTCCAGGTAGCACAACATTGCAAAAATTACTCTGATGAATAAAGCTGCTGCTGCTGCCATTGCCACAACTCCTTAAAGGCTTGTTATTTCTCTTGAGCTTTTTCCTATTGCATGTCAATGGTATTCTCTTGTCCAAGAGCATCATCAAAGAGGATCTCAAACATTACTGGGGTAATGTCATTTACCCAGTGCAGGTGCAAGGAATAGGATCGAAAGAGTCACTTCATAGAAAGATGGGCAGCAACAAATTTAATAAAATAAATAAATAAAAAGCAGTCTCATAATGTTTGCTGAGTAAGGGAAAATGGCTCTCCTATGTGCCAGAAGAACCTAACTGCTAAACAATAGTTAGAAAGGAAGGACACATGTCAAACATGTAGTCCCCAAATTGCTTTTGAATTCAATTTCCTGGCTCATTTAAAAAAGAGCCAACTATGTGAGGAAGCCTATTTTTATATACTGCTTTATTATTTTTACTTATCTTTTTTTGCTGTGACACCATACCTGACCTCCAAGAGTATTACCCCTTACCTCAGCTGATCCCATGAGGGATGACAACCCTAACCATATGGTAGTCATCAAGAGTTCAAGGGCTTGAGGTTTAACAGTTGTGTGGCCATCTGATTTTGTGAGGTTGGGAAGCAAGGAACTGAGGATCGGTATGGTGGATGAAATGGATTATTACAGTAGTGGCCAAAATTGTGGAAACCTTTTGGGAAAAGTGTACAGTAGAAATGCCACCTTTGGTTAAGTTTCCATCAGTTTTTCTTCTAATTTCTTTATAACTGTAGTCTTGTTCACTTAATAATACTATTTTACATCACTTTCTGGGCAACCAGTCAACTCTTTGCACCATTACTTTAATTTTATTACATTTTACAAGCTCACTAAATGGAAAAGAAAAAAAACCCAACCAACTTAATAGTGATCACATAAGACACTGATAAATGTCCTCCTCTCAGCTTCAATACATGACATCAATAACTGAATCCTACTGTGATCTGATTGGCTCATTGCCAAAACAAGATGACACCTGATTGGCTCTCTAAACAGTCATGCTCATTGGCTACAGTCAGATGAAGGAAAGCTACCTGATATCAACCTAAGCAAGTTGTTCTTCCTTTTTCTGGTTATTTGGCTATAACTTTTCATAGAATACAGTACAGATAATTGAACAAACTATGTCACATTACATTCTTGATTAAAGTATCTTTCCATTGATATATAATTTTATGGTACTACTAAAAAAAAAGTGGTGTTATTAGCCATCAAACCTCAAAAATACACTTTTCCCAAAAGGTTTCCACAATTTTGGCCACTACTGTACTTAGGTACTCATGTTCTTGATGGTTTTAAGAGTATAAATGCAAATGCAAATAGAGGTTCTGCTTGAGCATGCACATACAAAATTGTGATTTAATGGAACTTCCTTTTGAGTAAACAGCATATAGTCACACTTCAATAGCCTTAATTCAAGTTTTAAACCTGCAGTCTTTATAGCTTTATAGTTGGAGTATATTTGTCTTGCTGTAGCAGCAAAATCTACAAGATTGCCAGGGGAAAGTTCCATAAATCTCAACTGAGTACTACTTCCTAGTGTCTTCTGGAGAAACTGGTAGATAGTTTGCAATGAAAAATTTGATTGTGAAAAGTTATTTTCATTTACTTCACAATTCAATATTGTGCTCATTCTCACTAGCCTTCTTTAAAGGTAAAGGTAAAGGTAAAGGTTCCCCTGCACATGTGTGCCAGTCATTTCCAACTCTAGGGGCCGGTGCTAAGACCATGTAAATACCAGAATAAAGATAGTCCACTTGGAATATGTAGCATATGTATAAGTAGGGATGGATAGAAACTTAAGCTTAAAACAGTTGAAGACCACTTAGTTTGGACAGTTAGCTTTATCCTCAGGTAAGATCTACATCTCTGAAAGATGCCTTTACACATACTTGGACCCTCTCCTTATCCAGCCATATAGCTGCCACTTATTCAACATATTGTATGCTAATGGACAAGAGAATATGGTATGAATGTTTTTAGAATGAGGGTGATCATCTTAACATTAATCTAGTCATTTCTAGACTAGAGATGGGCAACACAAATTTACAAATATACAGGCTGAATTTAAGAGATTGGGAGATGGAGACATAGGATATATGAATTATATTGAAGTTCCACGAATCTAATAGGATACTATCCATATTATTGATTTTTTTCCCCGTACACACTTAGTAATACTAAGTTTCACACTGAAGTATAGATATGTTATCATAGAATTGTAAGTTGGATACTGTGAAGATCACATATTGCATTAGAGATCCACCTCACATGGTTAGGTTGGCATGGCATATAGTGGGATGAAATATAGTGTGTTTATGTGTGAAAGTCTATTGAATGATCCCTCAGTGTTACTGCCGACCAAAATGAACAATAAAGACCTTGGGAAGACTAAGATGTTCTCCCCAAACACACTCTACCAGCATTTCTCTGTTGTGTCTGACCTATAGAATTGTTCTATAATATATAGTGTATATAATGACCAAACTGGAAAATAAATAAGGCCCAAAAAGTCATTTAGTTGATAGCCTGGAATACTGTAATCATTTGAAACTAAATTAGTCAGCAACCAATAGACAGCATTGCAGAAATATTTCATTGGGGATGAAGTACAATTCTTTAGTATAAGGTAAGAATTATGATTCTGGATGACCCTAATAAGCTGATTTTTGTCTTGTTGAGGCAGCAAAATCTACCTGGTTAACTCACGGAGTTTTGGGAGTATTTCCCATATTGATAGTGAGGGTCCATAAATGATAAGAACTTGAAGTCCTGGAAGGTAAAGACCCAAAAGGGGAAAGACTAATGCAAGCGACTCAAGGGCTTTTCTACCTGATCCATCAATGGCAGGTGAGCATATGATCAATGTATGTGAACAACTGTCACAGACCTGCAACTGCTGACAGTCTGTAGCTGGTTGGCTGGGAGAGGTCTGTAACCAGCACAAAGATTGAAGTTGCATAGTGGAAACCAGTGCCATCTTTCACCAAAATGTCATGTTAACTAAGTCCATAAAGGTTTGGTGATTTTTTTCCCCATATTCTGAAATAAATCACTTAATATTTTATTTGCTCCTTATATTTAAGGAGCTCCTTATATTTAACAGTGCTGCGACAAACACATCTCTTTCTTTAGCTGTGAGCAGGCAAGGCAAACCATCACTGCAAAGAATGGAGAAGCCATAAATTATTCCTTTTCCTCCGAGTGAAGAAGTTTAAATTATTGTGTTCTGCTGCCCTTAGCAACAGGAACCTAGCAATTTTGAACCTCTCTCTAGGAGCAATAGGGAAGCCATGAGACAAAGGTTCTCTCCCTTTTCCTGTTCTTGGCTGGATGCTGTCTTTTGGTTCACCAAGAAACGTATGCTGTATTCTTGTGAGTCACTCAGTGACAGCTTACTTTCCCACTATTTTTCATCTAACTGCAATATTGTATTTTACTCGGAGAAGATTTTTGCTCTCTTTTGCTGAAGCTATCATTCAAATTGACCCGCTATCTTCTTTCAATTGTGGCTAAACATTGTTAAAATATCAATGATGTTCTTAAAAGACAATTTGCCAAAGATCTAATAAATGCTGTTAATTACCAATCTAGCTATGTGTACATGCTTGTTTGCTGTGTAATTGCAATCTCAATTTTTCATCATTTTAAGCACACACACAAAACATGCACATGCAAACACACACTCATACATATATGCACACATATAGGTGGCTGCGTGAACACATATGCAAATGTTTTACTGCTGTCTTTGAATTAACTATGATAGTTATAAAATAGGGAAGAGTGAGAAGAACAATATTCCAAGCTGTGTTTTCGGGCAGGTAGGATTACTGAGTAAAACAAGCAGAAGGCAAAAGCTGAAGAATTGTTTTGTCTCTCTTGTCAAAGAGAATAGTAAATCTGGCTCGATATACAGGACTAAAATATAAAATATGGTGAGGCATGAATATTCACAGACAGCATAGAGTAAGCCTCAAAATGTGTTAACGTGTCACAATGCAAATGCAATCACATTTTTATTTTCATCCAATCATTGCTTATAATTACATAAGGGGCAGAGTTTGCCTTATGATGTCATGATGTCAATTCCATTATTCTGACATCATCACAGTTAGTTGTGGGAATAGTTGGAGTGAAATGTGGGGTAAAATGTTTCACCTTTAATTCCATTTTCCTGCATATTATTTTTCCATACCATAAAAGTATGAAACTTTTCAAAACTGGGAGTGATTTAGTTCATCAATTCATCCCTCTTGTTCTTTCTTTGCATTAGATAGTGAGGGGTATTTTTTGCTGCTGTTTTTTTTTTCTTCTTTTAATTACACAGCTAGGTAATATGGTGTGCCACAAAGTTAATTGTTGCAATCTAAAGAGCATTACCCCCTTCATGGATTACTGCCTTGTCGTGGCGAAGGGGCTTGCGTAATTCAATGAAGCTATGAGCTATGCCGTGCAGGGCCACCCAAGACGGAAAGGTCATAGCAGAGAGTTCTGACAAAACGTGATCCACTGGAGAAGGAAATGGCAAACCACTCCAGTATCTTTGCCATGAAAACCCTATGGACAGTACTAAAAGGCAAAATGATATGATGCTGGAAGATGAGCCCCTCAGGTCAGAAGGCGTCCAATATGCTACTGGGGAAGAGCAGAGGGCTAGTACTAGTAGCGCCAGAAAGAATGAAGCGACTGGGCCAAAGCCGAAAGGACGCTCAGCTGTGGATATGTCTGGTGGTGAAAGGAAAGTCCGATGCTGTAAAGATTTTTTCTCCATAGGAACCTGGAATGTAAGATCCATGAATCAAGGAAAGCTGGAGGTGGTCAAACAAGAGATGACAAGACTAAACATTGACATCTTAGGTATCAGCGAACTAAAATGGACAGGAATGGGTGAATTTAATTCAGATGACCATCAGGTATACTACTGCGGGCAAGAATCCCTCAGAAGAAATGGAGTAGCCTTCATAGTCAATAAAAAAATAGGAAAAGCAATACTGGGATACAATCCTCAAAATGACAGAATGATCTCAGTTCGAATCCAAGGCAAACCATTCAATATCACAGTAGTCCAAGTCTATGCCCCAACCACCAGTGCTGAAGAGGATGAAATTGACCGGTTCTATGAAGCCCTACAGCACCTTATAGAACTAACACCCAAAAATGATGTCCTTATCATCATGGGGGATTGGAATGCTAAAGTAGGAAGCCAAAAGATAAGCGGAATAACAGGCAAGTTTGGCCTTGGAGTACAAAATGAAGCAGGGCACAGGCTGATAGAATTTTGTCAAGAGAATACGATGGTCGCCTTGCCTGTTTAACTTATATGCAGAGCACATCATGAGAAAGGCAGGGCTAGATGAATCAAAAGTTGGAATTAAGATTGCCGGAAGAAACATCAACAACCTAAGATATGCAGATGATACCACTCTAATGGCAGAAAGTGAAGAAGAACTAAAGAGTCTCTTGTTGCGGGTGAAGAAGGAGAGTGCAAAACTTGGATTGAAATTAAACATTAAGAAAACCAAGATCATGGCATCTGGCCCTCTCAATTCCTGGCAAATAGATGGGGAAGAAATGGAGGTAGTGACAGATTTTATTTTCCTGGGCTCCAAGATCACTGCAGATGGGGACTGTAGCCAAGAAATTAAAAGACGCTTGCTCCTCGGGAGGAAAGCCATGGCAAATCTAGACAGCACACTAAAAAGCAGAGACATCACCCTGTCAACAAAAGTGCATATAGTCAAGGCTATGGTCTTCCCAGTTGCAATGTATGGCAGTGAAAGCTGGACCATAAGAAAGGCTGAGCGCCAAAGAATTGAAGCCTTTGAACTATGGTGCTGGAGAAGACTCCTGCGAGTTCCTTGGACTGCAAGGCGATCAAACCGGTCAGTCCTAGAGGAGATCAACCCTGACTGCTCTTTAGAAGGCCAGATCCTGAAGCTAAAACTCAAATACTTTGGCCACCTAATGAGAAGGAAGGACTCACTGGAGAAGAGCCTAATGCTGGGAAAGATTGAGGGCACTAGAAGAAGGGGACGACAGAGAATGAGGTGGCTGGATGGAGTCACTGAAGCAGTAGGCGTGAGCTTAAATGGACTCCACAAGATAGTAGAGGACAGGAAGGCCTGGAGGAACATTGTCCATAGGGTCGCGATGGGTCGGACACGACTTCCCAACTAACAACAACAAAAAAAAGAGCATTACTGGTTCCCCTAACTCTTGTCATATAAACCCTTAATACTGAGCCTTTAATTATCATCCTCATGGCAATTTTGTAAAGAACTATATGTTATTTAACGTCAGAAAACTCCTCAGTGATTGTCTGTGGTGGAGTAAAACTTTTGCCATAATAAAATGAAGATGGAGAATACTGGTGGGCATTTATTGTGCTGCATAGTATTGTAAGGGACGCGGTGGCTCAGTGGGTTAGGACGCTGAGCTTGTCAATCAGAAGGTCGGCAGTTTGGCGGGTCGAATCCCTGGTGCTGTGTAGCAGAGTCAGCGCCTGTTACTCGTCCCAGCTTCTGCCAACCTAGCAGTTCGAAAGCATGTAAAAATGCAAGTAGAAAAATAGGGACCACTACGGGGGGAAGGTAACAGCATTCCGTGTGCTTTTGGCATCCAGTCATGCCAGCCACATGACCACGGAGACGTCCTTGGACAAGCGCTGGCTCTTCGGCTTTGAAATGGAGATGAGCACCGGCCCCTAGAGTCGGTAACGACTAGCACACCTGTGCAGGGGAACCTTTACCTTTACCTTTTTTAATCATCCTGAAATTCATAGAAAATGTATTGGAAAGCTCCTAGTGCCCCAACAGAGTTAGAGTTTGAAGGTTAGGCTGGGAATTTGAAAGAAGAAAAACCCATCCCCAATATAAGTACTGATAAACACTTGTTGACAAGGAAATAACATGGTTCAGCTCATGGGATCAGATCACCAAAACAAAAATCTGAGAGATTAATTTATACACTTTCATAATAGCACACATAAATAACACACATAAATAACACACATAAATTCATAAAGGAAGCAGTTTGTACTGTGATGTTATGGCAACATTTCATCATTTGTGTCTTCCATGGAACCTAGGTGTTTTAAATGCATTCCACTGTCCTGGCCATAGTTAAGTATTCTACTTTCTGATATTTAACTGAAAAAAGGCAAAGGAAAAAAAACCCTACATAAACTAGGGCAAAAATAGTGAATTGGTTTTGAATAATATTTAATACTTTAATATGTAAAAATAAAAATCAACAAAATTGCTGGTTCTACAAATTATACAAATCGATGATATTTAGGACCCTTCAATACATCTCCTATTAATTTTCACTAAAGTTGTTGGCAACATCAGTTCTGCTCCTGAAGCACTAAAGTATAGGACAACCTGCCCTGGGCTGAATTTCATGATATGAGATCATTCTCACAAATTTTACCAAAGATTTGTGAGTTTTTATCTTCTTGTTTTGAGAAAGGGGTAGCACCTATGTGTCAATAAAGCCCTAAATGGCATGGGTCCGGGTTACTTACAGGAGCACCTGCTGCCGGCATCAACTTCCCTTCGTCCAGTGTGCTCCCACAGAGAGGGCCTCCTTAGGGTGCCATCGCTCAAAGAGTGTCGACTGGCGGCCCCCAGGGGGAGGGCGTTCTCTGTGGGCGCGCCAGACCTTTGGAACCGTTTACCAGTGGAGCTCCGGACGGCTCCCGACCTTTGCTCCTTCCGACATGACCTAAAAACATATTTATTTGAACAAGCCGGCCTGGTCTGATGGGTTTAGGGGTATTTTAACATTTTGTATTAATCTATTGAATTGGGCTGTTGTATTTAATATTTCTTTTAATTTTTATATATTGTATTTTATTGTATTGCCTTGTAAACTGCCCTGAGTCCTTCGGGAGAAGGGCGGTATAAAAATTAAATAAAGTAAATAAATAAATAAATAAATAAATAAATAAATAAATAAATAAATAAATAAATAAATAAATAAATTGGCCAATATAAAGTGGAATAATAAAACTGCAGTGGTAAAAGAGCAAGAGGCAATAAATCACTTCCCTAGAGAGGATCATAAAAAATAGTCACAATGTACTTGTTGGCACACTTGAAATAAATTAAGTTATCACAACATTGGGTACCAACACAATTTATGCCTAATCTTTTGTTCACTTATCAAATATCACTAAAAATCCAATAGCAGTAGTTTCTAGAATAAGCATTTTTCTTCTCAGAAACAGGATTACTGGATTGCGTGACATATGAACGTATAGTGTCCTGGAGCATTCTAGTGGAAGCAATTGATTTATTAATCTTATTCCAGCAACTTATTTACTTTGAAGTCTTCTGTTTCTTAGCTTGTTTTTTGCAACTTTTGCCAGCCAAGTCCACTCTTAACCACATATTCTTCTCGACAAAATATTTGATAGATTCATGTTAATATGCCCAGGGCAAGCATCCTGGACTGGGTAATTTCAAGCTAATCTTTTTCTTCAAGGGGCAGGTGCTTAGCTTTATTGATTCCATAAACAACAAAGAAAGCTGGTCCCATTGTCCAGGGTTAAATGCAAATTTGTTTCTGTTGTGTACAGTTCAGGTCCAAAACTGAAGTGTTGGACTCTCCAAAAGGAAATAAAAATGAAAAAGTAAATTTAACTAAAATTGAATTTGAATTTGAATTTTATTGAATTTATATACGGCCCTTTCCTGTAGGACTCAGGGCGGTTTACAGGGTACTTAAAACAACAATACAAAAATTAAAAACAATTAAAAAGATTAAATTAAATCCCTGAAGAAATAAAAAACCCAGTTAAAACTCTCAGCCTGGGCCGGAGAGCTCGAAGAGCCAGGTCTTCAGGTCCTGGCGAAATGAATGAAGGTTGGGGGCAGTCCTAAGCTCCACGGGCAGCTGGTTCCAGAGGGCAGGCGCACCCACAGAGAAGGCCCTCCCCCTGGGTGTTATCAGCCAGCAATCTTTTACCGGCAGAACCCTGAGAAGGCCCCCCCTGTGGGAGTGCACAGGACGAAGGGAGCTTGATGCCGGCAGCAGGTGTTCCCTCAGATATCCCAGACCCAAGCCATTTAGGGCTTTATAGGTCATCACCAGCACCTTGAATCTCACCCGGAGGGCAACCGGAAGCCAATGCAGCTTGTGGAGTAGAGGTGTTACATGGGAGTATCGGGGAACCCCCATCACAACTCACACAGCTGCATTCTGCACCAGCTGAAGCCTCCAAGTGGTCCTCAAGGGCATCCCCATGTAGAGAGCGTTGCAGTAGTCTAAATGGGAGGTCATGAGCACATGAGTGACTGTGCGTAGGGCATCTCGGTCCAGGTAGGGTCACAACTGGCGCACCAGGTGAACCTGGGCAAAAGCCCCCCCTGGTCACGGCTCCTATGTGATCTTCAAAACTGAGCTGTGAATCCAGGAGGATGCCCAAGTTGCGGGCTCTATCAACGGGGGGGTAACACCTCACCCCCCATTGTTAAAGATGGAATAGTCTGGCTAACCCGAGATGCCAGTATGCACAGCCACTCAGTTTTGGCAGGATTGAGACGAAGCCTGTTTCTCCCCATCCAGACCCGGACCGCCTCCAGGCAACGGGACATCACGGTGAGGGCATCACTGGGTTGGTTCGGGGTGGAGAAAAAAAGTTGGGTATCATCAGTATACTGATGATGCCCCACCCCAAAACCATGAATGATCTCACCCAGCAGCTTCATATAGATGTTGAACAGGAGGGGAGAGAGAACCAACCCCTGAGGAACTCCACAAACAAGAGGCCTCGGGGCAGATCTCTGCCCTCCCGTCAACACCGACTGCGAGCGACCCAGGAGATAGGAGAACCACCGTAAAACGGTGCCTCCCACTCCCAAACCCCTGAGACGTCGCAGTAGGATACCATGGTCGATGGTATCAAAAGCCGCTGAGAGATCTAATAGGACTAGGACAGAGGAACAACCCCTGTCCTGAGCTTGCCAGAGATCATTCACCAGCAAAACCAATGCCGTCTCCGTGCTGTGCCCGGGCCTGAAACCTGATTGTTACGGGTCCAGATAATCAGTTTTCTCCAGGAACAGAGGAAGCTGATGCGCCACCACACTCTCAACAACCTTCACCAAAAAGCGAAGGTTGGAGACCGGGCGATAGTTATTTAAAACAGCCGGGTCCAGGACAGGCTTCTTGAGGAGGGGTCTCACCACCGCCTCCTTCAAGACGGTGGGGAAGATACCCTCCTTCAAGGAAGCAGTTATTACTGCCTGGAACCAGCCTCATGTCTCCTCCCGGGCCGCATAAACCAGCCAGGAGGGGCACGGGTCCAATAAACAGGTGGTAGAGCTCAGCCTCCCCATAATCCTGTCCACATCATCAGGGGAAACAGGGTCGAACTCAGTCCAGATAACATGCTCAAGTCCGTCCGATTCCTCCACGTCAGACTCTGCCCAGTCAGAGTCCAAACCGGCCCGGATCTGAGCGATTTTGTCCCTCAGATGATGACTAAACTCCTCGGCCTGACCCTGTAAGGGATCCTCCCTCACCTCCTGGTTAAGAAGGGAGCGAGTCACCCTAAACAGGGCGGCCGGGCGATTATCTGCGGACGCGATGAGGGCAGCAAAGTAATTAGCCTTTGCTGTCCTCATCGCTGCAAGATAAGACCTTATAAAGGTTCTTAACTGTAATCGGTCAGATTCAGAATGGCTGGACCTCCAACCGCTCTCTAGACCCCGTCTCTGACACTTCATCTCCTGGAGCTCCACAGAAAACCATGGAGCTCAACGGGATCTGCGCCAAGTCAGGGGTCGCAAGGGTACAACACGGTCGAGTGCCTCAGTGGTCGCCCTTTCCCAGGCACCCACCAAGGCATCAACTGGGCTGTGAGTGAGGGCAATGGGTATAGACCCAAGCGCCATCTGGAACCGTTCTGGGTCCATTAGGCACCTGGGGTGGAACCACCTGGTCGGCTCCATAGCCCAGTGGCGGGGGGTGGCATAACAGAAGACCAGCCTCAGGAGATGATGATCGGACCATGACAGGGGGACAATGGCTGGCGAACCCCCTCCCAGATCATCCAACCACTGTCCAGACAGGAACACCAGGTTGAGAGTGTGACCCCCCACATGAGTTGGGCCTTGAATTACCTGGGTCAGGTCCATGGTCATCATGGAAGCCATGAACTCCCGGGCTAACTCCGACGACCCTCCCAGGGAAGCCAGGTTGAAGTCACCCAGAACTATAAGCCTGGGGAACTCCACCGCCAACCCTGAGAGGGTGTCGAGCAGCCCTGGCAGGGCTGTTGCCACACAGCTGGGTGCCAGGTATGTGAGAAACAAGCCCATCTGAGCCTGGGGGCCGCATCTCAGGAGGAGGGATTCACTCCTGCCAATCTGGACAATGGTGGTCTCCCGCAGACATAAAGTCTCCCGAATAACCACCACCACCCCTCCACCCCTACCCTGAGCCCGTGGTCGGTGTAGCACATGGAAACCTGGGGGGCATAACTCGGTCAGAGGAACCCCTCCCTCTGAGCCCAACCAAGTTTCCATAATGCATGCCAGATCCGCACATTCCTCCTTGATCAAGTCACGAATGAGGGGAGCCTTATTAACAACGGATCTGGCATTAATCTGGCACAATCTTCACACACATACCTTATAATCATGAAATCCACCTTTGTAAAAGTAATGATATTGGTAGACAAAAAACTAGTAGGCTTCAGTTTAAATATTGAACATATACTGGATGGCAAAGTTCTTGTGACAAAGATATTCTCTGTTTTAAGTATTTTTTCCTTGGTCTCTAAAGGATCTTAGGCCATTCTATCATCAGCAAGTTTTTGTTGTATAATAGTCTCAATTGCCAATCAAAGATATACGTGAGATAGCTAAGGTTTTAAGACTAGGCTCATACTCATGATAATAGATGAACAGGGAACAAGAACTATAATAAGGAACAAAAGAAAAGAATGCAGGTATCATGCATTCATTTGTAAGGACAGATGAAAGGACTGAAGTGAGAATGAGAATTATGTTGTGATTTTCTTTTATCTAAATTCAAGCCTAAATTGTTTTCTCAACAAATTAGGTATAACTGGACAAATAAAGGTAATGAATTCAGGATGTTCCTAAGCCAAAGCAAACTGAACTTTATCATTGCCATGTGCTTTATTTGCTCCTGAACCTGGTGAGATTTTGCATGGTGCTATTCTAATTTCTCTTATTTAGAATTAATGAGGAAAAAAGTGGGGGAAAAATAAAAGTTTAGTAAGTCTAAATCCAAAAACAGGATTTGAATGTTTGGGAGCATTTGAGAGAAAAACCATATTTGTATGTAGACATATTTGTCTCAATTTTACCCAGTTTGCATCCCAAACTGAAATGTTGGGGAAAGTAGTACCACAAGCAGGTAAATTATCTTTTCCTCATTACTCCAATGAAAGTTGTGAGTATTTTTTTTTCTTGCCTTCTTGTTTCACTATTATGTTCCACTAAAATTTATGAAAAATGTGATCATAAAAGCCCATACCAGTACAATACCATTGAGAAAGAAAAACAAGAAATTCAAGAAGAAACCAGCATGGCTGCACAAAGATCTCTCTGACAAACTGAAAGACAAAAAGGACAAATACAAAAAATGGAAAGAGGGGCACATAAATAAAGCCGATTACCAGCAGACAACCAGAACATGCAAAGATGAAGTCAGGAAAGCAAAGATGAACTCAGAACGAACAAAGACTTGCAACAGAAATCAAGGATAATAAAAAAAACACGTTTCTTTCAACATATTAACAACAAGAAAAAGTCAAGGAAACTGTGGCCCCAGTAAAGAGAAAAGATGGCAAGGAAATAACAGGCAACAGGGAGAAAGCAGAGCTGCTTAACTCATACTTTGCATCAGTCTTCACACAAAAAGAAACTATAGCCCAACATACCAAAAAAAAACCCACTGCAAAAGACATACTAGAAACAAAAATTAAAATAAGCAAGAAAATGGTAAGAGAACACCTATCTGACCTGACAGATTGCATCCCAGAGTTCTGAAATAACTGGCAGATGTTATCTCAGAACCATTGCACCACATCTTTCATAAATCCTGGAGCACCAGGGAAGTACCTGAAGATTGGAGAAGGGCTGATGTGGTTTCCATTTTCAAGAAAGAGAAAAAAACAGACCCAGAAAACTACAGATCGATCAGTTTAACATTAATACCTGGGAAGATCCTAGAATAGATAATCAAAAAACAGATCTGTGAACTAGAAGCAAATGAAGTCATAACCAGTAGCCAGCACAGGTTTGTTAAAAAAAAGATCATGCCAAACCAATCTTATTTCATTCTTTGATAAAGTGACTAAATTAGAAGACCAGCAAAACGCTGTGGACATAATATACTTAGCCTTCAGTAAGGTGTAGACCACAACCTACTCCTTGGTAAACTAGAAAAAGGTGGAATAGAGAACATCACGCCCAGATGGATCTGTAGCTGGCTGATAAACCATACTCAATGAGTAGTCCTCAATGGCACTACATCCATAGTGAGAGAGGTAAGCAGTGGGATACCACAAAGTTCTGTCTTAGGCCCAGTACTCTTCAATATCTTCATAAATAACTTAGATGAGGGAGTTGAAGGGGAACTCATCATATTTGCAGATGACACCAAATTGACAGGAGTAGCCAACACCCCAGAAGACAAACTCAGGATCCAAAAGATCTAGACAAACTTGAACAATGGGCCCTATCCAACAAAATGAGTTTCAGTGTGGAGAAGAGCAAAGTTTTACATTTAGGCAGGAAAAATCAAAGGTACAAGTATAGATTGGGTGAGACCTGGCTTAAAAACAGTAACTGTGAGAGGGACCTTGGCATCCTAGTGGATGATCATTTGACTATGAGACAGCAGTGTGCAGCAGCAATCAAAAAAGATAATACAGTCCTGGGCTGTATAAACAGAGACATAGAATCAAGATCATTTGAAATATTAGTACTGCTTTATAAAACCCTAGTAAGACCACAGCTGGAATACTGCAGCCAATTTTGGTCACCATAGCACAAAAAAGCTGTTGAGAGTTTGGGAAAAATTCAGAGAAGAGCAACTAAGATGATCAAAGGCCTGGAGACTAAAACATATGAAGAATGGCTGTGGGACTTGGATTTGACTAGTTTAAAGAAAAAAGAAATAGAGGAGACATGATAGCAGTGTTCCAGTATCTGAGGGGCTGCCACAAGGAAGAGGGGGTCTCTTTGTTTACCAGAGTACCAGAGGGAAGGACAAGAAACAATGGTTGGAAACTGATCAAAC